>NC_084656.1:10264235-10913877 GCF_019802595.1 Syngnathoides biaculeatus | reverse complement strand
TCCCATTTTTTTTTTTTTTTTTTAACAATGGAGGACCTCCAAACTACTTCAGCATAGTTTTCTCTTCTCAGATAACCTCATTGAAATCCTGTACATACACCTCCCTTGGATTATATTTTAGACACATTGTCTCCCTACTTAAGAATGTATATTATACAGATAATCTCTTTTTCTTTTATGCCATATCTAGGAAAATATACACATACAGTATCTGGTATACGGCCTGTATGTGTGTATCTGTATATATGATACGAGTGGAAGCGTTGTGAGGATGTGCGAGTGCATGTGACTGTGTGTTGAAATCCAACTATAATATATTTCACAATGGCAATTGAAAAAAGCTGTAGTATAAAAAAATGTCTTCCTTTCTGAGAAATATAATGAATTATATACAATGTATGAATTTTTTTATTTATACATTTGTTTTTTTTTTATCTGCAATGCATTATGGATGGTGACTTCCTTTTCCACCAACGAGGAAGAAGCAGCTTTCAGCGTCACTGTGGAATCATACGTACAAAGTAAACACTTGCAAATCATCTTTAAAAAAAAAAAAAAAGAAGACAAAGAAGAACAAGCAAACAAACAAAAAAAGCACATGCTCACACAAAGGAATTTTTGGGGGACTTACGGAAAACTAAAACTTTCGGGAAGTCTTCTCAACCTTGACAGTGTTAAAGGAATGAATAAAAGAAAATGCTGCTTTAAGATGAGCGTGACGGATGGACGAAAGGTCGGATGGGTGCGCTTGTTTTCTATTCCTCATTTAGGATCATTGAAAGGTGACGTTATGATGACAAAGAAAGAAATTAAACTCTGTGTATATTTATAATATTTATAAACTAAAGAATTATCACCATTATGCAATAGACTGTGACATAAAGATTACCTATACGTGTGCTGTAAATAGTTTTTGTAGAGCTAGTATTTACAGATACTGTGTGGTGCATTCTCTCTATCATAAGGAAATGTCTTACTTCTGTCGGGAAACCCAGCGAACCCACCTGCAAACGATAAAAAAGACAAATGAACCTTAATGTAAAAAAGAGCACACTGGTGACCAGGCTCAACGAGAGTCCCATTTTGCCAAAAAGAATATTTTATTTTTAAGAGTCTATTCAACTAAAAACCACTTAAAACCACCGAACAGTAAAAGTTAAAGAATCCACTTTTACTTCTTTTTTTTTTTTTTTTTGTAGGCAATGTTCGGTTCAGTATGCATTTTGTTTGATGGCATTGGAGGTTCCTAAATTACCAGCTTTGGAAATATATTTATAATTGTTCATGTTTTCTTCTCCTCTTAATATTGATTGTTAAGGCTGCTACTTCTCTTGGATTAAAAATGTGTCGCAGCAATCCTTTGGTACTAACTCCCACATTGCGACTTAAGCGGTATATTTTCCAAAGACTTGGTTTCAATTATTAACTGTAAAACCACCGGAATGTTTGACTTTTTCAATTCAATCTCCAAAACGTTTTACAAATTTGAAGGCACGTTTTTGGCTTACTATTTTGGGGATAAATTCTGAATTGGGAACCTCATGAATGTGGACAATCATAAACCGAGGACCCCTTGTAGTCGTATTATTATTAACAACTGTCAAAATAGTAGCTGTTGTTTCAGGAATGGACTAAACAAAGTTATGAATTCTTAAAAGTTGATTCAGTGGAGGTAGCTTGAGGGTTTACGGCATTATGAGATAGTCCCCTGGTCCAATTAAGGATTTTAAGCTTTCCCCCAAATTTGGCTGATTAAAGACTCCAGGGTGCTCCTTTTTGCATTAAGGTTCTACGTCTCATGTGAATCCTTCCCCGTGGGCTCGGACAGGCGAAACCATCCCAAAACTGGTCCCAGAACTTTCCAGGCAAAGCTCTCCAGTCTTTCTGTCATTGTGGCCTCCAGGGTGGCCTAGCACATACTGTAAATACAGTGAGATGGTTAAACCTATCCAAGTCCTTGGAGGAAAGAGCTTCTGGCAACCAGTTTGTGTTGATAGTGTACCGATACGTTCCCACAACCGCTGTCAATGAACGCATGCACTGTCACGACAAAAAAAAAAGTAATAATAATGTTGACGTTAAATGTGGATGTTCGATTATGTTAACTGTCCGCCCTCCTCGCTGTCGTTCTGTGCGAGCATCGACTTGTCACATGGACATTCTTACGTATTTGTGCCTAAACTAGAGCCATGTTCCGCTCATCTTTGGTTCATCCAGATGTTCCTCTTCTACGTCTTATGTCTGTGTCTGTGTTGTTGTTTTTCTTTTGAACGGCAAGGAGTTTGCGGCCACGGCCAAATGTCTCACAGCGTCCAACCTTTTCAAGCAGCTCGTTCATTTTCTTTCTCACATTCACACTATCTGTAAAGTGGATTTTTTTTCATTTTTTTGGGGGGGGAGGCAGGGGTACTGCAATCTTGAAATATCACAGTCGACAAAAGATACAAACATTAAGCACCTTTCATACATTTCTTTTTCATAGCTTAGGCACTGACGTTTGTGCAAGGAAACTGGCCAAAGTGAGGGAAAAAAAAGTTATTGTATTTTTGTTACAAATTGCACTTTTGAAGTAGAAAACTAAACATCTTTTTTTGGTGGTGGGTTTAAACAATGAGCGCTTAATTGTGAATCTGCCATAGTTACATAGGAACGATTAATGATGCGTCGGAGGTCTGTTACTTTTTCGCATTTTTTAAAAAAATCTTATTTTATACTTGCCTTTGGAGGGAGTGCTTCCCAACTATGTGCTTTTGTTTTTATTTTTTCTTTCCTCTTTAGATCAGTTACCAGATGGGCATTAATGGCGACATTACAAGCTTACACTTTAGCACCATAGAGACCCTCAACTAACCAGCACATACTGTATGGTTGTGTGTATATTTTTCATTTTGTTCTTTTTTTTTTTTTGCCATCATACGTCGGATTGTTTGGTGTCGGCGGAATAAAAGTAGAGATGCAAAAAGATTTTTCATAGATGACAAGAGCCACATTTCAGTTTTGAGTTTTTTTCGCGGAGGACAAGAAAGATTCATGTAACCTTTCTTACAACAATATGCAGACAAACAGTGTTTGTCAAAAAGATCCTTTTTATTTTTCTTTTGTTTTTGTTTTAAATTGTAAATAATAAACCTTTAAGATATAGAAAATAAACGACCTATTGTCATTTAAAAGCGAATGTGTGCGTCATCGTCTTTTTGATTTGGGCAAGTCGCCATAGAACCTACAGATGGTTGGGAAAAGGTTCTGGGAGAGTCAGCACTTCCAGGCCCAGGCGAAATATTGAAAATACCTTTGGGAAGGGGATTTCCATTCATTACCTTTCAAGTGACAGGGCCAAAGTCGTAAAGCTGCCTGCCCAAAAGACACATTCTCTCCCTCGCAGGTCAAACGATTGCTTTCTATGTTCTGAGCAACGGCAGCTTTTGAGGCAAGCTTGTCCTGAATAAATCTCCCAAGACTCACTTTTGAATGGTGGCGTTGCTTTGTGACTGCCATGCTATCAGCGCAACAACGGGGCCTCGGCGGAACAGTGGGCCAAATTGGCTTCACAGTTCTGAGGACTTCAATTCAAATCCCAGCCCCGCCTGTGTGGAGTTTGCATGTTCTCCCCGTGCCTGCATGGGTTTTCTCCGGGGACTCGGCTTTCCTCCCAAATCCCCAAAACTTGCAACATTCATTGGAGACTTTAAATTGCCTGTAGGTGTGATTGTGAGTGTGGCTGTTGTCTGTCACCATGTTCCCTGCGATTGACTGGCAACCAGTTCAGGGTGTACCCTGCCTTTTGCCCGTTCATAGTTGGGATAGGCTCAAGCACTCCCCATGACCTTTGTGAGGATAAGCACCTCAGAAAATGGATGGATGGGTTCAGCCTTGATGAAATGTAATTGTAACAGAGAAATAGAATTTTTAAAGCACTTTGACTTTTTTCATTTTTGTCCTTGTCAGGGATGGATCATTTCCTTTTCAATGACAAGCTTAGTAACTACACCCACGGATCTTTTTTTTTATATATATCAAAACAATACATCAGTGTCTTATGAACTTGTTTGAATTAAATACCAACATACAAATTCATAATAATCGCCTGGTAATAAGTTGACTGGGTGGAGGGAGGAGTTGTTAACAGTTCTTTTTAGCCTCCAAAAATTCTATTTATCAAATACTAGGCGGCCTTATTACTATACCTAAACATGGCCAATGGAGCAAAATTGAGGGTGCCGCCCTTTAACAATTCAGAAATGTCTATATAGAGTAGTGTTGTTCTCTTTGCTTCTCCAAACATTATATTAACATTGACTGCAAGGATTTTCATTCACTGGTTGGATGTAAGTGGACATCCTTTACCTGACTAATTAACGCAGTACTGAGAACTTCAAAACCTAAAAGTAAAAATGCCGTCAGGTCCTGTTATTGACCGTCAACGCATGCAGGATGGAGTCTGTCTTTGGCTCCAGTTTTGCTGTGATGCAGAACAGGAAAAGTTCTATAATAGAGATGAGAAAGAAATCCAACATTGATGTAAAGTACACTGGAGGCTTGAAAGTAGGTAATGGCCTGTCCTCAGGTCCAAAGACTACATGACGCAGAACCTCTTCGTCGTCATATGCAAATATAGTCCATTTGCCTCTTATCAACCAGATTTCTGAAACCAGATCCAGCCTTTTCTCTTGAACCAAAGAGGCAGTAGTATGACTCAGTTGTTCTTTCATCTGCGGTTTCTGGAACTCTTTATCATCAATTGTGGAGTTCAGAAAGGCCCCAGTTTGCATCATCACCTTAAAGGCTTTGACCAAAGCTTGTGTCCATATTTTCTTACCTTTGTGGCCTTTCAACCAAAGGATCTACAAACTGTTAACTCTACAAAAATTGCCTTCCATCTATGAGCTCGCCCTCTGGAAAGGTTAGGGAATTTCATCTCATCGCAATTATTTGGAACATTTCCATCATACAATGACTATGACTGTGGCTATGGCTATGGCTACAAGGCTATGACAAAAGGACAGACACAACTTTGTTGAGTATTTGTTTTCAGATGACATCCCAATGACACCGGTCCAGTAAATGCCAAAGATATTTTGCAGGATTTAGCTTTACCTGTTGAAGTGCATTTTGACACGAGGAACTTCAACTAGGAACTACTACATACATTCAGATTATAAACCTGGGAACCAATGTATAATCATCTATTCCAGAAAATCAATATTCAACAATTAATGTGAAAAAATTGGTTAAAAAAGGATTAGGGAAGGGTGTTCTTTGTAAATTCGAGGAAATGTTGTGTATCTGGTGACCAATCCAGGGTGAAGTCTCCCTTTCCCCTCCAAATCATCTTGCATAGCTTCCACCTCTGTGTGACTTTGAAAGAGAGAAGCAATAGGTAGAGAGGCTCTGTTATTGGTATGCTAATACATCCACAAGGTTGTGAGAGCTCGGAATAAATCACATGTAACGCTATTAGTTTCATTTTGCTTCTTGGCAGTAATTGGATTGATCTCCAAAATGTTCTTGTTAGCTTGGATGGGAGCGTAATTGTAGGCATTAATAGCCACTTGCGCCACAGCTCTAAGTATGTTTGAAATGCAGCTGTACTTGAACTCTTGGTGTACAAACTTTTACCCCAAGAGGCACCGATCTAAAAATCTAAGGCTGTAAGGACCACTTTGAAATAATTCAGTTTCAGGTTATTAAAAATGCTCCAACCAAATTCATTAAGAATTTATGAATTACCAGAAGTTATGTACAGTCAGACTCTGCCTCTAGCGGCCCCAAGGTAAATTGATAATATAAGAGGCAAGAATCATAGCGGTTGTCAGGGGTGTTGCACCCATTCGGGATGTTGATCTTCCAATTTACCAATTTTTAAAACCCAAACTTTTTGTCAGCATTGCTGGCCATGTTCAAAGTTACTAGGTTGATTCTAAGGACTGCTGAAAAATGGATAGCAGGTAGCAAATAGCCCCTGCACCTGAATTTCAACACAACAGATTTAGACCTTGATGCAGTGTTAATCCACCATTTGGTTTTATTCAAGGATATAGTAAAAATCTTGGACCACGTGACTTGTGGACAGAATAAACGTGGCTCGTACTTTGGTATCCTGCCTGTGATGATCCCAAACAGAAGCATTGTTTGATATCCTGCCAAAAAGTGACACAGCTTTCTTTGTGGTCATCCAGAATCCATATGGCTCATCGCAAAGGGCATAGCCTGCGACCCAGCACTCCCCCGAGGAATTCTCTGTTTGGCCTTTTCGGGTCTGCAAAAACGACAGGCGAACTTCGCTATCGTTCCCTCCAGAATTACCACTAACAAGCTGCGAGGTCCAGAACGAGCCGTCCCCGAAGCAGCTGAGCCTCCCCGAAGGCAAAAGATGAGCGAAAGCCTGCGAGGGCTGGGGGCCCCCCTGGGATAACCACATGGTGCCGGCACTCTGTTGCTTCTCCATCTGCACGGGAAAGCACTGAGGTAAGATTTTTGGCAGACGTTCCTCCCGCCACAAGAACATGATGGAAATCATAGGTTTATTATATTATCTTTCAAAAATTCAACATAAAAAGTTGAATTTTTTTGCATGGAGATTAAGTTGTCTGAAGTTAAGAGAAAAGTCATGATGTCACAAGAATAGAAACCTATTTTTCAGGTGGAGGAAGTTATACATTTTCAGGAATGAAGAAATATTTTGATCTATCTTAAGTCATATTTTTTCTTAGAAACAAGTGGCAATTATTTTAATATATAGTTAGTGGTTATGAGAAAGAAAAAGAATATTTTTTAAAAAAATATATTTGGTCCTAGTTTAGTAAAATAGAATGACAGTATTTTGAGAAATGTTGAGAAAATGAGAAAAAATAAGAAACGTTTTTTTCCTCATATTATTATGCCCTAATTCTTGGGAAATTGCCTCTTTGTTAAATAGTATTTCTTTTTTCTCACAGAAAGAAATACAACTTTATTGGTTTTATTTAAAAAAAAAACATCTCCCAATGACTTTCTCCAGATTTGTCGGGCACTTTTTTTCAGTTCACGCTAAGAATTTTCTCTTCTTCAAATGTTTTTAATTTTTCACATAACATCTTGACTTAATTCTTGGAACGTTTTCAAATATCTAACAAGATCATGACTTATTTTTTTTTTACTGAAAATGTAACTTTATTCTCTTAGGATATTGAATTAACTCAATTCTTACAAAAGTACAACATCATTCGCCTAACATTAAAGAATGAAAGATACTAACTTTAAAAGAGACACTGACTTTAGTCTTGACTTTTGGTGGGGGCACGGGGGCCGGGGGGTGTTATTGTTGTTAAAGTTTATTACCTAACTTTTCATTCTTCTTCTTGTAATGGTACCCATTTTTTCATTTCAGTCTGACCTTAAGACTCCTTCATTGAATTGATTTTTAAAGTAATATTTTTTTACATTGTCAAGGTCTAAATTGACTGGTACATGAAGTCAATGAGGGCTGGAGGTCCTCACACATACGGTCCTGATGAGTCCATGTTGTTGTTGTCTTATCTGACCTTGGGAGGGCCACAAAAATTTTCCCCACTTGTGATACTAGTCAATAGATTCAATTACCTGTGGGCGCTCGTTAACGCGCCGACTGTGCGGGGTCGACCATCGCCACGTGTGTTGCGTGTCCTTGCCGTGATCCTTTTCATTGATCTGGCAGCAAGGACGCATGATGCATGTGAATTTTGCGACTGTGTGCAACTGGATGATGGCCCTCTTGAGGTCGCCATTTTAGAGCCGATTTGATCAGCACTATCAAACACCTCAGTGAAAGTTCTCAAGACATTTGCCGAACAACATCCAACTTCCTCAGCGATCCCACAAGGGTAATGCTCACCAGGAGGTGGTGATTTTGGGGTTCCGTAAGGCAATCATTTGGGCACAGTATTATTTGAAGTTGCTTTTGGCATGTTATGAGCACCCCCCAAACTCCACACACACACTTATAGAAACAAAAAACAATACAGAAAATATTAATGTAATCAATTGGAACATAAAAAATGTAATTACTGTATATAATTTTACATTATAAATAGTCTTCACGAAACAATTGTGAAATAAAATATACAGTCCTCTCGCAAAGTAATTGAACCGTAAGGTCAGTTCCTTTGTTTTTGTTTTTGTTCTTTACTAAAGAAATTTGTGGGTCGTGACTGAAAGAACGAGATCCTGTATACAAGCGGCAAATATGAGTTTCCTCCGCAGGGTGTCTGGGCTCTCCCTCAGAGATAGTGTGAGAAGCTCAGTCATCGGGGAGGGGCTCAGTGTCGAGCCGCTAATCCTACGCATTGAGAGGAGCCAGATGAGGTGGCTGGGGCATATGTTTGGGATGCCTCCTGGACGCCTCTCTGGTGTGGTGTTCCAGCCATGTCCCACCAGAAAGAGACCGCTAGGACGATCCAGGACACGCTGGAGAGACTATGTCTCTCGGCAGGCTTGGGAACGCCTCGGGATCACCCCGGAAGAGCTGGAAGAAGTGGCTGGGGAAAGGGATTTCTGGGTATCCCTGCTGAAGCTACTTCCCCTGCGACCTGACCCGGAAAAGTGGTATATAATGGATGGATGGATCTACAAATGAATATGGGAGAAAAGTTCAGAATTCCATCTTTTTTGCTCTTTTAAAGTCTCCTTCGAACAGTGGATTGCAATACCTTCACCCCTGTCCTGCCTTAGCCTTAGCCAACCTGTTCGATGTCTGATGCTCAGTACAGCAGTTGTTCCAAATTGTTGCATTGACCATGCCCAATCTTTGTGCTATAGCTTTGGTTAATTTTCCCTATTCACTCACCTTCAAAATTGTTTGTTTTTGTCCCAGAGACAGCTGTCTCGTATTTATGTTTGGTTAACAGCAAATGCCATTTTAGCAGCTGAAATCCAAAGCCCAAAACAACCACTATTTAATGTTTAAGCATTCCATCATAAAGGAAAAACCTGAGCAACTCCAAAACACCCATCAGTCACATGTTACTTACCAATACTTTTGCTCACTTGAAAAGTGGGTGGCTTCAAACAAAATGTGTCTTTGTCCAAAACAGTTTAATGGATCGAGATATAAATACCATAAAATAAAAGGTGAAATTCTAAATCTTTGGTTCATATTTATCTTCTGATGTGAAACCCAAATGTCTTCAATAGGCAACATTTACCTTGTCGTTCCAATACTTTTGCAGGAACCCGTAGGTGTTGACATCAAAAATTTATTTTTGTATTTTAAAAATATTTTCTATGTAGTGATTCACTTATTAGAATTCACATCTTCCTACACTAACTTTGGCAGCACAAGCATGTATGAATATAAATCAGTTGCGATTATGATGAGATGATTTTTTTTTAATTAACATAACCTCCCGCTGAGTGAAGCTTCTTCTTTCTTTCCTTCTTTTGTGTTTTTTTCTTGGCGGGTTCTGTGGTTGTCGTGCGGTACCCAGATGCGCCGGGAGCCGCGTTGACCTTTCCCCTCGGCATCTCGCCTTAACGTCGTGTTTAACCTCGCGTGCCGAGGCCCAACATCTCTCCTGACCTCCGTGCGGGGATTGCGGGCATCTTGTTATGTCGTGGCCTTCGAACCTGACACGTACGCATCGTGCCTTCTCCTTGAGTGAGTGAAATCATAGATAGAAGCCTCGTCATTGTGGCGGCACAAAAGACAGAGCTTTCTTATTTGAATTAAGATAATTTATTTTTCTTCCTGATTTTTGTTATTTCGGGGGGTGGGGTCAGCTTTTAAAGTTCTACCTAAAACATGGAGTGCTAC
Organism: Syngnathoides biaculeatus; assembly: GCF_019802595.1. Lineage (NCBI taxonomy): Eukaryota > Metazoa > Chordata > Actinopteri > Syngnathiformes > Syngnathidae > Syngnathoides > Syngnathoides biaculeatus. The sequence continues at coordinate 10,904,111 of NC_084656.1, read as the reverse complement.
TGTGGAGTGTCGCTTTAATTACAAAACTAACTCCAACTTCAAGCAACGAGGGTCTTCAGTTCATCACCATCAAACTGTCCCTTTGCTCCAAAATAATTCTTAATGGGAAATTTATCACATCCACCACCTTGACGACATAATCTCCAATCTTTTCCTACTGCCGCCACCACCGCCATTGCTTTTGCGTCTATTGATGCACTGTCAGCTCACCCAGTTCCTCATCGTCTAATTCGTATAATGCAATGTTTCATCAATTTGGCGACGAGAATACCTTTTCTGCTCAAATGCTCGTCTCTGACATCAATAGTGCTTAATCCTGAATCTAAATGCTGCAGGAATCTCTAATAATGCCTCCATATTGTACATTAACCACACAATGTCAATATTTTCAGCAGTGCAAGTATTGTTTTTAAGGTTTAATCCAACCCTGATGAGCCTTGAGGGGGATCAGTGGTCCAATTTCCCTTTGACCCTTTCTCTTGTTCATATTGTGGCCACGCACCCCCGGGAAAGCTTTAATCCCGCTTTGTTGTGGTGGGAACAGATTAGCGGTAGAGAGAGACAGAGAAGGAGGGGGCCTCGCGCGTTGTTGCCCCTGATCGATTTATCAGATTACGTGGAGACGACCTTGTCTTTCCTGCTCCAAGTTGTTGGATGGGGCTACTTTATATAAGGCAGTGCATGATATGTTGCTCGCAGTGCTGAAGTCACATTATCATCGACTATATCACAGTTGGCTTTTCTTGCTCCTCTTATGACATCACGAAACTGTCAAAGGTCAGTTTGATTTGAAATTCCAGCGATCCGTTTTCTTAGCATCTTATCCTCACAAGGGTCGCGGGGAGTGCTGGAGCCTGTGCAAGCTGTCAATGGGCATGAGGCAGAGTACACTCTGAATTGGTTTCCACCAAATTGCAGGGCACATACAGACAAACAGCCGTTAGAGTGTCCAATTAAATTCACATGTTTTGGGGATGTGGGAGGAAACCGGAATGCCTGGAAAAACCCACATGGGCACGTGGAGAACATGCAAACTCTACAGAATTGTGAGGCCAGTGGTGAGCCATCGTGCTGCCTGATTTGAAATTTATTTTTTTCTTAAAAATGGATAAATTATGGATGAATCCATCTGGTAGAAAACATTATAGATTAAAAAAAAGTAAGAATAAGAATGATAATGTTGAGTCTAAACAGAACAATTCACCCAAATTGTATGACTCAATCCATCCATCCATCATTCCATTTACTTTCCCGTTTATCCTCACAAGGGTCACAAGAGCGATTCAATTCAATCATTTTTAAAATAAATTAAAAAAAAAAGTTTTCATAGGTGTCAGGTTGTCAGAAATTACCATGATAGGCCCAAAAATGAAAAATTCAGTACAAACAGAATATTATTGATTTTTTTTTTTTTTGTGGTTTGTTTTTTCTTATTATGACATTGCATTTTAACCCTCATCCCTGATGTTAAAAAGTAGCATGTGGTCATCTGGAGGGTGAATGGATGCCACCACTACCAGTGCCCCAACTCTCACCCTTGACAGACTCCACAGCCATGTGACACCTAAAGCCTCCTGCGTAACAGTAAATAATCCCCCCACAGATAAACCTCCTGCCAGATTAAAACAAATCCCCCTCCCGTCAATTCCACTTTTTTTGCTGTGCTATCCCTAACTTTATTAACCATCTCATCATCATATCATGACAGGGGGGGGGACGAGTCCAGGTCTGCTCACCAAGCGCCCACTTTGATGTCGCTGAAACATTTGCACAAATATGCCTGTCGTTGTGAATCGAGAGTGACCTCTGTCTAATCTCTGCAATCCCAAACCTTCTGTTACACCCCATAAGCTTCCATTTCTTTTTTTTTTTATTGTGATTATTATTCCTCCCTAAAATAAATACAATCCGAAAGGGATCTCGTGTAATTCCATTATACTGCTACCAGCTTCCTACAATACACACTTCACGTGCTTATTCATAACATGCCTTTTTATTTTTTGGGCTAACAGGTCAGAAATGATTGCGGCTTTCGAAATCTACTAAGCAACAAGTGAGACTTTTTCCACGTTTTATCAAGGAAGGTAACTGAAATAGTTGTTCAAAATATGTATCTCTATGTAATACAGGACGGTCAAACAGCTTTTTGTTACATCCTTTTTTGGCCCTCAGAGGGCCGTTATGATTGTGAATATAAAAACAAGTTGCAATTTTGGTATTTTAGCTAAAAACATGAAATTGACATACACGATTTCTTTTCACACTATACATAAAATTATGTGTGGGTGTGTGTGTGTGGGGGGGGGGATCAGATCTGTTCCCCGGGCCTTGTGTTTGACACCTGTGCTGTAATACACTGATTACCCCCAATATAATCAGTTTCATTTTTATTATTCGCAGAGAAAATTGATGGACTTGAGCTAATTTCTAAACCGTTTTACTGTTGACCCTCCCTGTCCATTCGTCAATGAGTGGGGCAGTTTTTCATCTGCCCCAACTTGGAATGTAAACACAGCAGTGAATGTGACTGACCATTATCATTTTGCAACCAGTGACATGATCACACATTTAATTTTTTTTTTGCCGACTCACCCTATTTGGTAATCAACCCTAACAGAATCACACCAATCTATTATTTCCCAATATATAGGCATTCAATAAAAGAAACCAAACATTTTGTGTAGCAAAGCAACACGTCCGCCATTTGAAACAAGTCCTGTCCAACTTGATGACTCAGAAGACTGTATTTATTTTATTTTAATCAACTCCAAAGTCATATTGTGTTCTTTACCCAGATGCTTGCATGACAGATGGTCTATGTCCTTCAATCTAGATATAATCTGAGGCATTAAGGTCACACTAGCCAAGATTTCTTTCATTCATTCCTTCTTTTTTTTATGAACTAATGGCGTCATCGTTAGTCTTAAGAAAATCTGATACATGTGTGCAGTCTCCTGAGATGACCTGAGATTTAGCAGTTAGCATGCTCATATATTCGCCCCTTACTTGTGTGGGTTTCCTCGGGGTACTCCGATTTTCTCTCACGTTCCAAAAACAATCGTGTTGGGTTGATCTAAGACTCACAATCGTCCTGAGGTGTGAATGTGCGTGTGAATGGTCTCACAGGAAGTCAGCTAAGATAAGCTCCAGCTCACCCACGACCCTTGTGAGGACAAGCGGAAGAGAAAATGAATGGTCTGGAACGGAATGTGAACAGGGTCACCTCTCAGGTTAGTACTTCGACTTGACTGTAGTTGTGTGGAGGGCTGTCACTGTTGAATATTTTTAGAATTGTTTATTGTGCTGATTTATTGAATAAACTGATACAAATGTATTTTGCATTCAAGTTTATAGGGAAAATCTTTCTTATATGGGTGTCACTATTTATGAATCGATTACTATTAAACAAAATTAATGTTGTACTCACCATGTTCGCCAACGTCTTATTTTGATGAGATGCAAAAGATAATCATAATTCGTGAAGGAGTACAGAAATCAGACATTTGGTTCATGTTAAAGGTCAAGTGTCATCCCTATTAACATTCTAAAATACATATTGTAATGAAAAATACAGATAACATTATTCACTTCAATGTCTATACGAAAAAAAATAAATGTGAGCGGAGAGCATGTCATCCATGCGCAAAGTTGGAGAAGTGTCATTCGACGACATCCAAGTGGTCACCATACTGGCTGCATCTCCTGACCGTGACATCACCCCGGACATTCGCCATTGAAAACCGCTGTGGCCCCTACCGTGGGAGACGAACACGCCCCTTCTGACACGGAAGCATTTTTCGAAAAGGAGAACACCACACAACCGAATGAAGTTGCCGGGGCAATATTACACGATTGTTTCGAGCCATATTCAGATGACATGCGATCACAGCCAAACCGCCTCCCCGTCCGATCCACTTCCGCGGCGGATATGAGCCATCGCGGCCCATCGCAGCCGGCCGGTGTGGCTCATTTTCGGCGCCGAGGTGGCTTATCACGGAGCCCAGCCGGGCTGCTTTAGGGGGTTGTTCATAGCCGCTGCAGTACCCGATGAACAACATTGTCGAGAAGGGGCGTTTTACTGCGTTGTCGTCAAACGCGGCTGAGTGAGGCATTTTTGGCTGCGTTCTTCAGAGCTGCCTCCGTCCGCAAGCCCGACCCGCAGCTTTCGCCGAAGCCGGTGTGGCTCATTTTCGGTGCCGAGGTGGCTTATCACGAAGCCGAGCTGGGCTGCTTTAGGGCGTTGTTCATAGCCGCCGCCATCCGCGATGAACAACACCGTCGAGCCGGGGCGCTTTATGCCGTTATCGTCACACGCGGCTGAGTTCGGCATTGTCTGCAGCGTTGTTCAGAGCCGTTGCCATCCGCGAGCCCGATGCACAGCCTTCGCTAGCGAAGCGACGCAGCAGCCCGACGCTGTCCGACGCGCACATCGACACATTTAGCACGCCTGCCATATGTACGCGGATCTTTTGTTACGTTATAAGAGACCGATTACGTGGTCCACCTCAAACTATTTTGTGTTTTAGTAGCTGTATACACACCTACCTGTCATTTGGAACCCACAAAGCTCTCGTGCTCTGGACCTGTGCAATCCATTTTTCACGATGAACCGGGTCTCTTGCAAACTTATGAAGGGTAAATCCACCCTCCCGAATGTTCAAGCAATGTCCAGCAATGCAACGAGCCGGCATTTTGGCTAACACGAAGGAACAACGAGCTACCTTCTTGGAGTTAAAACTAATAGAAACAAACGAGTCCACTTGAGTGCGGTCCTGCATTGTACGTCACTTCCTGCTTCTTCTCGAAAACTGAGAGGATTTTCATGACGGGAGTTACAAAAAGCTGTATACGTTAAAATCATGTTTTGTGGTGAAAAAACGCATGGGTTCATGTCGGTTGCTGTTTTGCTGTTACTAAAAATCATCCGTTTCATGACAGTGGCCCTTTAAGATAAGTTTGAAAACGATAAATTGATAATCAAAAAGTTACCGATTTGTTATTTGATTGTGACATCTCTAGTTGTACTGTTCAGTATAGTAGTTTAGTTCTCTGTACATGCGGCTCGAGTTGTGAATAAACAGTAAAGTGTGACTTGCCTTGTATGCGTGTTAATTAGATTAAAATATTATGACTGTTATAGCTCATTTCCCGTTTGAATTTGCAAGAAAATGAATTTGATCTGAATAAATGCCGGGCGGTGTCTCATTCCCCGGGAAAGCGCTTGAAAATTCCCATGCGATGACTTGCAGCTGTCGTCCTTGTTTGACTTTCTCCTCCAAAATATTGTCACCCCCACCCCTACCCCCCCCCCTCCCTCCTTCTGACATTTGAAAGATTTGAGTGACGGCTGTGAAGACTAAATCAATCACAAGGGGAAAAAAGTGCAAAGACTTCAGCTAGGTGTGAGCAGAGATCGACGCCTCTCCCCAACTGGAAACGACACCAACTAGTCAGATTGTTTATTGTGTTGAAGGTGACAGAACTTTTCCTTATTGTGGCCTTTTTTAAAAATATTTAGTTGCACACATGGGAATTAATCTCAAATACTAGCAACTAATGAGAATTTTGAAACACGCAGAGAAACATCTGCATTATACTGTATGATAGTACTTGTGATTGCGATTTTTTTTCATCTAGAAATTTTGGCATTTTCTGGGCCCGCTATGTGAACCACTATGCTACCAATGGCTATTAGTCTTATCTATTATTTTGAATCAGCTCTCTCTCCATCCAGGTCACTTCGGTCCAGGAGCTGGCCTCGGGCGATACGGCAGGCTGGGTGCGAGTCACGGAAGAGCGGAAGAAGACGTTAATCGCATGGGAAAAGGGAAGTACAAAAAAAAAAAACTTTGGCGGAAAATCCTCTTACATAACAATGATGGGTTTTGGGTTGGTTTTTTTTTTCCCCAGACATTGTGTTTTGGTTATGTTGTTGAGGATCTGTGAAATGTCACATTAGTGCAAAGAGGCCTGCCGGAAAAAATCTCCTAATTCACATTTTCCCTGCATGGATTGCCTCGTTGCCGCCATCTGCTCGCCGGCATCCCGAGCCACGACCACATTCTGCCCGTCCGAAGCAATTAAAGCAGCAAAATCACTTCCGTCTTTGCGTCCCCCCCAATCCCATTCTTGTTACAGCGCTGCACAAAATAATATTCCGGGAATAAAGTCGTTAAGGGAATAAAATTACAAGAATCAAGTTTTATATTAAGACTTAATTTTGACAATAAGAGGACTTGATTCATCCAATCTTCTTCTTTTACTTTCGGCTTGTCCCGTTAGGGGTCGCCACAGCGTGTCATCTTTTTCCATCTAAGCCTATCGTGTGCATTTTCCTCTCTAACACCCACTGTCCTTATGTCCTCCCACACAACATCCATCAACCTTTTCTTTGGTCTTCCTCTCGCTCTTTTACCTGGCAGCTCCATCCTGAGCACCCTTCTACCAACATACTCACTCTCTCGCCTCTGATCATGTCCAAACCATCAAAGTCTGCTTTCTCTAACCTTGTCTCCAAAACATCCAACTTTGGCTGTCCCTCTCATGAGCTCATTTCTAATCCTATCCATCCTGGTCACTCCGAGCGAGAACCTCAACATCTTCATTTCTGCCACCTCCAGTTCTGCTTCCTGTTGTTTCTTCAGTGCCACCGTCTCTAATCCGTACATCATGGCCGGCCTCACCACTGTTTTATAAACTTTGCCCTTCATCCTAGCCGAGACTCTTCTGTCGCATAGAACACCAGACACCTTTCGCCAAATGTTCCACCCCTCTTGGACCCATTTCTTCACTTCCTTACCACACTCTCCATTGCTCTGTATTGTTGACCCGAAGTATTGATTCATGCGATATTGCAGGTTTTTTTTTTTGTCTTATAATTTTACAACTGGCAGCACGGTGGACCAGCTGAAAAGCGTTGGCCTCACAATTCTGAGGTCCCAGGTTAAATCCTGTGTGGAGTTCTCCCCGTGCCTGTGTGGGTTTTTTCAGGGCACTCCCGTTTCCTCCCACATCCCAAAAACATGCAACATTAATTGGACACTCTAAATTTCCCCTAGGTGTGATTGTGAATGTTACTGTTTGTCTCAATGTGCCCTGTGATTGGCTGGCAACCAGTTCAGGGTGTACCCCACCTCCTGCTTATTGACAGCTGGGATAGGGTCCAGCACTCCCGCGACCCTTGTGAGGATAAGCGGCTAAGAAAATGGATGGATTGATGGATTGATGGATGGATGGATGGATGGATGGATGAAATTTTACAACTTCATCGTTTTCATATTAAGGCTTTATTCTTGCAACATTACAACATTTTCCTTGGGAGAAAAACATACATTTGTGTCGCAGAATTTTAGTCTCATGATAATCCACTTTTTGTGAGTTGTAAACCTGCAACTGAATTCTTATAAGATCTCGACTGTCAACTTTCATTTTCACAATATTCCAATATTCATCCATCCATCCATCTTCTTTTCCGCTTATCCTCATGAGGGTCATGGGGAGTGCTGGAGCCTATCCCAGCTGTCAACGGGCATGAGGTAGGGTACACCCTGAACTGGTTGCCAGCCAATCGCAGGGCGCATTGAGACAAATAGTTACACTCACAATCACACCTTGGGGCAATTTAGTGTCCAATTAATATTGCATGTTTTTGCGATGTGAGAGGAAACCGCAGTGCCCGGAGGAAACCCACGCAGGCACGGGAGAATCTGCAAACTCCACACAGGCAGGGCTGGGATTGAACCCGGGTCATCAGAACTGTGAGGCCAAAGCTTTACTGGCTGCTCCACCGTGCCGCCACTATTCCAATATGTCATTTAATATTCCAGGTTCATTCTTACATTAAAATTTAAAAAAAGAAATCCATTTGCATCGAATAGGTTTGATTGCACTTATTACGTGGCAAAATTCTGATGATATTAAGGCTTCATTCATGCAACGCGGCGGGTTTTTCCGTCAATTAACCATACTTGTAACGTTCCCGAGCAAATCTGGGCTTGCCATGTTGCCGCCGCCATCTGCTCGCCGCGGAAGCGGGGGGGATAAAAACGTTCTGAACCCGACTCCTCATCTTGAAGCCAGCTTCATCTTTCTGATGATTCACGATACAATGCTCGCTTTACTGTACGCGGTCACAATGTACAAAGGCCTCTGGAAATTCTTTGCCTTTTCTCAGCATTTGCGAGAATGCTGGAGCAGAAGGATGATTTCAAAGTATGCCGAAGTAAAAAACAAAAAAATCAAATACATTCGACAGCCAAGGGAGGGGTGAGACAGGTGATCTCAAGGATGCGGCGATTTTACTTTTTCTTGATGGGTATGCATGTGGTTAGGTGAAGGTAGTTTCCAATCTGTCGCTAGATGTCAGCTGCTGATCGACAGTCAAATCGGCTTAAGGATTTTCTTTTTTTTTTTTCTTGTTGTCCGTACAACTGTGCTTCCATGTTCAACTTTAATGACAATCAAAATACGTCAGTACATCATAAATATACGGGCTGTTTTTTTTAAAGTGGGTTTTTGATGTTTTGGTCATTTTCATACAAGTACTGTATAAGCAGGTGTTATCCAGTCAAATATTCAAATATTGATAATGAATGATAATAATGCATCATATATAATATATTGGGAAGTTTACACTTCCTTTTGATCACAAGTGATGAGCATATAGCAGATAGCCACATTATTGGCTGTGATAGTTTTTTTTCCTCAAATTTAAAAAAATATTTTGTAATTTGTTTGCTGTGACAGTGCAATTTATTTTTTAGAATATTGCAACTTTAACCTAATAAAACTTTTTTTCAGGGGTTGGGAGGAACTGCAACTCCTACAACTTTTCCTGTATAATCATAGGATTTCAGTTTATTCCAACAACAATATGAGTTTAGAATTCATTTCTTTGAACATATGATATTATTACAACTAAATGCATTAGTTTTTTGTTTAATTTTTTTAAATAATCCAAAGTAAAACTATATATTTCATAATTTGTCCAGTGTAACACTGCAAACCGACAAAGACTGACTATTTATCTTTTTAAAAAAAATAAATCTATATATTCTTGAGACATTGGGACATTATTCTAAAACTAATAATTCCCCCCTGTAATATTACAAAGATTATTCCACCAACAGTTCAACTTTATTCTTGATACATTGGGATTATTTCCCCCATAATATTCAAATGATATCCAAAAATGTGATATTACGATGTTATTCTCATAATATTATTTATTTTTAATCTGGCAAAAAAATATAAATTTAATCTTGTGACTTTGTGTCTCATAACATTACAACATTAGTCATTTAATATTAGTACTTTTTTTCCTCATCATATTAAAAGCTGTACAACTTTATCATGTGTGTATGCGTGCGTGTAAGTGTGTGTATGTGTGTAATATTACTAAAATGTGTTTATTATATGACCACTAATTTGTAAAATAATTTTTTTGTCTGAAAAATTCTACATTAATTCCTTTACCATTGTAACTGGCAACATAATTAATAATAATTTTATATATTATATAATTAATAATAACTCTAGATTTTTCTCTACTGTGATATTCCAACTATTATTGCTCACAGTAATAAAGGTTTATCCTGGTAATAATTGTAATAATCCACACAAAAATATTATTTTTTTCTCTCATGTTTAATTTTAATTATTATTATTATTTCCTTGCCTAATATTCCAACTTTCCTTTCATGGCATTTCAAATTTATTTTGGGAACAATAAAATATATATTTTTTTATATATTTAGAAAAATTCATTCTGATTTTTTTTCTTATAACATAGTTGTTATTCTTACTTTTACAGCCTTTTTCCCGATATTTTACTACAATTGTATTCTCATCTTCCAATATAATATGAATTACAAGGACAAAATTGTTGTTTTTTAGGGATACATTTTTTATTTTAATGAGGATAAAGTGATATACAGTTTTACTCTTATGAGATAAAAGTTGCAGTGTTGCGAGAATAAATATGTAATACACAAGAAGCCAAGCCCTGATGTGAAAAGGGAAAAAAAGTCATTGGCCCCCACCCCTACCAAAAAAATGGTTTATAATTGCCGACAGATGCCACAAGCAGCACTATATTTCTATTAGACAAGCTTATGGCCTGACTAAATGAAGCTCCTCCACTCACTTCAAAATAGTTTCTGGGAACCAAGATGCCAACGCAATACTTTTATATTAGACAGGGCTTTGGCTCGAGCACAAAAAAAGAATATGGGTTAGGTTTTTCGCTCATTGGATATGGTGAAAAAAAGTTGTTGTTTTTTTAATACTGAAGGTGAATTCAGCAATAGTAGTGGAACACTGTATTAAAAGTTGTAAAATAACATTGTCTAAAAAATGAGAAGATGCAATATTGCAAAATAAAATTGCAATATTACAAGGATAAAGTCATAATTCTCTTTTGGGGCAGGAGATGAGTCACTGGTGGCATAGCTGATGCCAGTGAAAAGAGAGACAGTATCAGTCTCAGAGCTGCAAAGAAACCACTGAAGCGTTGAAATGACAGGAAGGAAATTGCTTATTAACCTGCTGTCACACCAACGAAGAAGAAGCCAGCGAGCGAGTTACGGCTTGCGTGGAAGGCTGAGAGAAGATGCTGAGGATGAACTGAATCAATCCAAGTCGTTCAAGTGGAGGGCGCAGTTGCAGCAATTTTATTGGACAGGTTCATCTACTTGGGGCTCGCTAAAATTATGAATTTTTCTTTTGTAAGATTACAACTTCATTCTCATGTTATTCTAACGATATCATTCTAATGTGACATCTTACGATGCTTTTAACTTGAAATAAAACAGATTTTAAGTCACATAAGGTTATTCATGTAACTTTACAATTTAAGAATTACAACTTCACACACACACATTATCGTCTATTTTTGAGATCGGTGTGACTCCAGACTGGCAGGCACGCAACTATTCGCCAGGGGAGGTTTAGACTTGTGTTGGTAATTTTGGAAATTAGTACAACCCGGAGCACCCGAGAGTGTAGGTGTGTGTACAGCCGACTTCACTCACAGCTTTTGCGACTCCTGTCATGTGCGAGGCTTGGCCACTGCCAAGAGGGGCGTGGCCACGCCACTGCTCTGGGCGGTGACACCTGTCTCCGCTCACAGCTCTATCACATTGGGACTGTAATTAGACGGCCATTTAAGTTGGAGTTTTTGTCACTGGCATTTGCCAGTTCGTTGCTTTGTGTTAGTGAGTTGCATTCATTGCCCGTCGGACTCTCCACTCTAAGCGTTAGTTAGAGTAGCCCTAGTCACAGTGATTCTGTGCCCTTTTGTTTGATCCTGTCCTGATGAGTTGTTCGTTTGCCCCATAGTCATCGGACCTTGCTGCATGTCTTTTGGATCCCACCTAGCCTAGCGTTTCTGTACTTCTGCCTTGTCGGACTGCTTACCCAGTTTCCAGAATAAACTACATTAAACATTATGCCTCTGCCTCGAAGTCCTGTATTTGGGTCTGCCCCCATAGCGGAGGTTCGTGACAGCTCCTCTCATTCCCTTTAAATGTGGCGCAATGACAGTCTCGATGGAGACTTCATTGAGTAGAAGAACACGATGCGTAATCGCAGATCAGTGTGTGAGAGCAGCACTGTTCTTGCTCTTGGCGGGTGTGGCAACAGGAAATCTGAGCGTGTATTCAAAATGAGCTGTAGACTTAATAGAGCCCCAATCAAATTCACCAAAATTTGGTTAGGTGTTCACTGAGATTTAGACGTGGTCTGAGCAGGCAAAAATTGGGACCGCCAGGCGGCATGGTGGTTCAGCTGGTAGAGCGTTGGCCTCACAGTTCTGAGGACCCGGGTTCAATCCCGGCCCCACCTGTGCAGAGTTTGCATGTTCTCCCTGTGCCTGTGTGAATTTTCTCCGGGCACTCCGGTTTCCTCCCACATCTCAAAAACATGCAACATTTAATTGGACACTCTAAATTGTTTGTAGGTGTGATTGTGAGAGTGGCTGTTTGTCTCAATGTGCCCTGCGATTGGCTGGCAACCAGTTTGGGGTCTCCTGCCTGTTGACAGCTGGGATAGGCTCCAGCACTCCCCGCAACCCTCGTGAGGATAACCGGCAAAGAAAATGGATGGATGGATGTCTACCACCAGACTCTCACTCTGCCAGGTGCATGTCCAAGGACACACTATCACCCAGATCGCCCAAATTGCCAAAAACGGAGTGGGCCTCGGGTTGGGCAGCATTTGTGCTGTTTACAAACATAGTTTACACATATGATGCCATGATTTCTTTTCCTAGCAAGCTTTTAATGCAACTATCCGATCGTTACAACTTCATTCATATAACACTATGACTTTATTGTGGGAACAACATAAATTCTATTCATCTATTCATTGTTGAAATTAACTGCAGCTAGACATGACTAAATGTCAAATGTTCTATTTGCGTACTAATTGCAGTGGATCCACTAATTAAATATATACATATGCATGCGCTTGCTTTAACGCCTCTAGTGGTTATAATCTATAAATCCACATAGATAGAAAGACAGAGGGGGGCATAGCATGCTGTGATTTAAACTGCACTAAGAGGATCATGAACAACGAGCGAGGGCTGTCGTGTGCAAAGTTAGTCAAGGGTAATGAAAAAAGAATTAGTGGCTTGATTTGAGCAAAAAAAAAAAAAAGAGAGAGAGAGAGAGAGACTAACATGAGTTCAAGCCCTCCCGGCTGTGTTCTTTCCGCACTGAGCAGCTTGCATTTAAAAAAAATAATAATTTGAAGAGAAAAAAAAAGCCTCAGTGACCTTGAGACCATAATGATAACAAAATAAATAAATAATACAGAGTGTCACACACTCTTCACGTCGTCTCGGCTCGATCGTGTCAGCGTGTGCGTGTGACGCCGAGACAAGTTAGACGAGTGCGGCAAGGTGACGCAGGCTGTTAGCATCAGTTAGCACAGACTAGGAGCTGGATCGGTCCTTTCTGGGAATGTGCAGAGCAGCGTTGCTGCAGTACTACTGCAGACCAGCACGCACACAACAAACCCACACGAAAAACATCGCCATAAACAATACGGGGCATTCTTTATGTAGCATCCACTTTTGTAGATAGAGTTAATTGAATGTAGCTTCTTTACATCTGTCTAAAATGTTTTTTTTCTTTTACATTTTGGTTTTATTATTAATTTAATTTTTTTTACACTCTAAATTGCCCCTAGGTATGATTGTGAGTGCGGCTGTTTTTCTCTATGTGGCCTGCGATTGGCTGGCAACCAGTTCAGGGTGTACCCTGCCTCCTGCCCGATGACAGCTGGGATAGGCTCCAACACTCCCGTGACCCTTGTGAGAGTAAGGGGCTAAGAAGATGGATTGATGGATAATATTTTTTAGTTTGCATTAATTAAGCCGTATGAGATTGACTAGATAAAGGTTTTCAGAGAAATTGGGTCAAATTCCATGAATAAAGTCAAAATATTCTAAGACATGACCCACATGTCCTTCAACTGGTTAATGAACAGGACAAAATGAAAACACATGCAAGGATCAAGGAGCAGGCTGCAACCCTGGTCCAGCTCACTCCGTCTGCCACGCCCGCTGCGGAGATTCAGCGTACTGGCGTAACACCGCTCGGCCGACCCTGTCTCTGGCAACTCAGGGAACGTCAGACCCTTCCTCGCTCTATGTGACCTCCACTTCGAGCTCCAGTCGTCCTCCTTCCCGACGGACCGCTCCCGGATCGCCTTCGTCATCTCTCACATGACGGGAAGAGTGGAGGCGTGGGCCACAGCGGAGTAGAGTCGTAACTCGGAGACGTGTCGGTCTTGGACAGCCTTCGTCTGCGCCATGACGCGGGTCTTCCAGTACGCCACGCCAGAACGCGAGGCAGCGGAGTCGCTGAAGACGTTACGCCAGGGACAGCGCCGCGTTTCCAACTACGCCATCGAGTTCCGTATCTGGGCAGCCGAGAGCCAATGGAACGAGGACGCCCTCCTCGACGTCTTCTTCCAGGGGCTCTCCCCGGAGGTCCCCGGTCTCCTCATTGCCGTGGACCTTCCTACCTTGTTGGATGCACTCATTGTGCTGGGGCTCAAAGTCAACCAAAGACTTGCCATCCAGGGACAAATGGACGCATTGGTTGGAGGAGAGATGGGGGCGTCCGTTCCGCCCGCTTCCCCGCCACTTACGCTCACTCCCGCAATGGAGCCCATGCGGGTGGAGGTTCTCGACGGTCCGTCAGAGGAGCACCTGCGACGTCGACGGGAGGGACTTAATTGCCCATTGCCCGGTCAGACCGAAGTGTCCCAGCCTCAGGATCAGGAGTGTGCGATATACCACCGCGGAATCGAGTCGGGCGCTTCTCCAAGTCACCCTAGGCACGGAGGGTCGTTAGTGTACCGTGACAGTGTTCATCGACTCTGACTCGGACACGAATTCGATCAACCCCCGCGTGGTCGAGGGGTTGGGTGCGGCTACCTTTTCGACGTAGCAGTTCCGAAACGCTTACGCTGCAAACGGGAAATTCCTCTGTCGAGTCACGCTTCGCACGCAAACCTTAGGGATGGTATTTCCGGACGCCCACACGGAACGAATTAGCTTCCACGTCTTCAACTCGCGGAGCAGCAATATCATCCTGGGGAGTCCATGGCTCAAGGAGCACAACCCGCATATTGACTGGACCACGGGCCAAATCAGGGCGTGGGGTGGAGATTGCTGCAAGCGGTGTTTGTTGTTTGTGTGGAGGGGAGGATTCAAGTCGCGCCCGTGGAATTTGAAGAGCCAGGTACCGCACCTGAGTTAGCCGCGGTGCCCCCCTGTTATCTGGACCTCAAGGAGGTGTTTTCGGAAACAAAAGCTAGATCCCTGCCGCTGCACCGCCTGTATGATAGAGCTCCTGCCCGGCACCTCACCCCCTCAAGGGAGGTTGTTTTCTTTGACAGGGCTGGAGCACCAGGCCATGAAGAAGTATGTCAAGGAGTCGCTGGGATTTTTTCCTCAGACCTGATCTCCCACATCAGACATGTCAGGGAGGTGCTTCAGCAGCTGCTGCAGCATCAGCTGTACGTAAACGTGGAGAAGTGCGAGTTCCACCGAGCCTCCGTGCCTTTCCTGGGGTTCATCCTGGCAGAAGGGGAGATTCGAATGGATCTCGGAAAGATTGACGCGGTCCTTCAATGGCCCACTCCCGCTTGTCGGAAGGACATGCAGACGTTCATCGGGTTCGCTAACTTGTACCGTAAATTCATCCGGAACTTCAGTTCCATTCTCGCCCCTCTGCATGCTCTCACATCTCCCCACAACACCTTCGAGTGGACCAGGACCTGTCAGGAGGCCTTCGATAGGCTCAAGGCGAGCTTTACCACAGCGCCAATCCTCATAATGCCGGACCTGGATCGTCAGTTTGTGGTCGAGGTGGATGGTTTGGACAGTGGGATAGGAGCGATTCTATCCCAGAGGTGCGCAAAGGACGGAAGGATTCACCCGCGCACCTTCCTTTCAAAGAGACTGGCCCCGGCTGAGTGTAATTACGACGTGGGTGACCGCGAACTGCTGGTGGTCAAGACAGCGATGGAAGAGTGGCGACATTGGCTGGAAGGGTTGCAAGTGCCGTTCGTGGTCCTCACCGACCATAAAAACTTGGAGTACGTGAGGACAGCGAAGCGGCTAAATGCCCGCCAGGCCAGGTGGGGACTGTTTTTCATACGTTTCCACTTCACCTTGTTCTTCCACCCAGGCTCGAAGAACGGCAAGCCGAATGCACTCTCGCAGGTCCATGAGGGGGACCGCACCAAGCCCGTGAGTGTCCCAATCCTTCCGGAGGGCTGTTTTGTGTCCGGTTTTGCTTGGGAGATCGAGACACGAGTGAAGGAGGCCTTGAAGGACACTCCGGGTCCAGCCGGATGTCCTCCCAGCCGCTTGTTCGTTGTCCCATCATTACGGGGGGCTGTCATCGAGTGGGCGCACACCAGGAAGACTGTCTTCCACCCCGGCATGACCAAGACACGCTCTGTCGTCGAACAGCGGTTCTGGTGGCCAAACTTGGGTAGGGACGTGAGGGATTACGTCAATGCCTGCCCGGTATGCATGGCCAACAAAACTTCCCGCCTGCGTCCAATGGGGGAGTTGTCACATATCTCCATGGATTTCGTCACTGGCCTACCTCCTTCCCATGGGAACACGGTGGTACACTCCGTCGTCGACCGTTTCTCCAAGATGGTCCATTTCGTGCCGGCCCCGAAGATCCCGTCCGCCAAGCAAACGGCCCAGCTGCTGCTGGACGAGGTCGTCCGCTACCACGGGCTGCTGGTGGACATCGTCTCAGACAAGGGAGCACAGTTCATTTCCCATTTTTGGAAGGAGTTTTGCTCCCTCATCGGGGCTACGGTGAGCCTGATATCAGGCCATCACCCGGAGTTCAACAGCCAGACGGAGAGGATTAACCAGGACGTGGTCAGGACCGGTCTGCGCTGCTTGGTGTCTCGGGACCACAGCACATGGAGCCAGCACCTCAGATGGGTGGGGTATGCTCACAACAGCCTGCCCTCCGCCTCCACAGGTATGGCTCCTTTCAATGTAGTGCACGGTTATCCTCCCTTTCTATTCCCATCGGTGGGCACAGACTCCGCAGAGCCGTCCACTTTGGCGGAGGTGAGCCGGTGCTAGCAGACCTGGGAAGCAGCTCACAAGACACTGGCGTGCATGGGCAGCTCCTACAAATCCGCAGCGGATCGCAAGAGCAGAGGGGCGCCGGCGTTCAAGGTGGCACAATGAGTGTGGCTGTCGACGAAGGATCTTTCGCTGCGGACGGAGTCGCGCAAGCTTACTCCCATGTTCGTTGGCCCGTTCCCCATCAGCCATCAACCCTGTCGCTGTTTCACTGAAGCTCCCCAAGTCGATGAGGGTCCACCCCACCTTTCATGTGAGCAGACTCCGTCCAACGCTTCCGTCTCCACTGGTACCTCCGGTCAAGCCTCCCCTGTCCCCCCAAATGGTAGACGGTGGTCCGGTATACTCTGTGCGCCGTCTGCTGTCTTCTCGTTGCAGAGGCAGGGGGGTCCAGTACCTAGTGGACTGGGAGGGGTAGGGCCCGAAGGAGCGTTCCTGGGTCCCCTCCCGCTTCATCGTGGATCCCACCCTCATCAGTGACTTCCACGCATCCTGAAGCACCTGGGCCGTCTGGAGCCAGCTGTTAAGGGGTGGGGGGGGGTACAGTCATGGTCCTGCCGTTCCAGCTCTGGCTGGGCGTGTCCCAGCAGACCGACAATGATGAGGAGGCGCACACCTGCGCCTCATCTCTGCTGATTAACCCTGGTACTTATACGACCCAGGGGACGACTGGTCTTCGCCAGATCGTCGCCTCGCATGCCTCGTTCCCGCACTTCCGCATTCCTGACGCCAACCTCCCGTGTACCGACCAACGCTTGTCTCCCAACCTTCCCTGTAAGCTTGTCGCTACTGTTCCTGCTGTTTGTGCTGACTGACTCCCCGGTTTCCGACTCTGGAACGAATAAAGACTTTCTCCTTACTGCTTGCCTGTCACCCAAGTCGTGCATTTGGGTACGTTCGCGACAATGACATCTTTGAATATTTTTTTTCAGCACAGAACAACTTTGTGGGCACCACTGACAAATTTCACAGAATGACATATTTGGGCAGAGCTTCATAGAAATAAGTAAAAACAAATGATTGAAAATACAACTTGCCATTATGCTGAAACTCATTGTAAAATAGTGGGAGCCTCCATATTTTTCTTCAATGAGCTGGCTGGTCTCATTTTGTTTTCCATTTCATATAGTATGCTGTAAGATATTGTACCCATGCTAAAAAGAGAAAATAATATTTCTCTGTATTTAATGAGGCACGGTGGATCAGCTGGTAAAGCGTTGGCCTCACAGTTCTGAGGACCTGGGTTCGATTCTGGCCCCTGCCTGTGTGGAGTTTGCATGTTCTCCGCGTGCCTGCGAGGGTTTTCTCTGGGTACTCGGGTTTCTTCCCACATCCCAAAAACATGCAACATTAATTGGACACTCTAAATTGCCCACGGGTGTGATTGTGAATGTGGATGTTTGTCTCTATGTGCCCTGCGATTGGCTAGCAACCAATTCAGGGTGTAGAGGGTGTAGTTGCCCGTTGACAGCTGGGATAGGCTCCAGCACTCCTGCAACCCCCGTGAGGATAAGCGGCAAAGAAAATGGATGGATGGATGGATGGATGTATTTAATGGTAGATTTCCATTTTCTTTACCTGCCTTATTTTTCGACTTCAATTCTTGCTCCTTATGCAGCGGCCCATCATGATGTTTGACTTCTCCAGCCATCTTATTTCTTATACTCTCAGACCGCGTGGATGTATGAAGACTGTGGCCTTGTAGGACGGGCATTTAGTTGGCAGCAGGCCAGCAAGTCGAAGGTCCTCTGTGAATTGGCCAATACAAGATGCCAAAAAGCAAGTAATTAGTGATTCGTTGATTCAAAGCTTCAAATGTTGATGTACAATCGTAAAGTCGACTAGTCGACTAATCAGTCCAACTCTCAGCAGTGACTCACACTGAATTTAACCACCAACAGGACCAAATCCAGCTCCTCACGTCACCTATGAGGCCACACCCCTTAAAGGCACACAACAACGCATGTACGTGTAACTTTGAAAGCACAGCTGCAGCAATACAAAACACACACACAAAAATATCCAGAATTAATTTCACACTTCTACCACATTAAAAAAGAAGGACAAACAGCTTCATCTGCTGAATCTGGTGGGGCATTGCATCTTGCTGCCCCTTCTAGTAAACTCGCCATGTGGATCTCTCGAATGTAGCAAGCTGTAAATTAATCCCTGCAGAGGATATAAATAAACACCATATAATTATATTCCATATACAGTACATATACTGGAGCAGTAATGATGAAAATCAAAGAGCAAAAATGCTTGCTCTGTTATTATGGGGGAGGGGAGAAGGTTGGGGGGTAAATAAGGCCATGGCAAACAATCCTGCCCCATTATTCCCCTATACATGAGCCCCCTAGGCCTTGCAGCATCCCTCATTACTCGGCAGATGGGCTTGTTGAGGCGTGGAAACAGGTGGAAGGTAAATGCCACAGCCTCGCGCAGTCATTGTGGTCGTGACGCACCCTCCTTGCACTAAAAAAGTGTCATCCATTTTGTGGGGGCTGAAACAAGAGAAGGGATGACGGGGGGAAGGAGAGTGGATGCTGATCTCTTGGCTGAAAGAGCCACCCAGTGGAGGGGAGCAGAACTACAGCTTCTACAGCTCAAAGCTACGAACCCCCAAGACCGATGATGAATGGACTTACATTTGAAATTGCCAGTCACATAGTATTTGATAGATGAATGACAAACTTTTTGTTATCACATCATCCCCCCTCCCCGACCACCCATTGCACCATCTTGGGGCCAGGCTGCCGCATTTTGGGGCAACTCACAGAGCACCATTAAAGGTACAACCACCACTGGGTACTACTAAAATGCCCACTGATAGTTTTGCCTCACCAAGAACATGCAGATATCATAAAAGTATGTGAAATTTGCCCTATTAGTGAGCAGAAATGTCAGACAGTGGTGGAAGAAACAAGCTCCTCATTTATTTGACAACATTGCCACACTAGGTACTAGTGTAACTGCATTATTAGTGTGGCAAAATTATGCTCTACACGACAACTGTATGCTACTACTTCTACTAGTGACCTTATGATATTCTCCTAGCTAACATCTAGCATACTTCTAGTAGCATATTTATGTCAACCAATGCACAGTTTTGCCTCCGTATAACATTAGGTTTACCTACTAGTATGCCAAAATTGTCCTGCTGCTGTGTGCAGAAATGTATTATAAAAGTGGAAAAAATTATTAGTGAGTGCCAAGAGTGTACTAGTCCATGGACCTCATCAAGGATATTGAATGAAGAAGGCATTTGCTGTGCAATGACTGATTTGAAGTCATCACCATACTAGTTTTAATGATATATTTTAGAACCTACATAGAATTGACAGAAAGAGGAGAGATGGTGGCATCTGTAAACCAACACCAAACACCTCTGGTTTCACGCTGATATCCTTACAGGCCCCCATGTGACGTCACACAGCGGTCAACTGGACAGTGCCAGTTCTCGTGTTCGAAACCGTGAGGTCACCAACAGGACAATCGCGTCCAATTGCTCAAACAGCCGTTTCTGGCCTTTTAAATCGTTTAACATGATAATAGCTGGATGTAAATTAGCTGGAAACTCATGTGGTTGAAGATGACCACAATGCATGCAGTCAGGATTTCCTCCGAGGGTATGTTTAGACAACCTCGTACGACCATGTTTCACATAAATACAACAATGTTGTCAAAATTAGTCTGCATAGATAGCAGAAAATCCTTCATTTTCTAGTACACAAATTCTCTCTAATAGTGATTCAGGAGACTCAAAGAGAATGAAAAGTGATGTTTTATGTATTTGTTGTCAGTCAAATCTAAAATGTTTGATTAAATGAGTTTGCAAAGACAACTGGAAATGTGAAGGTCCCCCTCCCACACACACACACACCAATGGCGTTTCAATGACAAATTTTGAGTAAAATCAGAACGTGCTTGTTACCTAACATTTGTCTCGGATTTGTTTTCCTTTTCTTCTTTTTGTCTTCAGCTTCTACAGACCAGTGGGAATAGTAATGCTATCATTCTCAAAATCCTCCACTTTCAAATTTAAGTATTATTAGGCCCCCCTGCTCCCATTTGTTCTCTTTTGGCAGTCAGTCTTAATTTTAGTCTTTTGAAAATTGGATATATTTCTATATGTGATGGTTTTAGTCCAGTTTTAGCTGACAAAACCTTAAATAGTCTTTGTGCAAGTTCGCCCTAGGGGTTGCGAGCATGCTAAATTTTAGAACACTAGCTTTAGCATTGTAAGAATGTCAATTTTCTTGTTTAAAATTAGGAATGTGACAAGTGGCCACCATCTTTGTAGATTTTTCTCCAAAACATGAAATGAGCACTAAAAAGCTTCTAATATCTTCCATAACATATAGATTAATTAAAACATAATAGTACTTGAAGGACATGTCCTATTATACTGAAAAAACTACTGTTCTCACAATTAATGTTCAATTTGCACTATTTTGAGTTTTTAAGGCAAGTGAAGCAGTTTGAAAATATCACATTAATTTGGACCCATGGAATTGGAAAAGCAGAACCAGCTTATTGGTTATAATAATAATAATAATAATAATAATTAGTATTTTTATAAAGTCTTTTTTTTTTTTTTACCATATTTGGAAGGCCTTTTGGGACCAAAATTTCTGCAGTGGACAGCACCCAAAGGTTGCACTGTTGAGCTTCCATTGATAGCCGCGAGGTGGAAGCAAAGCTAAAGTCCTGACGTCTACGCCACTTCCACGTTAAGGTAAAGAAAATCCAAGTTAAATCATGAAAAATAATAATCATAAATCGCCTCGATGGAGCCCATCGCTTGACCACAACGTGTGCACGGCGAGGGGGAGGGTCCCATATTTTTTCCACTCATGGCCCCCGCACCACCACCACGGCGCTTATTCCACGAGCTGGGGCTCGGTGACAGGAGCGCCGACGGAGCGACATGATCACCGCACACCCTCGGAACCTGCTCGTCGCCGTCACCTGGTTGCTGCTCCTCTCCGGAGCCTCACCGCTGTCACACCGTCAGGAGGATGTCACTTTCGGGTAATGTTCCACTAAAGGATAGTGACACTTTTTTTAAAATTCCTTTTTATTGTATTTTTATTCTTTCCTTTTATTCTCTTCTGACAGTGATAGTGAAGTGTGCTCCGATAACAACATCTCCACCACCAAATACTCCTGCGTTAAAGCCAGTGGGGACGTTGCAACGTGCTACAGGT
Organism: Syngnathoides biaculeatus; assembly: GCF_019802595.1. Lineage (NCBI taxonomy): Eukaryota > Metazoa > Chordata > Actinopteri > Syngnathiformes > Syngnathidae > Syngnathoides > Syngnathoides biaculeatus. Next base: position 10,882,265 of record NC_084656.1, on the reverse strand, counting down.
AAAGCAAAGCCAGTCCATTACTGTGACTTTATTATTTACATTCACTTTCCATTCATTTATATGGTCCACCTTTTTGTTTGTCATTATTATGATATACACTCACCATACATGTATATATGTTACAGTACGTATGTTTTTAATATGAAGTAATTGAACACACTTAGTTGAACTGTAACTCATACAGTCAGAGAATCTGATTGGATGCTGTGATTGAGAGTTCTGCATGCCATTCTCGAGCATTAGAATTTGACTAAATTAACAAACCAAAATTATTTATATAGCGTTACTACCTAGTGGTTAGGATGGTTGCATCACAATACTGTGGTTTGAATTTTCCTTCTGGCCTTCCTGCGCAGAGTCTGCGTGCTGTGTGGGTTTTCGCTGGGTACTCCGGCTTCCTCCCGCATACCAAAAATATATGTGTGAGGTTCAGTGGAGATTCTAAATTGTGTTAATCATGTGAACGTGAGTGTTCATGGTTGTCTGTGTGCCCTAATAGATACTTTTCATTGGCGTCATGCCGATCACGTGTTTTTGTTCACAATGCCATTTTGGACGGCAAGATCGTGTCTACATATCATGCTGGACAAGCGATAAGTGTATACTGTAATGTTTTAGGTATGGTCATCGTTTAATCTTATATCTTAAAATTCCTTTGACAAACAAACACTGGAAACCAGAGGGGATTGAGGCACTTGTGCTGGAGTGAGGAATAAAGAAAGAAGCCATATGTGAAACTCAAGATCATCTCTTTATTGTTAGATTGACCTATAGTACTTCTCATGTATAGCAAGTGTGGTGTGATTGTGACTGTGTCGACGGCACTGGCGCGTGACGAGACAGGACGATAAGGAAGTGAGCTAGAGCGTGGCAGAGATTCAAGCAACACGCCAAACTCATGTTCACGGGATCGCTTAACAACAGAGCTTAAGGGGAATAGCGCAGTTTCCTCTTGGTGTGGATCGGCGATAAAGGACGGGATGTCAGAAATAAGTGGACACTGACCAGAGACGAAGATAAGTTGCTAAAAACTTAGGACAAAAAATTGCAAATATAAGTTTCACGAGAAGGTGCAAGGTAACTGTGAGTCATGTGAGCACTTTGTGACAGACTCAAGCTGTTGGTTAAAGACTTTAACTACACAAACAGCAATGAGATGGTCAGAGACCGCATATTTTTGCTACCAACTCACCGAGTGTGCCCGAAAAGTTACTCAGCCATTGGCCGGAGCGCACACTTGAGAAAAGCGATCGGCTTAGCCCGCTCCCACTAGTTAGCAAAAGTGCAGCTAAAGGCTATGGCTAGCGACAGCCACGAGGTTCGCGTTATCCACTGCACACCTGGAAAGCAAAGTTTCACTGCGGGTGCTAGTCGGCATATTGACAGCCCAAAGACCTCCGTAAAGATATGTAACAAGGGTGGAGGATACCACAATAAATTAGCTGAATGCCCAGCAAAAGGTAAACAATACTTGAAGTGTCAGACCCCATTTTCTATTCGTTCTGACAAACCATAAGTCACACAATGAAATACCATGATGAAAAGGCCATAAGACACTTATAAACAAGCCAATATTCACAAAAAGATCACTAAAAAACGCGAGTTGTATTGTAGTTTTGCCGTCCAGTAGGCGTCGTAAACAAAAGTCATGTGACTCATGGAGTCATGTGAAAAGTATCTATTGGGTGGTGACCAGCCCAGGGTGGACCCCACCTCTTGCCAAAAGTAGAATCTCAAACTACGCCTTCTGACCTCCTTTTTCCATGTCCGTGTCACATTGTCTATTTTGGACCCTCGGTTTTGCAGAAACCACGCCACACTGAAGTTGAAACCAGACATGCTAGTAAATTTCCAACTAAGGTCCTTGTTCTCCAACATGAGAGCTCTTAAATGTGGACATTGTGGAGTATATGATGTGGGTAATACCAGAAAATGGCCATTACTTACTACCACAAGCAAAGGAAAAACATGGTGGTAGCACAAAGTTTCGTCTTTTTACGAGTTTAATTTCCTTTGGCAGCTGTGAAAAATATAACTTTATGCGTAATCCCATTTAGTAGCGCAAATAAGATTACTAGACTGAGTTTTTGTTTTCAAACTAGACATTTTGACTTTTACTTCACCCCTTTTTTGCATTTAAAAATTTCAGTTTAAAAAAAATACTATTTAAAAGACAAATCTACACAAAATATTTTTGCACACCATACAAAATCTAATCTTGACAGTAATTGATGGTGATGAAGAGGAAATTTCACCATTTTACTTTTGTTCCCGATTATGACCTCCATTTTTATAGACAGCGCCACTCTGAGAGGGTGGAAATTCTAATTTCAAACAGATCAACCAACAACCCAATTGGACTTTTTGTGGTAGAAGTCAGACATGTTCACGTTTGACACGTATATGACATTTTTTTCCCGTTATTTTTATGTAATCCTGCTGTTATGAAAAAAGGTTTGTATCATAGCATTTATTAACAACATTGAAATGTAAACATTTTTGTTTGGTTTGGATTTAATTTGCCACCTCAAAAAAAAAAAAAGCTTCCAGACGGGGTTTGATAAACATTATGGTTGCCATGGATACAGTTTGGGACAGCATTCTCTGGGGTGGGGGCGGCACTTCGCACTTCCCGCATGTCGATAGCATACAATTGCACTTTTTTACGGAGTTTGTTTGCATTGTTCATGCAGCGTTAACAGTGATGTTTGGCAGCGTGAACTTTGAAAAACTTAGCCTCGTGCGTAACGTTTGGCAGCGTGAACTTTGAAAAATTTAGCCTCGTGCGTAATCCCGCAAGTAGCGCAAAAAAAAAAAGAACAACTGGACTGGTCAGACATTTCACCTTTTACCCGAAAGTCTTCATTTTAATCTTGTTTTGTGTCTCTGTCTTAAGCAAACAGCAAATAAGTGACAGTGATAAAGAACACCACTCGCTGTTCTTTTACGTAACAATCAGTGAATATTTTGTGATGTTTTCCAAAGTCAGCGAAATCCAAATGGGAGTGAGTCTATGAATGCATGTCAGGGTTTTCTAACAGGTCGTCTTGGCTGCTGAGCTTTAGCAATGGAACAGTACATCGTTCATCAAAAGGCCACAGCTGACCTCCCATCATATTAGCGTTTTCAGTCTCTTGTGACAGAGCAGAGTGTTACTGTGTTGGGATTTTCTCTGGCTCTAAGAGTTGAATATTTGGCTAAAGAAAGAGGCTGTGAAAGGCCGGGTGAGGCATTCGCTCCACAAACGCTTCTAATCACGATATAAACGCTGTACTAGTGCAAATGGTGTGAGAATTACGTTCCAGTTTGGCAGTTACGGGGGCGCTAAGTGGTCTTACTTGGCCACACATTGAGAAAATCGGATTTTGGCTTCACTTTCTGCTTGTGATTATTTTTTTAAATTGTTTTTTGAGTGGTTTTCATGGTTGTTATAAAAGCTTTATGATTGTAAACGTACATACTTTTCTGATTTGAAAACCACAGTTATATCTGATGCAAATCTGTAACTCATAATGAAGATTGCCAACAGCCAATTTCTTTTCTTTCTGGAACTATTTCAGTGCACTTTGGAGCCTGATGATAGAGCATTGCAACGCAAATGTTTAAGAACCTTTAACTTGTTGCTTAAAAACTGCCAGTAAAGGGATCAGGATTGCCATAGTTTGACTCTGGAAATGAAATTCCATTATAGTTATTCAGGAAAATTTTTGGGAATCAAATAGTTTGTATTTTGGAGTGAAAAAAGTGGCTATTATTATTAAAATGCTTTATTCTCATAAAGATTGGAAGTGTATATTTTTGTCATTTCAACTTTATGCTTGTAAAGATTCTGAAGTTTTCTCGTAATACTACAAGCACGTTCAAAATAACTTTTTCTCTAAACGAAATTTAACTGTATAAAAAAAACTACCGTTTTATCCTTGTAAAATTGAACCTTATTCTCTGCAAAAAAAAATCTCATATTATGGAAGCATTCCTATAACATTACAACTTACTGTATATTGTGTGTTTGATTTATGAGATTCTGCTGTACACGTTTTTTTTTTCAGTGAATGCATGAAAAAAAAAACAGCCTGGTCGAACGCATTGTGGTTGTTTATGGCTTGCATTTCTTGATAGTTTTGGCTCCCAAGCACTCGCTACACTTCAAATTCCACACAATCTACTTTAAAAGTACAAATCATGTCTACATATTATGTAATGTCTCAGTAAACATTGTGGAGCCATTCCAGAGTGTTGGACTGTAAACTCACTGCCGTGTTAGCGACACATGCTAACGGCTAAAGGAAATGATACGACTTGCTGACTACGATCTATTCTAAAGTTAGAAGGCTAACGTTGTGGGTAAAATGTTACTCAAAAATGACGTTTATTGTTAATAAAGGTTGCATAGTGGCCACAGTGGAAAGCATTCATTTTTATTTCCATCATTTCCTAGACCTAAGTGACAAATAAAATGGGATTAAATATTAAATGGTGCTGACCGCTGAACATGGTATCACAGTATCATTCTATTGTAAAGGTCAAGCTTCTGGTTAGCATAGCATAGGATAGCATAGCACAGCACAGCACAGCACAGCATAGCAAAGGGCTACGTACTTGCAGATAATCACCGGATTTCATCAGCCATCCTTGCATTGTTGAAACCATTTCAGCGTCACCATGTCGGCTGTGCCAAGATGAAGGCCAGATTCCCCCCCCGTGCAGCAATGGCGGGAAAAAAAGGAAACGTTTATAATCTTTGTTTATAACTCCTCTTTGGTAGGGGCGCGCGAAAAGGATGATTGTGCTGATTTATTGTGTGTGCAATGTTGGCTTAGTCCAGCCTGTAAAAAGACTTCCCCACAAAAGACTCTTTCCACTCTACAGCTGCATCATAATTAATGTGCGGCATGTGCAGTGGTTGCAGTGTTGTTTTTAGAAATAATTCTGCTGTTACGGAACTTTTGTTTTTTCTTCTTCTTGTGTATTAGTGTATGATAGCTCGTGTCTTAATCAAAAGTCAACTCACTCCCTTTGCATTGATTACAAACCTCAAATTCAAGTCTAATGTTCCTTCAAGTAACTGTAGGAAATAGTTGCATCCTATGGATTTAGAGGTTTTTATCTCTTATATATATTTTTTTTCAAGGCAGAACAATGCTCTATTTTTTTTGCATTCAAATTTTTTTATGTACAATGCCTTGTGAAAGTATTCGGCCCCCCTTGAACTTTTCAACCTTTCGCCACATTTCAGGCTTCAAACATAAAGATATAAAATTAAAATTTTTCTGTCAAGAATCAACAACAAGTGGAACACAATCGTGAAGTGGAACAAAATTTATTGGATATTTTATACTTTTTTAACAAATAAAAACCTGAAAAGTGCAATATTATTCGGCCCCTTCACTTTCAGTGCAGCAAACTCACTCCAGAAGTTCAGTGAGGATCTCTGAATGATCCAATGTTGACTGATGATGATAAATAGAATCCACCTGTGTGTAATCAAGTCAGTCGAAATGCACCTGCGCTATGATAAACTCAGGGTTCCGTTTAAAGTGCAGAGAGCATCATGAAGACCAAGTAACACACCAGGTAGGTCCGAGATACTGTTGTGGAGAAGTTTAAAGCCAGATTTGGATACAAAAAGATTTCACAAGCTTTAAACATCTCAAGGAGGACTGTGCAAGCAATCATATTGAAGTGGAAGGAGTATCAGACCACTGCAAATCTACCAAGACCAGCCCGTCCCTCTAAACTTTCACCTCGGACATGGAGAAGACTGATCAGAGATGCAGCCAAGAGGCCCATGATCACTCTGGATGAACTGCAGAGATCTACAGCTGAGGTGGGAGAGTCTATCCATTGGACAACAATTAGTCATACACTGCACAAATCTGGCCTTTATGGAAGAGTGGCAAGAAGAAATCCATTTCTCAAAGATATCCATACAAAGTCTCGTTTAAAGTTTGCCACAAGCCACCTGGGAGACACACCAAACATGTTTGGCGTAAAAGGAACAGAGCTCATCACCCGGAACACACCATCCCCACTGTTAAACATGGTGGCGGCAGCCTCATGGTTTGGGCCTGCTTTTCTTCAGCAGGACAGCGAAGATGGTTAAAATTGATGGGAGCCAAATGCAGGACCATTCTGGAAGAAAACCTGTTGGAGTCTGCAAAAGACCTGAGACTGGGACAGAGATTTATCTTCCAACAGGACAATGATCCAAAACATAAAGTCAAATCTCCAATGGAGTGGTTCACAAATAAACGTATCTAGGTGTTATAATGCCCAAGTCAAAGTCCAGACCTGAATTCAATCAAGAGTCTGTGGAAAGAGCTGAAGACTGCTGTTCACAAACGGTTTCCATCCAAGCTCACTGAGCTCACGCTGTTTTGCAAGGAAGAATGGGCAAGAATTTCAGTCTCTCCATGTGCAAACTGATAGAGACATACCCCAAGCGACTTGCAGCTGTGATTGCAGCAAAAGGTGGCGCTACAAAGTATTAATGCAAGGGGGCCGAATAATATTGCATACCCCACATTTCAGGTTTTTATTTGTTAAAAAAGTTCAAAATATCCAATAAATTCCATTCCCCTTCATGATTGTGTCCCATTTGTTGTTGTTTCTTGACCAAATAAAATATTTTATATCTTTATGTTTGACGCCTGAAATGTGGCGAAAAGTTGAAAAGTTCAAGGGGGCCGAAAACTTTCACAAGGCACTGTAAACAGTACATCACATCTCAACATGAACCAAAAATTGGATCTCTTTCTAATTTTGATCAAGCTATGCAATTTTTGTCTAAGCAATAAAAAAAAATGTAATATAGTGAAACCGCCACAAATTTGGCATTTGCAAATTTCCATATTAGCTGTTTTTTGGGGGTACCCTTTCCTCTGTTCCTCTGTTTACTCTGCTAAATCTCCTATTGGCCTACTTCTCTTTTTGTGCAGGCCAAAGCAATAAAAGTATACGTTTTCTGCCATCTGGTGGATTTGGATTAGTGTTGCTGTTAGGTTCAATTCCCTGATAGTGTACTTTCATCTGCGTTTGCAATGTCCCATTTTGTTAGCAGCCTTTGAATGCACCTTCTTACAGTCAAAACCGAAACTGAAATTCTGCTTTTGGTTTCCTCTCGATGCAGCTACAAATAGACCGCATAGTCAATTACTTTGCGGTTGTAATATGCCTGTATTCCATAAAATTTATTTTTGAGTGTAATGACAAGGTTTGTTTGAAGTCGTCGAGCACATCTATTGTATGTTTACCCTCGTGTAATATCATGTCCCTTTGTGCTTGTGTTATTTAGACAAGTATACTCGCTAATACTATTGATGAGTCTCATGTAAAGGTGTTTTGTTTTTGTTTTTCTAATTTAATTACATGGGTTCATGTTTGTGGACATGCTAGATGTATTGTGTTGATGCTTATCATATCCATTGTGGGTGGTTTGCTACCATCTTGTGGCATATATACGCAAAAAAAAACCAATTTGTTATCATTATTATCACATGGATTTCGTATGATGTGCATGTTTGAGATGCACAAAAATGATCAGGGATGCATAAAATATGGAGAATCTACATCCATAGATGCATGTTGCTTCCCGATTTCTTTGTGGCTAAAATGCTTCACCAAAATGTCCACAACAGATTACAGACATTATGGTAGTGTTGAACCGTACCAACCAATCACATGCAAGTTCAGCGACCTCCTTCAGCCAATCAAAATCTGCATCTCTTACCGTCATTATTATTGATCGCGCGCAGTCCAGACAAAGACAAGTTGAAATAGGGATGGGGTAAAGAAACTCAGTGTGGAATTGGCATAAAAACGAGGGAACTAAACATTTGGAACAAACTTGGGCTTCAAATGGACTGCTCAGTGTCATTTTTGTCACTAGGCGCACTTGTTAGAGGTGCATATACGCTACGTGAAACGCTACTATAAAAAACGTAAAAACAAAACAAGCATAACTTCTAAAACGGTTCAGTTCCGATTTGTGAAATTAAAATATGAAAAAAATTTTGAGGCCACGATGTCAACAAGATTGCTTCATTTTTCTTAAATTCAGAAATGTATTTGCGCACATATAACTTTCTCTTTTTATATATTTGCTCTTATTGTGTACCCCTAATTTTATTTGGAAAATGAGAGAACATTACATTATCATGCTCATATGTTTGATCATCAGAGGAAAATGTAAGATATGTACAATTCTTTATTATTGTGCTCTTATATCATTGTATCAGTGGCTTTAAAAAACAACAACCGTCATTTATTGTGAATGTTTTATTGTTCTAAAAAAAGAACGAGAATAATGGTTAAGAGAAATATCGAACCAACAGTAGAACAAACGTGATAAAAATGTGCAACATAGTGCGACCACGAAGCAAGATTCGTGACGTCTCTGAGGATTACTTTATCTGTATTCTGTGATGATAAATTGGAGGGAGTCATTATTCATGGGCCAGAACTCATTGTTTCCATGACACGTGCATCCCGGGACTCACATAGTCTCAAGAGTAAAATGATCTATATTATTATTATACATTTCAACAATGATGGCCTCTCAAATATCTCTGGATGCATCTTGGAGAAATTTGCAAAAACTGCACAATGTTTAGCTTGAAGCCTTGTGACAATTTTGAAAAATTAGCCTTTATTGTCATAAAAACAATTGCGGTTCTTTATACACACGCTCTCCTCTCTTGTCGACTGCCTTTGTCATGTCCTCCAACACAGAGATCAAGCCACTCTTATCTAGCCACTGGCCAAGCAAGGGCAAGCTTCTTTTTCCTTGACGATCACACTATATTGTTTGTGATTCAGTAAAATCATCTTGGCGGTGCTTAAAGACTTTTTTTTTTTAGTTTGTTGGAACCACAAATTTACAATCAACTTGCTTTTACAGTTTCATGGGAAAAGAAACACATGCTGGATTAAATTAACATGAAAAAAAACATCTGGAAATATTACTCAAATATGTTGAAACACAACAAAATGAAATATCAAAATGTTGTTAGGGTTTTTTTTTTTTTTGTGCTACTAATGTAGCTAAGGAAAGGAGGGTGGCGGGAGTCCAGACTGTTTCCCAACATCTCTTTGAACACACGTAGACGCAGCAATCATGCCAATCTGAGCTGCCTGAAAACAATTCCACTGGTTGGCAACCTTCCTCGCCATCATAACGTTGAAACAAAGCCTGCAGAGGGAAAGTCAAACAAGCCCGTAGGACAATTCAGATACAATAAGTCTCCACAGTATATTACGATCAAATGCAATGAAACTAACGGGCCTACAGTCTGTCAAAGCATGTTAAGGCCGTATTATCCTAAAAGTGCAACTATATTCCCAGAATAAATTTGACTCTTCCCGTCAGTAATGCGGTTCTTATAATAATATGACTTTATTCTCAAAACATTATTATTATATAAGTTTTCCATGTAAAAATATGATTCTTCCCTCTCCCCCCAATAGCATTACAAGTAAAAGGGCAACACCTTAAAGGTCAAGTGTCATTCCTATAAATATTCTAAAATAGATATTGTAATGAAAAATACATATAACATTATTCACTTCAATATCTATCCGAAAAAATAAATATGAGTGGAGCGCGTTATCCATGCGCAAAGATGCGGAAGTGTCATTCAACGACATCCAAGTGGTCGCCATATTGGCTGCATCTCCTGTCCGTGACGTTACCCTGGACATTCGCCATTGAAAAGACTCTGTGGACCCTACTATGGGAGACGAACACGCCCCTTCTGACACAGAAGCTCTTTTCGAAGAAGAGAACATCACACAACTGAGTGAAGGTACCGGGGCAATATTACCCTATTGTTTCGAGCCATATTCAGATGATATGCGATCACGGCCAAACCACCTCCTGTCCAATCCACCGCGGCGGCGGAGTTTATCCATCGCGCTGAAATTGAATGCTATTCTTTCAATGCCAATTTCATTCTGATTGATAATTGCTTTAACTTACATAAGACCCTTTGAATAACTTTTTTCTCAGAACTTTTTATTGGGGACGGGGGGGGGGGGTGATGACTGGTTAGCACATCTGCCTCACAGTTCTGAGCTCCTGGGTTCAAATCCAGCCTCCACTGTGTGGAGTTTGTATGTTCTCCCCGCGCCAGTTCTGGTTTTCTCTGGGTATTCTGGTTTCCCCCCATATCCCAAAAACATGCAAGGTAGGTTGATTAAAGACTCTAAATTGCCCGAAGGTGTGAATGTGAGAGTGAATGGTTGTTAGTTTTTTGTGCCCTGTTATTGGATGGTAACTAGTTAAGGTTGTACCCCAGCTCTCACCCAAAGATAGCTGGGTTAGGCGCCCGCAATGTGAGGATAAGCGGTTCAGAAAATGGATGGATGCCATTACAGGTTTTTAAATTTTTTTTATTCCGAGTGTTGTACATTTTTTTTCGCAAACGTAACATCTTTACTTTCATAAAAATGCTCCTTCAATTTTGTAAATCATATGACTTTTTCTTTAGAGTACTCTGATTTAATAAACAGAATGGAACAAGTCTGTACCACTGTTTAAATGCAAAAAAAAATCCGTACGATCTGTATTGAATACTAAAATGTGGATGCACTGAAACACTGTATGTCAAAAGAAAGGACGTAAACGTGTTTTCCATCTTGGCAAGCGCCTGGGAAGCTTGTCAAGTGGACATACACAAAGTGTTGGGAAAATGATGGCTCCTACCGAGTTGAAAGCTGAAAAGCTCTAAATGGCATACCAAGTCGGAGTAGAAGAAGGAGAAAAGAAGTTAGGCTAGCTAACCAGCCCATCTCCCCTTCAAAACTTATGTACACATTTGATGATTAATTGAAATCATCACAATTAATCAGGAACAAAAATAGTAAATTGTCATCCGTTCATTTTTGCGTTGTGATGAATTACGATCTTAGCTTAGAAAAACTGAGGAATTAAGCTTTCTGCTTACACACAGTCAGTGTCCTATAATTGGAAATGGAAATCACTTTTTAGTAATGACGGAGCTGTTGACTGACTTTGGACGCTAACTCGGGCAAATTTGTAATATAAATAAATAAATTAAAGTAAGTTAATATTGTATGAATTTATACATTTTAAATGATGTGTTTATATTCATAATATATTTTGTGTACTAATGATTTGGGAATCTCCACACATGAAACATTTTTTTCATTCATTAAAAAAAAAATCGGGGCTATTTCACATGATGTCATCTCATGACTATTCTCAGAACATTTAAAAAAACTGCTGTTTTTGTAACATTGCGACTTTTGTTATGGAAAAAGATGTTTTGAAATTCTCCAAAGAATACTGATTTAGTCTTGCCAAAACATTTTCTTGTCATTGTCCAATTTGGTCATATAAAATTAAGTATTGTGCCCATAATTCTATGAAAACTTGTTTGTATTGTTTTTGTGCTCAGAAATCTCCATTTTTTTCATTTCATTTCTTTATAGCGTTAATCCATCACATACAGTGAATCATATTGTATTTGAGAACCGAGTTCTGATTGATTAGCTGTGAGTGGGGGCTGGAAGTGTGCTTGATTTTATTTATTGCAGCTCCTACCGGGGCTGGGTGAGAACTCAACCCTGACGTGTGCTTCCTGAAGTGAAGGAGATACAGCAGGAGTGCAAACCATCACGAAAGAGCAAGGGAGGACATGTTAGTGTTAAAGAGCATTCCAGAGTGACAGATGTAGACATCGTGCAACTGCAAACATGGTGTTTGTTGCGTCGTTGCACTCCTTCAATGCATGTGACCACCGTGCAACATTCCTACATGAGTTTTTCTTCGGCGCACATAAAGATAATGTAGTCAATTTTGTGGATTTACGCTCCTTTATCTGTACAAAAAAATGACAGGTTTCAACACAAATTGTTAACATTTACAATAAAAAAAACTGTAGTCTGTTGGCCACACAGACTCTGTGATTGTGATTTGAGACATAACATCAATTCATTTTTTTAGCGCGAGTCTTCATTCAGCTCATGGGTGGGCTGGAACCTTCTCTAGACTTTGGGCAAGAAGCTGGACTGGTTGCCAGCCAATCACAAAGCACCTATAGACAAGCAACTATTCACTGTCCCACCAACGGCAATTTGGAGTCATCGTTGAAGTTAACATGGCTGTTCTTGGAATGTGGCAGGGAAGACGGAGGTACCCTGAGTAAACCCGCGCAAGCATGGGAAGAACGAGCCAACTCAACACAGGAAACGATTCTAATTCAGATTCTCTCCACTATGAGGCAAACTTGGTAATCAGTAATCACCATCCAACCAAAGCGTAGCTTTATACTAAGTGATAAATATCTTGTATAAATGCTATTGATGTTGTTCCATCTCAGCTTTTTTGTTTTTATTACAACTACTCAAAAACTATTGGTGCAACATTATCGCTAACAACTTTGCTTTTATAAAAAGTGAAACGTTATTTGTGTAGAATTGTGACTCCTTCTCTTAAAAATGCAACATAATTCACGCAGAAATAACAACCTCATGTCTTTGTACTATTCTCTTGATATTGGAACCTTTTTTCTTTGAAATTTTGGTATATTATTGTTACGTTCCAACATTTTCAGGACCCTTAGAACAAACATACTTTACAACGATAGTCGCAACTTGTTGACAATTTTTTCTTGGAACAATACCACTTAAGTCTTGTGAAATTTTAAATTTTCTTAATAAAAATGTGACTAATTTTGTGCACATTAATATTGATTCGTGTGAAAAGACTTCTTAAAACACTATTGTTGTATAACTAAGCCTTTTCCCCTAAACCTCATTACTGTAACATTGTGACTCAGTCTTACTAAAGTGTTCCTGTAACATTCCATTTACATGGTGAGATTAGCCACTGAAGGGTTGTTACCAGAGAAGCTAAGAGCAAGTCTCACTCTTCTATTACTTTGTTTTTCTCCAGTAGTCAAACTTCGTGAAGTCACTCTTGATCTTAGGCAAAGGATTCTGCTTCTGGAAAACCGTGACACTTCTCTTTTGAACTACAACCACAAGGAAGCGTCTGTTTTAGATGTTTTCACTGATTACATAGACAAACGTGCTCTGAGTAACTTCCTGGTATGTCACCACAAGAGACGTCACTGAGATTCTTACCATGGAATGCTTCTAACTTATTTTTTCCCCCTTTTTCTCAATCCTAAAATTGAGAGGTATCATTGTAGATTACTTAACTTCCTCTATCACGATGTCAAGAACACTGGAGCTGCATCTGCGTTAATGTACTAGAAGGTGTTTTAGCATTCAGCTGTTACCCAGGACACGACAGTATTCTGCACGTTTCCTCATGCCTCCAGTCGGCTTCAAATGAATCAAAGTGATCCCGTTGTGTTATTCCAATTCTCTCCGTGGCGTATTCCGAGCGCTTTTGTTGTCTTTTGCAGAACTTGCAGCTGAGTCATCACAGGAGAGAAATTAATTAGGGGTTTGAATCTAAAGGTACAATTTGAAAGACATTAAGTGGACCAATAAATAACTTTTTGTTTTAAAATGAAGACCGCTCTGACACATCCTTGGACCATGAACCCCGATTCACGCATAACTTATATTGATGTAGCATACTGGTTATCAAATGAGGCGCTTGGCACACATGTCTATGCATTCATCTTGATCGCGCAGCAGAGAGCACTTCTTCCCTTCATCTGTCTTTCTAAAAGTTCAATTTTTACTTCGTTTGATGTTCTGGTCCCTGGATTTACTTGACAATAGTCTTTCCCAAACATAGTTTGGGAACCAAAATTAATCCTTGGTCAGTGGACTTCACCCTGGATTGGTTGCCAGTCAGTCCGAGTGATTGCAAAAATAGCATGAAGCAAGCATTGATCCCATGGCTAAAGTTTGACATTGGGAGCATTTATCTTATTTAAGGCAAAATGAAGACTCCACCCTGCTTGGGTCACGATTCGCAAAGTGACAGGATATGGACTGTTGAGCCTGAATAAAGCCAAATCCTTGACAGCTATGTAAATGACTTTACCAATGGCCCTCAAGAGGAAGTTTGGCTCGTTAAAGGCTTACTTTGACTTTTAGTTTGAGGTTTTGTCCCTGGAGTTCCTCTCGACTTCTCTTTCCCAAACTCAGTTTGGAAACCAAAACAGATTCTGCCTGGATTTTTCTTCAGATGTCAGTTAACGTAAGACAAAAAGCAGACGCTCTGGATTGGTGGCCAATAAATGGGCCATTGAATATGAATCCATCTAACACCAGCTGGATGACTTCTCTTTTGAGGTTTGGCCTATGAAGCTCCTCTAAATAAGCCTATTCCCAAACTGACAGATCCAGCAACAGTTTCTACTGGGTCGCCACCTGACTAAAAACCCTTGTGGGGGTAGTTTTGTTTAAGAGGAAATGCCAAGTACGCGCTGGATTGGTCTCCATTGAATCGCGGGGTAATTTTTGAATGGATTGATTGTGACAGCTATGAGCACGACTAGACATCTAACGGTCCTCAAGACACATATCCACAGTCGTCCTCCAAAAGAACTTTGTTTCATTACAGGCTTACTTTTACTTCCGAAACTTTGATCCCAGCAGTTCCCCAAGACCGATCTTTCCTACACTTATATTGTGTGCCATGTGAACTTCAGTATATTCTGTCAATGTCCCTCTGCACATTTGTTTTGTTAAAGGCTCGCTTCGACTTCCATTTTGAGGATTTGTTCAAAGACTTTCTCAACACTCCTTTTCAAAAATATCAACTATGTGAATAACAACACTACCGATGACCTTTGAAGGTTTTTGACTCGTTAAACGCTCAAGAGATGAGGTTTTGTTCCTGTATTCCCCAAACTTGGTATGGGGAACAAACCAAATCCCACTTTATTTGGTTGCTAACTAACATGACACAAAAGGCCCAATACCCCCCAGATTGGTTGCCAGTCATTCACAATGTGGTCATGATGAAGAGTGCACTGAATTGGATTTCAACAAACGCCAGATACATTATTATAAGTCTGCAATGCGAACCACAATACTTGTCTCATCAGAGGCTCATTTTTTACTTCTGGTTTGTTCTTTTGACTTCCGAGACCGGTGTTTCCCAAACTCAGGTTTGGAAACAAGGCAAATCTTTGGTGAGGTTTCAATTTCATTTTCCCTTTTTCAGGTTAAATTGCTGCTAACATTTCCTTGGCTAAGGCAATGAGCTTATCAAGGGTCACTGTACAGTCTGGAGGTGATCCCAGTTGAGTCAAGACAAAAGGCAGACTACTCCTTGGCTCAGTCTATAGTCAATTGCAGGGTGATTGTGAATGGGGTGTTAAATGCGACTGATCCAATGTTATGACAGCTATATGAACAACTACACTACCCCCAGAAGGACATTTATCTTGATGAAGACTCAGTTAGGCTTCCAGTTTTCATTCCAGTATTTTGCTCCAAACTGTCTTTCAGTTTCAGTTTTTTTTTATTATTCAATTGCTAGCTGGCTTAGGACAAAAGGTGAAGTCTACTGTTGAATTGGTCACCTAATCAAAGCAGCCGGTATGTGTTCTGTTGGATACAAATTTCAAGTTTCAGGAATTATTCACCCCTCCAAATCTCTGCAAAAGCAGCAGCGCTAATGAATTTGGAGGATAGCCAACACCAGGTAGTCAAGTTTGATGGTAAGGGGTATTGGTAGCCCACAGGGATTCAAGATTTTTATTTGGAATGATTCTGACGAAGGACAGTGAAGTTTTTCTTTGGTGAGATGCCGTGAGAATTTTCTTCTGCTAAAAAATATGTGCCGAGGCTCAATAAAGATTGGAAAACTGAGCTCTAGACACAAGCAGAAAGCCAAATGAATTTGGATGATTTAGGACACCAGACAATCACAGCAGAAGTCAAGGGTCAGCTTTTTGGGTTTAAGAAGTCAACTGGAAGCAGCGTTTAGCTAGGTCTTCACACTGTCAGGCCTTATTTCTCTAAGACAAAGCCAGGAACGCATGTGGTTTTGACTGATAGCTGAGCTCAAAGGTTGGTTATGTTGCAAAGAGTCCTGCTGGCTGCAAAACGGGTTGTTTTTTCGGAGTCGTCCAGCTTGCGAAATACAACTTTAGTGCTCCAGCTGCCTTGCTCTCAGCATAAAGATATCATCTAGTGGAAAAACACAGTTCTTCGGCATCTTTTTACCATTTTCTGGAATCTTAAAGGTAGCCAGCAATTTAATAATTCCCGCAAATTATGAGAACACGGCTGAGGGAGCATCAGCACGTCAGGGGAATTTTAGACTAAGAACAAAGAAAATAACTTCTGTGGCATTTTTAGATGAACCAGTGTGTGACCTCTTGCTGTCTTTATTCATTCTGGTGGTTCACTAGACATTCTTAACATTGACTCCGATTACTGTTTTTTTTTTTTTTATGTTACTTTGAAAAATTTATCTTCACGTGTGCCATGTCTCACTAGTTTCAACTTCATGAATTTGAGCTCATCTTTACAGTTCAGGTAGGAGGGTATTATTTCCTGTGTTTACACTAGAGTGCGACTAAAACCACCAGGACATTTTATGCAGATAGTCTTGATTTAATATCCCATAATATCATATTCTTTACCAGTCACATAGAAGGTTCATTTGGATGTGACTTAAACCCCCTACAGTGCAAACATAACTGAGCAATGCGTACTTCATTTCATGTTTACATTTTACTTTAGTATGCCAACACTTACAGTAGTGGGACACTTTACACTGACAAATTAATTATCCCGTAGCATCATCTTCGTCACCAGTCAGATAGACTTTGGTTAAATTTACAGGTGGTTGTAAACAACACCCTTGTTGTTTTTTTTAAGCGCACCTAGCGCTTCCGAGACAGTTTATGTTGGCTATCGTGCTTTAATATCCCTTATCATAATTTTTATCAATCAAGTAGGAGGTTTATATCTTATCCATATGGTGCAAACTCCCTCCTATGCAAATAAAACTGAGTGAGCTGTATTTTATTTCACGTTTACATTATTATTCGAGTGCACGATTACTGAGACAGTTTATGGTGAAACCTTGAGGTAATATTGCGTAGAATCATCTGCTTTTACATTGGAGGTACAGTGAAGAAAACTATTTGAACACCCTGCTATATTCCCACTTAGAGGAGGGTTCTGAAATTTTCATCATAGATGCATGTCCACTGTGAGAGAGATAATCTAAAACGAAAAATCCAGAAATCACAATGTATGGTTTTTTAACGATTTATTTGTGCGATACACCTGCAAATTACTATTTGAACACCTGTCTATCAGATAGAATTCTGACCCTCAAAGACCTGTTAGTGCGCCTTTAAAAGTCCACCTCCACTCCATGTATTATCCTGAATCAGATGCACCTATGTGAGGTTGTTATCTGCATAAAAAACCCCGTCCACCCCATACAATCAGTAAGACCCAAACTTGTAACATGGCCAAGACCAAAGAGCTGTCCAAAGACACCAGAGACAAAATTGTACAACTCCACATGGCTGGAAAGGGCTACGGGGAAATTGCCAAGCAGCTTGGCGAAGAAAGGTCCACTGTTTGAGCAATCATTAGAAAATGGAAGAAGCTAAACATGACAGTCAGTCTCAATCGGAGTGGAGCCCCATTCAAGATATCACCTTGTGGGGTCTCAATGATCCTTAGAAAGGTGAGGAATCAGCCCAGGACTATACGACCAGGACTTGGTCAATGACCTGAAAAGAGCTGGGACCACCGTTTCCAAAGTCACTCTCGGTAATACACTAAGACGTCATGGTTTGTTAAAATACTAACTTGCAGATTTATCACACAAATAAATAGTTAAAAGAATCATACATTGTGATTTTTGGATTTTTCTTTTTAGATTATCACTCTCACAGTGTACATGCACCTACAATGAAAATCTCAGACCCATCCTTGATTTCTAAGTGGGAGAACTTGCAATATACCAGGGTGTTCAAATATTTATTTTCTTCTCTGTATATACTGTGTGAAAGTGGCATGACGTGAACATCCTCTAATGCAAACTAAAACTCTGCAGAAGTTCACTTGTTAACATTTTTTTTCTCAAGTGAGCCTAGAACACCAAAGACAGAAGCTGAATTATTTGTATCACCTACATGTAGTTGAATTTCAATCTAAGTCATGTTGATACGTTCGAAATAAAATGTACTAGGTTAATATTTCTGTTGAGTGAAAGTACAAACTGTTCCACTGCTCCGCGGTCCTGGAATTTATTATCCCACTTTTTGTGTCATTGCTGACACGTTACGTGACTAAATAACCATGTTTTATGTTTTTATGTGAACACATTGGCTTATCATTCTTTCATCTGCGTTCCCCTCAAAGATAAACCTTCAACACGCCATCACTCGTCTTACTTCATCTTTGCCATTTTTTTTTTTATTGTAGGGTATTAAAAAGATTCATTTGTAGCAACTGAATGTTTTACAGTGCATATGAAAAGGGGAGTGCGGATAGAGTGCATAGAGTACCAGGGAGGTTTTAATCAACGGGATACCTATATATATATCTATATATATATAGATATATATATATATATATATATATATAAAAGAAAAAAAATGACCTGGATAAATTCCATTGTATAGGTTTTGGCATAAATATGGACTTCTATAAAAGAGGAGAGAACATGAGAAAACAGACCTTGGCCAAAGTGTAGAAAGTGAGTGAGGAATGGACATGGATCTTTTTTAAGATCACTTTCTTACGGTCAGGCAAATGTAGTATTGTATCGTAAAAGGAAAATGTTTTATATTGTTTTTTTGCATGATACGGGATCTCATTTCCAGAATAACAAGCAGAGAGATGTTTGAGAAGAAACTGGCAGCCACCATATTTGTGGAAATGATTAAATTATGGGTTGATTGGTTGTATATATCACATACAGTATAAACCATTCATAGTGAGCAGGTGGAGGTCTTGTTAATGTTATTGTATGTTGCCAATAGATTTTTAAAACAATTTGCTAATATGAGATTCGGTGTGTTATTTTAAGACAGAGGAAGAGAGAAAATATTGGCATCCACAAAATCTGTGACAAGATGTACAGTATCTGTCTTTTTTCTTTGCAAGTAGGATTTTCTTAGTATTTGGGTCATTTCCAGAGGTTCAGTTCCACTGAGAAAATACATCAGATGGCCACCAAATTTTAACTGTGTAAAGTACTAGACAGACTATGCAAAATTTGGGATTTTTCATCCTGACTCCACAAACGCTGATCTTTACCAACCTTGTTGTACCTAGCCCTCGAAATCAGTGAATTCGTTCCGTGTTCAGTGTACATATACTATACTAGATTGACGGTTGATGTTGAATTATCAAGCTTGCGATTATTCGTCACATGTTGTGGGTGCAGACAAAATCAGGATCAAACAAACATTTCTGTGAATTTCAGCTATTCCAAGTGATTTTAGTCGAGTGTTATGTAGTGTATGGCCTAAACTAGTCTCTTGTAGTCCAGTTTTGTGTGGTCTAATGTAGGGAAGTGTAGCCCTGTCTAGACTAGTTGCCTAGTCTTGTATAGTTTATTCTGATTTATTTGAGAGTAATTAAATTTAATCTGCTGTTGTGTAGCGTATTGTAGTCTATTTGAGTGTAGTGTAGC
The DNA here is from genome assembly GCF_019802595.1 of Syngnathoides biaculeatus. Taxonomy (NCBI): domain Eukaryota; kingdom Metazoa; phylum Chordata; class Actinopteri; order Syngnathiformes; family Syngnathidae; genus Syngnathoides; species Syngnathoides biaculeatus. The sequence continues at coordinate 10,862,698 of NC_084656.1, read as the reverse complement.
GATTCCCAACCAGTGTGCCCTGGCACATTAGTGTGGCATGAGAGATGCTCCCAATGTTATGTTATTAATGTTATATATGTATATTTAAAATACAAAATTAGCTTTTTGTGTATTGTATTGTCTGTGCTTTCATCCTGGATCAGACTGTGCCCAGGTGGAATTTTCAAATTACACACCATCTCATCCTGTACTTTCTACTTTGGCTTCAGACCAGACCTTTCCCACTCAAAAAGAGGAAATCTCGTCCAGTTTGACCACTTTTTCTTCGATTATTCACATACTCCGACTGTCATTGCATCTTAAAAGAACAGCATTTCTTCTTCAACTTTCTCCATTAATATCAAAAGTAAACATAAGGAGCATGTCTAGATCGTCTTTGCTCTACGTTGCCCAGAATATTTTGCGAACTAAATCAGCGGTGGTGGACGCTGTCATTATATAACACATTGATGGGCTGCATAAGTACTGTGACATTTGTAAATTATGATTATACGTCTTTAACAGCGGGGATGGTGGGCAGGTGTAAGGTAAACTAGGAAAAATAAAGTGTGGTGGAGCAACACGTTGTTAGAGAAAGTTCGTTGTGCTGCCTAAAAGAAACCAGTGGCTTCTTTGTTTAATTTTTTACAGTACGTATGTGAATTGTGCCATTGGATGTAGCAACCAGTCATCCCTCACTCATTGAATCACATTGCAAAATGCCACAAACTGAATAGCTGTATGTTGTACTTTCAATTTGCATTTTTTTTGCGCGCAACGCAGAATATCTTCGAAGGGACTGCTTCATCGGTGCACAATTGCGCACGTGCACAATTTAGAGGGAACATTGGCTATCTTGTCTGGTGTCTTGTCTTGTCTGGTGTAGTCATGTCTAGTCTGTTCAGGTCAGATAACCCCTGGATGCTTTTAGTTTGCTTAAATTTTATAGGTCTGATCTGTTTCTCCATCTGATAGTTTTACTGTTTTAACGTTGACACAGGTGGAAACCTTAGCCCCTCCCCCTATCTAAATTCTACTTCTCCCACATCTGTCTAAAGTCATGTCAGCATGTTTCAACACAAGTCCACAAGAAATAATTTCAAACGGAATCGTTCACGTAGAAGTAAAACGTAATCTTGTAAAACTATTTTGGATGTTTCATAATCCCACTTGGATTTTCCACAAAGGGCAACAAGGTATAATGTTGCAATGTGTGAGCATTTCCCCTCACTGATAATTCAATAAAGGGTACACAGTTGAGGGAAAATGAACATGGATATTGATATGGATCTAGTTTCTCTCATGATGGGGGGGGTGTTTGTTTTTACCACCGTCATTATATCGACTGTTTGCTTATTTTCCTTTGAGTCACACGGGAAGTCGTCCTCACATCAACTCTCTCAGGGTGTCCACTTTTGGTTGGGCTCCTTCCCAGACTCTCTACAACAATGCTTAAATGTAACCAAAATTAGACATTGCAGTGCTTCCTGTATATAACATGTCGCTGGTCACAGGCTGAAACCTCGTACCTATGAAATTAATTTTAAAAGGGGGATTGTGAGAAACTGAAATAGTTGTTAGTGCCACACCAACACGCTAACCTCAACTGTGTTAATTTTTTGTCTTTTTATAAAGTCATGAATTGAATTGTTTTAAAAAGCTTCTACTTGTCATGGTATATGTTGTTAGAGTCATCCACCCATCCATTTTCTGAGCCGCTGATCCTCACTGTGGTCATGGCGTGCTGGGACCAATCCCAGCCATTTTTGGGTCGGAGGCAGTCTACACCCTGAACGGGTGTAAACTTGCGGATTTTAATCTTGCCAGTACAGTCTAATGTGGTTTAGTAAACTGTAATCCAGTATAGTATAATACAGTCAAAGGTAGGGTAGTCTTTTTTAGTTTACTCAAGTCTAGTGTGATCTCTTCTAGTCTATCCTTGTCAAGCCTAGTGCAGTCTAGTCCACTCTAGTTTAGTTTCATCTACTGTAGTCTTATCTTCTCCTACATAGTGTAGCCTAGTCCACACAAGTCTATTGAAGTCTAGTTTCTATCGTCTCCTCCCTATTATAGTCTAGTCCAGTCTAGTATTGTCTAGTGTAGCGTACTCTAGTACAACAATCTAATAATCTAGTCGAGTGTTGTCTACTAGTCGCTCTATTTCATGTGTCTATCATGTGTCATCCATGCCTAGTGTAATACAGTCTGCTGTAGTCTAATATAGTCCATTCTTGTCTTGTCAATTGTGGTCTAGTCTAGTTCAGTCTAATGTAAATCAAGGGTAGTTGAGTCTAATTTAATCCAGGGTAGTGAAGTGTTGTATTTTCTGATCCAGTCTTGTGTAGTCTAGGGCTGTCGTCGAATGTCTACCTTTCCATTGCAGTATATTGTAGTCCCGTCTAGGGTAGATTGGGAAATCATCCCTGAACATGTGAAGTTGCGTTGTGAACTGTTACTCCAACCGTGTTGATCGGATTGTCGATTTGCCTCCTGAGCACCCCTATGTGGTGCATCACTCGTCTGCAGCGAAGGTCAGGACAAACATAATCAAATGCGATGGTCACGCTTTAACGTTCATGCGCCCCCAGTGTGCTGAGAAAAGTCGTCACGGTGTCTGGCAAATATTTCATATGAGTGAGCGAGTATTATTTGCATTCTGTTCCAGTGAGAATGTCTCGGGGGGAGGTTTTAAGAAAACAGACATTAAAAGTACATAGTCGAAAAAAATTAATGTCTTCAAGCCAACATTGTGGTTTGCGCTCATCTGTATGATTTACAGTTTTTCATGTAATGCCTTCCTGAAAAGAAAAAGGTTTTGTAACGATAACCTCCAGTAATTCCGAAACATTTGTCATCTGTGAGACAAATGACAATAAATGTAGAGCTAGCATTAATTAATAGCTAATTGTTATTAATGGCCTTGTAAATTTTTACTCAATAGGTATTCCCTTTCGGCAGCACGGTGGATCAGCTGGAAAGCATTGGCCTCACAATTCTGAGGTCCTGGATTTAATCCCGGCCCCGCCTGTGTGGAGTTTGCGTGTTCTCCCCGTGACTGCGTTGGTTTTCTCCAAGCACTCCAGTTTCCTCCAACATCCCAAAAACATGCAACATTAATTGGACACTCTAAATTGTCCCTACATGTGATTCTGAGTACGACTGTTGTATATCTCCATGTGCCCTGTGATTGGCTGCCAACCAGTTCAGAGTGTACCCTGCCTCCTGCCCGTTGACAGCTGGCATAGGCTCCAGCACTCCGGTGACCCTCGTGAGAATAAGTAGCTCAGAAAATGGATTGAAGGATGGATGGATGAAGCTTGGATCTATATTTTAATCCATTTTGTTTTTTACAGGTAGGGTTTTGTATTTACACAATTGTTTTGTTTTGTTTATGAAACAGGATTTATACTTTTTTATGAGGATTTCCTTTCATTTTTTTCTTTAACAAATGATGAGAATTTCTGAGAAGTTTTATTTTTTTATGTGGTGTGACACCACATCCAGGTTGACCCCACACAAAGCAGCAAACTAATGAATCTGTCCATTTTCTGAGCCACTGATCCTCACAAGGGTCGTGGGACTGCTTGAGCCTTTCCCAGCTATCTTTGGGCTGGAGGCAAGGTACACCCTGACCTGGTTGCCAGCCAATCGCAGGGCTCGTGAAAACAACCATTTGCACGCATATTCACACCTACAGCCAATTTCAATTGACCTACACTACAGGTTTTGGGGATCTAGGAGTAAACTGGTGTGCCTGGAGAAAACCCACACAAGCACAGGGAGAACATGGAGACACTACACAGGCGGGCCTGGAATTTGAACCCCAGTCCGCAGAACTGTGAGGCAGATGCTCTAACCAGTCATCGACCTTGCCGCCAACAAATAAATCCTACCAGTAGAACTCTTAAAGTACAATCTATCTTGATACATTTGAATACTTTTATTCGCTGCTACTACTGTGTAACATTTTGCGTTTATTTTTTCATCAAATTGGACCATGAGCATTGCTCAGTATGTGCTGCAATTTTGTTTGTTTTACCTGATACCATAAATACCTCAGTGAATAAATGAATGACATCAATCTTATTTGAGAGCTGCCAAGCCCAAAAGAAAAACTGTACCCACAATGGCCATACGAAATTTGCAAGAATTACAGGGTCATCTTCTCCAAGTGAGTGTTATATTGCCGCTCTGACTTCTTTGGGTAATTCAATTTTTTTGTGTGTGTATCATTTCCTGTTTGAACGCAACACCTGGAAGCACTTTTTGGCAAGTGTGAGCAAGCGACGAATAATAATCGCAGTACTTGGGATCAGAGCAGAGGGCTGTGAGAGAATGAGTCCAAGTCAGCGAGAAACTCGTGTTTCTGACCTGGGGACAGCCGCGTGTGCGTTTGTTTTATTAATATGACATGTCAGCCATAAATCCGTTTCAACAGACATATTATACCCAAATTTACTTACTTCCGTTTGGTATTTTTCAGAAAGCAGTGCTGCCGGGGCTTCAAGTTTGTGCTGGGCCAATGCATTCCTGAAGGTAGGCAAGTCCTACAGACTAGTTTAGGCATGGTTAAGCAATTCATCGGTTCTTACAAATTTTCCCAAATATGCTGACAATAATCAAAAGCTTACGTACAGTAAATTGGCAGCAACAGATTCAAACTTTGCAGACTGATTTTGCAGCCATCTTTGACAGAAATACTTTTGCATCATTGAATGTAATGCTATGTTGATTCTTGTATGAATCTCAAAGCACTAAAACAAGCGTCACAATAAAAAGAAAAGGTTTATTTGCTTGAAATGTGAATTGAATCATCAAGAAATGAATAATTATTGTAATACGGTGTACTGCATCCGTCAGTTGAGTCGGGCATCCCAAGATCAAGAAGTTAACCTCTTTCTTTAGTCTGCGGACACAATTCTTTTTGCCTGTTTTTTAATATCTCTTAAGTTGTGATATGTTTATCCAAACAAAAATGTGCTAAAAAGAAGAGATAGCAATGAAAATACACTTGAATGTATGTTAAATATCAAAGAATATTTTAAATTACTGAAAGAACTAAAACTTACTGTAAGAAACAGTGGCACAATTGTTTAAATTAGCCAGCTAAAAAATAAAGAGTGCTAAATTGAGAGGTTTGTCTCTTTAAACTTTGTAATTATCGCAATGCAGTGAAACCCTGCATATATGTGGTTTGGCAGTAGCAAATTCACATTTTTGAAGACTTGTTTTGCTGTTATTGCGTTTACACCAAAAGCAATGAGTATTCCTTTACTGCCCTCTTGTGGGATCTTGGTGCAATGGAACTATGTTGATGTTGAGGAGTTTCATTGAGAAAAAGTAATGTTTTGCCTTCCATCTTGTGGCATAATACGGAAGATTAGAATTAATAAATTTTGGTTTGAATATTTCAACGCAACATTTGAAATAACACACCACTAAAAAAAACGAGCAGAAAAACTAGCTAAGTGGACTGTAGCAAGAAATATATGTATAAAATGTTTCAACTAATTTGGAGGAGATTTAAAGATTTTGTAAGTGGGATGGGTTGCATGCGTGTTTGCTGACAACTCACAATGCTTCTAACACACAGCAGCAAGGCGTATAAACAGAGTATACCACAATACACACCGGTATACAGTAGATCCTCTTTGCTCTTTGGAAAAAAGCAATAAGACTTCTCGTCTTTCTCTTCTCACACTTAATTCCATTCTGCAACTCTTCCAGTTGACCACACGGCTGCCTGGCATCTTGCGGCACAAATTGGTAATACAATGAAGCCGAGCAACTCTAAATTCGGACTTGCCAATACTGTATACGTTAAAAATATATATTTATTTTTTGGTACCATTTTATGTAGTATATTGTATAAATGACACTATATTGCAGCAACAAGTGTTAGGTGCAATTTCTTTTTGACCCTATAAGTTTGTTGCCCGTGGCCTGCACCATGACGTCCAAATTCTCATCCGTAACTTGTTGGGGTTTTTTTTGTTATTATTTTGTTCGAAAGATTACGATGTGTGTGCCGGTGCCCCCTGTGAGCAGCAGTGCAGCGATCACTTTGGCCGCGTGGTGTGCACCTGTTACCCCGGCTACCGCTATCACCGCGAGCGCCACAGGAACCATGAGAAGCCCTACTGTCTGGGTGAGTCTTTCCAGTTAGCTAGAAGTATGTAGAGTCTTCAGCAACTGCCGTACTTAATTATTTTTCATTCCTGCTTTCATTATGCTTGAAATATTCACATGAACCACTTTGAAAAACTTTTGAGATATATATATATATATATATATATATATATATATATATATATTTTTTTTTTTTTTTTTTAACATGAAAAAATGATTAAATTATGTAATGGTGTGGGTTTTTTTTTTTTTTTTTTTTGCTATCAGTGCCAGGAATTTGTCTTTGATTCCATTTCTCCTGTTGGTTTCAGTGTTATAATCCAGTGCAACTATCATAGGGTTGTAAGAATATTAGCCATATCACATGTGATTGTACAGTTTAATTTAGTGTACTTCATCCAGACATCGACGAGTGCGGTGACACGAACGTGACGGCGTGCTCCCAACGCTGTGTCAACACGGTGGGGAGCTTCCGCTGCGAATGCGATCAGGGTTACTTCCTAGAGGAAGATGGCCGAACGTGCACTCAAGAAGAGAGAGGTCAGTGGCTTGTTGCGAGGTAGAGTTTGTGAGGCACATAACTATTTTCTGTTTGGGCAATGTTGAAAAGGAGCTTATATACCGGAAACCATATAAAATGCTCAAAGAGTGATTTGTACTTATTTTTTAAAATTCTTATTCTGTTTTTTTTTTCATGCCTCGTTTAATCACTAGGCAGAGTTCAGGGGCTCAAAGTGTAAATGCCCCACAGGCCAATGAAGTCATTGGCGTCTGTAAGCCGCACCCATTAGGGTGTATGCATTACTATCTAGAAGCTGATATCAGGATCCTGTTGGTCAAGTTGTTTGTTCTTTGAATCGCTGCTCTGAATTAGGTACACATCCATCTATTTTCTTAGCCATTTATCCTCACAAGGGTGAGGAGAGTGCAAGAGCCTATCTCAGCTGTCAACGGGCAGGAGGCGGGGTACACCCTGAACTGGTTGCCAGCCAATCGCAGGGCACATCAACACAAACAGCCGCACTCACAATCACACCCAGGGGCAATTTAGAGTGTCCAATTAATGTTGCATGCTTTTGGGATGTGGGAGGAAACTGGAGTGCCCAGAGAAAAGCCATGCAGACACGGGGAGAACATGCAAACTCCACACAGGCGGGTTCGGGATCGAACCCGAGACCTGAGAACTTTTAGGCCAATGCTTTCCAGCTGAACCACCGTGCTGCCGAATTAGATATAAAATACATATTAGAAAGGGCAATAAAATTTTTAAATTGTTTTGTGTTAATCCAATGTGAATATCAGCATTGAGAAACAAACAATAGTTGCATACTGATCATGAGGCTCAATCGTAACTCCCCCTGTAAGTCGAAGATAAAACGATAAAGGATACATGAGCCACATCTACGAGGCTGTTTGAATGATGGAAGGATTTTTATACTTTTTATAAAAACTTTGTCACTGCAGTGTATTAAATGTAAAAGATATGAGACATGAAATATGAGAATAATTTGGTCTGTGTTTTCATGGAATTAAAAAAAAAACAGTCAATCGTTGGTATCAGAAATGAATACTGAATCGCATGATTTAAAAAAGTTTGCAATTCTTTTCTTTTGCCTTGCTTATCTCAAACATTTATTGCTAAGCAGAGTTTGTAGGGCTCGATCACGACTGCCTCGTAGTGCCAAGGAAAACAAATGGTATATGCCTGCCATGTCCACTAGGCTGTACTATTCACACTATGAGATAGAATAAGAATTTGTGATATGTTACCTGCTGCTCTGTGTTAAATAGAAAGTACATTTAGAAAAGAAAGAAAAAGCTGCAGCAACCTCTCCGGGATCTGGTGGGGCACTGCCCCGTTCCTCATGCAGACTTTGCGACTCTGCATATATTTGTGTGTCTGTGTGTGTGTGTATACACCTGGTAGTCATTACATATGGCACGTCAGAACAGTTTTTCCTTCCAAGCGTGAACTTTGAACCCTTCCACTTCGGGGTCCTTCTCTGGTTTGCCTTGATGCTCTTGAGGCAAACATCACAAAGGACCTAGAAGATTAAAAAAAATAATAATAAAGATCTTCACACCCATTACATCACCAATGAGGCGGGCCTTCCTCCCAAGGGTGGCTCCTCGGTTTAGCAAAAGCAACGTGGTCCCGACACTGTCAAGCTGCCATTTAATATATGCGTGTGGAAACAAAAGCAACCTCTGTACACTCACCTTTTTTCACGATTGTTACGCTGATTATCCAACCAGAGGAGTAAATCGGAATGAGGATGGAGAAATTGCGGCTAACGGGTCAAAGGAGCGACGAATGAATGGCGGCTGGCTCATGTGATGTGATGTCACGCATCCAAACATGCCTGCAACATGGCGCTGTGCGACTGTCTGTTTTCATACTTGTCTATTAAACGCTAATTGTACACGTTGTATTCTGAGTGTGCATCACCAATACTGAGGTGTGCGTTTCAATTTGTTTTAATTTTACAGTATGCTCACTCATGGTCAGTGATTTGCAAACTGTTACGGAAGTTCCCTTTAGTTAAATGTGAAGAACTACTGAATTAAATGTGTAAACTGGTTGGGGTTTTTTTTCTTCTTTTTTTTTAATCCTGTTCAGTACATTTCTTATTATATTTCAATTGCATTTATCTGCTATAAGGATAATGAATTTGAAGTTGCCTTCAGGTCTGTTCCCTTGTAATATGAAATACTCTTTTTTTTTTCTTGGTATTCTCTAGAAATAAATACAAATTCAAATGAGTTATGTCTTTATCAGCGCTGCACAATGTTTTGGAGAAATCCGACAACGTGATGAACACGGGGACCTGCTCGGCCACGTGTGATGACTTCCAGCAGATCAAGACCACCGTGCTGCAGCTCAAACAGAAGGTGAGCACCGCAAACTACAAAAATTCAGAAAGGCCAAATCCAAATGTGATACAGTGAGCCCCCAATATTGCGATCCATCGTCCATCCCTCCTGCCTTATTGCAGATTTTTAAGCAATCGTTTTTCCATGTATTTTTTTTCTTTTTTAGTAAACCAGGGACAGTTGTAAACAAACAGCAATACAGTACTTACTGTCACACTTGTCAAGTAGAGGAGAAGATTAGGCCTGAGAAGGTCAAATGGAAAATAAACTTGCTTTCAAAAGCTTGATTGTCGGTAGTACACAGTTGCAACTTTTGTACAGTTTGATTGTAATTATTCAGATATTAGTGTAGTTAAAGTCTTGTATTCTGCAAATCCACAATTTTCTTTGTACATTTTGAATTAAAAGCCTTTAATATATTTCAGTATTAACCCAAAAGTATGTTACAACTACTTGAACCATGGGAATTGTATCACTCCTTGAATTTGAGATAAAGACATGCATTTTCCATTTGTGTTGCACATACTTGAAGTTATTTTCTATAGCAGTTTGAGCACACTAGCTTCAAAGAGCTCAAAGTTCGAGAGAGGAATGTAAAAAATGTTACAATTCTCGGAGGCATGACCGAATTTATAGTTGTGCTTCTGCAGTGTAGTAGCACCACGTCGTGCAACATGCCGGGCAGCATTGAGCGCTACTGGAAGAACTGCGCCATAGTTAACAGGAAGAAGAATAGGCAGAGAAGGTCCCTAATTCATGTCCACTAATAGTAGTGATTCCCATAGAGCAACATGTAAGTATTGTTGTAGGCTCTCGATAGTCGTGTTTGCTGCTCCATGTATTTTAAAGTGGTAGTTGTTTGATGGTTTGTACAGATTAATGACCGAAACATCTATGATGATTTACTTTAAAGCATTTATGGCATTCTATTTAATGTGTTGGGAATAAAGCTGACGGACTTTAGTTGTTATCTGGTATGATTGAATACTGTAGTGAAGTTAAAAAATGGTATTTAAAATGTTCTTCTGTCGTACTGTATGTGTCCGTTTTACAGTAAATTTCAACTGAGATTGAGAAATAAACTGAAGCAAGCACACAATAAAAGTGAATTCACGGTATTGTATGCTCACTAGCTTACGTTTACTGTCTGTCTTTAGTGTGGAAAAATGGTGAAACCATCTGCGCCCACCCTTTATTTTTCCACAGTCATACCTGACAGCGGGAGTCACACGTTAACAGCCCCTTGTAGCCGCAGTACACTACTTTATTTCCTCCTTTATTAAAAAAACAAAAAGAGAAATGCCTCGCCACATTTCACTTCACTTGATGTCTTCCTCCAAGTGTGAATTGGACTGCAAATTAACGAGGGAAAACGGCGGGCTCACATTTACCGCCGGGATTTCATCTGCCACCGTAGGCACTCCGGGTCACATGATTAATTGCCTCCAAACATGTGGTCCGACGACTCAATGCACACTGGACAAAATATTAAATACACCTCTTAAAACAATAACACTCAGTTATGATTGACTTTGTCTGAGAGGTAATGATGTAACAGCCATTATCTGATGCTTTTAGATCTTCTTCTTTTCCTTTCGGCTTGTCCCGTTAGGGGTCGCCACAGCGTGTCATCTTTTGCCATCTGAGCCTATCTCCTGCATCTTCCTCTCTAACCCCAACTGCCCTCATGTCTTCCCTCACCACATCCATAAACCTTCTCTTTGGTCTTCCTCTCGCTCTTTTGCCTGGGAGCTCCATCCTCAGCATCCTTCTACCAACATACTCACTGTCATGTCAACATGTCCACAACATTGAAGTCTGCTCTCTCGAACCTTGTCTCCAAAACATCCAACTTTGGCTGTCCCTCTAAAGAGCTCATCCCTAATCCTATCCAACCTGCTCACTCCGAGCGAGAACCTCAACATCTTCAATTCTGCAACCTCCAGTTCTGCTTCCTGTTGTTTCTTCAGTGCCACCGTCTCTAATCCGTACATCATAGCCGGCCTCACCACTGTTTTGTAAACTTTGCCCTTCATCCTAACAGGGACTCCTCTGTCACATAACACACCAGACACCTTTCGTCAGCTATTCCAACCCGCTTGGACCCGTTTCTTCACTTCCTTACCACACTCACCATTGCTCTGGATTGTTGACCCTAAATATTTGAAGTCGTCCACCCACCCTCGCTATCTCTTCTCCCTGTAGCCTCACTCTTCCCCCTCCACTTTTCTCATTCACGCACATATATTCTGTTTTACTTCGGCTAATCTTCATTCCTCTCCTTTCCAGTGCATGGCTCCATCTTTCTAATTGTTCCTCCGCCTGCTCCCTGCTTTCACTGCATATCAAAATATCATCTGCAAACATCATGGTCCAAGGGGATTCCAGTCTAACCTCATCTGTCAGCCTATTCATTACCACTGCAAACAGGAAGGGGCTCAGAGCTGATCCCTGATGCAGTCCGACCTCCACCTTAAATTCCTCTGTCACACCTAAGGCACACCTCACCATTGTTCTGCTGCCATCATACATGTCCTGTACTATTTTAACATACTTCTCTGCCACACCAGACTTACGCATGCAGTACCACAGTTCCTCTCTTGGTACTCTGTCACATGGTTTCTCTAGATCCACAAAGACACAATGTAGCTCCTTCCGACCTTCTCTGTACTTTTCCACTAGCATCCTCAAGGCAAATAATGCATCTGTGGTACTCTTTCTAACATGAAACCATACTGTTCCTCGCAGATACTTACTTCTGTCCTGAGTCTAGCCTCCACTAGTCTTTCCCATAACTTCATTGTGTGGCTCATCAACTTCATTCCTCTATAATTCCCACAGCTCTGAACATCCCCTTTGTTCTTAAAAATGGGAACAAGAACACTTTTCCTCCATTCTTCGGGCATCTTTTCGCCCGCTAGTATTCTGTTGAATAAGTTGGTCAAAAACTCCACAGCCATCTCACCAAATTACTTCCATACCTCTACCGGTATGTCATTAGGACCAACTGCCTTTCCATTTTTCATCCTTTGTAGTGCCTTTCTGACTTCCCCCTTAGTAATCATTGCCACTTCCTGGTCCTTCACACTTGCCTCTTCGACTCTTCCTTCTCTCTCATTTTCTCCATTCATCAACTTCTCAAAGTATTTTTTCCATCTATTTAGCACACGACTGGCACCAGTCAACAAATTTCCATCTCTATCCTTAATCACCCTTACCTGCTGCACATCCTTCCCATCTCTATCCCTCTGTCTGGCCAACCTGTAGAGATCCTTTTCTCCTTCTTTCGTGTCCAACCTGGTGTACATGTCTTCATATGCCTCTTGTTTAGCCTTTGCCACCTCTACCTTTGCCCTACGTCGTATCACGATGTACTCCTTTCGCCTCTCCTCAGTCCTCTCAGTATCCCACTTCTTCTTCGCTAATCTCTTTCCTTGTATGACTCCCTGTATTTTGGAGTTCCACCACCAAGTCTCCTTCTCCCCTTTCCTACCAAAAGACACACCAAGTACTCTCCTGCCTGTCTCTCTGATAACCTTGGCTGTCGTCGTCCAGTCTTCCAGGAGCTTCGGTTGTCCATCGAGAGCCTGTCTCACCTCTTTCCGGAAGGCCGCACAACATTCTTCCTTTCTCAGCTTCCACCACATGGTTCTCTGCTCTACCTTTGTCTTCTTAATATTCCTACCCACCACCAGAGTCATCCTACACACTACCATTCTATGCTGTCGAGCTTCACTCTCCCCTAACACTACTTTACAGTCAGTAACCTCCTTCAGATTACATCGTCTGCACAAAATATAATCCACCTGCGTGCTTCTACCTCCGCTCTTGTAGGTCACTATATGTTCCTCCCTCTTCTGGAAATAAATGTTCACTAGAGCCATCTCCATCCTTTTTGCAAAGTCCACCACCATCTGTCCCTCAAAGTTCCTTTCCTGGATGCCGTACTTACCCATCACTTCTTCATCGCCCCTGTTTTCTTTTACCAATATGTCCATTACAATCTGCACCAATCACAACTCTCTCGCTGTCTGGGATGCTCAGAACTACTTCATCTACTTCCTTCCAGAATTTCTCTTTCAACTCTAGGTCACATCCTACCTGTGGGGCATACCCGCTAACCACATTATGCATAACACCCTCAATTTCAAATTTTAGTCTCATCACTCGATCTGATACTCTTTTCACCTCCAAGACATTCTTAGCCAGCTCTTCCTTTAAAATAACCCCTACTCCATTTCTCTTCCCATCTACTCCGTCGTAGAATAATTTAAACCCTGCTCCTAAACTTCTAGCCTTACTACCTTTCCACCTGCTCTCTTGGATGCACAGAATATCAACCTTTCTCCTAATCGTCATGTCAACCAACTCCTGACCTTTTCCTGTCATAGTCCCAACATTCAAAGTCCCTACACTCAGTTGTAGGCTCTGTGCATTCCTGTTTTCCTTCTGATGATGGATCCGGTTTCCTCCTCTTCTTTGTCTTCGACCCACAGTAGCTGAATTTCCACTGACGCCTTGCAGGTTAGCAGTGCCGGGGGCGGGCATTGTAAACCCGGGCCACGACCGATCCGGTATGGGATTCTTTAGATGAACGCTCATATTTGTTTGGCACAGTTTTTACGCCGGATGCCCTTCCTGACGCAACCCTCTGCATTTATCCGGGCTTGGGACCAGCCTACAGATTGCACTGGTTTGTGCCCCCATAGGGCTGCATTTCTGATGCTTTTAGATATAGTAAAAAAAAAAAAATGGGTACCTCTACTTACAAAAGTAATCCATTCCAGAAGTCGTTTTGTAACGTGAATTTTTCGTAAGTAGAAGTGCATTTTACCTGGAAATAGCCTAATCCTTTCCAAGGCCCCTGACCTTCTGCCAAAAATAAGCATTCAAAGTATATAATGTAAAGAATAATGGAAATTATGTTCACGTACCTTTGGCATTGGGCAACTTTGCGAAGAGAAAGGTGAGTGACAAGCAAAAGGCATTTGTAAGTAGACGTACCGCTGTGTATGTGTATATATATATATATATATATATATATTTTTTTTTATTTTTTTTTTTTATGTGAATTGGAATAGAATACAACTCTGAGGTAAATGAAGTCGACATAACAATAAAATTAAAACCAAAACACACTTATTTGCAGAACTTATTGTTCACATTTGGGGCATTAATCCTATTATGATATGGGATTTGGTTATTGCACAAAGGTTTTGAAAAATATTTCCCCATTTTTAATGAATTATATATAAATGGGGCTAATTAAGTAACAACCCCATTTGCTTATGAAATGGTTATTTGTAATTAACATTATATTACTTTTACACTTCAATCGTGCTTTCACCCAGGCTTAGTAAATACACAATTTGCCAGGTCATCTACAATAATGCATTTCTATTTCTGTGTGTGCGTGCGCGTGTCTGTGTGTGTGCAAATGCCTAGATATAAAATAATTTGTAGTCTTTGTTTTCTTCTTTGTTCAAGTTGCTGTCCAGTAATGCTGACATTCCAGAGCAGAGGACCAACGACAAAATCCCAGGTGCCTTTTTAACAGGACCCCCAGGCCTACCTGGCCCACCAGGTAACCACACAGCGTTGTGGACTATTGAGTCTCAGTTACTGGATTCAGATAAATTGTACACAACTTACTTTAAACAAAGATCTATTCATATAGCCCAAATGATAACTGGGCATAATTAAATATTAAGATATTGGTTTTCACACAAAAACAATTTCTCCACCCATCAATCTATTTTCCAAGCCACATATCCTCACATGGCTCACGGGAGTTCTAGAGTGTATCTTACCTTAAAGAAGAAAAGAAGACTACATCCTGAACTCGTCGCCAGTCTGTTACAGGGCACATATCAATACCATCACTGAGTGGGAAGTGAACCCAAGAGGCCACCACCAAATTCAGGGGAGTGTACCACTACACCAGGGGTCGGGAACCTTTTCGACTGAGAGAGCCATAAATGCCAAATATTTTAAAATGTAATTTCAAAAGAGCCATGCAATTTTTGAAAAACTAAATACAGGTGTATTTGCGCATTTATGTAGAACCAACACTTTGAGTACAATAAAGTCTCTGAATTATTTTAAAGATCATTAGGATATTGCTACCAATGATGACAAAAGTACTTCTTACCATTAATGCGACTTCAGGTGCTTCATACATCGTCAGATTAAGCTTCACGCAGGCGTTGAGATTTCCATCCGTTAATTCTGAAAGTAATTAAATTTCACTTGCCATCATGCTGGTAGGATGGTGAACAGTTCTTGCCAACAAACGCATGTCTCTTATTCGTTTGATTATCTTGTCTTTATGCGAAGTTGGCAAAATGTTGATTGGCAACGTCGAGTACGAATCCTTTGGCATACTCCCCATCTAGAACCCTCCCTCTCCACAAAGGCTGTCTATTCTTCTTGAAAACTTCGGTATGCCTCATATTTTTTTCTTTGAGCGAACTTTGTCAAAAGTGTCTCCATAATTAGTTGTTCCGACACAATCAGCGGTAGACCCTTCTGCAGCTCTGGACATCGACTACCATGTAAAAACTATGGCAACCCACCAGGCCAAATCTTCTCTGCATGACAGAGATCACATGTAGAGTATGTAGTTATGAGGGCTCCGCGAGCCATATGCAACCACCAAAAGAGCCAGGTATGGCTCGCAAGCCATAGGTTCCCGACCCCTAAATGACACCAGTGACTCAAGATATGATTTCTACTGAAATTAAAAATGTTATTTAACAAAAAATAATAATCACAGCAGCATGGTGAATAACTGGTTAGAGCATATGTGTCACAGCTCTGAGGACCGTGGTTCAAATACCGGCCACGCCTGTTTGGAGTTTGCATGTTCTCTCCGTGCCTGCATGGGTTTTTTCCGGACACTCTGGACTTGTATTCCAAAAACATGCAACATTATTTGGACACTCTAAATTTCCCATAGGTGTGAATGTGAGTGCAAATGATTGTTTCAGTCTGCCCTGAAATTGGCTGGCAACCAGTTCAGGGTGCACCCCGGCGACCTGCTTGATGATAGCTGGGATAGGCCCAGCACTCCTGCACCCTTGTGAGGCTCAGAAGTAATCACTGTGGAATAAAAAACATTACCTTTCACAAAATATTTTACTTTGTGTAGTGAAAAATAAAAATACATAAATAAATTATTCCTTAAAAAGTGAAATTATAAAGCAACTTCATTAAAGCACAAACATCATTTTTCATTATTATTATTAAAAAATTGATAAATATTGTAAATTGACAATGCCATGTTGTAATGGAGAATATTTTCTTGTCAATGTGTTTGAGTTGTTTAAAAAAAAAATGAAAAACCTTTTCCATGTGAAGGAAACGTAATGTATAGCGTGACGATTGCATATTGTCATGTTTTGGATTGTATTTGATCCTCTGCAGGAAATAACTTGTTCCACTGTCCTTCCAAAGAAGTCTTCAACTGCTCTGCAGCTAAAGTGAGGAAACAGAAATTCAAATCAAATTTCATGAACACACGTCTTCTTTTTTGTTTTCTTCTTCTTTTAAAAGGCCAACCTGGACCAGAGGGACAGCCAGGTCTTGTCGGACAATCGGGGCCCCCGGGCCCTCCTGGACCAAGGGGCTTGATGGGTCCCATGGGGCCCACGCCAGACTTGTCCCACATCAAACGAGGCCCTCGCGGACCTGTGGTCAGTTGATTGGCTTCAGCACTTTTTTCTTGTAAAATTATGACATTAGTACGTTGATTTATTTTTTTTTTCCCCTCGATTCCCATAACATTACAACTTTACATGTAATACCGACTGTTCTACTAACAAGGCAATTTAAACAAACAAAAAAAAATATTTCTTTAACAATTTCATGATAATGTCCTCACATTTGAACTTTGGAAAACTACAATTTAATTCTCATAACATTGCAAGTTTTCACTAGGAATACTGCTACCCTCGTAACATAACGTTTAACCTTGAATATCAACTTCATCATAAAATATAAACAAACGTGAGTTTTTACTTGTCTTACTAGTCTCATAAACACATTTTTGTTTTGGAAAAAAATTCATTTAGTTTTCAGAAAAATACAAAACTCACAGAACATTTTTTTATTTTATGATTAAAATGCACTTCAATTCTGATACATTTTTTCAAAATGACTTTTTTCTTGAAAATTAAAATTTATTTTTTCAGTATGTACAACTCAATTTTTTGGTGGGGGAACATTTGCGAGGGATAATAAAAATACACATCAGAGAGAGTGTTTGCAAAAGTGTGTACACCCTCTTAAAATCATGGAGATTTTGGCTGTATTCAAAATTGATCCAATTCAATATTACATTATATAGGATTCACCACCCACCTGCTACTCTAATCACCCCAAATAAAGTTAATCAGTTCGAGTAGACCTTTCATGCCACTTTTGTAGTTGAGGTCTTCCACAGCGTCAGAGCAGGGGTGTCGATTTTTTTTTTTTCATATCCACTGTGGTGCTTGGCACAAAGATGCCAAAAAATGCCTCCAAAGCAATCAGACGTGGCATTTTGCCTGATCACCAAAACAGCCAGTAGATGAGTTTTCAGAAATTAATGCAGGATACGTACGAGAAAAATAAGAAATAAATCAACTAATTGCAAATATGCTATGGAACATTATACTCCATATTACTACAATATTTTAGATTTTTATCGTCTAAAAATGTCACTCCAGCTCAGGGCTAAGCAACCTTTTTGAGGCTGAGGGCTACTTCGTGAGCACCGACGTATGAAGGGCTACGTGACCTGTTTGCAGCAAATTTCAGACTCAGTTCATTACACGTACATAAAATATTTTTGTTTTAATTTATTGTAGTAAATGAGATTACAGGTATTTTAAAATTTTAATTCACGTAAGCAAGTCAGATTTAGAATTTAAAGCACAAATAATTGTAAGAATTTGTGGCCGATGGTATTTTTTAGAACATACCTCGCGGACGCCTCATATGCTACCATTCGCCCGCGGGCACCACGTTGGTGACCCCTGCTCTCGCTTGTGACGTGAAGTTATAATTCTTGTCAAATGTAATTTTTCTCCAAATACAAAAAAGGGCACTCAAATGAAACCTACTATATTCATGTAACATCACGTCTTTTACTGTGCAGCAGTGATATTACATTTTACTTGTAAAGAGAGCATTTTTTCATGTAATGATTTCACTTAATGACTTTTTTTTTTCCCCCTCCTAAAACCCCAACTTCATTTCACACTTAACAGATGATCCCTACAGTGCAACTTTGCATTTCAGTATGAGATCGCATGCAAAAATGTGGAGTTGATTTACGATTATTAATTGGATCATTAAGGTAGGATACATTTAAAATAAGCCTGAAACGTTCCCCCATTAGGAGGCTAAGAACAATGAAAGGTTAATCCATTGGCAAACGGTTTTCTTTGGCCCGGTCGCGTTGTTTGGCCGCGAGCGTCAGCCTTTCATGTTGATTAGTGGAACCGGGCCGTAGACCAAGAATGTGCAGGATGAGGTCCTGTATTGTCGTCATGATGAATGACTCTATCAACACCTGCAATCAGACAAGCTGACAGCGTTAACTGGGCCAAAACTTCACAAAGCCCTCCGGTGAGCATTTGGAGATTTTTAATTACTGAACGTTTGACTTTTGAAACCTCTTCATCTTCATTAAAGGTGTGGTCGATGTGGGTTGCAATATTAATGCTATCGATGTGGGTTGCAATATTAATGGTAGTCCACCCGCACTTACTACGATTGGCTAACAATGTCATTGATGTTAAGACTTTATTCACATTTCATAAAGACTTTTTTTTTTTAACAATACAATGACATAACATTCCTCAATTCTAATTCTCTTTTTTCCATGCAACTGCAAAAAAATGGACATTTGACATTATAAAAATATGACCTCATTGACTATCTTCCTAACAATCAATTGAAAAATTATCATTTTTATATGTTTAATAGTCTCGCCTCATAAAACTGGCTTTCTTCCATTTATTTATTTATTTTTAATTCTTGTAATGGAACAACGGTTCTACTAACTTTGGAAGAGCTTTCTTAGAAACGTACAGCTTATTTTATAATGCTGATTTCTTGTTACGTTCCGACTTCGTAGTGCTAGCCCAACTTATCCATTCCAATACAATTATGGCTTTTTTTAAAAACAGAATTCCCCATGAAAAAGGTCTCGAGTCTTATGAAATTACCACTTATCAATGGTACTATTCAAGACTTGTATTTTTGTACTGTACTGGATTTAAATTTCATTTGCTTTCCTGCAAAGATGAGTTACCGTTGCAGTATGTTTTGCACCATTTTTTGTCTTGAGACCATGGTTCTTTGTTTTATTTGGACCCTGACAAAATGTTTGTACTTAAGATTTCAATATTGTTACTTAAAGTTGTTTGTTTCACAGAATACGAGTCAGTTTCATTTGGACCGTGTTCAAATTTGGTGTGGATGCCAACCCTACTTAATACCTCAACATAGACCAACACTGATACGTCTGTATTCATCTTTGATGACGTTTTTGTTTACCTATAAATTTAAACTCATTCACATTTATCAGTTAGATTTCAGCTGACATTAAATAAACTTTAGCTTGACCGAATTCCATAACATGGAAAATATTAAGGATCATAAATCTATGTACAGTATCCTCAGGGTTCCACTCGACTGGAGACACCGACAGCCATTAACCTAGCGTATCATCTTTGATTAACACAATTAAAACGCACATGCTTGAACAAATATGAGCTGTTGACTTTATTCAACAGGGCCCTCCGGGAGCGGCGGGAAAAGACGGACACAAGGTGAGATTACTTTTGGAAAGGAGAGTTCAAGCGCAGTTAACGTAGCAGAGGTCCAGCATCGGCGCTGATTGTTCGCAGTCGAAGTTGCTAAATGGGATTGTGGCGCTTTGAGGGATTGTTCGTGACGTCTGCAATCCTCACAAGTGCAAACACGTTTCCTGCCCCTTGAAAATCAAAAGTGAGTCCTTAGGGGGTGAATGGTTTTGAGCGTTCAAGTGACCACTAACGTTTTCCCCATCGGCGTTAAGAAAACCATGCGCACTACTTGGCAGACGTCTGGAATATGTCGTCTTTTTTTTTTTTCCTCAGAAAGAGTTTGTCAGGGAACTGGAATAGTTTACTTCTCTTCACCTCAACAGAAAGTCAAAAGAGGCTTTAGGATGTTCCAAACTTCAAATCGCAATGTCTGTTGGCGTTTTCGAATTTTTCTCAGACACAAAATAAAGCCATTGCGCTCCCGTTTAGTGCCAAAATATTTTTTTTAATAAAAATTCTCAAAATGTGACACCTTTTTAACTGTAAAATTACAATTCTCACAAATGTACAGTATTCCCATAGAAGACTATTCTCAGAAAAATAAACATTATTTCAGGGTTTTTTAAGGCAGCCACGGATGAATATAAGAATTGTACAACTATTCGTGTAACAGTTTTTTTATTCTCGTGAAAATGACTAATCCTGTAAAATGTCTTTTTCTTCCCTATAATAGTGTGAGTATTCTTTGAACATGAGCTGTAATATCACCATTCTCATAATGTACAAATGTTTGCTCATTACGTTATGACTTTTTCTCTCCCCCGTAATATTAAAACAATTCTCGTAAGATGATTGTACTTTTTTTTTTATTTACGCTGCCGTTGTTCATAACGCAGTTGAAATTTTTTAAGGCAATTGTCATAGCACTGGAATTTTCGAAAAATACAATCTATTGAAATACATTTCTCTCCTATTACTATGATGTGACATCATTTTCCCTTCAAAAAGACAACTTTTTTCCTGATAAATGTACAACAATGTTCTTGTCAAATTTTGACATTTTCATCGTTCTAAATTTACAACTTTTTTTCCCCCCATAAAAATGGAAAATCTTATTTTCATAACATAATGCATTTTTTCCTTGTGTTACTTGTGACAATTCTAATGCCATTACACGTATTACACATAAACGAAATTTACAATCAAGTTAATTCTTATTAATGTATAAATTACAATGCATACAATCAAATGCTTTGCATGAAAAATGCATATCAGAAAAAAATATGAATACTCTGTTATCAGAAATGTGGAATGTAATAGTACTTTGGTGCTCAAATGGGCCCAGAATGTTTTTTTCTTCATCGTTGTCACTTTAGATTTTTTTTTTTGTGCGTTGAACTTTTGGGGGGGGGGGGTGCTGAACTTGTCTTGTGCAAAGACATCAAAAATGCGTCACAGAAATTAATTTAAGTCAGATTTGCAGTCATCGTGTGGAACACGTCAGTTTGATTGGGATCACATTCAAATTTCGTATTTTGATAACAGTACAATAAAAGTACTCTTAACACGACACAAAAGCTAAATTTTTTTCATTCTTAATCATCCGAATGCGCAGAATACAGGTCACAATTCTAACTCATGTTCAAATTTGGCACGTTTGCAACCGGACTTGAGATCACAACGTGTGCCAAAAATGGTTTCTTTATTGAGTTTTGATAAAGTTATGAAGTGTTTTGGAAGTGTGCCACGTTGTTTCATACCGATTTGCTGCGCTTAGCGGCTCACTATTGTGATCCAATTCAGGTGCCTGAGCCATAGACAGAATCCTTCAATTTTCCCGCAGTGGGGATGTTTGTGTGGATAGATCGGAGGGTGATGCTAATCTGTCTCTCCGAGTAACAAATCCAAACCATCTGCCAAAACACTCACAGCCCCAGCGTGACCCCCCCCCCACCTCCACCCCCACCCCCTGCAAGCCCACCAAACCACCTCAGCGGTCAGCCAAACTAGTGCTACCGTGGATCAACAGTAATTCCTCACAGTTGTGCTTACGCTCATGAGAGAGGAAAAAAAAATGAATATAATATTATGAATTCCTCTCGTGTTCTCCTTTACTCAAATTCATCTAAACTAAATATTTGTTTCTTTACCCTTCAGGGGGAGCGAGGAGCGCCCGGGCCTGTCGGACCTCCAGTAAGACAATCGCCACCTACGTCAACGTCAAATTCTTATGAAGTCTGTCGCTAAAACCAAGCGATTTTATTTCAGGGCAGCCAGCAGACAGACGCAAAAATAAACATTATTATTACAGAGGAGAAACAGTAGAGCGCATATTCTATAACTGCTTTATTTACTTTACTTTATCAGTATTAAATTTAAACTAATCTTATAAAAAAAAAATACCTTTTTTAAAATTTTCAGTTTTGGTTTTATCAAAATAAAAAATACAGTGACATGAAATTGTAATTGTATCAAATTTTTTAAATTATCTTTTTGTGCAATATATTTTTGTAAAATTTGTTGTCTTGTAAAGAAATAGTCTTGTAAACTATCATAGAAATGTCAGTTTTACTCTTCTAACATTACGTTTGTATTCTTGAAAAATGCTAATTTTATTACAATACAAATGATAAATTAAATATGGTGAAATGACAAATTTACTCAAAAAAAATTCCCATTGAATTATGTTTCCTGATAAAACAGCAATTTTATTGTCAAAGTTCCAATTTTGTTAATGTAAAATGCTATTTTTATTCATGTAAAAATTATAACTGTATTCTTTTATAAATTACCATTTTATTCTTGTGTAAAGATAACTATCCTTTTAAAACAAGAACTGTTAAAATTCTATTCATGTACAGTGAAATAAAAATTATTTTTAACTAAAAAAAAATTGTCTTCCCATGAAGTGAAAATAAAGTGTGAAAATTGAATTCCCATAGAATCACAATTAATCCTCCTAAAATTACAGTTTTATTATTGCCGAATTACTCTTCTGTGCATTTAGAATATAATTTTATTCAGTGATAAAATTACAATATTATTCTTTAAAAAATGACAATCGCATTCTCAGAAAATTCCAAATTTTCTTCATAACCAAAACACAATCTCATAAAATTGCGATTCTTTTCAGAATTATTTTTTTTTTTTTTTTTTTTTTTACATATCCAATTTAATCAGCTACTGTGTACCCTCCCTCTCATTAAGCACTTGAAAATACAATGATCAATCAATAATATTCATGTGGGTTAATCTGTTGTTGCTGTTGTTGACTTCCAGGGCCCTCCAGGCTCCTTCGACTTCCTCCTGCTGCTCATGGCCGACATCCGCAACGACATCGCCGAGCTCCAGACCAAAGTGTACGGCCGAGCACCCCTCTACCCAGGGGAGGAGCTCTCTGCGACGCCCGGCAGCTGGCGAGACAGCCAGGATGCGGGCTCCGGCGAGGACGACCGAGAGATAACACACAACAAGAGGACCCGCAAGAGGAAGCCACCGCGAAGCAGAACCGATGGCTGGGGATTCTAAATTGTCAACGTGAGGTGTAAATATATTATTATTATTATTTAACTATTTTTATTAACGTAATTCATGTATCATATGCCTTTTGGATCACAGATGTTTATTTTTCTATGGTATATGCAAGATGTTGATTTTATTTAACATCCTTCTCAAGCACAATAAAATGAAAAACCATCAATCCTTTTTTTTAATTATCCTCACATCCATTTTCTCATCTTACGGCCGTGCTACCCTGAGAACTCTCAATCTCGTCAGATCTCGGAAGCTAAGCGGGTTTGGCCCTGGTTAGTACTTGGATGGGAGACCGCTTGGGAATACCAGGTGCTGTAAGATTCTCACCCCGGCTAAAATTCAGAGGGGTCGTGTTAGGAAGGACATCCGCCGTAAAAGTGTGCCAAACAAATATGCATTCATCTCAGATGATGCACTGTGGCGACCCCTAATGGGACAAACCGAAAGGAAAAGTAGAACATCCTTACATCCATTTTCTGAGATGCTTATCAAGGGTCACGGGAGTGATGGAGTTTATCCCAGCCATCATCGAGCTGGAGGCGAGGTACATGCTTAACAGGTTGCTAGCCAATCACAGGGCACATAGAAACATTATTATTGATTTTAAATATAAAAGTCACTAAAAATAGATTTCAAATTTTGGAAACTGTAAAAGTATTTGTAATGCATGTTTTGGGGATGTGGGAGGGAACCGGAGTTCCTGGAGAAAACCCACACAGGCACATGGAGAACATGGAAACTCCACACAGGCGGGGCCGGAATTGAACCAGGGTCCTCAGAACTCTGAGGCCAATGATTTAAAGCTGCTCCACCGGGCCGCTTTATTTTATTATTTTATTTTTGAACATGTGACAAAGAGGTCAAACACTTGATAAATGAATTCCAGATATTCATCATAAAGATTGATGCCACATGTAAGATGAATCCATTGTGAAGCTTTGTTGCCACGGTAACCACATACCAACTGGTGGATGATGAAGTAAATGTTTTTATTTTTTAGGCTTGTTGACATATTTCACAGCACTTGAGTAAATCACTTAACTCCACTGACGTAATATCAGACATGTGAATCGTTCACACACTTGGGACTCTTCATTGTGCAAATGATAACAACATGACAAATATCATACGCGCGCACATACACACGTACTCACACTCCAGCCTGACCCGTAGCTGCAGAAGTGTTGTTACTCTCCTTACTGTTGTTTTCTTTATGTGCTTTACACCTATTTTTTCTTGTAAATTGGAAACGTTAGTCCTTTAAACTAAAAACTTTATTGAATGAATTAATTCATGTATTCAAGCCTGTCCTGTTCAGCTGCATGGTCTTGCAGGACGGGGGCCCTGTATCGCTTTTGTTCTGGAATAGTGTTGCCAGTTTGAAAGACTCTCGCTGCTCATTTTCAATCTGAAAGCCCATCCACAAGGGGGCCCAATCAGGGGGATGCCACTAACCTCTCAGGACCCAGGGAGGTCCCGAGCCCAACCTAAGCTACCATGACCAGTCCCAAGGGGTACAGGCACTGGACCGCTGCCACCTCCCACCCAGCAAGCCGCACCGACAGCACCACTGACGGCCACAGCATACCCACCCCAAAGACGAAATTGCAAAGACCAAAGAAGAAGTGGTGAAAAGCAATGAAGAAGAACTCACCAACAAATAAGTGGAGGACTACCACAGGAAAGAAGGGGCAGGTGGGACAAGACCGGAACAGAACAAATGTGTCAGCACCCTGCCCCTCCCCAAAAAAAGAAGACTTGGTTCCAGTCCCCCAGGGGACCCTGAATGAGATATGAATGAGCCCAATGTGTGTGGTATTTTGGAATGTAACTGAATTTTTTTTCATCAAATAAAACACTCAATGTCACGTGTTCAAAAAATATTCACATTTTTTGTCTGTTCTGGCAATATTTTTAACTTTACAAAATAAAACTTTTTCTTAAAATTATTGCATCTTACAATTCCAATTACAAAGACTTTTGCATGTATTTTTTGCCTATATATGTGCAGTTGAAGCCAGAGGTTTAAATAGTGTGCAAAAATAATATTCTTGTACTTTTCCTCCACAATTATAGTAAATTACACTTTCATCAGGTAAAAGTGTCAACTTTCATTGAAAGTAATACCTTGCTCCTGTTAAAAAACCTCGACTAGATAACTTTTTTTCTTGTAGGAATGCAACTTTATTCTCATGATGAAATCTTTTCCTAATTCTGTGATTTCATGTAAAATTTCTACTTAATTTTCAAAACAATATTTTTTTATCACAAATTGAAAAAAAAATCTGAAACATTGTCTTTTTAAAGTATGAATGCACGAGACTAATTAAGCTTTATACCCCATTAAAAAAATACGTTTTGGCAATCAAAAAAACGTTCCTTTTGCAACTTGATTAGTTAGTGTTCAGTAATCCGCCTCACAATCAAGAAAGTCCGGGTTTGAATCTCAGATGTCCCGCGTGAATTTTGCATGTTCCCCTCGTGTCAATTTTCTCTTGGGTGCTCATTTTAAAATCATATCTAAGTTAGGTTCATTAAAGAGTCTTAATTGTGTGCTTGTGAATGGTCTTTGATGTACAGGGTGTCCACAAAAAATGTATACAAACTTTAAATAATGATATTTGTACATTCTTTTACATGTTAAAAGTTATTAGAATTATAATAAATATCAAGTTTACAATTTTTTTAAAAGTGTGTATACATTATTTGGGACACCCTGTGTCAGCAGGTCAAGGTGATCCACCTCCTGTTGTTTGATAGATTGGTCACTAGAGGGAGACATTGAAACATAAAGTTTTGAATCCTTGTTCCATCGGTAGCAAATACAACTTTTAAAAAAATAATAACTCCAGATAAATACAATTGTGCCTTGACTTCATGGATGTTGGTTTATTCTGTGACGAAGCTTATAGCCTCCCCTCCCATTGAAATTCAGTGAAATGAATTCAATTCCCATTATTGTTCTTATTATTATTCAATTATTATTATTATTATTATTATTCAAGACCCCAAAACACCAGTTTTGTAATGGTTTTAATACAGCAAAGCAGAGCAAATTTATATTTCGCAGTTCATACACAAGCTTACTCAAACTACTTTACATGATTAAAACTTTAAAAAGAAACAAAGAAAGAAAGTAGCTTGTAAACATTTAAAACAAAGAGAAAAAAAATTAAAAAGTAGAATTAAAACAATGTACAGTACAAGAAATATTAAAAAGTGGAAATACACTGTTTTTTTAAAGCTTACATTTAACCTGGTTTTAAAAATAGTGACAGGGCTGACGTCACCTCGGTTTGAGACCTTTTCCATTTGTCTGCATCATAACTAAATGCTGCTTCACCAAGTTTGCTTTGGGCTCTGTGCTCCACTATTTGACCAGAACTATTAGTGATTTGAAGAGCCTCTGAATGGCGTCCAGTTCAGTGTGTAGTCCGCGTTTTGCCCGTAGCCCGCGGAGTGAGGGTGCAGCACTCCTGTGACCCTTGTAAGGATAAGCGGCTCGGAAAATGGCTGGCTAGATAGAGCAGTAGCAGAACTGGAACTGTTCTAAAGCTGACTGGAAGCCAGTGTTGGGACTTTAGAATTGGATTAATATGCTCTGACCTCTTTGTTCTGCTCAGAACCCGAGCTGCCGGTTTCTGAATGAGTTGCAGCTGTTGGATACTCTTTTGTGGGATTCCAGTCAGAAGACGATTACAATAGTCAAGTCAAATTGAAATAAAATTGTGGATGAGCTTCTTGTGGTCTGCTTGACACATGCAAGCCTTCACCCTGGATATGCTTTTCAGATGGTAAAATAACATAATTTATGTTAGATTACTATCGAAAGCCGGGTCAAACTCTATCAGAGCACCAGGTTTCCGGACATGGTCTTTGGTTTTTAAATATAGTGACTCCACTCCACTCCACTCAAAATTTAAACTCAAATTTTGGCTTCAACCCCACAGCAGAAAGACGAAACAAAACAAAACAAAACAAAAAAGTAGCACGCAATGGCTTGCAGTACTTGTGGCTCCACCATTTATTCTGTATTATTTTCAACTCAAACAGGATCTCATCCACGTTATTATACCCACAAGGCTGTGACAGGCCTCTTTTGGACTCCCTGCTATGTTGTGAGCAAGTTTTTTTTATTCCCCAAGTCATAAAAGTTTGTTGTTGTTTGACCTTTTTTTTATTTTGTTGACCTCACTCACTTTTGGAAGAAGAAAAAAATAGTTCTACTCTTAGGGGCTAAATGTCCTTGTTTTTTTCTTGAATAATGTCCTTGGGCCTGGTAAAAAGCTGTTACTGCCTTGTAGGCGTCGTTCATCACTTGTGCATCTGCAGCTTTCTAAATAGAGGTTTCAGAAAATGATGGAAATAGTCTGTGCCAGGGTCAAACTGTCATATTTTAACATTTGGTGCGATTTTTAGTAATATTTTTAACATTAGACTTCAGTGTAACTGGATTTCTTTTTCCCTTATTATTTTTATATATATATATTTTTGTAAGTTGCTTGATGGTGAACTGCATGCCGTGATAGTAAAAGTGGGCCAATTTTTTTTTTTTTTTTTTTAATAAGGAAGTGGCAATTACGCCGAATGGCCACTGCATGGAACGAAATAAGTACGCTTGCTAATTATGTAGTGCGGAGTGTGTGTGTGTGGGGGGGGGGGGGGTCAACCCATGCTGTCCCTCCTTGCATCAGCGCAAAGCACACAATAGCCCCTGCCCCAAAAAAAATCCTGACAACTGAGAAGAGTTGAATGCGAGATCTCAACGATTCCCAACTCAATTGTTTCTTTGTTCTTTTGACGTTTTCTGCACTTACTAACACATTTGAGTATAATTCCGATCCACGGGGGTCAGCAAGGTGTAAATTGGATGCCCACAAACCAATTTGCAGTAAAGGATTATGTTGTAATATTTTTAAAAGATGTACAATATATCAAAAACTGGGGATAAAAAAAAGTAATACATAAGTCACTTGCAGCGCTAGAATTTAGTTTTCATTTACAAGTTCTATTTGGGACTCTCAACATATGTTTTGTGAGCTCTCTCTCTTGTGACACTCGAAGAATCACTCAATTAAATATTCATACTGTGCATAATGTTCCAGTGGATTAAGACCACTCCACCCCACCAATACATTTTTTTTTTTTGAGACAGTTCGGTTGTATTTAGTTTTTTAACGTAATGGGCTTGCATTAAATCTTTTAGAACTGTTTGTTAGGGTTACATTTGGACATATTTTTTAAGTCATGTAGTAAAGTGAATTATCAGTTGAGTATTTCCCCCCAACATTTAAGCATAGTGTTAATGTTTCTGTGTCATACAATGATATTCAATTAAAAAAAATCTACATTTTTAACTAACACTGAGGCCTACTATGTTAGTCTGTTTTATTGTGCCTCATGGTTGGTCTGTAGTTTTTTTTTTTCGTTTTTCTTTTTTTTTTGGTGGTACTTAATGTAAAAGTTTTGAGAACCGCTACTCTGATATGATGTGGTTATGCACTTGCCTGACTTTGGTCCAGGTTCAGGTCCTACTACATATGTGCCCTGTGACTGACTGGCAACCAGTTCAAGGTGTCGCCCGCCTTTTGCTCAAAGTTTACTGGGACTGGCTCCAGCACTCTCGCAACCCTCGTGAGGATGAGCGGCTTGTAAAATTGATGGATTCTCTAATATGATTGTCATCACAAAAATCCGAGTTGGTGGCTGTTTTTTTTTTTTTTGTTTGTTTTTTGTTTTTAAACGGAAGCCATATTATTACAGGAATGTGACCTTTGTTCAGATATTCTCTTGCAATATCAAGACTTTTCTAACTATGATACAAGTGATTTTGTAAAATTACATTTCTCTAAGTATTCTCAAATTGTTTTACTTAAGTTTTTTTTTTATGTGGCTCTCGAACTTGGCAAGCCACTCTCGGTTGTCACCTGCCATTAGCGCGCCAATGTCGTCAGCATAACGATCAACACTATCCGCCTTTTCCAAGTCGCCCTTATTTGTGTAAACAAGCGACAAAACATGACATCATTGTTTACGCGTTGCGCCTTTGTATCCGTAATGAGCCCGTTTCCCGAGCGTGCGTTTGATTAAAATGGCGGCCACAGCGAAATGAAGAACTACTTTCGGAACAAGCTTATCTTGTTAGAGGAAAGTTGGCACTTCATTCTCCCTCTGCGAAAATCTCTTGTGGAAGCAATTAATCGAGGGGAAGCCTTAAAAGATTCCAAATATTTACTGAAGTGGACCCTTGTGTCCTAATTATATTCCCCCCCCCCCCCAACACCACCTCCCCTCATTATTTACCCCCCCCTCACCCCCTTGAAAAAAAAAGATGCACCCCCTGAATGGGAGAAAATTAGTGTTACCCAATTCATTAATGAATGTGTTTAGTGCGGGCGGCGAATTAAGCGCCCCAAAAATCCTCCATTCAGGGAAGATTATGATGTAAATAGAAGAGGGGGAAAAAAGAAAAATACATTGTCGCCGCTAGAAGACAGCGCTAATGCACTTCTAATGAGGTGAAAGGGACCCTTTAACATCCATCCACCCCCACCCGTGTTGAAGCAAGTATTGAGGAGTAGAGGGAGACAATAATAAGAGTTTGCAAACAGGTAAAAGAGGATTGAATGGCTCTCTTTCTGGGACTCATGGGGGGCCCCGGGGCTTTGCCAGTACAACAACACTTGGCCCTGGAAAGAAGCCCCCGTGCACACACACACACCACCACGACCTCGTGTTGTGAATGCCACAACACACACACACACGCACACACACAAACTCTCATTGAGTTATCTTTACTCGGGTTTTGTCTCGTCTAATTGGAGCTGATGAGGCCCCTAATTGGTCGCTTTTTCACAAGGCCCGCCCACTTCAAGCCTTACCAAGCATGAGCGGAGTTAATGAGAGGCCTGCAGAGTAAAAAAGAAATCTGTTTCAGCGAATGGAAGAAAGGGAAAGTTGAGGGTATCTCTTTTGAAAAGACCAGCAGGGCACATTAAAAGTTGGAGCAGGATGGTTAGGGGTAGGGGGTGTCGGTCCCCCACCACACTTGTGCGCAAAAAAAGGGGGGAACCCAGAGCTATTGTCACTCTCGCTTAAATAATGAGAGAGAAGGTCGCTCCTCAAATGAATGTCCCCAAGTCCAACAAGTAGTCTAACCCACTCCAGGACCACACTGGACCGCGTTGAAGCGAAGCCCCATCAAGGGTGGGGGGGACCCTCCTCGGGCATTGTGAAGATGGAGCATGTACAACCCTCACCGCAACTAATCATTCATTTCTGGGCATGTACAACACTCACCGCAACTAATCATTAATTTCTGTCTTTTCCTGTGTAGAAGCACTGCAATCAAACAGAATTTCACAATCGTAGGCAGCCGCCAAGTACTCCAGTTCGCCGTACATTCCGATACGCACAAAGGTGCGTGAAGGCCATTGCAGTAGAATCGTACAGTAACCCAACAATACAACTTTTCTGCCCCAAAGCCGATAATATTACGATATAGCTATTGCCCGACAATCGATATACATACAGGGGGACCTCAACTTACCATTGACCCCACCTCCATTTTTTTTCTGTATAACAGCCATCATTCTGTTTTGTTTTTGTCCTGCGCAGCGAGCAGAAATTGGAATTAGGAGCGCGAGATGATGGCAACAAACTCAGTTGAACTCACTTCCAGACGAGCGGCAGTTTGGAAGACTGAACAATTCTTCAAAAACGGGTTGCGAGCTGTTTATTGCCACTCACCATCTGCTGTGTCAAAATAAACATGAAACAAAGACATCTTGCGCACAACGCAATAGAGAGACTAACAAACAGTGTTGGGGAGTAACTACATGTACTGATACTCCAGAAATTAATAACAAAATATGTGTAATTTTAATCCATTACATTACTGATAGAAAAGGTGCAGTTAAATCACAGTTGCTTTTGGAAATATCCATGATTGCAATTTTAGTTATATTTGCAAAATAGCTGCAAAAGCTTGGAGTTTTCTTCAGAAACCAAAGCTTCTGATTGGTTGATTCTGGTCATGTGCCATCCTACTACCATCTCAAACGTAACATATTTTTTCCAAATATGACTTTGAAGCATCACCTTGTGGTGCAATATTGAGCTCGTGCAGGTGACGTCACCATTTTCACGGCCCCATATTGCCGGTCAAACAGATCTGTTCGTCAGTGTGGGGGACATTGAACCAGAGCAGAATATACAGAATGCCTGAGACTTGTTGTGTTGTTGGTTGTTACAACAGACGAGACAGATATTCAAAGAGATCATTTTATGGAATACCAGCTGAAAAGACGAGGAAAGATCGATGGATTTCGGCAATTAAACATGATGGATGGTGCCCAACCAAATACACACGACTGTGTAGCGATCGCTTCACTTCAGGTAGTAATTATTCTTCTCAATCTCAAATTCCCAAGAAGTATTTATAATGCCAAGTTGGCTCATTTGAGAACAATGGTTATTAAAAAACAAACAAAAAAAAAGACAGGGAATCATCTCCAACATACACAGAAGCGTGTTGCGGCCAACCTCTCCCAAACAGACTTTTTTTTAATGTGCATTATTCTCAAATGAGTCCAATGCACATTTAAAAAAAGAAAATTAACTATCGATCTCAGTGATGTTTACCTAGGTTAACGTGTGGCTGCAACACGCTTCCGTGTACGGGGCTGAAGCCTATCCCAGCAGTTTATTTTCTTTTTTTGAATACGCATTGGACTCATTTGAGAATAATGTAAATTATATTTAAAAAAAAAATCTGTCGGGGAGAGGTTGACCGAAGTTTAATGTGTGGCCACAACACACTTCTGTGTACGGAGGAGCCAACGCGCTCTCTTTATTTTTTTTTTTTTCCAATCATAGCTGATGAATATGAGTTTGTGTAAAACCAGGGGTCATTTATTTGAATATTGGTATTTCTATTGAAAAAAATCTGAGTGGTACCATTACTATGTGGGATTAATTCTTGATTAAGAACAGATCCAGCAACAAAGTATTTATGTGCGTCCAGAATTTTCTACGCTTTCAAACTCTTCCGTGTAAATCTCAAAAACTTACTCACCAGATACATGTGTAGATCCAGTTGTCTAAGATAACCAGAAGTGGGTTAACAGTCCAATTTCTTATCGGCGAAAACATCGACTTCGGCATTAAATACGGGTGATCTATGCCGAGTTTCTCTAATTTTTTCATTTACCTTCATTTATTATCAACTTTTAAATGTTTAACGGTATCGGACAAAAATGTGGGCATTGAGGTATAAGACATATTTTCGTTCCGTCTCCAACCGACTTAGCATTCAAGAATGCTTTGCAAGACTGTCAATATGGCCAGTCACGTGACTTCGGTGAAATAGGTGCACGAGCTCTACACTGTATTACTTTGTCTGACATTTTGTAAAATTTATATTCCTCGTCTAAATATAAAAGAACATCAACAACACAACAAGATCAGTTTCCTCTTGATAATTGTGAACTTTTATTGAAACATTCACTCATCTGGTTTGTCATATCAAGCGATATTTTTTAAAATGCGCAGAATTTGTCATTAGGTCAACAGGCTGTGCACACATAACGCATCAAGCAAATTTGTTTTTGTGTATTTGCATTTCATTGTTTTTCGCTAAGTCTTCTAACTCCATCATGATGATCTGTGGTTTTGATCCGCTTTTTAATTTTAGAGGAAACACGCAAAGGTTCTCTTGGTGCGTTCCCTCGTAATTAAATGGAAAATTTGAAAAAATTTAAACAACAACAACAAAAAAACACTTTTTGTTTAAACTATATGGACTGACAGTAGGATAATATTAAAATGATCTATTGAAAAAAAACACCCTTTGTGGCCCTATCGAATGCATCTAATTTAATTTTAATTAATTAATTTTAATTGTTATTGTATAACTTGCACTGGGTGACTGCATTGCAGGACAAGACTAACCAATCAGAAAGTGCAGTGCAGGAGCCGTGGCCGAGATGTTAATCATTCGCGTCCACAAACACACGGTGCACATATTGAACTAAAGCTACAGTACATTCAAACGGGACATCATGCCTTTGAGAATAGTTTTCAAAATGTAATCAAATGTAATTAGTTGCACGTAAAGTAGGTACAGTAAAATAACTGATTTAATAACTGGTTGTACATAAAGTAGTAACTGATGTGGTTACAATGATTTACACTTTCGGGGTAAGTTACAATCGTAACCAACTACATTTCCAAAGTAATCTTCCAAACAGTGCTAATGAATACCATTGATGTTTTGACCCTTCAAGCCACAGATGTTTAAAACACAAATGGTGCAGCAACAGAAGTAAACAACAAGGGAATTTGACAATACTCACAGCATGTATTCTTCACGACTGATATTATCACAAAACACTGAGCAGGTGTGGCAGTTTTCATACTAGTTCTACTGGACAGTAGTACAGCACAGTAATATGGTACAGTAGTTGTAGATGCACAGATTTATGTACATATTTGTGGATGTGTGTACATATATATATATTGTGTATGAATAATGTATTATTGTACTAAAATGATGTTAGAAATGAAAACTACTTTAGCTAACTGCATTAGAACTAGATAAATAAAAGAGACTAGACTAGTTTATTACTCATACTGGTTTTTAACAGCGCGACCGGCGTAACGGATTTGCGCCTTTTCTTTTCATCTTCTTCCTTCATTTGATCCCAATCGATTTGGTTTCACACATGACATGCAGCAACAACAAGCGCGTAATTGGCTGGCCAAATATTTGTGCTGGCTAACCGGGTTGAGCTTTTCACCGGCACCGCTGACCCATTAATGTCCCACCGGTTGTCATTGTGCGCGACTAAATCAATTCATTAGCACGGCTTTTGTGCTGGGAAATCCCACGTTGGCCCACAAAGGAGTGCCGGTTTAACTCCCTAATGAGAACTTGATGCCACAAAGGCACAGGGCTCTTATTTGTTTTATTCTCTAAATCCACTTATGGTTATAAACTGCACTCCAAGAGTTGACAAATAGTTTATGGTATCCAATACTGTAAAAAATATATATTTTTTGCCTTGACCAAGTCGGTTGTGTGTGGTGCACAACGGCTTTTGAAGTTTCCTGAGCGGAGTCCAAATGATCTGCAGTAATGTCTCACTATTTTGAGGTTCATGCTTTGCTGTCCCGCTTTTTTTGTTTTTTTTTTTCTATAATTAAATTTGTTGCTCTATTTTTTTATACTGCATACAATATTTATGCTGATATCCATCTTTCTCAAGCTCTCTCAGTTCCTAAAAATCTAAGTGTTGTAAACAAAAATCCCATGGGTGTATTTCGAGATCGCGGGGGTGGGCTGGAAGGTAACCCTGGCGATGGAGGAGGGATTATTGTATCTTTTTTTTCATATATTTATACAATCATATCAATGCTATTAAATAAGAAAGAAATGTCCCTTTCAGTTTTATAATATATTTTAAATTATTTGTATGACTTCACAAGTAATAAAAATAAAAATACTAGGACTATGTGATTCATAAATGTCATGCAATATCACCTCCAAATGATTTTATTAATGTTTTTAATTTTAGATTTTTAAACTATTTGTATGTCTTGATAAATAATACCTCTAATGTTTTTAATGACAAAAAT
Source organism: Syngnathoides biaculeatus (assembly GCF_019802595.1). Lineage (NCBI taxonomy): Eukaryota > Metazoa > Chordata > Actinopteri > Syngnathiformes > Syngnathidae > Syngnathoides > Syngnathoides biaculeatus. Next base: position 10,827,749 of record NC_084656.1, on the reverse strand, counting down.
ATACGGAATATATTTGTAAGACAATATTATCCTTAAGTGTATTTTTATTTTTAAATAAATATAAAAAGTGTATTTTTTAAAAAATCAACAATAATTGTAGATGTACTCACAATATACAACTGATAAAACATACACCAGTATTTCAGTTTTTGTTGAAAAAAATATTCAATAAAACAAAAATAAAAAATATCTTCAAAACTAGAAAATACATGGATATGATATTGTTTGAAAATGTTGGGGTTTTTTTCATTGAAAACATTGAACTTATCTTAATAGTAGCAATACCAATTATTATTCTTAAAAATGTACACTTCCAACGTAATAACTAATGCTGTAGTCTCTTCATTTAGTAATTAACTGATTGATTATACAATCAGTTTGTGAAATAAAATATATATTTTTCATATTTTATTGTATAAAGCATATAGTTCTACATGTTCAGATTTCTAAAATATTTTTTATATATTTAAGCACATTGACTGTAATAATATACTAAAACTTGAGATAATAGGGAATTGGAAATTTGCCGGTATGATTTTTGATCTTTGGAAATTGTATTTACGTGTATCTTAACATACCTAATTATGTGGGAGGGGACAGTTATTCAACAATGTACCAAGTATGACACCAGCCCACTTGTTGTCTTCCATTCGTTTTGAATGTTGAGAGGGCCAAAACCTTTTGTTGTACCATTTTAAAAACACACACACACACACACATCTGCTGTGCAAGTTGATAGATTTTGTGTATAAAAGAAATGTTGGCATTTAGGCTGTTATGACACCGGCAGAGCACATGAAACCTTGTCAGTGTCGAGCCTCCCAGATCACTTCTTGCCATTTGCTGATCAAGCCACAGAAGAGGTAAAATCCGGAGATTAGTGTCACCACAATAGTCCTGTTTTGTTGCGAGAGGGGGGGTGGGGGCTGGGACGAGGGCAGGCCCACGCCGAGAGAAAGGGAGCTACTGGAGGTGGGTTTAGGTGGACTTAACCAGTGAAAGTCAACAGAAAGTGAGTGGCGCTTCAATTTGGGTCACCTCGTGTCTCGCGCTGATGCTTTCACAACCCGCTGAGGACCCAAAATTTACCACACAGCCCATCGGTTTAACTGGAACGCTGCTCCTGTTCAAGAATAATAAAAAGTTTTTTTGATTGACGCGTTGTCATTATTGACAAAATTCCAACTCTTTATGTTGTGCTGGAAAGCGTCTAAGAAGTGATATTGCACTGTTTAAAGAAAAAAAAAAAAAAAGTCAAATAATTCACGTGGATCATCTGCAGCTACTTGGAATCAATATTTTCCATAAAGTTTGTTTTAAAAAAAATTGAAATAAAGTACAGTCTATTTTTTATTGTGTGACTTTTTTTGTTCTGTTTGGCTGTTGTATCAAGCAGTAAGGAAAGGCCTGTATCTTTTTTATGCTGGAACACTTTTGCTGTTTTTAAGATGCCGCTGTGGTTTCTTTGTATTTTAATGGATATTTATTGAGAATTAAATTTGATCAGCAGAACAAGGTTTCTAGAGGGGAGGGGAGTGAGAAGAAAAGACAACAAAAGACAAAGCACTAGTTGTAAAGAAGATGAGTAACGTAAATCATGATACTGTATACCTAGAACAGTGTTGTATGGGGCAGGGGTGCTAAGACCTGTGAGGGAAGGACAGGACAGGATAGGACTGAACAGAAAAGGAAGGGGTGGATCCAGAACAAGGGTTGTAGGAAGTAGAACTTTCCCCTCCATTCCGATCCAAGTGAGATGATCCGGAAATACTTAGGAGAATAGGGTGTTCAAATTCTAAAAATGTTCAGGAAAGGTGCCTCGATGCAACCTTGAAGGAACTTGTGTGAAAGAACAGAAGATATGCTATCCCTGATCCTTACAGGAGATAGATCGACCAATGATGGAGATTACAGACTACGGAAAAAAGCCGATAGACTGTTTTTCCATTGACGTCACACACCTTCTGATTTACAACACGGGCACCATCTTGGTTTGGTGAATTCACGTAAACACACTTAACTAAGCAGGAATCATTTTACAAAGGTGTATGAGTGGGGGCGCACTGCTATGTTATCGGTTGCTCAAACGGGCGTTGTTAAATGCCTTTCTTTCGACTGCCAGCTCTGATCAAGAACCAGTGAGAGAGCAGTTATCAACCGAACGGAAACAACTGTGGCTGTCTCGTATTAGCAGAGCCGATCTAGCACCCAAGCACAACACTCGTGTGTGAATGCAATGTATGTTTCCAAAACCTATATTTTCTTTTTCATTATACTAAGTTCGCAAAAACGAGTTACCGCACTGCTAGCTGTTTCGTGAGTTGAGTTAAAAATTTAGCTGTGGAAGTGGAGAAAAAGGTGCGGACTCCACTTGGGACTCATCCCGGTTGAACGTCTCCCTCTCTCCCTCTCAGTAACAAAAACGAAAATAATAATCTACACCTCTTTTGTTGCTCTAATCAACATAATTTAACACAACACTGACTATAATCACGTGGTACATATTTAAATTGCATTGTGCGATAAACTAACCTTAGCAGTGTTGGGAGACAGGTTGCTTACAATGGAAACCGCCGCATGACAAACCCAGCCATTGATGAATTGGTTGTAGGCCTCCAGACCTTTGTAATTCTTTAGTTGGTCCACGGTATAAGCGCTTATTGAGAAGAGGAGATAGTGGACGATGTCTGGATAGGTTACTGACGCCCTCAGTTGTGTGCTACATTTGTGTTTCTCCAAGGCATATGGGTCAATATTGTCGATCAAAGAACATTTCTTGTCGTAACGGTTTCTTGAAACAACATCTAATGAGCACCGATAAGTCTTTTTAGCCATCATGCCTCACTTTTAAGAGTTGTATGAACATTTGTGTAACTCCAGTCAATATGCAAAAGCATTAGAGCAGGGGTCACCAACGTGGTGCCCGTGGGCGCATGGATGCCCACGAGGACCACTGAAGGCGCCCACGAGACATGTTCTAAAAATAGCACAGGTTACAAATTGGTACGATTATTGGTTTTATTTGAGCTTTAACTTTTGAATCTGACATTCTCACTATGAACATTTTAAAAACAATGTCAATATCAAGTAATTATATATTTCTAAAGTATAAGGAGTTTAGTCATGCCCCTAACAGGTCATGTAGCCCTTCATGTGATTGCTGATCACGAAGTAGCCCTCAGCCAAAATAGGTTGGTGTCCCGTGCATTAGAGTGACTGGCACGTCAGTGGAGTGAACCCATTCAACATGGCCAGGTGCCCCAGATGTAGTCACGTGGTCAAAAACAGTCTATAGTTTTGCGCTAGACTTGGAAAAAAACTTTAATAAATTTCTTTCAATATAAAAAGACTATGGAACAATTCCTGTAAAGTAGTAAAACAGAAATTTGCCTTAAAATTGTGACGTATTGGGAATGGAAGTGGTAAAAATAATATTACTATCCGTATGGAAAACAAAAATGGGAAGGGGAGTAACGATCTTGGGCCTACTGTGTAAATGTATCATGTTTAATCCCATGCACCACTTTTGGAAAGTAAATGTAGTTTACCGATTAGCGGAGGCTCTACTGCTGTTTTGTTTGTTTGATTTTAGGTGGGGGACAAGGCTGTGGACCTGCTGTCCCACTCTGCCCCAGAATGTAATGACACGACCACAGTCGTGTGTCGTGTCACTTCCCCGGAGGCCCGCCGCCGCAGTGTGTGTGTGCGTGTGAGCCGGACCCGTGGACCAATGAGGAGGCGCCCTGTTGGCCTGCGGGCATCCCGTCGTGCTCGTGTGCTTCCGCACTGAGCGCTACGTCAGCACCGACACGAAAACATGGCGGTGGCCACAGGAGCAACACGGCGGCGGCACCATCAGCAGCGGCAGCGGTGGTGGGCTTCGTCCTCCGTGGCGGGGAGGTTGTCGGTCGCTCTTCTCGCGGTGCTGCTTTGCTACAGCGGCGTCGTTGAAGTGACCGCCGACGACGAAGCGGCGGACGCCGTCGCGCAGACGCTGGACGCAGCGGACCTGGCTCCCCACCGCCGGTTCGAGTACAAGTACAGCTTCAAGGGGCCACATCTGGTCCAGACGGACGGCACGATCCCCTTCTGGATACACAGTGGCAGTAAGTCCAGATCTTTCCCGGCATGCAGCACACTCGGCGGCTGCTAACCTCAACATTGAGGTCTCAGACCAGCAAAAACCTCAAATTAGACACGGTGCAAGCTTTCAATGAGCCTTTGGATTGTTGCGTCACATTGCTGATAGTGGACTCGAGTGTAGGTTTCTGCGTCCATTCATCAAGCACAGGGAAGGTACAAGGTAGCTGCCCAGTGGTGCCGTTTACTTTTTCAAATTGCTACGTTGTGATGTTAAGTGCATGACATGACATGGAGAAAGTCATGAAAGAATGTGAACTATAGGCACCACTTTTTTATATATACAGTGGCATTTGAGATATGAGTTCAAACTGTTCCATGACTACACTTGTTTCTCAAATCACGCAACTATTCATATTGATACTTCCTCCCTTCAAATGAATTAAAATACCTTGAATATGTTCCAGCCTTTCCTGCAAAACAACCACAGAAATTGCAGTTTGTTTTTTTTTTTTAAATGAGAATCATGGTTGTGTACGCCCCGAACTGGTCGCCAGCCAATTGCAGGCCACATATATACAAACGCCCTTTGGGCAATTTAGGATTTTCAATCGGCCTCCAATACATTTATTGTGGGATGCGAGATGAAACCGGAGTACCCAGAGAAAACCCACACAGGCACGGGGAGAACAAGCACACTTTACACTGAAAGCATGACTTATGCCATTGCTTACTTCCCCAATTTATCAGCGCGAATGATTAAATAATATGTTTAATTGGTCTACTAACACTTCCAATTCAATCACATCCGAGTTCATTTTGTATTTGCAATATCGTCCCAAATGTTCCATGTTGATCAAAAGCCATCTTCCAAATACGGAATATCAGCTTTCTGGGTGGTTCATGTGCAAAATAATCACTGCAGAGATGGCAAGCCAAGCTGCAGGCCCTTTTTAGCATGCTATATTAGTAGCTCAGTAGATCACATGCAACACACCTACCAACAGGGTGCATCATCTGTTCCACCAAACACACAATTTAGTGACTTCTTTTTGTTATCTTAGAGAATCAGCCCCCTTTGTATTTACTTGTGATGATCAGAGTGATGTAAATTCTGTAGTACGTTTTATGACATGCCATGAGAAAAATGACAAGAAACCTCATGCGAAGGTAAAAAGCGCTCTAAGGTTTTTTCTCTCCATGCTAGATGCCATCCCGAGTGCGGACCAGGTACGAATCGCGCCATCACTCAAGAGTCAGCGTGGATCCGTATGGTGCAAAAACAAAATGACCTTCAAACACTGGGAGGCCGAAGTGACGTTTCGGGTGACGGGAAGAGGCCGAATGGGAGCGGACGGCTTGGTAAGAAAAAGCCAGGAGAGTAAAAGCTACCTGGAGCACTTGTTTACCTTTAGGATAATCGGATCGGTTGTTGCCTTACTGAGTAATGTTGACTTTATTCTAATGTCCTCCTCAACTGTGTTTGCTTGTTTGTCATTTACCCCCCTGGGCTATATACTAGCCGCTTCTGTTCCCTTTTTTTAAAAAAACATTTTTAGCTGTTAATCAGCTGAACAGAAAAGTCATCCTTAATGACCAAGTACCGTAATTTCCCGGCCTATAAGCCGTGACTTTTCTCACACGCTTTCAACACTGCGGTTTATGCGGTGATGCGGCTAATTTGTTCATTTTTTCTAACGGCCGCAAGGGGGCACTCGAGTGGAAAAGGTAAGAGTGAGACCGGTGGGATATATGTGCCGAGGAAGTGACTTCTGGCCCTGTTAGCGTGGCACTAGTGTGTTACTGCCGGGATTTTTACTGGTATGTTTTTTTTTTTTATTATTATTTTTTTTAACCCGGCCCTGTTAGCACGCCGGCCCTAGCGTTAAACTCTCTGTGTAACGTCTTTCTTTGTAAATATCTTGTGTTTCAATGTGAGTTGAAATGTGGGCACTTGTGACTTTTACACAGCTGCGGCGTATGTATGTACCAAATCCTTTCCTTTTCCTTTCCTTTACAAATGTATTGGGTGAGACTTACAACCAGGTGCGTTCTGTAGGCCGGGAATTACGGTATGTTACAAGATGCAGAGAATTTGCCTTCAGATGTTGGAGCCAAGGTGGCATGTGGAGCAACTAGTTACAGCGTTGGTCTCACAGTCCTGGAGACTGGGGTTCAAATCCCGGCCCCGGCTGTGTGGAGTTTGCATGTTTTCCCCGTGCCTGCGTGGGTTTTCTCCGGGCACTCAAGTTTCCTCTCAAATCCCAAAAACATGCATTAATTGGAGACTCTAAATTGCACCTAGGTGTGATTGTAAGTGTTGCCGGTTGTCTGCCTTCATGTGATTTCCCTGTGATTGGCTGGCAACCAGTTCAAGGTGTACTTGAAGGAGCTGGAATAGGATCTGGAGGGTCCAACAGTCTGTTAGTCAGTTTTTTCTCTCTCTCTATCTTTCGCTCTCTATCTGTCTCTCATCAGTGCCATTGATCACTACCTGAAAGCCACTTAAAATAGTCACGTCTTTAACAATAATCGTTCTTTTTTGGCTATGGTGTGGGTCCACTTGGGACTGCTTCTGGGTCTGCACATCGACCCCGAGTTAGTGAGCTGATTTAAATCATGTTGCCACAATGGAGCAAGCCAGGGTGAGGTTTTTACCTCCTTAGTACACTTCTTAGTTAGCTTGGGAGTTTCCAAAGGTAATAAATATTTAACTTTCCCAATAATGTCCCAGTTGTCTGCATCTCCGGAGTTAAAAAGCTTTATGAGTGCTACGCCGAGTGTCACCACAACACTCAAAATTTATAGAGGGGTGGGAGTCATTCTATTAATGAAACGAAAAAACTTCTGAATCTGCATATTGTCACATACACCCCTGCCTGCTTCCATATTTGTGACCATCTCCAATAAAACTGATTTGCAGTTTTGGTTTGCAATGTGTTTTTTGACACGCAAAATGCAAATTTTGCCCCGCAAACTGCGATGCGAGACCACTTAATTCAATCATTGCACACATACATAGGTTAGCAATGGACGCAGATCACCATGCCTGGGTCCCTGATCATTTTTGTGCATCTCAGATGTGGGATGCCTTTACACTAAAGGAAGGGGGGGGGGGGGAAATGGCCACAAACATGCTCAAATTGTAGAAGAGGCCTGGAATTTAAGGGCTTGTCATATACCAACATAGAAGAGACATTACCCGTTGCCCAGGCTAATTCCAGAAAGAACTGTGTGTAATTATAAAGGTGCAGATTTGCCTGAAATTAAAGAGAACAATAAGTCTCTGCTTCTAATAACGATGGCAATCAAGGGGGAATGGTGTTTAGGCGGCGGCAGGCCACATTGACAGAGCAAGTGCAAGTAAACCAAACGCGGGTGTGCTGAGCTTAAATTGCCCAAAGGCGTCAGCTTCTTTTTCCACTGGTTGTCTTTCAGGTTGTGTGAGAATCTTTTCTTTCCTTCCTAGTTGGCCTCAATAGGCAACTATAGTACAGCATGTTTAAATGCAGTTATTGACAATTTATGGTCGAGCTTTTATGCTGAGTCATCAGTTTTGTGTGTCGGGCATTTGTTGAAAGGGCTGTTGAGCAATTCCTGACAGAATCTTCCCAAAAATCTTCTCCAGTATTGTAATTATTGGATTTTCCGCACTATAAAGCGCACCTTTAATGCAGGGCCTCTATTAAAACTTTTTTTTCATATATAAGGCGCACTGCATTATAAAGCGCATAGAATAGACACTACCGTAGAGGCTGGGGTTACGTTAAGCATCCATTAGATGGAGCTGCACTCAAGGCACAATAATGACCCATATTTATATCCGGCTTTTGAAAAAATTAAAGGCTTTTAGGTGCGCCTTGTAGTGCGGAAAATACAATAACTGATTGACATATGCCAACAATAGGTATTGATCATGTCACTGTCCAATATCAAAATTTTATGCCCAATTAATTTTACTGGCAACAAATATGTATTATACGGCACCGACTGCCGGAGGATAAATTTCTTGTTTTTACACAAAATATAAATATATATATATATATATATATATATATAGTCACGCTTTAAACATTTAAACTAACTGAAAAGTTAAGAGTTCCTTGTGGTCACCGCTAAGAAACGTGAGATTATCATTTACTTGAAGAATGGAAAAAAGAAGACTTTCACAGTTTAACAAATAATGGGCATTACTTGTTTGCTTCCATTGTTCATTTCTCACTTCCAGTTGTAATTGTACAGTAAACATGACGTAAAACAAGAACACCCACACGTCCAACTAAACCATATAAGGCCATCTCACAAAAGCCACAAAATTGCCTCAAAAAGGAAAATCAACCCCAAAAACTGGATGGAATAGATTGCGGGTTTTCTCTACATATTGGTGTCACGGTAACAAAATTCTTGAGTATTGAATCAATAAGGCGGCAAAAATCTCAACTATAAGTAAATGCAATAACCTAAACTGACAAAACAACCTCAAGGACTTTATTTTTTTATTCATTCAAAACTATGATAAGCTTGAAAAATTATGTAATAATGGCATTAGCCAGTCAATGTATGTTATATCCAAACATGAAAGAAGATGATAAACACCGCCTTCGTTGCGTTCTTTTCTAATACCTGGTGCCACTCAAGGCATTTTACCTGAGGAACTCATCCATTTTCTACACTGCTTATCCTCGCTAGGGCATGCTAGAGCCTATCCCAGTGAACTGCGGGTGAGAGGCGGGGTACGCCCTGAACTGGTTGCCAGCCAAAAGCAGGGCACATACATCTGAATGCAGACGTTTACATACACTGCAAAAACACACAATGGACATTTTTGCCTCGCTGTTTGAAGTCATATCAGAAGAAGGCGCTCCTGTTTCAAGTCTGTCAGGATCACCCAAATTATTTAATTTTGTTAATTGCCACAGATAATTTCTTAGAAAAATTTTAATTATTTTCATAGAGGTGTAAAGTTTGCATCCATTTCCTTTGAACTGTCAACAACCTTCTGACAAGTACTCTGCTGGAATCTTGGCCCATCCCTCTGAGTCAGGTTTGTCAGTTGCTTTACTCACACACGCCTTTTCAGATCTGCCCTCAAATTTTTGCATGGGTTTGAGATCAGGGCATTGTGACAGCCAATCCAAGACATTCACTTTGTTACCCTGAAGCCACTTTTCAACAATTTTGGCCGTATGCTTTAGGAGCCTTGTCCATTTTGACATGCTAAAACAAACTGTATTATTTCGTACCAACAGGCCATCTGGTTCACCTCAGCTCAGGGCCGCCAGGGACCTGTGTACGGCGCTGCCGACAAGTGGAACGGAGTCGGGATTTTCTTTGACTCCTTCGACAACGACGGAAAGGTTGGTGTCAACTCAGCAGTTTATCTAAGGGTCTTCTAAGTGGTTAAGTAAAGAATCAAGTCAACATTCCTCCCTCTAGTTCTGAATGTTAGCACAGTGTGTCAAATAGTAGGAGAAGCAATTGAACGGAATTGCCAGAGAGACAACTTGAATAGGTCCCATAGTTAAATTGACTGCAGTGCACACATCGGAACGGGAATCAAAAGTTGATTCATACAACTCACTCGTTTACACAGAGAATTATTGCAGTGTTCTTATTGCTATTTTCTCAGGATTTACCCGAAGAAGCTAATTACTTAACATTGTTTGGTTTTCATCATGACAAACAAACGGTCATGCTTAATCATTGAGATTTGTGTATGTATTTGTTCAAGATGAACATGTTTTGTGTCCCCTCCAGAAAAATAACCCCGTTGTCGTTGTCGTCGGAAACAATGGCAAACTTGTTTATGACCATAAACGGTAAGTAAACACTTCTTTGCGCCAACGTCACTGTCGCCACCTCACATCTGAGCAACTTAAAAAAGAAGATTAGGAAATATGATTATATTTGCTTGAAAGTAAATAATCCGCTATCTTTCCCTAATCTCCCGTGGGCCAGTGAAAGCTTGAAATCACTTTTTTCCTGCCTGCTGCTGTCGCAGTTTGTCTTAAAATCGGCACTGTTTACGCGAGCAGAGACTCATGGATGTTTTTCATAAATAGTATTTAATCAACACAGCGTCACGTCTTAAAACTGGAGTACGTACAGACAAAAACAATGTTCCAATATATAATGCTGTTATTACAGTTATAGTGACCTACGGACCAGAATGAAACTTCCCAAGGGTGGGTTTTTAGCCATAGTTTCATCTCTTTACATTTAACACTTTTTACATTCAAACTTTTGGCTCTATCATGGCCATTTGGGATCGTTTCAAACTCATGGAAACTAATTCTTTGATTTCCTGGATTGAATCACACAATTTTGAGCAAAGTGGATTTCATTCTTATACAGGCAGGAAGGAGTTCAGGTTTCATGACGTTATTGCTGTCAATGTAGCGCTATTACATGGGCTTTATATGATCAAGATTTTTGGAACCAATCAGCGAATTTAAAAAAACTAAAATAAAAACTGATCAGTCACATTTGAAAAATGTACGTGTGTGGTCAGTTATGCGCGCAGATATAAAGTTACGGGTGTGGTCCACCAGTCACGCCTGCAGATATAAAGGGTGTGTGTTCTGTTTGTAGTTATGAGTGTACCCCTTTAAGAGCGGAGGGGGGGCGGTGTCAGGTAAATTAGGAAGTAGAAGTAAGCTGAGCAGCATCTCTTAGAGACAATGTGCTTCCATGTTTAAAAAACAAAAAAAAGACGTCAGACTGTGGTTCACAGCGCTGGATCGTTTTTTGCGTGTGCTGAGAGTGTGCGACAAGTGTGCAATTGTGCAGTGGCGCAGCTCAGAGGGAACATTGGTCAAGACTACACAAAATAAGTGACATATTTCTACTCGTATCAAATCACAGTGACTGTGTAATGCATAGTGACAGACTGAACAAAGTAATTGTCTTCTATTAGATGGCAGTAAGTACACCCATCAATGAATGTATTTATTTTTTGTGACTTGTTCGGTTGTTTGTGTGCCGTGAAATTTTGTCCCTTGACTCCATAAAGGTTGGAATTCTCTGGTCTGGTCAGATCACGTGTTCCACAGACCGGCAGCATGTTTACACACAACCACGAGCCCTAGCACTAGCTTCTAGGTTACATAACGTTTTGTTTCTGCTCGCGGGCCGTATCGTATTAAAAGTATGTGAACATACCTCAAGCAAGCCTTACACGAACGTCCTCTCCTATCCTGAGCACCAGTGACCAACACGTTTATTTCCCACATTCTTTTTCTGACACAGTCGGCCGATCCACTCGTTGTCGTTGCCACGGTAACAAGTATATCCTGTCACATTTGCTTTGACAACATAGTGCGGAATGATCGTAAAAAATGGGATGCTGTGGTGTTATCGTAGAATACATTTTATTGCAGTAGTCTGACATAGTTCAATCGTGAAAGCGGAAACTTCTATTGTAGTCTGAGCCACGCATGATGTGCCATCTCGTCTTTCCCAGGCAGCTGACTGATATATATATATATATATATATATATATATATATATATATAAACTTTATTGCCCATATAGGTACGATAGCAACACGGAGTACATGACTTTTGTGGAGCCAATCAGTAACATCAATGATTGGATCGGAGAAATATGACAATAAAGCCGATCAACCGATCAGCACAAAATGCTCTTGATCAACCGATTCTGATCTCACAGATGAAATTGGTGTAAATGTACCATTATACCAATTACTCATTTCCATGGTAGTGGAGGTTGCAGTAGTAACGCAGTATATTACGTTTGCAGTGACGGCAGCACACAAGCCCTGGGCACATGTTTGCGGGACTTCCGCAACAAGCCGTATCCGGTCAGGGCCAAAGTGACTTACTACAAACAGACTCTAACAGTATGTGACAACACACTTTAATTTTTCGCCCACTTCCTGTCATTGTCGGCTGCAGCGCTAATCCTGTGGTGCTTGGCAGGTGATGATCAACAACGGCTTCACTCCTGACAAAGATGACTTTGAATTCTGCACCAAAGTGGACAACATGATCATTCCCGCTGAGGGCTTCTTTGGCGTCTCGGCTGCGACCGGCGGATTAGCGGGTATATTTCTGGGGTGAAAAACGGGGCTCCAAATTTGCTGTTATACACCACACGCATGGAATTCGAGGCCACCAGAAGTGACATTAGCCCCATGTCTGAATAATTTGAAATCCAGGTTAAAAACTTCTTTCTTTCAAATTAATTTAGAGCATTTCCACATTTAAGTATTTATTGCATTGTACACTGTTTTAATTGTATTTTTATTGTTCCGCTTTGGGTTTTTTTTGTTTTGTTTTTGAATGCTTTTAATCATATAAAGTACATTGTGTATGAAATGGGCTGTGTAAATAATTTTGCTTAAATTTACCCATTTTATTCTACATGTTGTCTCTCCACCAGATGACCATGATGTCTTATCCTTCTTGTTATTCCAACTCACGGAACCGGGCCAAACTCCGGTAATTTCCGTTTAGTGGAACTCCTTTTCCAGATCCCACTGCTTGTGTGCGAACGAATGAGTCCGAGCTTCTTTTGAATTGGCTCAAGCTTTTCTTTATCTCCCCTCCCCTCTTGCGGTGGCCCTCTTGAAGCCCCAACCTGAGGCAGAGATTCCTAAAGAAGACAAGGACAAGTACCAGGAGGAATTTCACAACTTCCAGCAAGAGCTTGACAAAAAGAAAGAGGAGTTCCAGAAGGAGCACCCGGATGTCCAAGGAGAGCCAAGTTAGTGCTGGGGAGGCTAATGGCCTTTCTGGACTAACTTATACATAAAATATACTTAGTACCTTAATAATTTGACTTCATTGTCATAATTATAAAATTCCACCTGTTTTTGTCGCATTATGTCGCTCTAGGTGTTGGGACATTATCAATAGTGTCACTTTTTCCTCATATTTTTCCTAGCATCACAATCATTTTTATCGCCACATTAGGATTATGTTCTCAGAACAATTTTGACTGTTCTCGTAAAAACGTCTTTCTCAATTTGACTCAATTCTCATTAGTAGTATTGGGATTTAGTCCTGTAAAATTCAGACTTTAACTGTTCTTGTAACATTACAACACTTAAGGTAAAAATATTTTCTGGTAATACTACAGCCCGCTTCTCATTACGTTACATTTTTCTTGTAATATTATGATGTTATTCTTGTCTTGAAATTTGACTTAATTTTTGTTTCATGACTATCTTGTAAATTTCCCACTATTCTTCTAGCATTAGACCTCTTACAACGCTATAGATATAAAAAAAAAATTGCATTACGTATAATGACGCTCGTACAATTATTTACTAATACTCATCATTTTGTTCACATAAAACGTTCTCTCATAACATTATATTCCTGTCTATTGCACATGTATATATTTTTTAATATGTATTACGACTTTTTTTTTTTTTTTTTTAATACATTTTACCAGTCATAGCACATGTGTCACACTCAAGGCCCGGGGGCCAGGTCTGGCCCGCCACATGATATTATGTCGCCCGCGAAGGCAAATCTCGAGTGTCACTTTCCTTGCTTCTTGTAAAAATCTGGAATCAAAATTTCAAATTGTCATATATCATAAATTATCAAGTTGAGATTTTACGAGTATTTTTGTGTTACCCAATGTGAAAAGTTGAAAAACACATTACCCTTGAATTCTGATTCCAAAACTAGTTCATAAATTCAAGATGTCAATATGATGAGATGACTAAATATTTTGTTCCACAGTCGTAACGGCCCTCTGAGGGAAACCGGAACAACAATGTTGCCCACGAGAACAATGAGTTTGGCACCCCTGAGCTATAGTATTCATTTTGTGATGTTATTCGGCGTGTGTTTTTTCTGATAACAAATGAGATAACCCATTATATCTGGGGTGTTTGAATTTCCTTCTCGGCAGTTGAGGATTTGTATGAGAGTGTGAACGATCGAGAGATCCGTCAGGTGTTCGAGGGTCAGAACCGCATCCACCTGGAGATCAAGCAGCTCAACCGGCAGCTGGCCATGATTCTGGACGAACAGCGGCGCTACGTGACCATTGTCACTGATGAGATCTCCAAGAGGGGATCCAACATTGGCTCGGGGCAGGTAGGTTTCAATGTGGAAAAACTGAAATAGCAAAATCACTCCTTTTTTTCGGTAATGATATCACTTGTACTCCACCATTAGAGTTAAAAAAATAAAATTTCAAAAAATCCACTTGAAATGTTGCTTTTGTTTTCTTGTCAAATTACAATATTTTTTCACAAGATATTTTTAGCGTTATTCTCATCACATCACAACTTTATTCTTGTCACATGACTCACATGTTCTCGTAGCTTAATGATAATGATGACAAGATATTTTTTCTATAAAGTTTGTCAATACAAGCTTTTACGATACTTTTTATTTTTTCCATGTTGCCCTTTTTATCTTCCTCTAGGCCTGCTTTGGAGGCCAGTAGTTTACACTCAAATCACATTAACAATCAGAGCAAATTTGTCCATCTTATTTTCTCACTAGTAGCCCCTTCTACCATGCTATTATTTTTATTTGTATTTATTTATTTAGTTGGATGTGGCGAACCAGCAGCTGGGCACTATTGTATCCTCCCAACATGATCTGCTCAGGAACATCAACGAGTTTAGGTGAGTTTGTTTTGTTGCTGAAAAACAAAACAAGGAGAAAATCCTGGCAGTTAAAAATGAAAAAAAAAACAAAAAAACATCGTCTTTAATCTCAGGCTGCGCACATCTCAGGTGTCCGCCTGCCTGCCCTGGTAATCCCATGAAAACGCTTATATGACATACACGACAAAGAAAGTCTGTTTTTAAAGGTGCATATACAAGGCATGATACGCATACTAATACCCACTCGTAATCTTCTTAAACTTAGTGTAATACTACCAAAAAAAAAAGTAATTTCCTTGTATTTGAGTGAGAGCCTGCTGGATTTTAAAATTTTATACGAGTTTGTGTGTGTGTGTGTGTGTGTGTGTATATATATATATATATATATTTATTTATTATTATTATTTTTTTTTTACACGCACACACAGACATACACAGGGTGTCCCAAAAAATGTATACACACATCATTATAAACTTATTTATTTTAATTCAAATAATTTTTAACGTAAAAAATTTACAAATATCATTTAAAGTGTGTATAATTTTTGGGACACCCTATATATATATATATTTTTTTTTTTTTTTTTTTTTTTTTTAATGTAAAGTAAAAGAATATTAAAAATAAGAGTTCATGAATTATTTATTTTTTTTTTTTTGCTTTGCACAGCGGAGTATTATTAGAGCAACGCTAAAAAGAAATTTGCAGATATGGATATTGAGTTATACAATTACAAGAATAAAATGTTATCCATACATCCATCTTGTACCGCTTATCTGAGGTCGGGCCGCAGGGGGCAATAGCTTTAGCAGGGACACCCGGACTTCCCTCTCCCCAGCCATTTCATCCAGCCGTCCTTGTACACAATATAGGTTCTGGGTCCAAAGATACAGGTTGATCATATTTTAATGCATCCCTGCTAATTTTCGTGTGTCTCAGGCGCTGGATCAACATCAGATGAGATCCATGGACAGAGAAATTACTATACGTTTTGTAGTAACTTTGTACATGTGCCTTTAAGAGGTGGGCCCTGGTGGGGTGCCATGTGACGTCATTGAGTCCGCACGGGATTATCTGGGGTGAGAGCTGTGGCTGACAAATGCTTCAAAAAGTACCTGATTCTAGTGTAACTTTTTTCCCTTGTAATATTGCAGTTTAGTAGGATACTTTATTTTTGTAATAAGTTATTTTCTCATATTGTGCTTTTACTTTCATAACGGATTTTTTTTCTGGAACTCTAACAACTTTATATTCATAGCATTACGACTTCATTATGTTGTTTTAACTCGGAAAAATTGTTCAAAAGTTTATGACAAAGTTATAATATGAAACAAAAGTCATGGGACTATCATCACCTGATGCATTTTTTCCAGGAAATAATTGCAAATTAAAAAAAATCATTTTTTTAAAACCATAGTCTATTCTATAAATACACCTTTATTTCCACAACCTTGGAACTTTTTACTTGAACCATTATTTTTTCATAATTAGTAGTATTTATTCGTATTAGTAGCTTTTTGCCTCCTACCACAACAATCATTTTCACGTAAAATCACAATTAATTGACTAAAAATCCAACTTTAGTCTCTTAATGTGACATTTTTTTTCCCCTTTCAATGTCAACAGCTCCTCCTTAACGTTACAATTTCCTTTTCTAATGATGTGACCATTTATTTCCTTTTGAGCGTGGCCCTAATACTCCTTTGTGGGGCGTTCTGTTTTAATGATTAAATAATGTCTCTTTTTGTGGCCGTCGCCGTTTGATTGTGTCTTAATTTGGACGTGCCATCTGCATGACGAATTAATCAGAACGACATAAAAGATTTCACTTTATGTAACATTAATCTGTGTTGTGTATCAGAAAAGCAAGCTGTCTCTGTGGCCTAAATCCCATGTATACATGTTTTTTCTTTATTATAATAATGATTATTAAAATAACATTGACCCACAACGCTCAGGTAGGAGGTGTCTTGGTGATCATGTGATGGATGGCAGCAAAAGGCCAGTCCAGAGCACAACGTGCTAACTGATTTACGGGGTCACGAGATAAAGATTAGACGCCGGCTTTATTATTAAACACTCACTTTCTCAAGGGAGATTTTCTTTATTATTTATGAAAACAAATTAGATTCTGTTGATTCCCATAGAAAAGGCCACGTCTTAGCCGCATATCAGATTAGGCGACTTTAAATACATCTGTCATACATGGCCGCAACACGGTCTGTACTACAAATGACGCTCTGCTGGACTTCTTTTCATTTGTCCATTTTTTCCCCCCTCCTTCATCCTAATCGTCTTAGACATGTTTTAAGACGATAAGAGAAAGTTACTGCCTGCCTGTATTCAACTGGAAGAAATGTAATTTTCTTCTGGCCTATTGTATGAGCAAGCCAACCCAATAAAAATATAGCCTGAAACTTTTTTTTTTTTTTATTGAAGTACTAGGAAAATACATGAAATGATGGATCAAATGGAAAGCATTGGCTTCACAGTTCTGAGATTCTTGGTTCTGTAACCAGGACCAGGGATTCCATCACAACGTTTGTGCGGGAAAATTATCCAGTGTTTCTTAAAAATATTTTTTTACAAATAATAATTATATATATTTGGCGGCTTGGTGCATCAGCTGGTAAACCGTTGGCCTCACAGTTCGGAGACCACAGACCCGCCTGTGTGGTGTTTGCATGTTCTCCCCGTGCCTGGGTGGGTTTTTTCCGGGCACTCCGGTTTCCTCCCACATCCCAAAAACATGCAACATGAATTGGACACTCTAAATTGCCCCTTGATGTGAGTTTGAGTGCGGCTGTTTGTCTCCATGTGCCCTGCGACTGCCTGGCAACCAGTTCGGGGTGTATCCCGCCTCCTGCCCGTTGACTGGTGGGATAGGCTCCAGGACTCCTGGGACCCTTGTGAGGATAAGCGGCTAAGAAAATGGATGGATGGGTAATATTTTGTAATCAATTAAATTTCTACATTTTTTTCATGCGTGTTTATTCTTAACATGACGGCCACATACACAACGATAAGCGGGCATGCTTATCTAGTAGTAATGATACCTATGTCAGGGAAGCTCGGTGGAAGACGTTGTGTGAGGTCATGTGACTTGCTTGTCGTTCATTTGTCGGTGAACTAGACTTAAACATCACTAGTGCTGAAACTGGACGCCCAATCCGGAAGTCAAAGTCATAGTCTCGTACACTAATAAGGTGATAAATAAGCAAGAATTGGTAAATAAAAGTTGCGAGTGACATTTATGACCGGTCTATGTAATAAAGTAAAAGTTCTCTTCTGAACAGGAGAACCAGCAAAAGTGTTTTTTCTTGTCTCGCCAACTACAGGCTCTGTCTCCCAAGTACACAAGCAGAACTTTGGAGGTCGGGGAACCCCTGCATTATCGTAACTAATTTCTCACAGCAATGCGTGTTTTTGTCGTAACATAACATTTTTTCAAGTAGTGCAACCACTTGTACCGTTAAAAAAAAATTCTGGTAACCATAACTCTTTTTCTGATGGCATTATACAGTCACTGTGTTTTGACGTACGTGCCCGTGCACCATTCCAGTTGGAAATCTGCACAGTGGAGCATGAAAAATCACGCACATAAAATTTGTTACGAGTAGAAATACATGGATATTGAAAGACGTCGCTTATTTTGTGTAGCCTTGACCAATGTTCCCTCCAAGCTGCACCATTGCACAATTGTCGCACACTCTCAGCGCACATAAAACCGATCCAGCGCAGTGAACCACAGCCTGACGTCTTTTTTTTTTTTTTTTAAAACACGGAAGCATGCAGTTTCTAACTGCTGCTCAGCCTACTTCTACTTCCTAGTTTACCTGACACCGCCCCCTCTCCGCTCTTAAAGGGGGTACACTCATAATTACAAACAGAACACATACCCGTAACGTTATATCCGCTGCCATGACTGACCACATCCGTACAGTTTTCAAATATGAGTGACTGCATTAGATTTTTTTTTTTCTTGTAGCAATATTTTTTTCTTCTTTCTTTTCTTTTTTTCTTGTAATACACAAACAAATGTGCTGATATGGTTGGAGCGTGCTAATTCTGTCTGCTAGCATCACGGCTAGTAGTCTCCTTAACCCTTTCAGCCCTTGTAATCTGATGTCGGAACATGTTTTTATAAGGGATTAATTTGGCAATCATGACCTGTTTTATCAGATGGTAATTTTCTGATTTTCCAACTTTGGCTGCACCGATCCTCTGGTGAATAGGGATTAAAAGATTAGACCGGAGACAATTTGTATCACTTTTTTTTTTTTAATAAAAAGAGAGGGATTGATATCCACTGTATGGTAAACCATGTTTGCCAACATGAAAATCTAAATATTTTGGTTCAATTTTTTCTGCACAGGCTTTGATCTCCAAGATTTTCTCCCATCACAATCAATTTCCATTTATATTTTAATGTTCTTGTGAATTACTTTTTTTTTTGTTGTAAGAAAATCACTAGTCTTGTAGCATTACTTTTTTTTTTCTTGCGTTATTACTTTTCTCTGAATTTTTTTTGTCTTTATGCTACATTTTGACTTGAGATGTTTGCTATCTCAATCGTATGTTCTTATTTTTACCCCCGTCTGACATTTTGTCTCTTCAGGAACGCCTTTTACGAATCTCTGAAGCAGATGGGCGCGTCCCAGCAGCATCATCAGGGCGGCGCTGTTGCCGCTTATGAGAGCGTTCAGCATTTCAATGACATCAAGGAGCACCTGCACTCAGTCAGACGCGACTTGGAGCACCTGGTACAACGTGGCGCTCAGGTCAGAACACTAAATTAGCATTGTAGCGTTGTGTTTGGCTCCCCCCTCCCAGCATACTAATATATGGATGGTCTCACTGCAGAACCCTGGTGAGAAGGTCCAAAAGTGCCCTGAGTTTCCACCCATGCCCGCGTGCCTGTCCACAGTCCATTTTGTCGTTTTCATCGTGGTTCAGTCGGTTCTGTTCTTGTGTTACATCATGTACAAGTAAGTTTATCTTTTATTATTATAATTATTATTATTATTTAAATAATTGAAATTAAATGAGCCCCTATGCGTCAAGATCCGGCCCGCCACATCATTTTATGTGGCCCGTGAAAGGAAATCATGTGGGCCAGCTTTCATATTTCTTGCTTTAAAAAAAAAATCTGAATTAAAATTTCCAATTGTCATGTAATAAATAATTACACGGATATGTTAAGTATTTCTTGTTACAAAACCCTTTTAACAGTAACTTGAACAAGCTATTATCGTAATTTCAAAACTAGTTTTCCATCAATTTGTTGTGTACTGTGTATAATATGTTGAAGCCCTCAACAATTGTATGCTTTATTTCATAGGAGGGAAAGCACAACTATAATGTGGCTTGTGACAAAAAAAATGACTGACACTGCTGCCCTAACGTGACGTTTTTCTCTATTGCAGAAGCCAACAGGAAGCAGCTGCCAAGAAGTTTTTTTGATACCAAAAAAAATCTAAATGAGTTTGTAAATGAGGGAATAGTTATTTTGGGTGACTTTTTTTTTTCCTCCTCAAATTTTCTAAGTTATTGTATCTGGAAGGAAAATATGATTTGTGTGGAAGAATTTAGTTTTAATGAATTGCTTCCAGATTCTTAATTTGGTGCTGTTTACAATGTATGACACACAAAACTTAATCCTGGCAGTATTTTTTCTTTTATTTTGGGTCACATCTTTTTGGATTTTTGTTTAAAAAAAGGAAGAAAAAAATCTGTCTGAGTTGTTTCCGGCATGTTGCTGACAACAAACCTGTGTCTTTTTTTAAAATGTGCAATTTTGTATGAATAAAGATGGAAACTTGGTGGAATCTGACACATCTAATGAAGTATTTTTGGAAAAAGTCATTGTTTGCAGAAACATGCGTGGCGAATCAGACGGCCCACCATCCAGTAGCAGGCTCGTGTATTCGCGGTTGTGCCGTCCAATTCGCCATCACGCTCTTCTTATTTTGAGCCTAACCCCAAAACAAACAAAATCCACTTTAGGATATATATGGGTTTTTTTTTAGTTGTAGGTATAGCTTGATAGCTAATTATACTCTTTAGCGGCCATAAAGGCCCATGTTATAACGAACTAGCAATTGTGCCACATAGCCACTGATGGAATGATGGTACTAATTGCTGGACTTTACACTGATCTAATAATTAGCATTTTATGATTATGGACTTTAATGTAATCAAATCGGCAAGGTGATCAAAGACGTCATTGTCAAAGATTGTCGTTCGTCCTAGCCAATGGAATGCCAGGAAGATGCTACGGTGATAGCCAGTGGGAGAGCAGCTCTATTGCGCTACTTTCACAACAAAATACAGTACACGATGTTTACGTTTGATGGAATCCAGCTCCATTTTTTGCCCCCCTCTCGTATCCTGAATTTCCTTCGTTACTAGAGAAATTTTTCCTGGGGAGGCTTTTTGTAACCTGAATTTTTTTTAATTTATTTTCAGCAGAGACGTTCGTAAGTAGAAGTATGAATCACACTGTTTGATTAATTAGCCTCGAATGGCTGGCAACCAGTTCAGGGATCAATGATGCCATTGATCAACGCCGCAAAAGATATTTATTCCAGATTACTGTCGTTTACAATATACAGCAGCGGTCACCAATGCGGTGCCCGCGACGACCAAATAAGGCACCCGCGAGGTATGTTCTAAAAATAATATAGGCCACAACTTGTTAGTATTATTTGTGCTTTAAATTCTGAATCTGACTTGCTTGCGTGAATTAAAAATTTAAAATACCTGTAATGTCATTTACTACAATAAATTAAAACGAAAATATTTTATGTGTGTGTATTGAACTGAGTCTAAAATTTGCTGCAAACAGGTCACGCAGCCCTTCATACGATTGGTGCTAAGGAAGTAGCCCTCAGCCTCAAAAAGGTTGCTGAGCCCTGACATACATTATCTTGAATCCGAAAGCTACTTTATTTTTGTATAAAATATCTGCCTGGGACTCAGGCTGGAAAAAAAAAATGAGTGCAATAGTTAATGTCAAAATTTGGACTAAACCTTGATTTCCACCAGTATTAAATTGAAGAATAGGATTTGTCTCTTCATTTCTGAGAAAAAAATGGAGTTGGCCCACTCTAGTTGTCAGTGTCTCATAGGGGTAACCATGATGGAGGAGGACGTTCCAATGGAATCGTCCTCCCTCCTCCCAACCGTCGCTCATCTTACCCCCCTCGAACAATAGCACGCCACGAGGAATGGTTAAAGCGACGATAAACACAAACTGTAATCCCACTTCTCTCACCACACATACTCCGCGAATACAATTAAGCGACCTTCTCAGGTTCTGTCTCCGGTTTTGTTTTTAAAACATGCTTTTTTTAGTGCAGAAATCAATAAAAATATATATATATATATGCATGAGCTCTGAAAGGCCTACTTGATTTAAAAATAGATAGGAAACAGGCCATCTGTCTCTTAGCATAGTGGAGCCGGGGAGGATTTAATCCAGATTATGGCCAATGCACACAACCTTGTGTATATGTGTGTGTGAATTTGTGTGTGTTTGTCGCTTGTCATCAGTACAGCTTCGGCCACATAGACAAGCAGCAGGTTAGCTGAGAGCTACACGGGAGCTAAGGGAACCGGAGCGGAGAAACCAACCCGATTCGTTTGCTTCGTTCCTCCAAAAAGTTACCATGGCTTTCTTAATCAAGAGCATGATCGGGAACCCACTTTCAGGAATGGGCCTGGGCGGCGGAGGGGACAAGGAGGAGGAGGCCACCCCCTCGGACCCCGCCAAGGCGGCGGGCATGACGCGCGAGGAGTACGAGGAGTACCAAAAGCAGTTGGTGGAGGAGAAGTAAGTGAAGGCCTCCATTTTGGATTAGTGGTGGATGACCTTGAAAAGACCGCTTGGGTGGCACAAACGCGCATTCATTTTTAGAAATAGTTCAGGTTGTTTTTTTTTTTTGCATAGCAGGTTGTCGCGTAGAGAAATTGAGTATTTAATAAAGGATGACAGTATTAACCTTGTCCAGTCTATGTATTGTGTATTAGTTGATCAATAATCTGCTTTAATCTATTTTTTTCCCGTTGTGATACTTTAAATTATTTCAGTACACAATCACAAAAGGGATTCAAGTGATGTACGTGTCAATCGGTCTATGTAAAAATTAATAAATATTCGATTTTAACAATGTCCAGTTATTAACTGTTTACAGATTACTAATGTGCTTTCACTTGGCAATTTTTGAAATGTTTTTTGTAGACTCCCCCCCCCCAAAATTCTCTCAAAATGAAAAAGGACTAACTTGTTTTCACTGAGGAATTAGAGTATTTTAGAATTATTTTCAGTGTATGGACTATATATATATATATATATATATATATATATATATATATGTGTGTGTGTGTGTGTGTGTGTGTTGTCCAGGCTTCAAGTGTCAGAATCAATAATATGTCTCCATCAGGAATTTTTTTAGGCTTTTTTTCAGCATTTCTGGATGACATTTGATTTTAAGAGCCTGAAAAAAAAAAAGATTTGCCGTACAATCACAATGTCGTCACTGACAAAAAAAAAAATGTAGTCTTGTCTTTGTAATTCGTATTTTATTTTTTTAGATGCATTGTTGAGAAGGCGGGTGAGGGGCGTTGTAGTATGAGGCAAATCTCGTCAACCCGAATTACATAACCAGATTTACTGGCCTGCCTTGTTTATGGAAAATTTGCTCTTGCAATTTTCATGTTGAAAAACCAAAGCATCTTTTTTTCCTAGCAGGAGCCATCAGGGTTTGTATAGACTAAATCAAAACCAAATGTGAATTTGATGTGTGTTTTCTCCACCGTGGCCCAAAACGATGGGGCGGGGGCATATATAGCACTGTGCTACATCACCTTTGAGATGGTGCCAGGGGTGCTTTCTGATATGGGTGAGACGTTAGCTACCTCATGGGCATGAACACACTCCAATACCGTCACAGATGCCAGCTTTGGAACTTGGAGCCGATAGCAATCCAGATGGAGCTCAAAGACATCAAAGTTTGGCCAGGTGGACACGGCATCTATGATTTCTCCAAACAATACAAAATTTCAGATCACGGCACACATTTTCCACTTGAATGTGTCCACGTCAGATGAACTCAGGGCGTGAAAAAAATAGCAGCAGTTCTGCGTATTGTCGATGTGTATTAGTTTTACTTTGCATGGTAGAGTTTTAACTCGCATATGCAGATATAATGAATATCGATATTTCTCCACATTGTCTTCTTCTCCTTTTACTTTTATATTTTGCAGCATAGATGATGAAATCCCTAAAACGCTTGCAAGTGTACGTTGAGAAACCTTTTTTTAATCTGCTGTTTGAATCACTCACGCAGTTGTTCTCAAAGTGGTGAACTGGCCCCCATCTTTGCGCATGAACACTTTAACCTTTTCTACCCAAACACGACACTCACCTGTTTCAAAGTTAACTGTTCACCCATGGAATTTATCCATCCATTTTCTATGCTGCTTATCCTCACAAGGGTTGCAGGGCGTGCTGGAGCCTATCCCAGTTGTAAACGGGCAGGAGGCGTGGCACAACTTGAACTGGTTGCCAACCAACGGCAGGGCACATGGAGACAAACAGCCGCACTCACAATCACACCTAGGGGCAATTTAGAGTGTCCAATTAATGTTGCATGTTTTGGGGATGTGGAAGGAAACCGGAGTGCCTGGAGAAAACCGCACGCACGGGGAGAACATGCAAACTCTACACAGGCGGGTCCGGGATTGAACCCGAGAGCTCAGGACTGTAATGCCAACGCTTTCCAGCTAATCCACTGTACCGCCCCCGTGAATTTTTTTTTTTTTTTGTGCATTCCTCAACTTTCACCATTATTTGCTGCCTTCGCCCCACCTTTTTGGGACTTGTGCTGCAAGCACCAAATACAAAATGAGAGAATACCACATCTTCCCAAACAAAAAACAATAACGTTCATCAGTTTTGTCTGTCTCTGTATCCTGCGATTCCCTGGCAACCAGTTCAGGGTTTACCCACCCTCTTGCTCAAAGACAGGTGGGATAGGCTCCAGGAGTCCTGCAACCCTTGTGAGGATAAGTGGCTCTGATAATGGAGGGATGGATGGATGCAGCCTTTTTTGTTTTTTTTTACATTGCACACAACATCCCAACTTCTTTGTAATTGTGTGTGTGCGCGTGTGTGTCCCAACACCACCCCTTCCCCCTCGGAAAATGTAAAATAGATGAAAAGTACAGATGCAAAGAACCCCCCCCCCCATTTATTATTTTATCATCAGAGACGATCAGTATAAGACACTCATTTGAATTAAAAAAAAAGTGGAAGAAAATGTAGTCTGAAAAATATCAACACTTGTTCCTTTTTTCTGTATGCTAAAAAACACAAAGTACAGATTGTAGGAAATTGGCAGTTATATATTATTCATCGGAAGTTGATGACCCACCCCTCAAAGCTATTTGGTCATCACTACACGGTGCAAGTAATTTTACCATCTTTAAAAAAAAAAAAAAAAAAACATGATTTTCATTGACAGTAACAGCTGGTGTCTTTCAATTTTTTTAACAAATGGAAGATAGCACACAACATAAACAAAGACTCACTCATCTGCTATTTGGTTGTCACGTATTACGAGCCTTGAAAAGAAATTTTCTGAAATTTTATAATTAAAAATGAGCCAAAACAGAAAGTAGAAAAATCAGTAAAAAAAAAAAAGTAAAAACAATTGAGTTTGTCATTTATACTTGACGCAAAAATTGCTAAATAGATTAATTTTTTGGAAAAATGTTAACTCCACCCCCCTCCCCAGTTGAGAGCAACCATTTGTATATCATGTTTAATGGGTTGAAGTAAATATAAACTGAAAAATTAAGATGTACTCTTAACTGCTTACCTTAGTTAGTCTAACTTACTTCATAATTTTATGGTCTCCATTTTTTTTACTGTTTTATACTTGATTGTCATGCTTTGAAAACATTTTTTAAAATGTTTACAATTGTTAAACATGACGCAGGAGAAAAGTAATAAAATCGATTTTGCGTGTTTTAACAGTTCAGTGTAAAATCTCAAAATCTAAGCTTTTCTACATACTTGAAAGCTTTTTTTTTTTAGCAAAATATAAAATAAACAATAATTTGGAGGTTTTATTTTTTAATGTGCAAGTCAAAATGATGTTTGTGAACTAAGGAAATGGTGAACTCACTTATTTTTAATGAATGAACGAATGTGTTTCAGGATGGAGAGAGATGCAGATTTCTTGCACAAGAAGGCAGAGAGGGCCACGCTGAGGGTGTGCCTCAGAGAAAAGTACAGGCTGCCGAAGGTGGGTGCATTGAAGTCCTCTCATTGAGGCCATAATCGTCCTGAAAAGGATGTGAGCATTTTATATAAAAGATTTGCGTTTAAATGATGCAAAGGTACATATAAACATAACATGCAAAACACATTATTATTATTTTTTTATTTATTTAGATCAATTTTTAAATGTTTTTGTTCTCACAAATGTCATACAACTTTATTGCTTTCTTTTTGTTTTGGTACATTTCTGGCTAAAACTACGTTCACATGTTTAGTGAATATTGCAATCAATCTTATAAGTGAAAGCCATAATGGGAAAAAAATCACATTTGGATATACATCACAATCATTTTAACTGCCAATTCAAAGAAGCAATACTCGCCAAAGGCTATAAGAATTTCTTCTTTTTTTCCTCATTAGGAAGGAATACAATAAAAAATATATTTTTTCAGTTAAAATAAAAGAAATTGAAATTTGGGATGAAATTGCAGTGAATTATCCATCCATCCATCCATCTATACATCCATTTTCTTTGCTGCTTATCCTCACGAGGGTCCCTATTCATACATATAATGGATTAATTACTGTTCATTTAAAATCTAGCTATCTTAATTAATAGCTGATACATTCTTCGGGCATTATGTGTCCCTGCTTTTATATTTCAAAAAATAATATAAGGACATTTAGTAGATATGGATGGAGGACAAAAGGTACATGATTCATTATTTAAATGCAGCTCCTAATGAACCTTTAACGACAAAAGGGAAACTCTCTTTAAATAAAAAGTGTGATTTTAATGCATGCCCATACTCATGACCTTGTCTGCCATTGTGTGATGAAAAAAAAAAAAAAAAAAAACAATGGCCGCTCTGTGGCATTTTAAACCACATTTATGTATAAATCTAATTATTTCGCTCTAATGATGTTTACATTGTATGCACAATAACAAAGGGCCAATGTGTCTTTATTTAACGTGAAATGGATTTGGAGCGTCGGGACAAAAGTAAAAGCATACAAGGCATTCTTTCTTGGATGTAAGGGGGGAGGGATAGCTGAAGAGGTAAATACTGGCACTGAATAACAGCACGGAAATAGGAAGTTGTCGTCCCTCATACGCCCTTAGCGTCCCGTGTGATTCCACGGACGTTATCTTTAGACAGCGAGCCGCGGATACGTCCCCGTGATTGGATGTCAAAGTCACACGACCCAGTATGTGCAGGCACAATTGTCAAAAGTCGATCTCAGAAACAAAATAAGAGCTTTTATTTTGAAGTCCAGGCTGTTGTTCCACTTTGCAAATGCCACAAGAAATAAAATCACAGAATTTGGAATTTCTCGGCAACCAATCATGTCATCAGGTCTCACGGTTTTGACGACAGTAGATGCATTTCAGGCGGCATGGTGGATCAGCTGGTAAAGCATTGGCCTCACAGTTCTGAGGTCCTTGGTTCAATCCCGGACCCGCCTGATAATTGACAGTATGACACACTATTCTCTGAACTGTACCCAAATCGTCTAATAAATGAATGCTTCCATTCACAATGCAGTATTTTGAACAGCCTTTACTGATTTCTGGTTTATTCTCCCCCCCCCAACAAGTTTTAGTTTCAATAGCCTAGCGTACAGGTGTCAAATTTAAGGCACTGGAGCCCATGTTCACCAAATAATTTCATTATGCATCAACCAATCTTGCTAAAATAACAAAATTATAAGATTGTCTCCATTTTTAATAACTTGAGATTCAGCTTCTGATTTCAAAACTCTTTGTAATAACATGAGGATATTACTGTATACATTTACAATATCTGAGTTCACAATCATAACGGCTCTCCAAGGGAAGCAAGAACTATGATGTGGTCTGTGACAGAATTTGAGTCTGACACACCTGTATTGCGTGTCCAGTCATAAGATTAATAGACAATAACCAGGAAATTTTTCAATGATGTCACTGCCAATTATACAAGCGCCAACTGAAAAAAAATCATGCACCTACAAATTTGACTTTTTATCTTTTCATTCAAAACCTGGAGGAGAAATATTTGTGATTGTTTGTCAGTTAAAATGACTTTTAAAAACATACAACTTGGGATTACACTACAGCCAATTATATCAACTGAACAAAGATACGTTTCCCCAAATTGTGTACATATTTTTTTGGGGGGGGGGCGGGGGATAAAAACAAGGGATACAAAAAAAAATTGGAATGAAAACAGTTTTATTTTCAAATTTTCTCTTTAGATAAGAAAAAATATTTCAATTGTCACAAACAATCATATCAGCAGTCTATTGAATGAATCACAAATCTTCCAATTTGACGTGTTTTTTTGTTTTGTAAAATAGATTGTCTTAAAAAATTGCTTTGTCCTTGTGTCGCACCTGCTTTTCACATGCTAATGGATTCATAATAGTAATAACACGGATAAAGAAAGATTCATCCGCTTGTTTTTGTCGTCGTCATCTAATCTTCCAATGGAGCCGCAGCCTCACTTGACAGAGCTTCAGTCATTTGTGGGAAAACAGCATGTTAAGCCGCAAAAAAAAAAAAAAAAAACAATTGTTTACCATTCTCATGGCTATGATCTTCAATAAGTAAGAGTGCCAACAAACTGAGCTAACGGTCATAAAGACTTTAATACAAATGAGGTAACGATTTTGATGAAACGTTAGGAAACCGGGAGAAGCCGAAGCCAAACAATCCTAATCCTCGGATCAGCACCAGATTCTACACCTTCCTACAGCCACCGCCTGTAGACGTGTTATTTGTTGTGAAGATGCATATGGTATTTACTGAGAAATATATCACAAATGTTATGATGTTAAAAGTGGGGAGAGTGGCAGGGGATAATATATTGCCTTTTTGGGGGATCTGTACCAAAATTCAATCAACTTGAATGAAAAGTGTTTGTACTTCTTAGGTAATCATGCGGGGGTGGGGATCTGTTGTATGTTGAGCTCTTCCTCCGCCTCATAGATACCTGTTTATCCTCACGAGTGTCGCAGGGAGTGCTGGAGCCTATCCCAGCTGTCAACTGGCAGGAGGCCAGGTACACCCTGAACTGGTTGCCAGCCAATCACAGGGCACATTGAGACAAACAACCACATCCACAAGCACAATTAGGGGAAATTTAGTGTCCAACTAATGTTGCACGTTTTCGGGATGTGGGAAGAAATCGGAGTGCCTGGAGGAGACCCACGCAGGTACGGGGAGAACGTGCAAACTCCACACAGGCGGGGCGGGGATCGAACCTGGGTCCTTAGAACTGTGAGGCCAACGCTTTACCAGCTGGTCTACCGTTCCACCCTTTAGTGATCCTATTATTTGAAAGAGTGCATTGCTAACATAAATGAAAAACATCATAAAATGTTTTTTTTTTTATTATGACTGAAATTAACCAATTTTTGAGAAAATTGGTGGAACAGGTTTTACAGACACCTATGACTAAATGGGGGGAGCTTCCTTGGCGTTGTTAGCTGGGGTGCCAAACTCTGCAAAGGTTAACCAACTTTTGGATGGTATACTTTCCGAGCCATCTGTAGATGCCTGAAATTGTATTTAGGAAAAAACATATTTTTACTGAGCAAATTATTATAAATATGGCGTTATTAACAAAAGTGGGGGAAAATTAGGTCTATTTTTAGGTTCACCCCACATCCACAATGCAGTAGTTCAATAAAATTGGCCTAAACTTTGAATTTTATGAACATTATGTCATTCCAGTTACAGGAAAAATCCATCTATCCATTTTCTTAGCCACTTATCCTCACAAGGGTCGTGGGAGTGCTGGAGCCTATCCCAGCTGTCAACGGGCAGGAGGCAGGGTACACTCTGAACTGGTTGCCAGCCAATCGCAGAGCACATAGAGACAAACAGCTGCACTCACAATCACACCTCGGGGCACTTTAGAGTGTCCAATTAATGTTGCATGTTTTGGGGATGTGGGAAAAAAACGGAGTGCCTGGAGAAAACCCACGAAGGCACAGAGAGTACATGCAAAATCCACACAGGAGGGGCTGGGATTGAACCCAGGTCCTCGGAACTGTGAGGCCAATGCTTTCTGCCCAACCATACCACCGCATGAAAATTGAAATTCGACGCTTGACCTCACCTCTGCCAAGTCCAAATACTACTATCATCAAAACACATGCGTCATTCATGAATAAAATGTCCAAAAACAGTTTAGCATAATTTTGAATAATCATACAAACTTGCTAACTACCTGACAAATGCCAGTGAAAAGAGTTTCCTTGGTGGAGGTAAAATATTTGAGCGTTTTTGTTTTTGTGGTTTCATGCAGAGTGAGCAGGACGAAAACATGATCGAGATGGCCGGCGACGACGTGGACGTGCCTGAAGAGCTGCTCAAGATGGTGGACGAGGACGCCACCGAGGAGGAGGGCAAGGACTCCCTCATGGGCCAGATTCAGAACTTGCAGAACATGGACATGGACCAACTGAAGGAGAAGGCATCGGCCACCGTCACCGAGCTCAAGACCAAAGCCGAGGAGAAGTGCGTCGTCATGTGAGGAGAAATTTCAAATGAAATGAAGCAGAAGAAGAAGAAGAAGAAGAAGAAGCTACCGTGCAAAAACCACCATTAGATTTGTTGTTTCAGCAATGCTATCATAACCAACAAATCATTCGGTAGAGCAGAGTCTACCACCAGCATCAACAACATTTTTATTTTCCCATACTTTTGTTAGTGGGTGACTTCCTGGTTCTGGAACAGATGGGCATGGCCATTATGATTCAGCCATCAAGAATAACTTCCTGTATCCGCACCACTATGCAGAGGTTTACTCAACTGTAATTTAAATCTTGTGAAAATGATTTTTTGTGTTCTTAGCTCAATTCCCTTGACTATGTATCCTACTATTTGCTCTTAATTCACTTTGTGACAAAAATAGATGTATTTTTTAAAGTATGTTGAGAACAACGAAGATAGTGGTGGCCCAAATGCGGCGGTAGTTAAAATCTGAGAAAAATGCACATTTCTTATGAATTTTCAGATGATCACAGACAGCTTTCCTGATTGTGGCAATAGACAAATATCTAAATCTAAATAAAATATGAACAATCAAATATGAAAATGTAATTACATTAATTCATGCCAGGTATTCTAATGTACCAATAAAAATGATAGCCGTGGCTGAAAAATTGTGTCAAATTTTAATGTCACAGCTACCTTCCCTGTTTGATGATTAGTTGTAAAAATCTCAAATAAATAAATCCACCAACTCTAAAGCTGTACAAA
This sequence comes from Syngnathoides biaculeatus, assembly GCF_019802595.1. NCBI lineage: Eukaryota > Metazoa > Chordata > Actinopteri > Syngnathiformes > Syngnathidae > Syngnathoides > Syngnathoides biaculeatus. The sequence goes on along the minus strand of NC_084656.1, from coordinate 10,796,536 downwards.
ATGTGCTAAAGTTTAAAAAATAACAGTTTAATGGAAAGAATATAATTCTAACCCTATAGAAAATAACATTCGTCACACCTTGATAACCTTCTGAGGGTTGCTTAAAAACTTGATTTCTCTGTTTACTGTAACAAGCGACACCATCATAATCTCCTCAATATTTTTTTTCGGACAAATACATTTAAAAATTGTGTTTTTGTTTCCCTTTCGCTGTAACAGTTATGATATTAGATCTTATTTTTTTTCTTGTTTTTGTATCTGGTGTTTGAGTTAATTGAGACCAGTTGTATCTGTTGACAACGGAAATCAGGCGCTTGTTATAATGTTCTCATTATCATATTATGATATATATATCTATATATTTCATAACATCTGCAGCCTAATGAGTTCAATAAATGTGGATAAGAATGTGGACCAAATAAAAATGTACATTATGCAGTATTTGTGTGCATGTTTGATGCTTAATTATTCCGGTTTTGCTCGTATTTCTATTGACAAAGAGAACAGATCCGGATAACTAGAGGTCTGTCACCTTGACATGGGTGGTCATGAAGTCCTTTGAACACCTCATGCTGGACCACCTCAAGAGCGTCAGAGGTCCCCTGCTGGGCCCCCTGCACTTTGCCCACAGAACAAATAGGTCTGCTGACACGAGGTTCCTGTTTGTGGACTTTAGGTCTGCGTTCAACACCATCATACCCGAACTTTCTCTCCTTCAGGGTTCTCCAGCTCAGCATCTCACCTGCCACCTGCCAGTGGATTTATAACTTCCTGACAGGCAGGTGTGTCTGGGGGAGGCCATATCATCCACACACACTGTCAGCACCGGGGCACCCCAAGGTTGTGTCCTCTCCCCGCTGCTCTTTTCTCTTTACTACACAAACAACAGCAGCTCAATTGACCTGGTTGCCAAACTCCTAAAGTAGGCAGATGACACCACAGTCATCGGCCTGATTGAAGATGATAATGATGAGTCTGCGCATCGACAGGAAATAGAGCAGCAGAAGCTTTGGTGTGGCTGATACAACGTGGAAATGTACACGTTTAAGACTGCAGAGATGATTGTGGACTTCAGGTAGCATCCTTCAGTACCCCTGCCCTTCTCACTTTGAAAGTCTTGTGTCAACTGTCGAAACCTTCAAGTTCCTTGGAACTGCAGTCAGGTAGGACCTGATGTGGAAGACCAGCATCAACTCCATCCTCAAGAAGGCCCAGCAGGGGATGTACTTCCTGCAGCTTCTGTGGAAGCATGGCCGAGCACAGGAGCTGTTGAGACACTTCTACACAGCGGTCATCAAATCTGTACTGTCTTCCATTTCAGTCCAGTTTGTGCTCCCACAAAAAACAACAAACTCCCACTGCAACAAACAATCGGGACTGCCGGAAAAATCATGGGTACCCCCCCAACTGACCCCTGCTACCAGAACTGAGACAAGAGCAACCAAAATCCTCTTGGACCAATCCTGTTGAATCCTCTGGATCCTGGTCACCAGCTCTTCCACCCCCTATTATTGATTGATTGATTGATTGATTGATTGATTGATTGATTGATTGATTGATTTTTCAGAGACCAAAGAGTCAAATAAGAAAAGAACAGACCCTTACTTTATATTAATAAATATTCCAGTATTTCACATCTTGATTCAGTGAGTTACTGCACTGATGCAACATCGTCAGCGATTATCTACTTTTCTTTTTTTACAATGAGCAAATATGCATTAAGAGAAATGTTGACTATTACTTATTATTAATACTCGCTTTTAAGCATTGCGCGATATTATGGCTATTTTCTCCCAGATATGTCGATTATGCCTTCATCGCTGTATCATGCTATTTGCATAAGTAAGTTAGGGCTATCTGAAACTATGATATGATTGTGCATGTTTGGATTAAACATGACATGATCACATTTCAAAGCTATAATTGGATTTTGAAGTAGAGTGGAGAAATTGCCCCTCGCAGGCACTAAGGATGATCAAAATAAGTGTGATTAACACCTGGTGGAGTTAAGGTTTTAATTTAATTAGGCATTATCCAAACAACTTGTCAATGAGGGGATGATTAGGGGTTAGTTGTCATGGGAGGGGCTAGGGGATGGGACGTGAGAGGGTTACACGGTCGATAGTTAAGAGTTTCGCCGGAGCCCAAGATTGAGCGAATGCGGATTTGCAGTCTGAAGATTATCGTCTAATAGGATCACACGGGGCCCTCGCTCGTCGGCCAGGTCCCTCCCACTCCGTCCGTCCATTTATCTATCGATGGGTGTTATTATTTTTACTGAACTTGTGATCTGTGACACGTCAAATCTCACCGCAGAAGAGATTATAAAATGGTCAATCGTGGGATGAATACACAAAGATGCACTGGACAAAATTTTAGGTCAATGTGATGAAGAGACCCTCCCAATTGACAACCAAGTACATGATTATAATAATAATTATTATTATGGCAATTAGCATTGTAGCTCATAGTAAATTTTGTTTTTCAGGTTGTGGGAATTCAGAATTAGGAATTGGATTGGAGTCTCCAATTCGTCAAAGTTTAGACAGTATAATATCTCCAACTTTGTGGGAGCAGTTTAGCTGAGACTCTTTTCGTTTTCCTTTGCTAAAACAAGTGTCTGAAATGACATACTTGGATGTATTTGGCATGGACGCAAACTATGGATGAACTCCAACATCAGCGTCCTCACAAACATCAAACATCGCCACAGATAAACTCTAATAGCCTGAACATAGTCCTCACCGAGTAGTGGAAAGCTATGTTTTTATATAACCCCCCATTTCCGCTAAGGTCTTCCTCCAAATACTAGTTGACCATACAAAACAACAATGAATATATAAATACTTTTTAAAAGCACTCAAAAGGAAGCATTGACTCAGTGGTGTTAATTAGTGGTGTTAATTAGCATCTCTTTCTCCCTCCTCCTCACTCAGGCCGACAAAGCATGAGGTCACCTTGTACAATTAGGAAAAGCTAAATACTTTTAGAGGTTTAAACTCTTTTGAACAACATCATGTAATCCCCTTTAAGAGGGATTACCACACTGCTGTCAATCTTTGTTTGTTCCCAAGTGGTTATCGCTGAAAATTGTCTTTATCGTGCGCTTCCCATTAGGGTCTCACCCCGTACTTAAAATATAGGCTCGTTTAATGGATCAGAATTGAAAAATTAAAGCTATTCCTGCACTGAGTGTTTATGGACATGCGGCCCGCCGGTCAGAGACGGCAGGGCATAGAAAATCAAAGCTATGGGTGGGGGTGAGTGCCAAAAATGGCTGCCGTTAAAAAATATATATAATTTTGGAACATCGGGATTGACGAGTTATTGGCGTGAATTTCATCGCACACAAAATGTTCGGCCACGGTTTGGTCAAGTTTTCTGTTGTATGAGGTCCCACTGTATATTTATTGTGTTTTACAACTACACTCATCTATAGTATTTTAGAATTTCAAATATACATTTGAATAAAAAGCAAAGTGTGGAGAGCCTCTGTCTTGGAAATTCTCAGGTGCAGTTGAACAATGAGTTATCATTACCAACAGCCTTTCACATAGACTCACACCTTTATTTCTGCCCATTTCCTTGTTTATTATTATTATTATTATTATTATTATATATCGACAGCGGCCAGGAAAGTCCGCTTCTTCCTTGACAGTCAGTAAATGTGGTGCTTCCAACTGTTGTTTCCCAATACACCAAAAGACATAATTTTTACATTGCTGTAAGTCTGAATGCGAGTGAGGGTTTGAATCCCATACCATTATTTATCCAAAATTAATTCTGTTCCGATGTGGGCCTGAAATGGACATTCCAAACTTAACTTCCTGTGTTGTTTCATGTTCTATGGCCAGACATGATATTATTCACTCATGACTAATGACACTAATCATGTTCATGTACTTCACATAACTATTAACGGTATTTTTTCTGGATGGGAAACAAATACATATTGATGCAACACTTTACTTCTCTGTGAGTATTTATGTTCAACATTTCTAGGAAAACTTGATAGCTATTGTTAGAACACGCCAATGGGTTAATAATGCGAGCTTTCGTGGTCCTATTGGTGAGCCCTACTCTCAATGAAGCTCCTGAACTCACATCAACTGTTCTCTGGCACTAAGATGGAGCACAAAAAAGAGAACAAGTGAGTTTTGCAGCGAGTGGTATCTCCACTTTTGTGTGTGTGTGTGTGTGCTAACCAATAAAAATGAAGACACAAATTATGAAATGCACACCATACATTAAGGACTGAAATGGGAGGAGATGGTTGCCCGCTCCTGCAATCAAAACCAATCGCATCAGTCCAAGTAATGAGACCTCTATTCAGTGGTATCAATATTTGAATATATTTGATTAAATATTAAGCTGGCAATCCTGGCAAAAAGGAAAAAAAATCTTGTAATTATGATTTTGTTGTACCTTAATCTGCAAACCTAATCTTTCTTCCTTTTTACCCTCCTTCTCCTCTTCTCTCAGAGGGACATGAACATGACATCTGGAGGAGTGGAAAGATGGTTTTAAGATTGATGTAAGTAGGTTTTACACATGCAGGCGGCGGTTACTCAAATCCGGGACCCACCCCCCCACACCCCCACCCCATCTCCACTCCTCCCACCCATCCCCTTCTGTGACGTCGGAAAGGAGAGCAGGTGGGGTGAGGAGTTGGTAGGGGGTCGTTGGTTTAAAAACCGAGGATGCTCCACGCAACAAGAACCAGGTCTTTGTTAGTCCTACCCGACCCATGTGGCTGATTGGACCGCCTTCGCAGAGGAGGAAGAGGATGATGACCATGATGATGATGGACGAACGCCTGCAGTCACCGTCCGCGCGCACCCTCGTCCAGCACGCGGGCAACCCGGCCCGGGTCCACAGCATCGAGGCCATCCTGGGCTTCAAGGAGGACCTCTTGTTCCAGAAGTCGGCCGCCTGCAGCCTAGCGGACAAAGTTGGGGGAAAGATCTGCGAGGAAGCGGCCCACAAAAGTCACTTGGCGGAGGGTTTGGACGGTTGGTTGCGTTTCGTTTCATTTGATCAGAATTCTCTTTTATTCTGCTTGAAGAGAATGCTGTTTGGTTTAATGTTTTTTTAAATTCATTTTACGTTACGTATTTTAGTCGCATTCTGTTTTGGTTTTGAATTTAATGCTGGTTAGTTGTCTTATTTTTCTTAAATATTGCTTAACTTTGTTATTCAAAAGTAGCTTTGTTTTATTTACATATATTTAATTTTATTATCTTATGTAGTTTTGAGTCTCTATTTTAATTATAGCTCTTTTTTCTGTTATTTCATTAAGTTGTCTTATTTTTTTAAATGGGTTTATTTTATTTCACGAATTATATCTCGTTTTTTTACTTGTGTAACTCATTATTAATGCATTTAATGTACTTATATTACATTGTTTTTCATGTACTTTTAAATTACTTTTATTTAAAATAATTCGATTTCCTTTTATTTTAACTCATTCAGTGGTGTCTTTCTTTTAATTACCTTTTGTTCTATTCGGTTTCCTTATTCTTTAGTTTAATGTTTCTTTGTTCAACTTTGCTTTATTTGAATACAAAAAAAATCATTTTATTTGAATCATTGATTAGTTTTCAACATAGTTCGTACAATTTGTACGTTTCATTTTATTTGAGTCAACGTGTAGATTTTTTAAAATGTATCAGTTATATTATTAGTTATTATTACTATTAATCATAATCAATTCAACTTTTGCTGCGCATCCAGGTGCGTGTGCGCGTGCCGGTGCAGGTGTCGACGGCGGTGACGCGCAGCCGTATCCGGACTCGCCCGAGCGGGACGGGTGCAAGCTGTCGGATGACGATAACCCGAAGAAGAAGCATCGCCGCAACCGGACCACGTTCACCACCTTTCAGCTGCACGAACTGGAAAGAGCCTTCGAGAAGTCTCACTACCCGGACGTGTACAGCCGAGAAGAGCTGGCCCTCAAAGTCAACCTGCCAGAGGTCCGAGTCCAGGTACGCAGAGAAAATATGAATGAGGAGTAATTTATTCATCCTGACGATTATTATTTTTGGAATCAAAGAGCCGCCTGTGTGGTTTTAAAGTCCAAAAGGATAAGTTGAAATATATACACGCTCCAGAAATACAATTACTGTATCTAATTCCTTCATACGTTTTTGACGAAAAAAAAAGGCGTATCAAATGAAGACTAAAAAGCCAACATTTATCCCCCATCATTCTAAAGTGTGAAATGAAGTAGATACATTTTTTTTCAAATCTAATCATTCATTTATGTTCACTTTTGATTGGCATGTTGTCACTGAGGTATTCGTTTAAAATCGTATTGTTACGTTGTTGTTTTTTTTTTTTTTTTAATATTATGGTTGCCTTATTTAACATTTGAAAATATTTTAAGAAGGGTTAGTTGTTGTTCCTAATATTATAGCTGCTTAATTTATGTAAAAGTAAATTATTAAAAGCAGCTCTCCATACGATGTTGTGAAGTTCTGTCACTGCACACTACAACCAAAATCACAAACATGAATATAAAAAACTAAGCATGGTGATCTTTGAAACATTTCATAAGATCACAAGTTGTCATACACAATTAATGCCTCTGGGGCATATCTGGAAAACCACATCGAGTTATGTGGCCTACTAAATCAAGCAAGTGATGTACACTTACTGCATGTTACAAATCTGCATATTGTCTTCACTTTTAATAATGTTGAGATGTTGCAAGCAGAAACTCCCAAAAACTTTTTTGGGGAAAAAATACAATGGAACAAAGAACTATCGATCAAACTCCTTTCCTTGATTTCAGATTTGAAAAAAATGAGTCTTTTTGTATGTGTATATGATGTGGTTAGGGTTTCATATTGGCCTTCGAAGGGAAACCATAACCACAATGTGACCCACAGCAAAAATGAATTTTGCCCACCCTGCAATAGGGCATACCTAATATTTTGGCGGGTCTGACCTCCTCGTTGCACTCCTTGCTCCTGCTCTCAGGTTTGGTTCCAGAACCGCAGGGCCAAGTGGCGTCGTCAAGAGAAGCTTGAAGTGAACTCCGTCAAGCTCCAGGAGAGCGTTGCCGCCACCGCCTCCTCCTTGCTGTCCTTTGGCCGCCCCCCAGCTTCGGGCTCCCTAGGCTCCCTGAGCTCGGGCCTGCAGCTGGACCCCTGGTTGACCTCCCCCATCGGGGCCTCGACCACCCTACAGTCGCTCCCGGGCTTCATGGGCAGCGGCGGTGGCGCTTACACCGCCTCACCTCCCCCATCCGTGCAGCCCTCTTTCCTCAATGCCCCCACCCTGGGGCACACCCCCCACCTGCCCCGGATGAGCTCCATGTGCCCGGCGCCGCTGTCGGCCTACCAGTGCTCATCCGATCCGAGGAAGTCCAGCATTGCCTCGTTGAGGATGAAGGCCAAAGAACACATTCAGTCTATCGGCAAAACCTGGTGATGGATTTGGCTCCTGCTTCTGTGGGAAGACTGGTGGGATTTGCTGGCTGATGTTGCTATGGAAACAATCTAACTGGCACAAACTGTGAAAAACTTTTTATACTTCTCAGATTTCTATTCACTCTCTCATTAGTCTCATTCATACATGTTGCAATAAGCATTAGCTATTTATTTCATACTTCAACATGTAAAGAAAATCCCTTTGTGTTTCACAAAATCAGTCTGATATGGATAGTTTCAAGACAATAAACTTTATATGTAAAACCAAAACAACAATTGAGTTGCAGATTGCTGACATGGGATATATTGAGGAACCTCAAATTTGAAAATAATCCATTCCATGATGTTGATAAACAATTGATTTGTTTGGATTGTGAAACAATTTCTCCAATCGTGAATATACTGTAGTGGTGCTTTGAGATATGAGTTTTATGTTTAATGGCCTTGCACGTAACTCAAAACACCCAAATGAGTTTTTCTAGTTGAAATAAATGGTACAGTGTTTGAGATCGAATTGCTACAGCACAGGTGTCAAACTGGCCCATGAAAGCAAATCAAATGTGTCAACATCCATGGTTCTTATGAAAATCTGTACAAAAAAATTCTAATTGTCATATATACTAACGTGGTAATGTTGAAATATTATAAGCGATTTATGTTACCAAACATGAACAATGGTTGAAAACCCCATTACCCATGATTTCTGTATCAGAAACTAGTTCATCAATTTTGTGCGCAAATATGATGAGACGATTAAATATTTCTTTTTGTTTCACAGTCATAATAGCTCTCGCAGGGAAACCATGACTACAATGTAGGCTGGGACAAAAATGAGTTTGAGACCCATGTGTCTGCCTCCCCCACCCCCCCCCCAAAAAAAAATATAAGAAATAATTTAAAACTACAAATGTTTGCAATGTGTTTTCTAATAAGTTAAATGGGACTATTAGGCTCCAGCACTCCCTGCGACCCTCGTGAGGATAAGTGGCTAAGAAAATGGATGAATGGATGGATGGATGAATGGGACTATACAACTTTGTACTTAAAAAAATAATGGGCATTACTGACGTAATTGCCACATTTTTTGTTTCAATTCGTTAGACATTGTGCCGCTCCTTCTGCTGTGTGCATCTCGACCGTCTGTAAGCAGTAAAGTACAGACATACGGATGTACTTAGTGACTTCTATGCTCCTCAGTTCCCACCATAATATTAATCGTTCTTTGCAGAGTACAATATCTGTCTGCATGTGTTGTTCTGCCATTTATATTCCACTATACATTGTTTAAACGTTTGTAACATTGCAAAACTGATGCTATTCATTGGAGCTTCCATAGCATTTCCCATCATGTGTTGGCTTTAAGACAGCTGATTTGAAGTGGTGCAGTGGTTTTCACTACACAAAGTGTTATCTTTGTTTGATGTAGACTTTGACCATAAACATCAACTTTTGACAAATTACTCACGATCTGCCAAACTGAGTTCACAGCCATCATCCACTGTCTGTAGTGACTTACATTTCGACTACAAGTAACAACGTTTATGGCGGCTCTGGAGCATAACTACTTCAAATATTACTTAACAAAACGTATATTCTTCTCTTTGAACGTGAATTTCCCATTTTCATTTTTTACGTTCCACTATGTTCATTTTGAAGACACTAACGCTAAGATTCTGATTTCAAGCGAGCTTTATTTTTTCCCCCCACTAACACAAAATAAACACTGAGGGTCTTTCTTCCACAGAAAGCTCCTTAACCTGGCTGACGTCCTCCAGACCCCTCAGAGAACGATTTGTTTCCTCCTCATTAACTCCGGTAAACGTTATCCCATCGGCCGGTGAGATTAGAAACTTAATCACTGGGGTGAAAGTGGCTTGTTGTCCCTTTTGTTCACTAATCAGCCGTGAAACAAATGAGGGATGAGGACTGAAGAGGAAACTTTTCATTTTGGTATTAAGAGGGAAGACGTGTGCAACCAACTTGTTGCAATTAGCGCTCACTATTGTCTGCAAATCCAGAGGGACCCCAAAACTCTCTCTGTCAAAGCATCCTACTGGGGTTTTTTTTTAAATGCTGAGAGTGACACAAGAGAAATTCTGGATTTTTTTCCCAACATTTCCTTGCTCTAATTTGCTTTTATACTCCATTGATTATTATTGCAAGGTTAACTTGGATCCTCCTAAAATGTGATTATTGAAAAAAAAAACTGTGTAATAAATCACTTTTACCCTGCGTCATGTCATGGACTACAATACTAGGTACACTAAAGTCTGACGAGAACCACTTTAGGAGCTGTCAAAAAATTGTGGCGTTCAAAGGACATTACTCAGCTGTTATAGGCACTTCAAATTTGATTACTTTTGTTTATTTCGGTCTGCCGTGATCATAAATAGCGCAACAGTTCGAGAAATGTGCTTGATTTTCAGCGTCAAGCAATCAAAACCTTTAAAAGGGTGTTTGAGCGTCCTCTGCTGGGTAAAAGTCAAATTACCTTAAACAGTGAACGATTTTCTGTGTACAGTACGGACTACATAACATGGAAGAAAGTGTTTAAAATGTATAACCGATTATGATTCTCTCTAATCTATCTTTCACACAACGTACAGAAAGGTATAATGTGTGCATGTGAAGAAACAACAACAACAACAGGTATTTATCAAAAGTAACACATGAAAGCAGAGGTACAGGGGAAAACAAAACATTTTAGTCACTTCCAAAAAGTTTGCCACGACTGTCTACTAGTTTCAAGCGTGTGCGTGGATGTTTAAATACTTGAGCATTGTTGAGCGCGTAGCCTTCGCTCCTGCACATCTATGGCGAGAATATGCAGGTCTGCCATCTACAAGATTATCAAAGGAAGAAAAACATGCAGCCATGCCGTCACGGTCCTAACAGCTCACTGTCGTCAGTGCTTTTGGGATTGTAAAACCAAAATAAAGTCCAAGGACTGACCTCTCAAGGAGCATTTTCTGATTGCTGATTGAAGGATCGCATTTTGGGTCTGAGCTTCCTCGAAGAGTTCTTTGGGTTTTCCTCTATAAAACACCAGCTGCCTTTCAACTCTCTTCTTTCCCATCAAATGCCCTAAAAATTGTTAGATGCAAGACATAACTGTCAATTTGGTTGAAAGCTGTAATGAAATCACTTCTTAATAATTACGCACCTTTACTACTTTTATTTCTGAAATTCTTTTCTGATTGATTACTTTGTTGTGTATTCTCTCTCCATTCTTTTGGGGGTTTGTTCATTTTATCTCGTCATTCTCTAATTTTGTAATTTGAATCCTCTTTTTTTTTTTTGCCATTACTTTTTTTTCTCTTATGAAGCAATTGAAAGTGCATACATCTTTTTGCGCCTGTAAACTATTTTGATTCAGGGTGTACAAGATTGAACTGAATTCCTCGCTGATGCAAGATAGACATTATCAAACAGTTTATTACCCTAATGATCATTCTGAAGGTAATTAGAAAAAGCGATGTTTCTCTTACCGACTGCCCAGTGGCGAGCGGATGCATACATATTCCCGAGAGGTGCTGCAGGACCGTGACAGCAGTGAGAAACCACAATGATCAAAGCCAGCCACAAGAGTCCTACTCTTCTGTCCATGTTCAGAAAAGGTCAGTGATCTGGGTGTGATGCGTTGTGGTCCGTCCACGTCATCAGGGCGATTAACGGAAAAAAAAATTTCCACCACCGTCAGCGGGAGAAGCAGCAGCTGTTGACGTTGCTGATGCCTCGGATAGTAAGGACGGAAGTAAGATGCTCCTACTGAAGCACATCAAGGGGAGATTCTTATTTCTTTTTAAGATGAGAAGACAAAACATTTGTGACTTTGACGAATTAATTGTGTTTCTACATCAAATCTTGAAATCCATTTTGCCCAAGAAAACAAGGCTTTTAATTATACTACCCTTTAGTCCTACCTGACTGATCACTTCTTGACCACTGAAATAGTGTGGATGTAAAAAGTCTGCACACCCTCTTATAAGTGGCCCTGGGGCAGTGTTCAGGAGTAACCAATTGACCCCTCCGTACAGGGCACTTAACCACGCCTCCTGAAGTGACGTCACGCCACGTGCGCTGACGTAAGACAAACAGTAAAAATGGCAAATACAATACAATACATTCTGAACTGAGACAGACTCCATGCTTCTGATTTCATTCAAATCAACGATATATTATAGATTCTAAATACAATACATTCTTAACTGAGAGAGACGCCATGCTTCTGATTTCATTCAATCATTCACACGTAGCAATGTTATGCTAGCGGAGAACGTCTCGTTCATTTATTCGAGACGTGTATTAAAAGTCAAATTTAGGGCATATCTTCGTGCAAACACAGTCTGGTTAACTTTCGGCCGCGAGCCAGCAAGAAATCGATACGTTTGTGCAGTCCGATCATCGCTAAATATCGCTCAACAAAGAATAAGTGTGTCAATCGTTCACACGTAGCAATGTTATGCTAGCGGAGAACGTCTCATTCATTTATATGAGACGTGTATTAAAAATCAAATTTAGGGCATATCTTCGTGCAAACACAGTCTGGTTAAGCTTCGTCCGCGAGCCAGCAAGAAACCGACACGTTTGTGCAGTTCGATCATCGGTAAATATCGCTCAACAAAGAATAAGTGTGTCAATCGTTCACACGTAGCGGTGTTATGCTAGCGGAGAACGTCTCATTCATTTATACGAGACATGTATTGAAAATCAAATATAGGGCATACCTTCATGCAAACATGTGTTCCGGTTGATATTAGATGGATTTAGTTGATGATGCGGTCTTCCACAAAGTTTGATCCATTGAAGGCATTTTTCGTACTGGGTCTTCGGTTTTGGAAAGGGTACAAATCGAACTCCACCAACTAGCCTTTCAGGATAACTGTCGTCACTATTACAAAGTCCGTGACGACACCTCTTAACCATATTTTTTGTTAAATAACCCAAATACGCGATAAAACGCTAACTAAACCTATACTGGACCATTCAATGTTGTCAGAGAAAATGGCGGGAGCAAAAACGGGCTTTGGTCTATGCAGATCTCTGGCCTCTGATTGGTCAGTAACGCGGATTGCGCAATATCCACGGAGGGGTCAATTGCATTCAAACTAATGATAAAATGGGACTCATCAAACACCTGCCACCATTTAAAATGGATCATTAACCCCCACATAAAATTTTTATATTCTAGTAGGCCTTTCCTGCAATTTTTATGCTTGCATCTTGCAGCAGAAGCCATGGTCTGCAGGGATCTTGTTGTTCAATGCTAATAATCAGAGGAAGGGTATGAAAGAATTTCCAAGGAATTCAAGTTTTCACAGAACACAGTGACCACAGTTTACATCAAGTAGTGAAAATAAGGCGTTAAGACAACATTGACATTGACAAGAACTTGACTTCTTTCCAAAAGAGGTGAAAAAATAAGAAGAACACTGGTCAGGGAAGCTGCCAAGAGGTCAGCAATAACATTCATGCAGCTCCATTAATTTCTGGCAAGTAAAGTACTGGCTTTTTAGTACGTGACAACAATCTTCTGTCTTTTTCATTTGGCTGGGCTATCCAGTAGGGTGGCAAGACTGATGGTTTATCTTCATCCATCCATCCATCCATCCATTTTCTTAGCCGCTTATCCTCACAAGGGTCGCGGGAAGTGCTGGAGCCTGTCCCAGCTGAAAACGGGCATGAGGCGAGATACACCCTGAACTGGTTGCCAGCCAATCGCAGGGCACATCAAGGCAAACAGCTGCACTCACAATCACACCGAGGGGCAATTTAGAGTGTCCAATTAATGTTGCATGTTTTTGGCATGTGGGAGGAACCCGGAGTGCCCGGAGAAAACCCACACAGGCACGGGGAGAACATGCAAACTCCACACAGGCGGGTCCGGGATTGATCCCGGGACCTCAGAACTGTGAGGCCAAAGCGTTCCAGCTGATACACCGTGCTGCATGGTTTATCCTAAAAAAGCAAAAAACATACACTTGAGGCCTCCCAAACAAAATGTCTGATTGTCTTTAAAAGGAAGGTTGTACTTTTTGGGCATAATTTCAAAAGTTGAGTTTGGCACAACATGGCATAACCTCAAGAGAAATGTGATGGAAGCACTATTCAAACATTCTTTTTTTTGGGGGGGGGGGGCATAAGAGGCACTTTAAATGGTGGCATATGTGTGCTGATTCCCATTTAACGTGTTTGAATGGGAATGTGGTTAATTCTGACATGGTCAGACACACAGTTAAAAAAAGTTTTTGCACACTTATGCGGTCATATAGACTTAATTGTTGATTTTTATTTCACCTCTCAAAAGAGATTTATTGGTGAGGTTTTCATTCCCAATTAATTTTTTTGTCACATCAATGGAAGAAAAACTTTGAAATTATAAGACATGATTTCCTTGAATATCACAAAACCATGGCGTTCCGTGAAGGTTGTGTACTTTTACTGTAGACTTTTTATAGCCACTCTAAATTAAAGCTACATCTTTAAAACATCATGATAAAATAATATAGTTCATTCTGAGCAAATGATTTCCCTCCTTAATTTTAGTGCACCATCTTGACAATACCCTATTAAAGTAATGCTTCACCCAATCTAACACTAGATGACGGTGTTGTACAACTTTAGTGAGCCAAAGTGACTGCAGCTGTTCTTGTCGGGCCTGTAAATTCATCCATTTTCTTAGCCGCTTATCCTCATAAGGGTCGCGAAGAGAGCTTGAGCCTATCCCAGTTGTCCACGGGCACGAGGCAGGGCACACCCTGAACTGGTTGCCCGCCAATCACAGGGCACATCGAGACAAACAGTCGCACTCACGATCACACCTTGGGGCAATTTAGAGTGTCCAATTAATGTTATATGTTTTTGGGATGTGGGAGGAAACCAGAGTGTAAAAAAATGTAGATGCGTAGAGGACAAAAAGTGTAAATGAAATGTGCAGGTCTTAATGTGCAAGACAAAAGATGAGTCTACTGAAATGCAGGCCAAAACTTCGACTTGCAAAGGGAGGTTCCCCTGCGTATCCCCCTTGGGGCTAAGGGGCACCCAAAGGGTGTTGGGTAGACATTCAAACCCACGATCCCGAATTTCGCTCGGTAAAGACCTAATAAAAGGTGGGAAATTTTAAAATACAGTAATTCTGCTATGCACAGGAGTAATTACGTACAGATGCCACAAGATGACAGCAAAGAAGTTAAAGTTGTTGGGCTCTCAATCAGGAACCATGTTACATAAACGACTGTATTTAGTAATTACATTATTCCTGTTGACTATTTTTAGAATAGATTACTCTATCTCACCCAGTAATCAGACAAATGCTATTTTGCATTAAATTGTTGCAGTATTTTTCAATTGCTCTTTATAAACCGATTGTAATTGTTTTTTTGGGATCATGTAATGACTAAACAAAACCAAAGAAGCAATATCGCATGACAAAGAGTGCTGTTGTACTCACCAACCTTTTTGAAACTGAATTGATTCATAGCTTAATGGTACTTTTGAGGCTGTTTCAGGTTCAACTCTAAGTTATAGGTTTTTCACACTACAACTGCAAATAATGATTGATATTGTAATACATTTAACATTGTACTTTTTTCGATAAGTTGATTATGATGCTGTTATTGGTCAGAAAATGTGGGGAAAATGTTGCTTGTTTTGTAAAGTAACATCAGATGATTGTCATGATCCTGCCGCTCCAGCCCGGGCTGTGCGGGTGCCCACGCGCTCGTGCTAATTGGGAGGCACACACCTGCGCCTCATGCGGGCTGATTATCCCGTGTATATATAGGACCCCGATGACGACTGGTCCTCCGCCAGATTGTTGAGGTTCTTGTCCCGTTCCAGCACTCTCGTATCCCTGATCGTCAACCCGTGTGTACCGACCTTTGCCTGTTCTCCGACCGACCCCGTAAGCCTGACTCCTTTGACACTTCTGCCTGCCTTGATCGATCTCCCGTGTACCGACTCCTGCCTGCCCGCTCACCTGCTCTCTTCGCCCGACGTCCCAACTACCGCTGCTGCACCTGACTGCCTGCCCGATCCCCGACCTTCTAATAATAAACGTTTTTCCCCGAACTATCTTGCATCTGACGAATCTTGCATTTGGGTCATACCTTCGTTCCGATGGGTTGTGACAATGATTACAAATGTTTTCCCACCAAGTGCTGTGCCATTTGCTTCTCACTTGTTCGTCTGTACAGAAAACGTATTTCCTGTCTCGACTCTTGAGACCAAGAGAGGAACGTCAGACGCTTTGTACAGCCTATCCCTGATGACTTTGAGCATGAGGTCAATCTTGAGCACATATTGGCGCAATTGAGATTTTTTAATTAACCTGCTATGGATGTTTTGGGAATGAGGGAAGAAAAGGAAATATGTACAGAGCCATGCAAGAACATGCAATGCATACAGGAAGCCCAAGACCTCAGAACTGCCAAAGTTGTTCACAGTGCCGCCACAGATAAACCTGCTTTTTTGCACATAACTTGACGAATAATTTCAAAAAATGTGTTCTGACTGGCACTCGTGATCCATCATCAGAGGGCCCCCGCTGGCCGGCCCAGCAGCGAGGTTTGGTGTGGACGCCGTTTCCACCTGCCCACCGGTTGGCCTCTGCTGACTGCTTGTTCCCCGCTGCATGGCGAGAAGAAAATACCCAAGCTTACCCAGCTGTCAAGAAATAAAATGTAAATTTCAAAACAGACTTTGTAATAGTCACATTTTCCTTTCCTTTGATAGCTTCCTGGAAGTCTTAGAATATTAGTCTTTACAATATTATTGGCACATGTGGTGTATTTGCATCCAAATACAATATGATATTTCACTTTCTCCAGGCGCTTGACTTATTCCAGCCTCTGAAGTGCACAAGAGGAAAAGTGCTTGACTGTAGAGGGAGTGCCGACATTTTAGGGGTACCTAGAATACATATCGAGCATAAAGGCGCATCAATGGCTGCGCACAGTCAGAGAAGTGGCCCACTGTGCAGATTTTCTCTCATACGTATGGGAGAATATGGCTATAGAGCTCGTGTACGTGAAGTCACTCAAGTGAAGAGAAGTCATTTTCACGGCGCCATATTGATGGTCAAAAAGAGCTGCTCGACATTGTAGGAGACATTGAACCGGAGGAGAATATTTACAATACCCGAGACGTGTTGTGCTGTTGGTTATTGCGACAGATGAGACAGATATTCAAAGAGATATGGAATACCAGAAAAGATCAATGGATTCCGGCAACTAAACATGATGGATAGTGCCCGACCAAAATAAACACACGCCTGTGTAACAATCACTTCATTTCAGGTAGGAATTATTCTTCTCATTCTCTAATTACCAAGAAGTATTCATAATGCCAAGTTGGCTCATTTGAGAGAAATGCGTATTTAAGAAAAACGTCTCGCAGAGGTTTACAGAGGCTAAGTGTGGCCGCCATCGCTTCCGTGTATGTTCCGTGGAGACAACGCCGTCCTCTTTTTTTTTTTCAATCGTATTTAATGAATGCGAGTTTGTGGAAAACCATGGGTCATTTTTTTTTCAATATTGGTATTTGTATTGAATACTAGCTGAAAAGATCGATGGATTCCGGCAAAGGTTAATTTGTGGTCGAACACGCTTTCGCGTTCACGAGCCATCAAAACTGTCACTATGTGGGATTTATTCCTGATTGAGAACAGATGAAGTGGCAAAGTATTTGTATACGTCCTGACTTTTCCTAAGCTTTCAAACTCTTCCGCGTAAATCTTGACGACTTACTCACCAGATAGATGCGTATATCCAGTTGTCCAAGACAAGCAGAAGCGAATTAACAGTCCAATTTCTTATTGCCGAAAACATCGACTTCGGCATTAAATATGGCTCCTCTATGCCGAGTTTATCAATTTTTTTGTTACTTTCTAAATGTCTGATGATATAGGACAAGACTCTGGGCGTCGTGCTACGAAACATAATTCCGTGTCGTCACCAACCAACTTAGCATTGAACAATTAATTCTTAGCTTGACCGGCAATATGGCGAGGTAAACAAAAGTCACATGCTTTTATGACGTAGGTGCCCGAGCTCTGAATAAAGCAAAGGAGGGTGATGTGGAAAATGCCGGTACTGTAAGGCTGTACCTTGTATGACAAGAGGACACTAAGGAGCAAAAATGGGTTTTACAGTGGACCCCCTCCAATCCCGGGTAATAGGTAAATTGTGTTGCGTACAACAGCATAACACGCGCAACCAATTGGGTAAATTCATGCAAGGATGGTCGTTTTTGCATCGAGGGAAGAATGACGTCACATGACGGTGTCAGCGAGGGGAGGGGAAGCTCACAGTGCTCGCTCCTCCTGCACAGAATGTGTCACGCTGTCGAGAGGCAGGAAGCATCACTTCGGGCCTTTCAAAACACTGACATTCACACATAATTCCTGGCTCGTTAATAGAGCGCAGTAGATTTGCGTTGCCCGACAAATGAATCCATCACGGCCTTAGTCACACAATAAAGGCCAGGAGGTGTGCACGGTTGCCAGGTGTGTCGAGGACTGGTAAGGAAGGCCCAATGAGGGACAGCCAGGTAGGTTAGCATCCTCATCGTTTACCATTCGCAGTTTCTCCATGCTTCCAAATGTGGATGTGAAGATGAAAATCACAACGGAGTGGTGCTCCCCCCTTCCCCTGAATATTGAAGTCACTGCCAGAAAAGTATGCAGGCAATTCCATTCAGCAGTAGACTTCGTCAAAGACCTTGTCATTTTGTATGTACTGCACAAGGACTAATGAAGAACTATTGACCTTACTTAATCCTACCACTTGTATAGTTTCCACATGCCAAGTCTGATGTTATAATAGCAGGCAATGAAATGCTAACTATTACTTGAAATCAGAGCTCATATTGACACCCTTATTAGATGTTCCCCCGATTATTTCTTCCACTCTGTCTCCCCCACCTCCATCTGCCTCCCTCTCTCTCTCTTCTTCCTCTGCACCAGCTGCTGCTCCAGAGCCAGATTGGAGAGTCCCTTCACTACCACCACCACCACCCCCTCCAACGACAGAGACAAAAGGCCTGATTCGCCTGCTGAACACTGCCCCCCCCACACCCCCCACCCTCATCTCCCCCATCTATCCTTCCCCTCATGAATGTCCGTGAAGGTGGCGGCAGCGGCCAAAGGCGGAAAGGAGGCCCGGACTGGGAGTGAATCAGTGAAGTGGAGTGGGAGGGGGGGGAGGGGAAGGAGGAAGAAGATGGAGGCTGGAATGGCTGGGGCAAGACTGTAAGGCAGGTGCTGAGGCCTCGACAGGAAGACATCATCTGTCAAGTGTGGGGGGAAGAGCTCACTGGGTATGCAATATTTAGCTCTATATTTGCATGTGCATGTTTGCATGTATGCATTTTATCCGTGTTGGCATGTGGTGAGGGATGGCATATTTTTGGTCATAATCAAGCCGAGGTAGGTACATTGATATCCAGTGTTTACCCATGTTAGCTTTTCTTGGGGATCTTTAAAGTTCAAGAAAACTTTGGAAGGGACCCGCAGGTGCGTGGATAGCCAATGTTTACCCATGCCATTGTTTCTTGGGGACAGACCTACAGGTGTGTGGGTACCAAGTCTTTGACTCTGCTACTATTTCTTGGAGATTGACAGCAATTAGTTTCGGGAATTTGAATGAAAGTAAAACATCAGTACTTAGTGTTCAAAATAAACAAACATCGTTATAGCATGAGGGAAACCGACCAAGTAAGTCTATTGAACCATTGTGTCTCCTTTTTGCCGTTATTAGTCCAACATCCAGCCCTGCAATCATCAACCATTATCTTCACTTCCTCAATATCGTCAATCTTACACAACCTAATTATTGTAATTTCCGTCACTGATATTACCGCTTAAATACTACAACATGTCTGATTTGCTCTCATTAAAGGCTTGTGATCCTGCCAGCATCCATCTGAGCTTTATTTTTCATATGACTAAACTAAAAATGGGAAGATTGTCCTGGGAGTAGAGCATCCTGTCTCCCGTTTGCTCCTAAGGCCGCACTGCAGCGCCGGGCTTTATGTCGAGGCGAGCAAAACTAGCTGAAACCAGTTTGAGGCAGCCGGGGAGCCGACAGGAACAATGCTGTGTCTGTGCTCTTCTGAGCGATATAGGCTGTATACCGAGCCAATCCAATGGCGTCCCTCGCATCTCAGCCGCCGGCTACCACGGAACAAGCGTCAACCCTGCGGCGGTTTGCTATGCGGCAAAGGCTTGCAGAAAAGGGAGCAGGGAGATTTGGGAAGGGGCGAGGGCAGGGGGGTGGCTGCTTGGAACTCTGTGAATCTGCAGCGCAGAAAAACACACACACACACACACACATGGGGCATGATCTATGTGTCTTGTTTGTATGTCTCTGTGCCGCCAGTGCTTCAGAGAATGACAAAAGAGGATCCTTCCCAGGACCACCAGCACTTAGCACAACCCTGGATGTAACCTGAACCTGACTTCTGGGCCTTTTGCGAAGAGGCAGGATCCGTTTTGTCGTTCTTGCTCCAGTCAGGGTGGGGTGTATGGCTTTTTGAGAGTTAGCACTGTAGTGTAGTGAATGTTTATTGCAGGATGGGAAAAAAGGAAAGGAGGAAGGTTTGGCTAGATGCTGCAGAGCGACGAGACGAGGCGAGAGGGTGAGGAGTGGTTGATTTCCTTGCATGTTTCTATGACTGTGACTAATCTTCATATTTCTGACATGTGGTGGTCTTGCAGCGTGTAAATGTGAGTTGGTGATGACGCATGAGTCTGAAAGTGGTATCCTGTGTTGATAATTTGCAACATTTGTGTGTACTTAACATTCATTTTCAGTATCAGATGGCTCTGGCTTGCTGCTCCTACCAGGCCTCTCTCGCTCGCTCTCTCCTGTCGCAGCAGCCATTTTCAGCTCCTTTCATTGCTCGTCAGCCCTTTTGACTCCGCCCACCTTCTGTCGTCACTGAATCTCTCCATCATCTGGAGTGAGAAAGGCTTATTAATGGAACTGAGAGTATATACATCTGTGTATGGAGATTGTGGTTGCCGAGGATATGGCGCCAAGAGCAGAAGTGATGTCGGTGGAACCAGGCTAGCCTCACACCTTTTTAAGCCTTTCGTTCCCAACAAGCATGACACCAACATAGTGCATATCAGATTTGACTGTAGCACCATCCACTATGAAAAATGTTTGGCAGAAAAAAATGGCATGATTAAATTGGAAATTGAAAAGCACACCCATGAGTGATATGTTTTCTTCACTCTCCGATTAGAAGCCTCAACAGAGGAACTTCAATGGTTAAAAAGAATCCGCAAAAGGCTGCTGGGAAAACCATTTTATTTTATTATATATTTTTTATTTTTATTTAGAAACACTTTCCTACCCAATGTTTTAATTAACTATTTCAAATTCTGGAAAAGCATATATAAAAAATTAAAAAAAGTAGTTAACCTCTGGAAAATAAACAATAAAATGAGGTTGTGTACTCAGGCTTTGATGACAACAGTAAAGGTGATGAAAGAGTTACTGAAGTATCAATTGCAATTGGAATTAAATTGCGAAATCTAGTCCATGCTAAATAAGCATTGGAATTCATCTTGAAAAACCAACAAAATAAATTACCGTCAAACAAAACAGTTTGTGTGACAAAAAGTATCACCGTTGGCGACGTGTGATGATCAGTCAATTGAATCCAATGAATATATTATTTTCTGCCCACTTACAGGTGAGATCCCTGTTAGAGTAGGGAAAGGAACATGGGAGATATGAAGACACCAGACTTCGACGACCTCCTGGCGGCCTTTGACATTCCCGACATGGTGGATCCTAAAGCTGCCATTGAATCTGGGCAGCAAGATGACCATGACGACAAAGTTAAGCAAGCAAAGTATGTTTCAGCAATCACTGAAGACGTTGGTGTCAGTGTCATCGTCAAGAATATTAGAAATGCGGACCCAAGTCAACATGTTGGTACCCTGTTAGAAAAGGATTTTCAATTCCACTCCCAAGCTAATCCCATAAGAATAAGCAATAAACTTCAAAATGGCTTCTTGACTTCCATGACAACAGGAGGTCATTACACCAAAAATGAATGGAATCCTTCCAAAGCAGATGGCGAAGCAGTATATAAGCAGTCGTCAACCTGCCATCAGTTCAGTCCCATCTCCAGCGTGGAGGAGTCGGACGAGGACAAGACTGAAGTGAGTAATCCAACTAGGAAAAGGATTGGACATTCACATCTCAAGTCCACCACCAAGAAAGAGAAAGAGTGTTCTCAATATCCTGCATCCATGGAGAAAGACTCAAAGTCCAAAGCAAAAGAGATCAAACCAGATCAGAATAACAATCAAAATATCACTCTGGAAGTTTCCATGTTCAATAGCAGCCCTCAAACCAGTTTGCTTCAAGAGGAACCTAAGGCAACACATAGCGAGGAGAATAATGAGCAAACATCCCAAATCCAGTCAAAGACCTCTGTAAAACTTTCTTCTTGTATAGCAGCCATTGCTGCGCTTAGCGCTAAAAAGGAAAGCCCTACAGGTCATAGTTTAGATTCTCCTACAAGAGAGACGGACTCAAAACAAGACAATACAAATTCCAGAGCTCCGGGAAAAAAGCGTGAGCAGGAATCGGCATTGGAGTTGGCAAAGCGCCTGCTATCAGGGCCACCGGATAGTCCATCTAGTGTCCACAGTGAGGGTAGCAGCACGGACACCACACCGGTCATTCCAAAAGTAAGGATAAAAACAATCAAGACCTCTTCTGGACAGGTCAAGCGTACAGTCACCCGAGTCATCCCAGACTTGGATTTTGGCAGAGTGAACAAAGAAGACCCTTTTGGTAATGGCCTAACAGTCAAGGCTACCAGCAGTGTATTTTTTTCATCTCCCACAATGTCGTCTTTGCCAACAACGGTTGTTGCAACACGTGGGGGACCACCAATTGAAATAACTAAGCAGATGACCATTAAACCAGTAGCAACAGCTTTCCTGCCAGTCTCAGCTGTGAAAACAGCCGGTTCCCAAGTCATTAACCTGAAGCTATCTAATAACACCACAGTCAAAGCAACTGTCATTCCAGCTGCCTCTGTACAAAATGCCAGCAGTGCCATCTTTAAAGCGGCAAACGCCATGCAACAACAGACTGTCATGGTCCCCGCTTCCAGTCTGACCAATGCCAAACTTGTACCAAAGGCGGTCCATTTTAGTAATCTCAATCTTCTCTCTAAAAATATGTCCTCAACTGTTAGCGATCTCAAAAAAGCAATGTCGTCCACCAAACAATCCCAGCAGCAGCAATCACAACTACTTAAACAACAAGCACTTCTCAAAGGCCAATCTTCGAAGAAACTCTCCAGGGTTCAAGTCTTCAGCAGCTCTCAAAGCTCCGTAGTTGATGCTTTTAATAAAGTCTTGAGTAGCATAAATCCCATTCCTGTATATGTCCCAAACCTCTCTCCACCACTCTCATCCTGTATTTCTCTTCCCTCTCATGGCTACAAGTGCCTGGAGTGCAGTGATTCCTTTGCTCTTGAAAAGAGCCTGACCCAGCACTATGAACGTCGCAGCGTGCGCATTGAGGTTACCTGCAACCACTGTTCAAAAAGTCTCATCTTTTACAACAAATGCAGTCTCCTGTCTCATGCTAGGGGGCACAAGGACAAAGGGGTTGTCATGCAGTGCTCACACCTAATCTTAAAACCCATCCCTGCAGACCAGATGATAACGACATCGCCCTTTTCTGCATCACCCACTGTCACCGACAGCACCTCTTTCGCCTCTGATGCACAGGTTTTACCCGTTCAAACCACGGGAAAAGTTTCAAGCAGTGGGTCACAAAGCCCAATGATTTCAGCTCCAAGCAGTGCTGCTCCTGAGGCGGCCATGCCCTTAGAGGATGATGCATCAAAGCTCTGCAGGCATAGTCTCAAGTGTTGGGAATGTAATGAAACATTCCAAGACGACAGCTCGCTAGCAACACATTATCAACGGGTTCTGGAGACCAGTGGGCAGGTATGGCACATAATACTGCGTTGAACACACAGTGATCCCCCATTTATCACAGGGATATGTTCCAGACCAACCCTTACTAGGTGAAATAGACCCTATAGAATGACCAGATAGAAATGTACAATGAATGAATAAAAACACACTTAAACATACTAAAGACACTTTACACTTTAAAACATTCCTTACTGCCTGTGCTCACTCAGTTGCAGTGAAGAAATGGGAGACAATAATTTTGCATCACTTTGGGGAAACAAAAAGAAGACTCTTGCTCTCGCACAGCTCTCCAAATAAGAGGGACAGAGTGCTTGGTTCTATCTGTTTTCCTCACTCGTGGTTGACGGTTGTTGTACAGTAAAAGTGTCATTCTACCCAAAGAAAAAATAAACAAAAATATGTAACCAAACCTTATAATCTCTTTTAACATAACATTTATTATCTTAAAACTTACATAAAAAGTGAAACGCCATGAATGGGCCAACAAAAATGACCGTAAATGTTATGGCAATTAAACCCCCCCACCCCCCCCCAAAAAAATAGGAGTTTAGCACACATAATAAAAGAGCGCAAAGCAAAACTCACCGGCATGCAGTCACCACTACTTTAAGGACTTTAAGTTTGCTGCATCTTTCCTTGTTGTTTATACTGTAATACTGCATGTCTTCCAGTAGACCTCAATTCTGATCTGCATGTTGTGACACAATGTGGTACTACTACTACTGAAGGGAAGCGACTCTAAATTTGGACTTGAAAACTAACGCTTCAAAATATCTACATAATAGCAGTGGTGTGAACAGATAACCGCTTTTACTAGCCGGGGGTTCACTGTAAACTTAATATCATGAGCAGGGAACTATTTCGACAACACTGCAATAGCCATCTTCTCTATCTTACCTTCTGTGTTCTATCAGAAAACGTGCACTGTCTGCCAAATGCTTCTGCCAAACCACTGCAGTTTTCTATCCCATCAACGAATCCACCAGCACAAGTCTGCGTACATTTGCCCCGAATGTGGTGCGAGCTGTCGTTCCGTCCACTTCCAGTCCCACGTCACCAAGAACTGCCTGCACTACACCCGCAGAGTCGGCTACCGGTCAGTCTCTTCAATTGATATTCATTCATTTCAAGTGACATTGTGGTAGACCACTTATTTTGCAACACAACTACAATCTTTGTTTATCCTGAACAAAAATATAAACAATACTTTTGTTTTTGCTCCCACTTTAATGAGATGAACTAAGACTTTTGCTGTCCATAGAAGCAAGAAGAATATTTTTTCAAGCATTGCCTAAATCTGTGTTAGCATTTCTCCTTTGTTGAAACTGAAGTGGGTAAGTGTGAAAGAATAAAACACATCTATGCCAAAATACAGGCAGCTAACGAGTTGAATGATGGGTTGAACTCCTGCACTGATGATTTTCAGCATTTATTTTAGTCATCAAACGAACCTGAGAGCTGACGACTGCCTAAAATAAAATCATTTTACCACATTGGAAAGAAAGTACAAACAATCACATTTCAAGCCTAATTAAAACTCAACTAATTACCTAATTAATTAAACTAAAACTTCACCAAAGGCCAAACTAGCAACTTTACATCGCAATGAATCCATCCATCCATTTTCTGTGCCGCCTATCCTCACAAGGTTCGCGGGAGTGTCGGAGCCGATTGCAGCGGGCAGGAGGCGGAGTACACCCTGAACTGGTTGCCAGCCAATCCCAAGGCACATAGAGACAGACAACAGTCGCTCTCACAATCACACCTCGCGGCAATTTAGAGTCTCCAATGAATGCATGTTTCTGGGTTGTGGGAGGAAACCGGAGTGCCCGGAGAAAACCAACGTAGGCACGGGGAGAACATACAAATTCCTAGCTGGGGCTGGGATTTGAACCCCGTCCTCAGAACAGTGAGGCCAACAGTCTAACTAGTTGCTCCACCGTTCCACCACGTCCCAATGAACTGGGACAAAATTCACATAAGTATTGTCTCATAGTATCACAAACACAAACCTTGCACCTCATCGCTGGCTAAGGAAAGGAGTCACCCTTTTACAGAGCATTTGGTTGTTTTTTTTCATGTTGTCTCATTTTATTTTGTTTTCACCTGAGTCATGTTATGTTACCTTTTGTGCCAAAATGCTAAGTTCTGGAATGTACCCTTCAAAATAAAAGGCTACACGCTCAAAACAGAATGGCAACTTAAAACTTACACATATAAACTATTTGATGTGATAAGGCCTAACCCAAACAACATTTTTTAAACTCCATTTAACTTTTACCTGAAAAACCTTATTTATTAGTATTAAAAAAAATTTGCTTCACACACTTTGCCTTTTAGTTCATAGATTTGATATTGGTACTGGGTCCATGGGTCAAATGTTTATTTTGGTCTATGCTGCAGACTGCTAAGAAAATAGTTCTTCATAATTTGGACAGTCTTTGTTTAAACCATGGAAACTTTTTGGGACCTAAAAGAGTACTGGAGTTGCTCAAATTCAATTGTTATGCAAATCAGACAACATGATTATTGCACAGATGTGCCTTGGACTGCCCATAATAAAACGCCACTCTATAATGGGCCATGTTGTTGTAATGTTGGCTGACAGTTCTTTGGTTTTGCAAACCGACTGTTGTAGCAGCTGTCTGGGTAACTAGTCTCAAACAATCTTGGAGGTGAAGTTACTGGATCTGGACTTGTGTGGTCGCATGGATGCCCTGCCCAATTTTCTGAAATACCTTTGAAGACCGCTTATGGTAGAGGAAGGCGCATGAAAATCACAGGCAACAGCCCACCCGTTCGTGCAGCCAACATGCCAACTGTTCGCTGCCTCGCTATAGTTAGACTTGTGATATTCCGATTGGGACAAAATTGCACATTTTAGAGTGGCATCTTTTTCTGGGCAGTTTTTATGTGTGTGAGTGTGTGCGTGTGTGTGTGTGTGTGTGTGTGTGGTGTGTGTGTGTGTGTGGTGTGTGTGTGTGTGTGTGTGTGTGTGTGTGTGTGTGTGTGTGTGTGTGTGTGTGTGTGTGTGGTGTGTGTGTGTGTGGTGTGTGTGTGTGTGTGTGTGTGCATAGAAAAACTTCAATTTGAAAATGTGAGAAAAAAGTCATGTAACCTAACTTGAGTATAATTTCAGTGTTTTTTTTTTTTTTTTGCTGTTTACCTATATATTTACTTGGAGTATTTTACCTTAATTTAGAGAACAGATTTATATTTGCAATGGCGAACTGGCAAAATGTGTGACTGTAGTAAGCAGTGTCAGTCTGGCTTTCACTAACTCATTTATTTTTTTTATCTCTGTCCTGTCACCCCCCCCCCCCCCCCACATTAGCTGCACCCACTGTAGTGTGATCTTCGCTGATGTTGCAACTCTGAAGTCGCACATCCAGACTACACACTGTGAGATCTTCTATAAATGTTCGCTTTGTCCAATGGCCTTCAAGTCTGCGCCCGCAACACACTCGCATGCGTACACACAACATCCTGGACTGAAAGCGGGCGAGCCCAAGTGAGTCCAGTTAACGGCCGCATGGGTCAAAAACAGTAAACATTACCTGCAAAAATCTTCTACTGCAATGAAATCCACACAGAGAGAAAATGTCAAATATCAACAGTGCTATGTAATTTAGCTTTGAAGTTGAGGTCACGGTCATTGGAACTTGATATCCTCGACCGATTTGCAACAAATTGCCCTTTCTGCTTCACCAGTTGAAGGATTTGTGGGTTTTAGACATGGTAGATTATTGTTTTTGTTCAACATGGAAACCAATGATTTAAACCGGTCCTCAATGGCAAGTATAACAAATTGAGTGAGTGGAATTATCAAATCCTGAACGGTGGACCCCCACGGAAAAAGTTAATCTCCAAAAAAGGGAGGTGCGCCCAAAAACACTTTGAAAACCACTGTAATAGGGGGGGGGGGGTTCACTTTCTTTCAAAAATTCAATGAACAGTGTCACTTACTTTTGTGAAGGACACTGTATTTCTTCTATTCGACAGGCTTATATACAAGTGTTCCATGTGTGATACTGTATTCACCCTGCAGTCTCTGCTCTACTCACACTTTGACCAGCATGTTGTCACTCACAAAGTTCCTGTCTTCAAATGCCCCGACTGTTCCACGCACTACGCACAGAAACAGCTCATGCTGGACCATATAAAGGTATGACCAATTGTAAACATTTTATATATAAATCTATTGAATCAATTCATCACATCTCATTTAAATTTGCCAGGCCATCCATGGAACTTTGAAGACCATTGATGGTCCACCAAACTTGGGGCTGAACCTCCCTCTCAGCACCAAGCCTACAAATCCAAACAGCATCAATAATGGCCCCAGTAACAACAAAGATGGAGTTAACCCTAATGGTCAGAACAAGGGCGGAAATAAGGCTCTACCTTCGTCACAAAAAAAACTCAGCAAAAGCAGTTCAGGGGAGCTTAAGGATGCTAATGGGTCAGGATATACTTGTGGGGAATGCAACACCGTCATCACTTCCAGGGATGTGTTTGTAGCCCACATGAAACAAGAGCACGACAAGGTAAATGTCTGAAACCATTCCGGAAACATCTGGCATTTTACGTTGGTTATGACGATAAAAGATCATGCGTACTAACTCACATTCTTCCTATTGCCCATCAGATACTGAAGAAGCACCCATGCCGACAGTGCGACAAGTCCTTCAGTTCTACTCACAGTCTATGTCGACACAACCGCCTCAAACACAAGGTGGTGCGCAAAGTCTACACTTGCCCGTGAGTACAAGCTACCATATCCTGTAAATGATTTGTAAATTCATTATTATGACTAGTAGTAATTGTAGTAGTATTTCAGCGTTTCACTGTTTATGCTGTTCAGGCACGGATTGGTACCCACCATAACATTTGGACAACATGGCCGAACGGGGAAACCTCTCTCTGTTCTGGGCCTCCAAAGCAGAAAGTTTTGGTTGGTGGCAATTTGCGGTATTTGCAAATAAGCACAGCGTCCTTCATGTTCCCCCACTACAATTCCAAGTAGATAAGTGTGAGTAATATTGTATCTCAAGGGGTTCAAACAGACGGCAAGGCAAATTCCGCAATGCAAGTTTTCGTTAATGACCCTGGGCACCAACAGCCCCTCGCATTCCGCTCTGCAACACAAGGCCTAATTGATGCAAGCATCCTGTAGTCTGTAAAGTCAGACCTTCAAAATGAAAGGTGCCTGGCTGTTTTTGCGTGTCATTTGTGACGAGTCGACATCACACTATTACACGTCATTGTGGAGTAGTAAAGTCGATTAGTCAACACGTCTTTCAACTCTTGTTTGAAAAAACTCGTAAGTCAAGGTATCCCTTTATAAATTAAAGAGTGAAGTCAGAGAGATTTGACAAGTTCAGTTGTAGTCACACCAAAACGGGATTTTCAAGTAGACTAAATTTAGGACAGGCCATTGAAAATGAAACAGTACATGAACAGCTTGTTGAGGGGTGTGATTGTGTATTTATTGCACTTGAACAGGAACTGCCCGGCTCTCAGTCAGCCGTTCACCAAGAGAGTGCTGCTGGATCAGCACATTCAGTTGATGCATGGCGCCTCAGAAGAAAAGCAAGAGAACTCAGAAACCAGGGACGATTTGTCGGAAAAGAAATTGGTACGGAAATAATCGTCTTGTACTTCATGTTTTGACCGACTCCTAAACTATCTTTCCAATGTCCTTCACAGACCGTCAGTCCCAAGAGGAAGAGCGAAGAAGATGAGGGATCTCCAGGGTTAAACCCCAGGAATTTGGACTTGCAGCCTTTGAAGAGGCTCAAAGTGAACATTCCCAAAGTTCACCGCTGCGCCGTCTGCGGCTTCACCACCGAGGACGTCGCCGCCTTCCACAAGCACATCCCCCAGCACAAGTCGGACGGCTCGTCCTACCAATGCCAGGAGTGCGGCCTGTGCTACACCTCGCCCCGCTCCAAGGCCCGACACCTCTTTATCGTGCACCGGCTGAAGGTGCAAGGCCTCAACCGATACAGGGGTAAGGATGACGACGAGAGCCAGAGGGAGAACCAACTGGACGTTACGGCGGACAGCGACGACGGGACGCCAAACACCAAATGCAAAGTGTGCGGGAAGCTGTTTGAGACCGAGGGGAACCTTAACAGTCACATGAGGACGCACGGCATGGCGTTCATCAAGGCCAAAAGACTCAGCTCGGCAGAGAAATGAAACCATTTCACTAAAATAAAAAGACGCTTCATCTTATGTACTGTACTTGTCACAATCAACTTACTTGGTCCTACAAGCTATATACTGCTATATACATATACTCTATGTACTGGAAAATGCATTATATGAGTCACCTTTTGCTTTGAATCGAAGAAAAGTAGTTTTTGTACCACACGTTTCTAAAGACTTGAATTAATTTTTTATAGAAGAGGATTTTATTTTAAATGGTTTCCGCTGTTGCGTCAAGCTTCATGAAGTACGGCTGTTGTATTTTGTCGTTGTGAGATTCTCCACATCAACACAGGTATTTTTCAAATCTGACATTTTCTACGGCTTTTTGGTCTTTCATCCACTGAATCAGGAGAATTCAGTTTTTCCAATTCTGGGTGGTACCCTTCAAACAATGCCACAACTTTACACTATTATCTAATTTTTACAAATATTTATTTAATAACAGAATACATCTTGTGACGCTAGCAAAGAAAATCCAACGTTTTTCCATTTTTTTTTTTTTTTTTATAAATGCCCGTGTATGAGTGGACTTCGCTTTTCAGTCAGAGTTGTTCTTGTTCATTGGTACTTTCAAGAATGTTAATGTGGCTGTTACATTGAAAAACAAAGCTAAACATGAACTTTCCATAATGTTTTGAATCTTTGTAACGGGCGCACATACCGGTACGCCGTAGGGTAGAAGGGAAGCTACTTTTTGACAATAAGACTTGTGTCTCGCTGTAAATCTGCAAGCAGTCTGTGAATTGTTTACTAGAATGTTGTCTGTTGCTGCTACTGTTGCTGCTGTTTTTTTAAATTTCATTTTATTTTATTCGATATTTGGATCCGTGCGTATAACGCTGATCTTTATCTCAATAAAAAAAAAAGTGAAAGCAAGGTAAGCGATGACATCATCACCTTGATGGTAGAATTTAACGTCTTTCAATTACCAGTTAAACACTAAAAGCGTTAAAAAAAAAATGAAAAAAAAAAACTAGACCGTAGAGGTTTTTAGAACAAGCTCTCCCTCTTGTGGTCAAGGCTGCACTGTACTTTTATGTAATTATTATGATTAACCATTTATTGTCCTTCCATCCATTATCCGAGCTGCTTATCCACACAAGGGTTGCAGGAACACTTTATTTTGAAAGGTTGAAATACTTTTCAAAGTTAACTCCGTAGAATTATTGGAATTTTTTTCCCTTCAATAATTTTTAAAAATTCTAGTTTATATTTCCAAATATCATATAATATTCCCATTTATTCATATTATTACTACCAATAATAATTCGCATGGTATTTTTTAAATAAAATGATTTTGACACATTACTATTTTTTTACCTTTACTTATTTTACTTTATTTTAAACAGAAATTTCCCCCCCCAAAATGTGAATATATATATATTTGAATTCTCATTTCCACTATTCTCCGGCCAAATTACCTTTGTAGGATATCATACATGCATCCATTTTCTTCGCCGCTTATCCTCATGAGGGTCGCGGGGAGTGCTGGAGCCTATCCCAGCTGTCAACAGGTAGGAGGCGGGGTACACCCTGAACTGGTTGCCAGCCAATCGTAGGGCACATGGAGACAAAGAGCCACACTCACGATCACACCTAGGGGCAATTTAGAGTGTCCAATTAATGTTCCATGGTTTTTGAATGTGGGAGAAAACCGGAGTGCTCGGAGGAAAACCACACATGCACGGGAAGAACATGCAAACTCCACACAGGCGGGTCTGGGATTGAACCCGGGACCTCAGAACTGTGAGGCCAACGCTTCACCGGCTGGTTCACTGTGTCACCTTGTGGGACATCAACGCAACCTAAATATGTAGGCAACACACTCTTTACTAAATATGGTTCTTTACCCTGTGAATGTCTACCTACAGGAAAATTAAAATGAAATCAGTGGCATGCCTGTTAAGACAACAGTAACATTTGGGAAATTCTAATCTTTGAGCAACAGTCATCCTTTGTGAAGCCAATGCGTTAATCGTGCTCATCCCGTAATGATTTAGCGAAGCGCGACATCTTTTTTGTTAACATCCTGTCACCGAATCCTTTGAACACCTGATGTGGAAAAGCAGGTGTGACTGAGTCACAGTTCCCGAGGTAGTTCTTTCACCCCACCCCCCACACACGCACACTTTATATATCCGCACCTGTAAAAAGATGTAGGCATTTGTATGATGGCCCTTGGTTGTGTTAGTTTGTTTCTTTTAGCAGATTTAACGTCAAGCGCACTCCTGAAGACAACACAGCCGTTCCTCAACCTGCCCGTATCCCAAAAATGTGCGACGGATACCGATACTTTTTTATGGGAAATAAGACAGGACAAACCCAAGGAATATGCTGTTCTCAGTAAGTAGTGTAGTAAGTAGTGTTTTCTTATTCTCGAATATGGGCGGAATAAAAATAAGACCTCAAATGTAGATACGTTGTCATTGACATGTACATGAAAATGTGGTCTTGATTGAAGACCAAAGCATTTTACTTTATACTCTATCCAATACAAATTGATTGAGGACCAGATTTTTGGCTACAACCCTCAGTTTGGACAACTCTAATTTAAGGATTTTTTAAAGGATGTTTTGTGGGTCACCACACAAAATTAAAACAACAAAAACATTTACATTTGTTGTTACTCATTTAGGCGGCACGGTGACTCAGTTGGTAAAGCGTTGGCCTCTCAGTTCTGAGGTCCTGGGTTCAGTCCCGGACCCACCTGTGTGGAGTTTGCATGTTCTCCCCGTGCCTGCGTGGCTTTTCTCTGGGCACTCCGGTTTTCTCCCACATCCCAAAAACATGCAACATTAATTGGGCACTCTAAATTGCCCCTGGGTGTGATTGTGAGTGCGGCTGTTTGTGTTGATGTGCCCTGTAATTGGCTGGCAACCAGTTCAGGGTGTACCCTGTCTCATGCCTGCTGACAGCTGGGATAGGCTCCAGCACTCCCTGCAACCCTGGTGAGGATAAGCGGCAAAGAAAATGGATGGGTGGATGGATGGATGTTACTCATTCACATTTACCTGTTTAAATAACTGAACTCGTCAAAAAGGAGCTGCTGTATGCAGTATGGATGACCAAGAGTGCCAAAATTAACGATATAAATTAAAACATTATTAAACGCGCTATGAATTATTGATTTATTTTGGTATTTGATTATTCCAATATTAATTGAAATAGAAATAAACTAAAAAAATGCACTTATTTGAAATCAAGGAAAGTAACAAGCATGTTATATGTATATGTAATGTCAAGATGTATACTACCAAAATCAAGTTCAGCTGTGGAAAAAGTGATTTTAAGATTGATATGATATGAATGTCAATTTCTTCTTCTTCTTTTCCTTTCGGCTTGTCCCGTTAGGGGTCGCCACAGCGTGTCATCTTTTGCCATCTTAGCCTATCTCCTGCATCTTCCTCTCTAACCCCAACTGCCCTCATGTCTTCCCTCACCACATCCATAAACCTTCTCTTTGGTCTTCCTCTCGCTCTTTTGCCTGGGAGCGCCATCCTCAGCACCTTCCACCAATATACTCACTCTCTCGCCTCTGGACATGTCCAAACCATCAAAGTCTTCTCTAAAACTGTCTCCAAAACATCCCA
The DNA here is from genome assembly GCF_019802595.1 of Syngnathoides biaculeatus. Lineage (NCBI taxonomy): Eukaryota > Metazoa > Chordata > Actinopteri > Syngnathiformes > Syngnathidae > Syngnathoides > Syngnathoides biaculeatus. Next base: position 10,763,318 of record NC_084656.1, on the reverse strand, counting down.
CTTTGGCTGTCCTCTAATGAGCTCATTTTTAATCCTATCCAAGCTGCTCACTCCGAGCGAGAACCTCAACATCTTCATTTCTGCCACCTCCAGTTCAGCTTCCTGTTGTTTCTTCAGTGCCACCGTCTCTAATCCGTACATCATGGCCGGCCTCACCACTGTTTTGTAAACTTTGCCCTTCATCCTAGCAGACACTCTTCTGTCACATAACACACCAAACACCTTTCGCCAGCTGTTCCAACCTGCTTGGACCCGTTTCTTCACTTCCTGACCACACTCTCCATTGCTCTGTATCGTTGACCCCAAGTATTTGAAGTCGTCTACCCTCGCTATCTCTTCTCCCTGTAGCCTCACTCTTCCCCCTCCACTTTTCTCATTCACGCACATATATTCTGTTTTACTTCGGCTAATCTTCATTCCTCTCCTTTCCAGTGCATGTCTCCATCTTTCTAATTGTTCCTCTGCATGCTCCCTGCTTTCACTGCATATCACAATATCATCTGCGAACATCATGGTTCAAGGGGATTCCAGTCTAACCTCATCTGTCAGCCTATCCATTACCACTGCAAACAGGAAGGGGCTCAGAGCTGATCCCTGATCCAGTCCCACCTCCACCTTAAATTCCTCTGTCACACCTAAGGCACACCTCACCATTGTTCTGCTGCCATCATACATGTCCTGTACTATTTTAACATACTTCTCTGCCACACCAGACTTACGCATGCAGTACCACAGTTCCTCTCTTGGTACTCTGTCATAGGCTTTCTCTAGATCCACAAAGACACAATGTAGCTCCTTCTGACCTTCTCTGTACTTTTCCACGACCATCCTCAAGGCAAATAATGCATCTGTGGTACTCTTTCTAGGCATGAAACCATACTGTTGCTCGCAGATACTGACTTCTGTCCTGAGTCTAGCCTCCACTACTCTTTCCCATAACTTCATTGTGTGGCTCATCAACTTTATTCCTCTATAGTTCCCACAGCTCTGAACATCCCCTTTGTTCTTAAAAATGGGAACTAGAACACTTTTCCTCCATTCTTCAGGCATCTTTTCGCCCGCTAGTATTCTGTTGAATAAGTTGGTCAAAAACTCCACAGCCATCTCTCCAAATTGCTTCCATACCTCTACCGGTATGTCATTAGGACCAACTGCCTTTCCATTTTCCATCCTTTGTAGTGCCTTTCTGACTTCCCCCTTAGTAATCATTTCCACTTCCTGGTCCTTCACTCTTGCCTCTTCAACTCTTCCTTCTCTCTCATTTTCTTCATTCATCAACTTCTCAAAGTATTCTTTCCATCTATTTAGCACACTACCGGCACCAGTCAACACATTTCCATCTCTATCCTTAATCACCCTAACCTTCTGCACAACCTTCCCATCTCTATCCCTCTGTCTGGCCAACCTGTAGAGATCCTTTTCTCCTTCTTTTGTGTCCAACCTGGTGTACATGTCTTCATATGCCTCTTGTTTAGCCTTTGCCACCTCTATCTTTGCCCTACGTCGCATCTCGATGTACTCCTTTCGCCTCTCCTCAGTCCTCTCAGTATCCCACTTCTTCTTCGCTAATCTCTTTCCTTGTATGACTCCCTGTATTTTGGGGTTCCACCACCAAGTCTCCTTCTCCCCTTTCCTACCAGATGACACACCAAGTACTCTCCTGCCTGTCTCTCTGATCACCTTGGCTGTCGTCGTCCAGTCTTCCGGGAATTTCGGTTGTCCATCGAGAGCCTGTCTCACCTCTTTCCGGAAGGCCGCACAACATTCTTCCTTTCTCAGCTTCCACCACATGGTTCTCTGCTCTACCTTTGTCTTCTTAATCTTCCTACCCACCACCAGAGTCATCCTACATACTACCATCCTATGCTGTCGAGCTACACTCTCCCCTACCACTACTTTACAGTCAGTAACCTCCTTCAGATTACATCGTCTGCACAAAATATAATCTACCTGCGTGGTTCTACCTCCGCTCTTGTAGGTCACTATATGTTCCTCCCTCTTCAGGAAATAAGTGTTCACTACAGCCATCTCCATCCTTTTTGAAAAGTCCACCACCATCTGTCCCTCAAAGTTCCTTTCCTGGATGCCATACTTACCCATCACTTCTTCATCGCCCCTGTTTCCTTTACCAATATGTCCATTACAATCTGCACCAATCACAACTCTCTCGCTGTCTGGGATGCTCAGAACTACTTCATCTAGTTCCTTCCAGAATTTCTCTTTCAACTCTAGGTCACATCCTACCTGTGGTGCATAGCCGCTAACCACATTATACATAACACCCTCAATTTCAAATTTATTCTCATCACTCGATCTGATACTCTTTTCACCTCCAAGACATTCTTAGCCAGCTCTTCCTTTAAAATAACCCCTACTCCATTTCTCTTCCCATCTACTCCGTGGTAGAATAATTTAAACCCTGCTCCCAAACTTCTAGCCTTACTACCTTTCCACCTGCTCTCTTGGATGCACAGAATATCAACCTTTCTCCTAATCATCATGTCAACCAACTCCTGAGCTTTTCCTGTCATAGTCCCAACATTCAAAGTCCCTACACTCAGTTGTAGGCTCTGTGCATTCGTCTTTTTCTTCTGACGATGGATCCGGTTTCCTCCTCTTCTTTGTCTTCGACCCACAGTAGCTGAATTTCCACCGACGCCCTGCAGGTTAGCAGTGCCGGGGGCGGGCGTTGTTAACCCGGGCCACGACCGATCCGGTATGGGATTCTTTAGATGAACGCTCATATTTGTTTGGCACAGTTTTTACGCCGGATGCCCTTCCTGACGCAACCCTCTGCATTTATCCGGGCTTGGGACCGGCCTACAGATTGCACTGGTTTGTGCCTCCCATAGGGCTGCATTTATGTCAATTTACGGGTCAGAAATTTAAGTCGCCAATGTGTTGGGGTTATGGGTTCCTCTCGGGGTCAACAGAGGGCAACCAGACCATTTTTCATGGGACAGTAAGGAGCTGAACGACACGCCCTCCCAAACTAAGATGAACTAAATAAATGTCAAATCTGTTGTTGTCTTTTTTTTTTTTCAGTGTATGACGCTTTTGGGAAACAGGGTAGCAATGTCAAAGGAGGTAACGCCAACCAGCCAGGCCAGCTGCAGCAGTGTCGCTCTGCTCATAATCCTTCCTTCTCTGGACAGTACTGCCAAGTTTTTCTCAAGCAGGTTAGGGCAAATAATGCAAACTACTGTGGCTCGAATACAACCTTGATTGAATTTTTCTTTTTTTTTTTAATTCTCAGGGAATGATCCAGTATTTTGTGGGTATCTGTGTCCCAGACTCTTGTGATGAAGAGGAGGTGCAAACGTTGGTGCTGTACGGTCAGTTTATTTAAAGTGATGGTGAACTGTATTCATAATAATAACGCATTTGTTGTCATTGCACAGATACTTTTAAGATGGGCCACGTATCCCTCATACCGCCGTTACCTTCTATCCTGGTCAATGAGTCCACTCAGGAGATGTTTATGACTCACTGCTTGTCTGACAGCATCGCCCCCGATGCATCAGATGTCACATGCCTGTAAGAGGACATTATCATATATTTAAAGTAACCTTTCACCTTAACCGAACCTCTTTTTTTATTGCAGGTTTGTAGTTTGCACAATGCTGGCGATTCCCATTGCGGCCACGCTGTTCTTGACTACAGTCACGTGGCAACGGAACCGAGCGGTGATGCCAACTTCAGAGTCCGTCTCTTTAAGCAACGCCCTCAACCAGTACGGCACACTGAAGACTAATGGTTCCATGGGAGGTGATGTGAATGACAGTCGGACGGAGGAAAATAGTAAGTACAATGTACTATACAGGCCAAAGGTTTTTGGCCAGGTGAGGACGAAAACGCATAGCTGGGCAATTACAGCATTACAAATAGTTGAGCGACTACTACTACACTGAAGAAAATGAGTATTTGAACACCCTGCTATATTGCAAGTTCTCCCACTTAGAACTCATGTAGGGGTCTGAAATTTTCATCGTAGGTGCATGTCCACTGTGAGAGAGATAATCTAAAAAGAAAAAATATGTAGAGCCTGATGAACAATACTTTGCCTGTTCATTAGCTAGCAGGTTACTTCCTGGTTCACGGATGTCGAAAAAATGAATGACGCCTTATGGTTCTGGGGACTTTAACCAAAACTAAATAGGTTCTTGACCATGGCCATGGCCATGGACATCATAGATAGATCATAGATCATTTTGCACACGAGACCATGTGAGTCCTGGGATGTACATCTCGTGTACACGATGAGTCGCAGCCCTGGAACAATGAGTCCCCACACTTTATCATCATAGAATACAAATGCAGTAATCCTCCGCTATATTACGCTCCTTGCTTTGCCTTCCTGTTATATTGCAGATTTTTATTGCAGTTGTTACTCTCTTTTATACAATTTGTACAATATTTTTGTTATCCAATGCCTTTGCTCTCTCTCAATATAAATGTTTAGGCTTGCCACGATTTTTTAAAACAATATATTTTCCCCCAACCTTTCACAATACACAGTGTGGTTACTTGTTTTATGCCACTGTTATAATGATATTAGAACATAATAAGGAGAAACCTTCCTCAGATTGCTGCAGAGTGGAGGATAATGAATGAAAGCTGATTGCCCAAGATTTTTGTATATGGCACTACATAATGGACAGATTACACTACCTCATTGGGTCATGTCATCCACAGACAGCAGCAGTCATGGATCTTGGTGTGTTCCCAAAAGCGGAGTATACCAGTTCCTTCATGCCTTCTCTCTTCAGACAACCAGCCGGGGCCTCTTCAGCACCTCCTCAGGTTTCCACAAAGACGGCTACTCCTCCTTGAATGGCATCCGCATCCTCAGCCTGTTATGGATCATGTGTGGACATTCTGCACAGTTCCCGGTGATAAATAACCTGGGTACAAATGAGCTAAACCTTGCCTTACCAGCCTTGTAGGTTCATTCGCAATCAAGTCTTTTAAATGATAATATCATTTGCAGATAACTACAAAGACTGGAAGAAAACAGTAGAAAGAAGCCCTCTCTATGTGTTTTCTCTCAGTGGGCCCGTTTTTATGGCTGTAGACACCTTCCTACTACTGGGGTGAGACTACAACTTACGTTGGTTGTTTGGTTGTCACTTTGGAAAAATCTAAGTGAGATATTTCCGACATCCCAGGAGTCTTGAACGCAACACAAACAACATAAAAGTAAAAAGACTGAAGGAAAAGATTGTTTTGAAGTTCTTGAACTTTTTTTTGTGTTTCAGGGGTCTACTTAGCGCCAGGTCCTTATTGGGCTCCATCCAAAGTGCTGAAGACAAGCTGAGTCGTGGCCTGGTGGTGGCCTACCTCTTCAGGAGGTTCAAAAGGTTATCTCTTGGTGTTAGGATGGAAATTTGAAGTGGAAACAGAACACGCAAACTTTTTTTTTCTGTTTTTCCACGACAGGATCCAGCCGCTGCATATCTTTGTAATGTGTCTCACCATTGGCATTATCTCGCTCGTCCACTGGGGTCCTTACTGGTTTCCATTCATAAACAACTTGATGGATTGTAAAACGTACTGGTGGGGGAATTTGCTATTGATTAGCAATCTCCTCCCTGTCCATGAGATAGTAAGGTCAACCAGTACTCTTAAAAGATTGCCATTTTTATCTTGAAATAGTTGTTCACAAGAACCTGACCTCTCCACAGTGTGTTCCGTGGACGTGGTACCTCTCTTTGGACTTCCAGTGTTATGCCACCACTCCTCTACTGGTCTATGTGTATAGATTGTATGTCCAAATAATTTAATGCATAATTCAGAGATCGAAACGCACTCAACCTGATCTATTGCGTCCTCCGCCAGGAATAGAGGTGTTTTTGCAACTGTGGCAGGAGTCCTCCTTTTGATGACCACGTTGGCGGGTTCCCTAGTCACGGGACTCATGCAGCTGCCCGTTTTCCAGCCATCTACGCTGTAAGACCGAGTCACCGTAATCTGGTTCTGAAGCTTTCGCAGCAAACACATGAAAGCGATACAGGTTCAAATACTGATGAAACGCAGCTCTCAACTCAGCTCAAGCAGGTTTTCCAAAGAAATATCGGAGCTGCATTGGTAAGATAAAATGTATAATTCTGGGGGAAAGTAATCCCAAAATTGCAAAGGTATTTTCAAAGAAGTAAGTCGGCAATTTTTCCAAGAATAATTTTGGAATATTGCAAGAACAAAGTCGTTATTTAAAGCTGGAAAACATTGGAATATTGAAAAAAGTGCGAGTTTTTAATTTTTACTCTTTGAGAATCACTGTTTGTAGATTAAATATTTGATATTAAAAGAAATTGATTTTTTTATAATATCAGAATTGTTTTGAAAAAACAATGAAAATAAAGTTGAAAAACAAAGTTGTAATATTATTTGAAAAATTAGCAATACGAGAAGGAAATTTTACAGGAATAAAATCACATTTTGGTGTTATAATTTAAAACAAAAATTGTAACACCATTATTTTATGGACATAAATAATTTTTTTCAAAACAATTACAATTTTGCCTTGAGAAAAAAAGTCTGAAAATCATAAGAAAAAGTCCAAATCTTACCTGAGGGGAAAAAAGCATAAATTCTATGGGATTCATTTTCTTTCATGCTTATCCTCACAAGGGTCATTGGAGTGTTTGAGCCAATCCACACCCTGAACGAGTCGCCAACCAATCATAGGGCAAATATAGACAAACAATTATTCACATACACATTTGTACCTACGGGCAATTTAGAATCTTCAATTGACTTACCACGCATGTTATGGGGTTGTGGGACAAAACCAGAGTACCCAGAGAAAACCTACTCAGACAGGAGTAACATGCAATAAGATAGGACGGATTTGAAACCGGGTCCTTAGAACTGTGAGACAGACGTGCTAACCAGTCATCCACCGTGTGCCCTGTGAGATTTAAGTCACCTTTACATTTATAACACTGCCTGAAATTACTCACCAGTGAATAAACACTATTAACTGCAGTCATTCATCTATGTTGTAGGACATCAGAGAACTATGTCCTGTATTATTATGTGAAGCCTCACACCAGATACGGACCGTTTTTAATAGGAATCCTAGCTGGAATATACCTGTCATCTAAAAAAGGCAACCTCTTAAAGAATAAGGTTGAAAATCGTCTCCTGCAATATTAGACGGCAAATCTCCTGTGGCTGCCATGGCGCTCACATGCTTGTGCTGTGTTGCTGCTGCAGTGGCAGGCGGCGCTGGGTTGGTTTTGTTGTCTGTCGGTCTTGGCGGCGTTGATAGGATTGGCCTACGCCCTGCGCGGGATCCCAACGCGCCCGTCCCTGCCGCATGCGCTCTACCAGGGACTGCACAGAGCGATCTGGGCTCTGGCTATTGCCTGGATCATCCTGGCTTGCGAGGAGGGCTACGGAGGTAAAAGATGAGTTTCTGATACCTTTATTGACGTAGTAATAAGCCAGGTTTTCCTGGACAAATTACGATGGCCAATGACGACTTTTCTTGTCATGTGATGACCTTTGCTCTGACTATACTGGTGTTTTTAATGTTAGATAATAGAAAAACGTTAAGCACTACAAGTTTATTTTGTAATAAGATAACTTTGTTCTTGAAGACCAACTTTTGTCATCATTAAGGGTTGAGATTTTATTTTTGCCATGATGACTTTTCTCATTAAATTGAAATAGAAAACAGATTTTTTTTTCCCATAAGATTGAAAACGTTTTGTTAGTTTTTCTTGTAAAAAAAATGGGAATTTGTTTTTATGAAATTAAGATGAAATATGATGACTTTCTGAGTATTTTTTCCACAATTCCAACTTTCCACTTTTTATTCTCATGAAATGAGGACTTCAGATTTCGTACTAACTACTAATACAGTGAGAAAGGAGCCACTAAAATCTTTGTTAAAGTAATAATATGTTGAGTTTTTCTCCCAGAAAGTGATGGCTTTGTAGTTGATCTTTTTCATAGTGATATTCTGTACATATATTGGTATATTGCTATTATATCCCACGAGTCTACTTTATCAAGGTTTCTCTCCTTCCGCAGGCTTTATCAACAGCCTGTTGTCATTCTCTCTGTGGGTCCCTCTGGCCAGAATCAGTTTCGCCTGCTACTTGATCCACCCTGTCTACATCCTGGTCTACATCGGACTGCAAGAGTCGGCCATTCACTACACGGACGTCAACTTTGTGAGCTCTTTGCTACTTTTTCCGCCATCTGCTGTGTTTGTGACTTGAATGCTTGCACTGAACCGCATGTCTGGATGTTGGTGATATTCTTTAGATGTACCTGTTCCTGGGCCACCTGGTGCTTACACTTGTGACAAGCGTGGTCCTAACAGTTGTGGTCGAGAAGCCCTACATCCTCCTCAAATGGAACCGCAAAGACGACCCAGCGCAACAATGATTAGGGCCGTTAATCAATGACCAATCTTACGTTGTATCGTAAACTTTAAACATTTCTGTTATTCCACCAATAAACAAATCCATCCTCTATACATTTTCATTTTCCTATCTAGGGTCAAAGGAAACTATTCCGGCTATCTTTGGGCAAGAGGCAGATTACAATTTGAACTGGTTGCCAGCCAATCCCAGGGTACATGCAAACAAACAACCATTCACTTTCACAACTTTGGGGGATTTAGAGTCCTCAATTAATTTACCATGCATGTTTTGGGAATGTGGGAGGAAACCGGAATACCTGGAGAAAAGCCACGCTGGCATGGGTTGAACATGCAAACTTCACACAGGCGAGGCCAGGATTTGAACCCTGTTCCTTACAGCTGTGAGACATTTCCCACTCAAAACATTTTATTCTCACAAAACATTTTTAAAAAAGAACTCTATGGATGTCTAGTTTTATCTCATAAAATTAGGAATAACCGATTTTATCCTTAGCACGTGATGGCTTTTTCCTCAGATTTCTTTCAATCACACCTTTTTGCCTGTAGCATTAAAATTTTGTCAGTTTAAACTTATCCTCATAATATAACAACTTTTTTTTCTCATGCAGTACTGTCGTCTACAATAATTTGTGGATAATAACTTTTTCTTACGATATTATGATTTAACACTATATAATAAAAGGGCTTACGGCCATGATACCCTGACAACACCCGATCTCGCCAGATCTTGGAAGCTAAGTGGGTTTGGCACTGGTTAATTCTTGGATGGGAGACTGCCTGGGAATACCAGGAGCTGTAAACTTCTCTCCCCGGCTAAAATGTAGTGGGGTTGTGGCAGGAAGGGCATCTCGCGTAAAACTGTGCCAAACAAATGTGCGTTCATATGAGATGACACACTGTGGTGACCCGTAATGGGATAAGAAGAATAAGAACACTATATATTTAAAAATAAATTACTTTGTTTCCCCATTTTAAACACTGTACTTACCCTAAAAGAAAAAAAAAAATACTCCCCACTTATCCACCCCGCACCGCCACCTGATGGACTTGCCTGCATATCGCAGCAGAAGTGAAGCGGTGTCACACCCACATGTCCAAATATCGGAATCAGATGGTTTAGAATATCTAGGCCTTGGATGTGGTCTGTGCCCTTTTACTTGACGTGAGAGTGATGCTTATGGGATTCTCTGCTGTAATCCCGTTTGGCCCTCCTGGCATCTGTGATGCATTCACTGTGTCTTCCATCGCGGTGAGTCACAAGCGGCACATGACGTCCTCTCTCACCGCACACTTAAATCGTATTTGAGCTCATCGCAGCTCCTTGCCACCAAATATGGTTCTCTTCCTTTTACATCATTCCGGTCGAGCCTATCGTTCTGATTCATTGATTCATTGATTCATTGGTTGGTTCTGATTCAGGGAAGGGAGAGCAATGGATTATGGCCATGTGATCTGATCCACAATATGTTCCTGAATAGAAATATGGACAGGAGACTGTCAGGAAAAGCATGAATTGATGATTTCATAATCAAAACTGAAGTGGCCCCTGGTAGGTTAATGCTTTCCACTGGGCGTGATGATATTCACGAGAATTTTATTTATTCTCTTCGAATGATTTTGAAGAGAATCGGTAAATAAAAATACAAAATCTCTATTTTTTTGTTGTATAAAATATATTATCATAACACTGTCTTTCTTTTTCAAATCACAAATGAATTCTCATAATATTTTTTTATATTTATACTATTGTTTTTAGTGTTGTTGTTGCATTAGTGTGGGTGACGATTATTCCTTTTATGCTTAAAACGATATTCTTCCACCAAAAAATGTTTTCTTAAAAATTGTTCCTCTATTCTTACATCAAGACTTCATCATAAAAATGACTGTACTTTCATATGCCATTCTGCTGACTCTCCCACGCAGCGTCATAATAATAAAACATGGCAGTGACAAAGACGGTGGACATGTGCTGCATCACTGGCCCGAACCCCCACAGTCATCGGCCCCCCGGGGCCTGGGTGCAGAGGGCAGACGGCAGGCCGTGCAACAACACGATGTAAAAATACATCGTGCTGTTGTAAGTGGCCACTTGTCTCACGTTGTCTTATTGAGTGCACGAGTCCAATCCAACATGCCAAAACAGCATAGCGCACAAGGTGTAACATGTCTGACGAGCGCCATTACAAAACATTTAGCTTCTATTTTCAGTGAACATTTCCATTCATACAGTTGCCAGACGCCACTAACTCATCATTAGTGTTTCTCTATGGATTCCAAATGTTTACCAGGAAAGACACATACATTGACTACAACTGATATTTTCATCTCATTTGTTGGCTTTCAACAAAATTCACACTGTTTTCAATACCGGGGGGTTGGTTGGATATTCAAAACTGGGGAAAAGAACTTGCGCTGTTTTATGTAGCAGCAGCAATCATATCCACTTTATAAACAGAGCATACAACAATCACAGGCATATACAGTATATTTTCTGCTTTGTGGGAATAACCACTGATCTAAAAAAAAAAAGACTGGATAGCGCATACAGATCGAGAGGTATGTCGATTGGTTGAAGACAGTTGGCCACAATCTTCGTACTCCCAAAACTTATGGAAGACATGGTTTACAGGTTGGATTATGGTGGGGGTTTTCTCAAAGTTTGGCATGTAGAATTAAAACAGGTCGTGTGAGCTTTTTTTAGTTCTGGTAACATGAAGGATTTTCAATTCGACTTGGCAAGCCAAAAAAGGCTAAGTGCAAAGGAAAGACATATAACGCCGTAACTACCAAGAAACCTTGCATATTACCTAAGGCCCGATTTTCGTGACATATTAACTTTTCCCAAAATACGCTGTGAAGCACTACCATCATAACATCGCAAAAAACTATGCATTTTTTGACATAAAAGCATTAAGTTTTAAGTCAATCAGCTAGATATATTTTTGGAAATAAGGACTCGCAATGGGAAAATACATGCTAAATGCATTGTTTATTTGTTGTCTCTGCAATGTCCTATTTCAGACCGAAAATGTAAACTCGTTTCCTCGCATTTGAAATTCAAATTCAATTTGCAAAGTTCTGTTTTATAAAATTCATCAAAAATTTTACAGAAAATGCGTTTTCTAGCTTATCCACTGATGAAGTTTGGGAAAATATTTACATCGCTTTTTCGCAAAAAAAACGTCAGCCCATAAAGGTGAAGCAGAGAGTGGACAGTGACCAACAACAACCGTAAAGATAACTCTGTTCAAGTGAATTAAGATCATCAGAAAATAAAAAACCCTTTACAAACAAACTTTAACAGTGTCAGAGTAAATCTTTCTAATTTACCTGTGGAATGTTTTCTCAAAGCCATGACTGCACAGGTCGGCATGGTTGTTTTGGGAATATCAATATGGCGAATGGCGACTTCAGTTTTTCAGTTTTAGATCCGTGGGAATAACCATTACTAGAGATTAGTTGGGGGTCTTCTTAGTAGGGGAACTTCTTTTTGGTCTTAATTACATTTCCATTCCTCCCATTAGAGCTCACTGCTACCAGGCCTGTGATGGCACCATGGAGTACTACACTGAAGGTGTGTGATGCTAAATTACGACTTGCCTGTATTATATACGATTAAAACAAATTTAAAAAAGATCCTTAAAAAATTGTGGCCCTGCAAGGCCACAAACAATGAACCTTGGATATAGTTGAATGTGACTCTCCCAATTCGATTAGTAGGCAGGAGGGAACAGTTCTAAAATGTATCCATTCAGTTGAAATCAGTTCTGGCTTATTTTCCCCCCTGATGCTTAACATATCAAAACAGCACGTCAAAGTATTTTTGCTGAGGATCGGCACATTTCCGTGCTATCAGGTACATTTGCGCTGTCGTGGAGTCGGTGACGGTGAGGGTATCTAAAAATAGGCTCCTTCCCCCTCCTCACCCACTTGAAGGAGAGTTCATGAACAAGAGCGGTGTATCACAGTTTTAAATCGTCAAGCACGTCTATGGGAGAGGTACGTACTTTGCGGCCTATTTGTTTTTATTAGCCGTGAGTCGACTGCACGGGGTTGTTGTTTCCAAAATGTCCCACTGGGTATTTTGGATGGCAGATGACTTAAATTGCTGCGTAAGCTTTGATGATTGACTGATGGACTTTCAACCCTATTCTGTGGCTGCTTAAATGTCATCTCTGGATACTTTCCTGTGTGGATTGTAGTGGTGTGCAATACTGCAGCGTTTCGCTGAAATACTAATATCGATATTTCTATAAATAAGGTTGATGATGGAACAAATAGTTAAATGTGAGTACAGTACATTTTCATTTAATTTTGGTGTTTTATAGAATTTTCTTTTGGTTAATAAATAGTTAAGTTTATAATTAAATATAAATAATGGACTGTCTTAATTTAGTTTTTTTGCACACAAAGCTACACCTACAGAATTTTTTTCCGTAACCATCATACAAGAAATAGGTAGAATTTCTCCCATCATTGCATGCATTTTCTGTTATCTATTTTTTTTTTCAATAAACAAAGTCAACAAAATTATGAACCCTCCCCCCAAAAATCTGAAACAAACTTTTTTGGTTCTCCTATCATTGCACCAATTTTCATTTTTTGTTTTTAATACAAAAAAAGAGTAAAAAAATATATTTTAATCTTAACTCGCTCGATCCCCCCAAAACGTGTCAAAGAATAATATAATAATAGAATGTAATAGAATGAATAGAATGTGTCCATTTATTGCGCTAGATAGATAGATAGATAGATAGATAGATAGATAGATAGATAGATAGATAGATAGATAGATAGATAGATAGATAGATAGATAGATAGATAGATAGATAGATAGATAGATAGATAGATAGATAGATAGAGATAGATAGATAGATAGATAGATAGATATGAAGTGAAATTATAGTTATTTCATTGGTCAATATTGTTAATATTTTCAGTATTAGGATCAATCCACAACTAAATTGTGTTTGAGATGTAAGGAGACTTTCTCTAGGAGATGCAGAGTGCTTTATTGGCTTCTTTTTAGTATGTTGATGAAAAAGATTACATACGGCCCGATTCTAAATACGTATAAATCCAAAACACAAATAGTGTATGTCCTATTACGATATTGCATGCTCGTGTGCTGTTGTCGTGCAGCGTGTCTGAAGCGAGGTGCCCTTTAGTGAGAATGTGACAAATGCAGGCCATGGGTGAAGATGTCCTGGTATTTTTCCAGCCTCTTTGCCACCAGGAGGCCCTTCCAGCACTCGAGTAAATCAACAACGCAACTTTCACCACCTCATATTGCCGTCCCCAGCTACACTGCACTCACATGTAGGCTAGCACAGCAGAAGGGAAGTACAACTTGACCATAACGCATGTACAGTGCGTATTTATTAAATTACCAAGCAAGATCAAAAGAGCCCATGTAGACTGCCTGGCAACTCAACATTTATCATGTAGTAATGCTACATTGTTGAATATCTTTTTGGGGGATTATGATCAGTATCATAAATTGATTTAAATCAAATTCAAATTTCATAACTTAAAAAATATTTTCTGGTTTAGTTTCTTCAAAGTGGAATACTATTTAGATATGTAACATAATATAGAAATAGTACAAAACTGTTTTTTGTACTCGCAAAATCTTTTAAAATTGTATATTTTAAATATTTTTCTAAAAAGCTCCACTACCTCGAAATATTACATTAAAAATCTTTTTCACACTTCAAAAACATTTTTGACAAATATATATCTAAATAATATTTAGCTTAGGGAAAAAAAGTTTAATTGTTGTCACTGTACTTGTAAAACACATGACAAACATCATGCTTTTCTTCCCTGAAGTGCAATACTACTCGGAAATAGAACAGACAGTATTTAGAAATAATGGAATAGAAAGTATTTTTGTTTCTTGAACAACTAAAAAACATATTTGTGTGTACAGTACTGTACATTATTAAGTGAAATACTACTTGTAATATATAAATAATTATAGTATATATGTACACATGTACATATAAATAATAGTATATGACAAAATGTATTTTGCATACTGCATCTACATGTGTGTGTGTGTATATAAACATTTTATATATTTGTATGTTATGTGTACCCCGCTCTTGCTCCCAAAGTCATCAGGGACAGGGTGACACTGCAGACTGAGTACTTTAGTTATAAAGATTTCCTTCCTGATCAAATTGTGACTTATCGTGCAGGAACTGTAGGAGCCTGTAGATGACTGCAATGCAAGGAGTTGTGAAAACGAGCTGGATGAATGGATCTGACGGTGAACACAAACGATGACCAAAGACTGTCACTGTCACTGTCTGTTCTCCCAGTGTCTGAAATCAGCCAGGACTCTACCTATTTTTCTCTTTTGGGAGGCTTCTTGGACCCGTTGGAGCCATTGCGACACCTGCCACCTCACCTGTCTCGTGCCCTTACCTCGGCCACATCTGAGATTTACACTGAACCCACTCTGGAGAATTTTGGGTCGTCTGGCCTCAGCTCTGGCCATCGTCAAACGACCTATCTGAGATCTTTGTCAGATAGCTCAGAGACCGACTCGTCTACGGACCCCATGTCGGACTTGTACATCTTTGAAAAAGAGACACAAGACTTCATTCTGAGTTCAACTACCAAGGGGATTAAAGTAGATAATAACAGTAATGACTCTCTCATTACATTGTGTGATTCAACCAAGAGCGTGACACATAGTAATGCTACAAACAAGGGCTGGATGATGTTGGAGTCTGGTCTCGAGCCACCTGCTGAGGTCACTCGGCTCACCACACGAGGACCGAGAAGCATCAGTCCTGCCGAGCTGTGGGCGGACGCACGCCAGTATCTTGATAATGCAGATGCTTTGGCTGCCTCCGCTTCCAGTGACTTATCTTTGGAAGAGAGTTGGGTTTCTGGTTACAGCTGTGACGGGATTGGCTGGGAAAGAGATGACAGCAGAGGTTGGGGGCTGCCTGTGGAAAGGTGGTCCTCAGTGGAGAGCTGGGCCAGCGCACTCTCAGACTGGAATGTCATCGGGACACCGGCGCAGGAGCTCACAGCCGCCTTCTCAGAGATAGGAGCTGAGATAGACGCCCTGACTGAAGCATTAGCGGATATTAAGCCCTATAGTCACACAGAAAGAGTGATGGGAGTTGTGGATCAGCCAGTGGGACAAACCATCCAAGAGGAATCCATCCAGTGTGGGCAGGGATGCTTTGCTTTCCAATCACAGATGGGAGACAATGTGCACTCTCCAGCTAATAACCGAGCTGAACAAGAGGAAACCTCAAAAGACAATTTTGTACAAGAGGACCCATTCTCCGTTTCATGTGCCCATGACATGGATAGCCTCATCTCTCCATGCACTGCTAAAGAGGATTTGGACCTTACTCAATTTGTCCAGTTTTTAGGAACAGAAGAAGACAAGATTGTACTGAAGATAGTGGAAGATGCAGATGTGGAACAACCTGCTGAGATGACAAATGAGCAGGTAGGATGATTTAAGGTATATACAATCACAAGCCAAGAAATGTGGCTGATGTGACGCACCCTAATTATCGTATTTTGAATATGTTCTCGCACCCCTGACTACAAAAATATCTAATTTTGGAAACTGTCAAATACAAAGTCTAAAATGTTTTCTCTCGCAGCAGAGAGTGTAATGATAAGATGTATTTTAAAAAAGATAATCCATACAAATATCATCATCATCACCATCATGATTAAAACAATAACGTCAATAGATATTATTAATAGTGGCATCCTGGGGCAACTGGTTTGAGCCTTGGCCTCACAGTTCTGAGGGGTTCTATCCCAGCCCCGGCTTTGTAGAATTTGCATGTTCTCCCAATGCCTGTGTGGGTTTTGCTCTTAGGTATGATTGTGAGTGTGAATGTTGTCTGTCTTCAAGTGCCCTGCGATTGGGTGTCAGCCAGTTCAGGGCTTACCCTGCCTCTTGCCCGATGACAGCTGGGATAGGCTACAGCACTCCTACGACCCTCTAAAGGATTAGTGGCTCAGAAAATGAATAGATGGATGAATGGATGGCCTGTAGAAGTGATTGAAAAATGTATACTGCAGTTACATACCACTGCAAATAATGACCATATCTGAAGGTGTGGTCCAAGACTGCGCATTATGTTTGCAATAACAACATTTTTGTATTTTGGATTGTTTGGGTATATGTAATAATTCTAATTATGTCAAACGTGCAATGAATGGAAGGTTTCACAATAATAATTGCGTTACACCCACACGACCAAAAAAAATAAATGATGAACACAAAGTTCAGTATGGGAAACATGGTGGACCAGCGGTTATACCCTCTGGAGAAAAGTTTCCAGACCTTCTTAACCTGTTGTATCAAACTGCAGTGACAGAGGTGAACACAATGTGAAGTAGCTACACAAATACTGCCACCCTCTCTTGCCAAGATCCCGCGCCCAGATTCTACAGGATGTGTCCTTTTGACTTGTGCGGTGCAAGAGTGACAGGTGAAGGAAAATGAGGGGACGGCAAGAGAACCAATAATAGCCTCAAATAAGGATGATAATAGCATGCATCCCTGGTGTGTCAGGACGTTGGAGTTGAGGGGGGAGCACAGCTGCTGATTGTAACACGACTCCCTGTTTCCCACACACTCATCGCAGCTACGCCCCTGCTTTAAAAAGGTAGAGACCAAGAACGGGGTCCCACAGTGGTTGTTTGTCGGCTCTAATGGAGATTTTCTGTCGGCCAGAGCAGTTTGTGTGGAACACGTATGGCCCACAGGCTCAGATATAGTGGCATGATGTGCCATATAGGTCAGCGTTGGGGATTGATAAGAAGGTACGTGACCATCTTTAATTACCTTTGAGAATAATATCAAAACTGTTCCTGACATCTTCACTCTCAAGTGGGTTTGGTGTTGTCCAAAGCTTGAGAGTAAGTCATTGGAAACACAGTTCCCCAGGAGTCCAAAAATGAGCCATCAAGGATGTAGAGTCCATAAACATACTGACAATTGGGCCAAATTTGAGCATTCTCCCTCCCTTGCATGCAAAGTCAGCAAAGACCCAATTGTCTGATGTCGATAAAAGTCTTTGCTAAATGATTACCGTGTGGTATGGGATGTGTGAGGACTGATTTTTTTTTCTTTGATGATATGCTTGGAAAGCAATCAAGGGCTGACAATCGTAAATGTTGAAAAAGTATGTGTGGTCCACACTGAATTGTTCTTTGCGAATGAAAACCAATCGAATAACCACCTGAAGCCAGATGAGAGGAGCAAGTGGTTGTATTGAATGTTTCTACAACGTATCTTTCGCCACAATAAAATGGCAAGAAGAGTTTACAACCAGAAACTGTAACAATTAGACAAGCTACTCTTTCTTTGTTGTAATTTCAGTCATTCTGGTTGTCCTGTGGCACCAGTGCTACCACTTACAAAATCAATCAGGACATTACGAAAGACACGAATTTTGTGGGAGGAGACTTATGATCAGATAGTGGAGATATACAGTAGTTGCGTGTGTGTGTGTCTGTGTGTCTGTCTGTGTTTGTGCTGTGCTGGTAAGCATACATAAAACACACTATCAAAGCAGCAAGAAGACACATGAGGCAGCATTGGTTCTGTCACACTTCCAGACAAAGTTCAGATCCATATCTGTGTACCCCACTTTAGACCTTCAGGCTTGGTTGGAGTTGGTACCATCAAAACTTTACCTAGAGATTACCAAACTATTGCGCAGAAGCGCTTGGAGTGGACATTTGTAGGAGACAGTAGTTTTGAGTCTGAGATCAAAATACTTAGCCTAATTAGTCAAGCCACTTTTGTCATTAAAAATAGTATGAGCAAGGGTAACTTTCATAGCTAAGAAATCTCAAGGTAGAAAAACGGATGCAATTTTTTATTAATTGACCAGAAGAAGGCCCCAGCAGGGCCAACTCATTGGCTGCCTTTATAGGTTTCAGTAGTGGATGGATGGAATGATGGATAGTTTTCACAATAAAAATTCAATTATTCTCCCATTCATGAGCACATTTTTTACCTAGCATAACTTCAAGATACGCTGATTTTCTCATAATGCCTTTCGACACCCCCGTGCATAACAGGATCAAGAGGCATGACTCATTAAGGTCGGAGGATGGCTGTAATTTTCCAACACTTTTCATTTCCTGACAAATGAATGTCATACAAATCTATTTGCAAATTATTGGACACTTTATATTTGAAATTACCTTCCGTATCAGATATTTTGTCATCATTGAGATGTGAATTGCTAATGTCTGACATAATACAAATTGAAGGGGAAAATCTTCTTTTAATATTATTTTGTGTGAACTAAATCCAGTAAAGGCACTTTAATAATAACAGTATGCTCATGACTGAATGCACTGAATAAATCAATAACTGTCGGGAAGGTGCACAAATGACAGAGCTAACATGGCGGGATGTGTGGAGCAGTCAGAAAAGTGTGTAGCTGTGTGCCTTTTCTGACGTACACACATGGAAAAATGTGGTATAAATCCATTGTTTAGTTGAAACAGAAATTAAGAATGTTCAATATTGATTCAACCTATGCCAGGGTTTTTGTTAAACAAGTTGGTGACATCTTAATATTTGCTACCTAAACAGGCTGCAAAATAACTCAAATCAGGTCTGAGATACAACAGATGAAGGATAACAAAACATATAATGTCCCCAATTAATCAGACCATGTTTTTTATTTCCTAGTTTTTGGAAAATGGAGTGTTTAAGGTGACAGAGGATCACAGCGTTCCCCAACCCGACCATCTGCCTGAACAGGGCACAGAACTCAACAGCAGTTCAACCGACGTCGACAGTAATGGACTCGGACTTTCCTTGGAAGATACAATGAAGCCACGGGTGCCGGTGTTCAACACTGACAGACACGCACTTCCTGACATTCTGACGGAACAACATGAAGAAAGCCAGGTGCTCCCACAGGGGTGTTGTCCCACCTTTATTGTCCCCGTAGCGCCTCTTGAGATCAGCTCTGCCCTAGAGTATCGCAGGAGCAGCTTAGAAATAGATCAAATGCGACCTTTTAAAGATGCCCATGCGCCAACGTGGACTCTTTGGCCACTTTGCGACGAGGCAGCTACCGACGAGGGGGTTCACGAGCTCTGTAAGGAACTTTCAAACTGGACTGTCATCCCTGAGAAGAACCACACCATTCTGGATGACCCGCATGTCTCAAAGTCAGTCAAACCAAAATATCATGCAGCGGTGAGTAAACCTAAACCGAATCATGGAGCTTCAGGAAAGATACCCAACAAAAGTGAAGGCAAACCTCGTTGCAAGAAGGACAAATGTACAGTACACGATCACAGCAATGTTGCTCCCAAGAAGCTGGAGAACTCAGCTCACCCCACAACTTGCAGACAAAAAGAAATCACGGTAAATCCCAGCAAGCAGCTTGTTGAAGAGAATACGATCGTAATCGAGACTGGCAAGGTGCACGGTAAGAAGAAGAAGAAACACCACCACAGTGCAACTGTGGTGAAGACAGCAACCGAGCTTACAGGCGAGACAGAGAATGCTGCAAAAGTGACATGTGCTAAAGGATGCATCGAAATATTTGAGGCCAAGGCCAAACAAGTCAAAGTCCACAAAGATCCCGAGACCCCAGAAGGTGTGGACAAAAAGCACCCAGAAGTTTTGAAACCCTCACAGGCGGAACATGCTTCGCTTAGCACAAAACACATAAACACCCACAGTCCGACGAATGACGATATTGTTAAAAAGCGACGCCTGTCCAAGGATAAGTTTGGAAAACCTTTGGACTTGAAACTGAGTTCGTGCACTCAGGTGAAGGCGGTGGAAGGACCAAACGCAAATGTCAGAGCACTTAGTAAGAAGGCGTCCAGTGAAGTGGTCATACACAAATCAAGTACACTCAAAGAAGGTAAGATGCTGCTAAATTTGAATTTATGCCATAAAATTAAGTTTGGAAATTATTACAAGTTTTATCAATCTTACAAACATAACACATCATGAATTATTTTTCAATTTTTAACCAAAAACTCACCACAAAGTTTGTTGATGTAATGTTTTCTCCCTAAACAGGGTGCACAACTAATTGTAACAATAACGTTTGACGTGAGACTATTTCAAAAATACAATCGTTTGATCACTTACAGAGCTGAAGGTGATGCAGCCCATCCAGGCAACATCCGTAAGTGGGGACCCCCAAGGTCTGAATCTGTGGTGTCAGTTTGTTTCCGTCTCCTGTGAGCACACCATCACCTGGAGGCAAGGAAGTGCTCTCCTGGCAGAGATCAAGCGAAGGTAATCCATCTTGATGATCTACCCCTGCAAAGCAAATTAAAATGTTTGTCCAACAGCTTGAGGTGTGTGTGTGTGTGTGTGGTGTGTGTGTGTGTGTGTGGTGTGTGTGTGTGTGTGTGTGTGTGTGTGTGTCTGTCTAATTACCAGACACTCTCTCACACAGATAAGCTTAAAATGGATCTTGGAAAGACACAACAACAGTGTGAATTGATCTATTCCTACTATTGCAGCAATCCACTACACCGTTGCTTGTTTTTCTTACCATTAATTTTAATTCTGGACTTGTTAGGTTTATTAATGTAATGTTCACTGCCTGAGCGTGGGGGAGAAGAAATTGGAAATGAAAATGTGCTGTAGTAGTTCCACAAATATGAAAACAAGGCAAATAATGAGAGGCAAGTATACTACGGGGCCTTTTTTATATTTTACTGATGGACTTTTTAAATCATACAATAAACAGACTTGACAACAATGCATGTACAGTCGTAGTTTCGCTAATGCTATGGGTAATGCTAAATAACGAACGGTAAGTTCAATGCTAGGTAGCACGGTGGTGTAGCTGTAGACCGTTGGCCTCACGGTTCGGAGGACCGGGGTTTGCACTAAATTTTCTCAGTCCCTGTAATTCTGCCTTGTGACAGCATATTTGTCTCTCAAGTGCAGGGGACGAGAATCGAGCGTCCTTGACCATCCCCAACGCCTCCCACAAAGACCTGGGAAAGTACCAGTGTTGTCTCAGCAGCTCGCAAGGCTCCATCACACTGGACTACCTGCTGACTTATGAAGGTAGGACTCACAGTACCCTACACCAGGGATTCCAATCACAACAATTGTGCCGGAAAATTATCCAGTGTTTCTTAAAAATATTTATTTACAAGTACTAATTATATATATAAACCTTCAACCGGACTCAAGGAGAAAACGTTTGGGCCGACTCTAAAAGTCAAGTCCTAACAGTGGGAGTCATTTGGACTTAGATGAGGTTTGCTGTGTTAAACTGTGGTGTCTTGCGTTGACTTTTGTCTTTTTTTACTTTCTTGTTTCCAAACATGTATCTTCATTAAATTAATGAATTAGTTAAATTAACTCATTGGAGTTTTCAATATGAAATACTTGATATAAAAAAAAAAAATGCACCAGAAATGCGTGTTAGTGCAGACACTAACTTCCACTAACAACCCAGGCTAAACTGAGATACCACCGAAACATACAAAAGTTTTACACTCAGTTGAGATGTATCTCTTCAACATACTTTACTTTCTGGAGACCAATACTTTGTTTCCTATTACCTAAGAATTTGATACCATCCTGTTCCAACTTAAAGCATTTCTTAAAGAGCAGAAAAAAACACAAACAGCTGAGTTTTTCAGGAAATAATTCCACAGGAACAAAAATACAAATCAGTGAATTAATGAAGTGCATACTTCACTTTATAGTTTTTCCAACTATTTTTGTTTGGTCATGTGCGTGAGATTTTTCTAGTGTAAAAAAAAAATACAAAAAAAAAAAAAAAAAAACGTGCCCTGGCTCAATAAAGGTTGGAAAACACTGCCGTGTTTGATTTGTACAACTTTGGTTCAAACGTCTATGATGTAATTTTTTGCAGTGCTCCGTGAGATTGTCATCCTGCCATCTCCAAACCTTACATGTGAGTTACGATCAGTCCTTTTGAACTCATCTACCTACATCCGTTCTTACCATCTTCTCCCTCCTCCAGCCACCGTAGTCGAGGCGGGCGTCGAGGCGGAGGAAGTCCAGTGTTCCCAGCTGCTGTTCAAAGAGGACTTTCTGTCCGAGCAGTACTTCGGCCAGAACCAGGCCGTCAGCATCGTCACTGAGAAGGCCCACTTCGGCGAGGGCATGCACCGGCGGGCATTTCGTACCAGGCTGCGCAGGGGTGGGGTGCCGCTGCTACTGGCGGGCCCCTCGTGTGTGCTAAAGGTGCACAACGCCATCAGCTACGGGACCAAGAACAATGACGACCTCGTTAAAAGGAACTTCTCCTTGGCTGTGGAGGTGAACCCATTGATCACTTGGAAGCAATTTTTATCATTAAATAATTGATAAAATAATATATGATTTTAATAAAATACCTGTTTAACCTTATTTAGCTCCACCTATTGTTTATATTCAATTATTTAAGGAAATTAATTCAAAAGAATAACAAGTATGCAACCAATTCTGAAAAGATTTCCATATTTTACAAAAAGTTAATCACTACTTGAATTCAAACACGACAAACACGAAACATTTTTTATTATAATTGTAATACATATTTTCAAAATAAGGAATATTGTTTAAACAACCACACAAATTGGTCAGTTTTTGCCTCTTTTTAGTCCATATTAACAAAATTCTCCCCACTCAAAAACAAATCTTTCCAAGTCCTATTGCAATATACTCAAGGCAACTGAAAAGTTATTAAACCTTATGTATAATAATTAACTTAAATAGTATATAGTAATAAAAGTAAATATTCATTTGCCAAAGTGTGAATTCCTGAGTAGAAATCCACAAATATAAAAGCAACACTGTAAAACATAATACCAACTTCACTTTTGACAGAAGTATCGAATTGAAATATTTTCTATTTTCCTGGTGTAACAGCATTTACAGTATAAGAATGTCTTCTTACTTTACATAGCATACATTTTAAACTGCTACTTATGTTACAAATGGGTTTGATTACACTCAGTTGACTTGCAATAAATAAATAATGGAACGTTCTACATAAAAGTGTGAAACATGATATGATCTTTGGCTTGAGAATCGTTCTATAAAGAGTATGTGCTAATGTGTCATGCAGGAGTGTCACGTTCAGAACACGGCCCGGGAGTACATCAAGGAATACTCTGCCGCCGCCAAGTCTGTCGACGCCTTCGGAGAAGTCCCAGAGTGAGTGACTGCTCACAGTTTCATGCTGTCCACTATTGTGGAATTTTCTACCAGGCCACAACTTTTGAGTTCAAGTAAAATTTGATTTGGGGGGGCTTGTATGTCTGCCGGGTCATACAACTAGTATTAAGTTGTTGCAGGATTATTACACAACAAAAAAAGGGCTGGGGTTGATTTACACAATTTAAGTGACAAAGCATTAAGTGTCATACTCAATACTGTATGATCTAGACCAGTGGATTTTAAACTTTTTTACACCAAGTAGCACTAAAAAGTATTATACTTCTACTACCACCATCATGACCAACATTCAAATGCAGAAGCAGAATAGAGCTACTTATTGTAAATATTCATCCAAAATGAAGCAGATGTTTTCTCCCTAAAAATATATGTAATATTATTGTGACCCACTGTTGCAGTTTACAATTTAAACATTAACACTGCACATAAAGATTGGGGGGTGGGGGGGGGGACAAACAGTACTTAGATAATGATCAATTTAAAATATATTGCACTGAACATTTTATTTAAAAAATGGCACCTAATAATAGCTTAAAAACAAACTGTTCTTAACGCTTTAATGCAATTGTACTTCAAAGTAAAATTCAAAGGAAGTGTGCTTATGCACTCTTTTGTGTACTATTGAGGGAGTGTGCATACCATTGTGGTACTTGTACTACACTGGGAGTTACTGATCTAGGCCTACAAAAATAACAAAATTAAAGCAGTTTACTATTTACTTTAAAAGTGTCCTCCATTAGTTTTGCTTTTTTTTTCTAAATTGCTATTGTTGTCCAAGAGCAAAATGCATAAAATGACTTAGCTATATAACTTGAAATAAATGTACCAAAAAAGAGTATTGAATAAACAAAAAAATGTCAAATAAAGAAGTCGCTGATGGTGTTGTAGTACACTCACTTAATTTTGGTGCAGACAGTTGTGGGTTCACTTCAGTCTGTGACTGACCGGCGACCAGCTCAGCGTGTAGTCCGCCTTTTGGCCGAAGTTAGCTTGGATCAGGTCCAGGACTCCCGTGACACGTGTGAGGATAGACTGCTTGGAACATTGATGTATGGATGTCAAACAAATAATGATGTAACTGAAGAATTTGGCCTACCTAAAGGCAAGAAAAAAATTTCTAAAAATAAATATAATAATTTGGTCTTCAAACTATAAAAATATGCAAAAAGCTTTACATTAAAAATATTCAGGAAACTATCTTAATCTATCTTTTTTATTAAACTAATTTTCTGTGATATTACATTAAAAAAAATATTACTTTGCTTTTGTGTGCCACCTTGTGGTCAAGGAGCACGAAGCAGGTGTTTCGCCCACTTTTGCCTGGGTCGGGTTAGGGTTCTGTGTTTAACACTGAATGCGGATCATTCCCTTCTCCGCTCACTGACAGGATCATTCCCATCTACCTGGTTCACCGGCCGTCCAGCGACATCCCGTACGCCACACTAGAGGAGGAGCTGATTGGCGACTTCGTCAAGTATTCGGTGAAGGACGGCAAGGAGATCAACCTGATGAGAAGGGACTCCGAGGCGGGACGCAAGTGTTGCACCTTCCAGCATTGGGTGTACCAACGGACGGATGGAAATCTGCTGGTTACTGACATGCAAGGTGAGCAAAAAGCTCACCACATAATCCATTATCCTCATAAGGGTCACGGGAGTGCTGGAACAAAAATATTGTTTGATCTTTCGACTTGAAGAAAACCATACAACAAACTAATCTTAAGAATTTTGTCAGCTGAATGGAAATTATTGTCGATTAATTGGGTATTGAGTGTCTACTACTCAACTATGTTTGGTGAAAGAATATAAAGACTAAGACAACATGATTACGGCCAGGACACACGTGTACATCACAAATCTTCTGGGAAGCATTAGTTTGTTAAATAGAATATCAGGTGACTATACAAATAATGTATAATCGTGTTTTGCAGGAGTTGGAATGAAGCTTACAGACGTGGGAATAGCAACGTGTAAGAAAGGGTGAGTGTTATCCTTAGCTTTTCAGTGATTTGTTTCTAAATACATTAAATATGGCTTGGTGGACAACTGGGAGCACGTCTGCCTTCTGAGGACCGGGTTTCAAATCTCCTGTGTGGAGTTTGCATTTTTTCCTATGCCTGGGTGGG
Source organism: Syngnathoides biaculeatus (assembly GCF_019802595.1). Taxonomy (NCBI): domain Eukaryota; kingdom Metazoa; phylum Chordata; class Actinopteri; order Syngnathiformes; family Syngnathidae; genus Syngnathoides; species Syngnathoides biaculeatus. The sequence goes on along the minus strand of NC_084656.1, from coordinate 10,737,596 downwards.
TTTTCTCTGGGTAGACTCTGAACTGCCTCTGGGTGTGATCGTGAGTGTGACTGCCTGTTTGTCTCTATGTGCCGTACGATTGGCTGGCAACCAGTTCCGGGTGGACCCCGCCTCCTGCCCGTTGACAATGGGGATAGGCTCCAGCACTCTCGCGATGTTCGTGAGGATAAGCTGCTAAGAAAATGGATGGACGGACGGATGTCTGACTGCTCTTGCTTTGTTTGCAGCTACAGGGGCTTTAAGGGCAACTGTGCCACCTCCTTCATCGACCAGTTCAAAGTGCTGCACCAATGCAACGCCTACTGCGAGATCCTGGGCCTCGCATCCCTGCAGCCTAAAGCGGCCAAAAAGGCCGCCTGCTCACTACGGGGCAAACCTCAACCTACAGCTGGACCCAAGAAGAAAACATTTGGGCCGACTCTAAAGCCTAAGCCCTAACAGTAGGAGGCGTTTGGACTTAGATGGGGTTTGCCGAGTTGAACTGTGATGTCTTACATTGACTTTCTTTCTTTCTTTCTTTTCTTTTTTACTTTATTGTTTCCAAACCTGTATGTTCATTAAATTAATGAACTAGTTAACTTAACTCATTGGAGTTTTTCAATATGAAATAGACTAGAGGACATACTATTATTGATGGATTCAGTGTGAATGTTTTATTTATACAGCAGTTGTGTGGCAATTGCTATTTGGACGATTTTTGTTGTTGTTGTTGTTGCAGTTATTGCAGTGTATTATGGACGAATATTTCAGCCGTCCCTTTAGGGCAAGACCTTCATTGCTCACATGAGGTTTGGTCCATATCTGAGCACATTTCATTGATTTGTAATTTTTGATTTATGGCAAGTCATTCAACATTATCACCAATGGCAAAAACTCTCCCCCCCCCCCTTACAATTTTTGCACATCTGTCTAATATGTGTGGTTCAAATTTGGTTGGACATTTGTTTTAAAATTGAACCTCTAGAAAAGTCTTTCTTTTAGGTATACCTTTGGCCAATATCACTAAAATCTTCACTTCAAGTAAAATGTTAGGCTTCCAGTCTCTTTTCTGATGTAATTTCTTGAGATTTTTTTTTTTATTGCCAGGCTTGATATTATTCATTAACTCTAAATAAATGTGAATTGATACAAGCTTTGATTGATTGTTTTGATACACTCGTCTTTCTCACATGCTCAAACATTACTGGGATCGTAAAAAACCTCCAATGTCTTCTTGTTTCATTTCATTTTAGTGTTTGAAGGTTCCTGCTTTCAGTGGTGATGGCAACAAATACAGCTCCTTCACCATATTTGTTTTGGACTGTCCTTCAGTACCAGACCTGACTCTGTCAACCAATGTCAATATGAACCCTCCTGGGTTTATATTCCATGAGCCTTGCTTTCATGTATTCAGGATGAACCATTTAGTGATTTATAGACCAGTAGCAGAACTCTTGATTTAAATTCTAAAGCTAACGCAGAGCCACTGTAAAGATTTGAGAATGTCAGTACTATGCTCTGACCATGCTGTTTTAGACTGTGACCCAACACCTCAATTGGACTAAAGTCATCTAGAGACACTACTAGATATAATGTTGTGTCATCTGCATAGCTATAATAGTCAAAATAAAGTTTTAAAGAATTTGACCCAAGGGTAGCATATATAAGCTGAACAGGAGGGGTCCTTGAACTGAACCTTGAGGGACCCCATAGGTCATTGCCACTTGATAGGATTAAACACTTCCGATGGTTGCAAAATAACACTTTTCTCTAGGTAGGACCTGAACCATTCAAGGACTGTTCAATTTAATCCTACCAACGTTCCAACCTATTCAGCAGTACCTGTAAGCTGCACTGAGATCCAACAAGAGTAGTAAGAAAACTAAAAGACCAAGTATGCAAGTACATTATACTGCGTGGTTGATTTCTTTCGGCGTCGCCACAGCATGTCAGATACGAACCCACAACCCCTGGTTTACCAAACCCGTGCTCTAGCCACAACGTGTCAGATATAAACCCACAACCCCTGGTTTACCAAACCTGTGCCCTAACCACTGAGCTACGGGGCCACCAAGTACATTATACTGCATACTTTTGTATAAAACTCCGTGAAATTACAGCAGAGGAACTGGGAACTCCTTCACATGTTGAAATATTTTTTTTCATTTTTTATTTATTTTTTTTCAAGTGTTGTGGATTAATATTGTATTGTATTGTATTGTATTGTATTGTAATAATGTATTTGGGCCGACAAAACAATACCCCTCATATTCAGTGTCCAAACATTGCCTTCAGCAACATGGCCGCCACGTGAGCATGTTGATCAACTATCCAGGTACTCCCTTTTCTTGTGCTGTATCTATGTGTCTCATAGCGGAGCTGGCGGAGCTAGTGTATATTCATATTTGTGAACCAATGTAATTTTTCCTTTGTATCGAATATACCCAAGTCTCGATGCAGTATGTCTACCATTAATTTACTGGACTAAAACATAATTCATTCTATTTTCATGTCAGATTTAAGTCATCTCGATGCACGTTGAATCTTCTCGGTCTAGCATAGTTTTGCTTGCTAGCAGCTACCAAAGAGACACGTTTGTTATTATTAACACATAGCCACGCAAAGATCAAGTGTGAGATTAAAGTGTTTTTTAATTATCGTGTGAAAATGGGGACAAGAAGGACAATAGAGTACGAGGAGGAACTTTGTGGAACAAAAGAGGACGAGCGACAACGGCAAACACTGGACGTTGTTTACAAGAAGTCTCGAATTGGGTTATGCACAGCAGGTTTGTTCGAATCTTACTCACACATTATACTTTATATTTTTGTGTTCGTTTGCCGTGCTGTCACCAAGTGGTCCTGGCAGAAGGACTGTTCAACTAATAGCCGTCCTGGGTTCATCGGGTTACAGCAAAAGATAATCGAATCTTTGAGTCTCGCTCCATGGCTTTAGGCAAACTATTGCTGCTAATATTAGCTGTGTTCGTATTTATTCTTAAAAAAAAATTATATTAGGCACACGAAATGATGTGACCGAATGCACTGCACAAGCAGACAATTTCACAAGCAACTAACAAAGACTGTGAAATTGCTTCTCAAGATTCTCCATCGTTTCCTCACTACCTATTACAGTGTTGTATGTCTGCCTATCTTTTTTGGGGTTTTGCCCTTTTCATTCAGAAATCAATCAATTTTCCACCTGCATTGTACATTAACGGGCTAGAGAAGCTAATGTACTTTAACCTAGGTACAACGAGCATGCCCTCCAGTCAAGTGTAACGATGTTGTAAATATAAACAATGCAAGCTGCGTTGCCAGGTTTGATAGTTTACCCCTTTAAGATACACCAGGAATTACTTGTAATGACTTCCTTCTGGCAAAGTGAACGTTCAGCCCAAGTCGAAACCGTAACCATTCGACTGTGGGTGTTGACATGTGCTGACCTGTGTCAGCCAGCACCTTCACAAGTGTTTTGCTGTTGTTCCCGGTTAGTTATGGACATTTCCGACCAAGGCACATTCATGTCTGGGATACAGAACTCTGTCTCCTTCCTGAGCAGTATGATGGCTGGAAATTTCCATGGTGTTTATACTTGCGTATAATTGTTTGAACAGATGAAGGTGGGACCTTCAGACATTTAGAAATTGCACCCAAGGATGAACCAGACTTGTCCAAGTCCCCAGATTGTGATTTTCAAATTTGTGTCGAAGCATTGAGATGCTGTTCCCAAAACGTACTTCAGTTGTGCACACTTTGCAAATAACTAATGTGCTGTTTGTCAGAGACACCGCAAAATAGTCCCATATCAATAACACTGAGAACATTGAAAACAACTTCTTTGGCCATTGGACAATTACAGTACTATGCCACAAGACACATAACAAGGCTAAAAATAAATTCTTCATCAATCCATTTTCCAAGGCGCTTATACTCATGAGGGTTGCCGGACTGTCATCCCTGTTCATAAACTAAATTTCGGATGCAGATGATTCTTTTGCGGAGACAATCAATGACATAATTGCTCACATCGGCCAATTATTAATATACCAATCGAAAGACAAATCAGCCAGTATTGATCAAACCCATCAGATCTATGTAAAGTCTAGTTTCTACTGACTTTTCTGTAACACACAGTGTCACATAAAACTGTCTTACTGTTCTCCCAGTACTGAATACGTCACTTAAGACTCCATCAATACAATTGACCCCTCCGTACAGGGCACTTAAACACGACTCCTGAAGTTACGTCACGCCACGTGCGCTGACGTCAGACAAACAATTGGGAAAAATATCGGCGCAGCAAGAAAGGAATAGAGCGAAACTGTCCGATTTACCGGCTGATTTCTCACTCGCATTCTTTCAATTCAATTCAAGCTAACAGTGAAATATCGTTGAAAAGCAAACAGCAGGGTTCAAATATTTCAGCGAGGGGTATTTCAATGGTATTTACATGCATATCGACGGAGAAACCATTGATATTAGCGCGAGATCTTTCCATAGTCAGAGGAAGACCGAGAAGCCACATAATATAATATATTATAACCCAAAGACGAATTCGTCATTGACAGTTTCCTATTTTTCGTGTTACATATCACACTTGTGTGCAGAATCTGTATATGTATCTGTATAGCCATTTGTGAACCACCATATGAAGGAAAAGAAGGCGAGGCTTGATTTACGAGTTGTTTCTCTCGTTTTCTTTGTGTAACGTCACGCGCTCCCCTCAATATTTATTCTTGAATTAGTGCCGAACCTACGCAAGTCCCGACCGAGTACAACAATCACTACTTTAGTGTCCTCAAACATCCTTCCTTCAGTCTTGGTGTCTCGGTGCATGTCGAAGGTTTTTAGGACTGCTAGTCCGGTGTAGCCTAGCTCACCGCCGAACAGAGACACGTTTGTGCAGTCAGATCATCGCAAAATATCGCTCAACACAGATCAAGTGTGACAATCATTCACACGTAGCTATATTATGCAAGTGAAGAACTGCTAATTCATTTATATGAGACATGTATTGAAAATCAAATATAGGGCATACCTTCGTGCTAACACAGTCCGGTTTACCCTAGCCGCGTAGCCGCGAACAATGCGACACATTTGTGCAGTCAGATCATCGCAAAATATCGCTCAACACAGATCAAGTGTGTCAATCATTCACACATAGCTATATTATGCAAGCGAAGAACGACTAATTCATTTATATGAGGCATGTATTGAAAATCAAATATAGGACTTACCTTCGTGCAAACATATCTGTTCCGGTTGATTTTAGATGGATTCCGTTGATCATGCGGTCTTCCTCAAAGTTTTATCCATCAAAGACATTTTTCGTACTCGGTCTTCTGTTCCGGTTGATTTTAGATGGATTCAGTTGATGATGCGGTCTTACACAAAGTTTGATTCATCAAAGACATTTTTCGTACTGGGTCTTCGGTTTTGGAAAGGGTATGAATTGAACTCCACCAACTAGCCTTTCAGGATACCTGTCGTCACTATTATAAAGTCCGTGACTACACCTCTTAACCATATCTATTGTTAAAGAACCCAAATACGCGATAAAACGCCAACAGAAGCTATACTGGACCATCCAGCCAGCGTTGTCTGAGATTTGAGTCCGAGATTATGCAGATCTCTGGCCTCTGATTGGTCAGTGAAGCGGATTGCGCAACATCCACGGAGGGGTCAATTACAATTAGATCGACATTAGTGGTCACTCGTCACCGCACATCCACATACACGGATATTATTATCATCGTTATCTGTGACACTGTAACGTAATATCTTTTAATGTCGTTGTCATCCAAAATATTCCCCTCTCCCTCGCTCAAAGCTTCTATGTTGTTCGCCTTGTCACTTCAATGGGATCTTTGGTGGAAGGAGCTATCTTTTAATCCAAAGAGGAAGGGCCAAGGAAATTGCATATAAACAAGATTGGACCAATGTGCGTTTGTCTTGTGTCTTGTAGATGCCAGTGAATATGTTTGCCCTGAGCAACTCAAGTCAGAGTCACCTCACATTAAAGAAGAAGTGGAGGTCAAAGAGCACTACCAGATTATGGAAGAAGAGGGGTTGGAGCCTACTGATGTTAAGGAGGAAGAGGAGCCAGAGCCATTTCACATAAAGACAGAGAAGGATGAGGAAGAGTACTCTTACTTCAAAGAGGAGGACGTGCACCCCAATGTCAAAAAAGAGGTGCCACAGCTCTTCCACATTAAACAGGAAGAGAAGGAGGCTAGCACCGAGTTGCCATTTTTGGGCGTCCCTTTGAAGAATGAAAATGAAAGTCGCAGTGAGGAAGATAGAGGGGCGGATCCACCAAGCATCAGCGCAAGTGACCACATGACAACAGGGGATGGAGACCACTGTGGAGCATCACAGGCAGAAGGCCTCATCGCGCCGCTATCAGATTGTGACGACACAACGGCACTTTCCCCTGACACTGATGATGACGATGGAGAACAGTCTGGAGGTCATGGGACAGGTCACCCAGACAACAAACGTTGGGAGTGTCCTCTGTGTGGGAAAACTTTAGCTTATAAATGGGATTTGAAACGACACATGAGAATACACACTGGAGAGAAGCCTTTTGCCTGCACAGTTTGTGGGAAAAGATTCTCTCAAAGGACCTTTTTGACGACACACACAAGAACGCACACTGGTGAAAAACCTTTTGCGTGCTCAGTTTGTGACAAAAGATTCGCTCAGAAAGGAAGCTTGAAAGTACATGTAAGAACACACACCGGAGAGAAACCTTTTACCTGTGCAGTCTGTGGTAAAAGATTCTCTGAAAAGGGAAATCTAAGAATACATACAAGGACACATTCTGGTAAGAAATCTTTTGCGTGCCCAGATTGTGGTCAAATATTCTCTGAAAAACAAAATTTAGTTATACACAGGAAAATACACACTTTTGCCTGCTCTGTTTGTGGTAAAATATTCTCTCAAAAGCACAATTTAAAAATACACATAAGAATACACACTGGTGAAAAACCTTTTGCCTGCTCAGTTTGTGATCAAAGGTTCACTCATAGTCGAAGCCTGAAAACACACGCGGCAACACACACGGGAGATAAACGGTTTTCGTGCGTAGTTTGTGGTCAAAGATTCACTCATGAGAGACATTTGAGAACCCACATAAGATCCCACCCTGGTAAAATACTATTTGCCTGTTCAGTTTGTGGTAAAAAATTCCCTTGTAAGGGAAGCGTAATACAGCACACAAAAACGCACACTGGTGAATAATAAACAACAACTTTTAAACTGCTGTGATCAAAGCTCTCCTGCCTTCACTGGAGGCAAATCCTATCTAAAATCGGCAATGTTGACCATACTCTGACACCAGTCAGGACTTGGATCAAACACCCCCAATCAAGAGGTCAAGTAGCCCACACTCCCGTAGCACCCTTCACAGGACTCGCGAGGGAGACATTAAAACATCGCCTCTAAGTCCACAAAGCACGTGGGCATGTTGGATGAACTCCATGCACCTGCCAGGACCCCGCAGAAGGGTAGGACTGCTCTACATTTCTACACCAGAGCAAAATCAAACAAATATTCATATAGATATTTCAAAACATGTCATGCTGCCGCAAGTCTGAGAAATTTACTGCAAAGACAATAATTGAAAATCGGTTTAGGCAGTCCTGATGCCAAGTATGTTTGAACATGATGTTTTTTAAGGACAGTCCACAACAGAAGTCCAATCACAGAACACTGCTGCCGTTCTGGACCCTTCCTCCAAATCATGCCGCTCCAGGGCTCATATTCTGTTGTTTAATATTGAAATTAATTACAACACTGATGTTAGATAACCTACACAATCTATCCATAAATTTATGTTTGACAAGTTGACATTGTATAGTACTACAACACAGGTGGTTTGTTAGCTTTTGAACACAGTGTTTTCCACATGATGAATCCCACTAAAGTTTTATACAGATACGCACCGGTCCAATTTGATTGTCTACTATTATCATTGGCTGGCATTATGAATCCCACTAAGCTTAGCCTTCCCTAGCAATAGAGCTCGTGCAGATGATGTCACAGTTTGCACGGCGCCATATTGTCAAACCTAGCTGTTCTGCACTGCGGAAGCCGTTGAACCAGAGCAAATTTTTCAAATTGCCCGAGACCTGTTGTGCTGTTGGTTGTCACAACAGACGAGACAGATATTCTAAGATATCATTCTATGGAATCCTAGCTGAAAAGACCAGAAAATATCAATGAATTTCGGCAATTAAACGTGATGGATGGTGCCCAAACAAAATACACACACGCCTGTGTAGTGATTGCTTCATTTCAGGAAGGAATTATTCTTCTCAATCTCAAATTACCAAGAAGTATGTATAATGCCAAGTTGGCACATTTGAGAACAATACGTATTAAAAAACAGTCTGTCGCAGAGGTTTACGGAGTTTAAGTGTGTACGTTCCGTGGAGATGACTCCATCCTCTTTTCTTTTTTTCAAACATAGTTAACGAATGACAGTGTGTGTAAAACCCGGGTCATTTATTTAAATATTGGCATTTGGATTGAATACTAGCTGAAAAGATCGATTCAGATCCAGCAACGAAGTATTTATCTAATTTTTCCACGTACCTTCGTTTATTTTCACCTTCTAAATGTCTAACGGTATCAGTGTCGTGCTGTAAGACATTTTCGTGTCGTCTCCAACCGACTTAGCATTGAACATTGCTTTGCTAGACCGGCAATATAGCAACGTAAACAAACCTCTATAACAAACCTGATTGTGTTTATTGACAGATTTGATGCTATTTGTAATTGTCACCTTGTTACATCTGCATAGCCTGCCATTGCTGTGATGCAGCAGCCACTCATATTGCTTTTTTGTTCTGTTATTGTTCTCCCAAAAACTTCAGTGGAATTCCTAATAATGGGCCTTTTCTTACTTCAAAACTGTTAAGCCTGATGAAGACATGCATGCAGAAATGTATCGGAGTTTTTGAGCATGACTAAGCCCTTAAAATAAAGGATTTTTATGTTTCTTACAGCGAGTGCTTAGATGTTTAATTCAATACCAGTGCATCTAAATAACATGGATATTTGACTTCAAAAGCCGTAAATGTAAGTGAATTATATCTTGGAAAATGTGGCAAGTGCGACAGCACGGTCAAACAAAAGCTAGCTAGCATTTGTCTCAGGCTTTTATTCTATAAAAATGAGTTCCCGTCGTCTTTGTAATTAGGTGCATTCTTTTGTAAATCTTCCAGGTTGTTACTGTTGGGGAAAGAATTACTCATTCTGACAGAATAGCTAAGAGAAATATTTAAAAAAAAAAATAATTGGGGAGGTCAATATTTTTACAAAGAGGTCAGACATCACTTTCTTTCTTTTTAAAAATCACAAAGCTTTATTGGGTTCTTAAAGTCATGATATTAATCATAAGCAATCATTTCATGAAATATTGTGAGCTGGAAAACAGTTTTCTAGCAAAGTTTGTACTTATGCTGTTTATTATCATTAGCAGTGGCTGATTTTGCGATTTCTGTCATCTTTTTGGTTAGACTGACCTAACGCTTCTGCTCACAGCTCATTTTCTATTCCCAAAATATTTCTGTATTCAGTGTTCATCTTTCTTGCATGTGAAAATGCTCATTGCTGTGTGGTAAGCATAACAGAAGAGTGAAGCGTTTTTCATTGGAAACCTAGCGTATTCGCTTGTCTGCGTTTCCCACTCTGTTACATGCCGTCCATGCGCTTATCTTTTTCTTTTTTGGTGGTTGTGCCATTTCTAATACGATTACTTGACGATTTGAAGACGACTTTTCCAAATCTTTCTACTTTTTCAACTAGCGAATTGAAAACAACGTCACCGGAAACAAGTGGGCCGGACATTTTTATAATCAGCCGCACGTCATTAGTCTGCGGCATCAATGCACCTAAAGCTCGGAAGATATCGGCTTCGACCAAGGGGCAAGGCGGCATGACGAAAGATGAACGAAATCGTATTATTTTTTTTCTAATACAACTTGTAGCTTAGCGTAGCAATTTACAGTGTTCACCGTACGGATTTTAAAATGAGCTTTCAATTGTACATATCACGCCAAAAGTACCACTTGACAGATATGATACACACATATTTTGCCCTGAACAGTTGAAATACCACAAATTTTCATTGACAGAGCTTTAAGAGAATCAGTAGGTAGAGGAAAGTATCCTGAAGAAATCTATTTAAATAAAATAGTTATTTCAGTGAGTATGAGCTTCCGTTAATTGATTTACAAGTAGGAAGTCTTGACGAATGCACACATCTTTAAAACGTCTGAATGACGATTATGTTTGTACCAATAACATTTTAGTCCCTCCTCGAACAAAACATGGTTCCAAGTCTTTTTCAATGTTTGTTTCTCCAGCTAGTTTAAGCGTGGCTGCCTTAAAATATCTTGTGAGCCCGGCGTAAAATTTGTCCAACTAGGCTTTCCGTACATGTTCTGCTGTAGATTTACTTCCGCATACGTTTTTTTACGCACATGCACGCCTTCACTATCTTCCCCAATCCTTATCAAATTAACGATCTGAGGCCTCGACACAGGATGGCCATTATTACTTTACTGCACTAAGACATCATTTATTCAATCTTCATGTCCGGTTAGACGCTTCTTGGTGGACGTTGAAGCTTGTCGGCATAACTTAGCTTAACCTAGTTCCGCCTAGCTTAGTTTGCTATAGCTGCGAACAAAGAAACGCGCTTGTGTCACTTCGCGTAATGAAAAGTGTTGTGTTTGTCGCGTGAGAATGTGTACAAGAAATAAATCAGATTACGAAGAACTTTATGGAGCAGAAGAGGAGCTGAAGCGACGACGTCAACAACTCGGTGCTGATTGCAGGCTTCAGCAGTCTCAAGTAGCAGGTTTGTTCTCTTGAATTTGTGTGACTAATGTGTTCATAACAGACATCTTTGGTCATAGAGAAGTGATACACTAATAAAATGAGTGGTAAGAATCAGAGGAGTAAGGATTTCTGCCACTTTTTATGCCTCAAATCGGCCAAATTTTATTCGTCCCCCGTTAAATTAGTTACTGAAACCTTGAGTCTTTGGTCTAAAAACATCAGGATGTTCGGGCTATTTTTTGAAAATTAAATGTGTAAACATTTTTCGATTTTTCTTTTTTTAAATCAATGATGTCACCTCGAGCCATGTCATTTACTGGGACAAACTGAGAGCGAGTGCATCGTCACAACTTACTTCCAACTTCACAGAAATCAAGAATCATGCGAGGATGGATAAGGATGTATTGCACTAAAAAAAACAAAAAACGTTCAGCCAGCCATCCAGAAACCTATTTCGAAAATATGTAATGCAGTCTTGTGTGACAGCCATCGGAAATCCAAAATGTCCACGTCTTTCAAAGCCAAAGTATAATGTCATTATTTATGTATGATCATAATCCTTATTCTCCTAAATTATGTTCTTGTAGTGTGTAAATTTGAAGACTTCCTTTAAGACTTCGAATATAATGTTAGTTCTGATCATGAAAAGCCAAAATCACCATTAGATTTCAATTAATTGCACAGCTTCAGATCAAAATGAAAATTATTTCAGAATCACCAAAAAACATCGTCCATAGAAAATTGATATTTTCTACATTAGTTATCCTCACCAGGGTAGTCAAATTACATTTACAGTATGACTGTGGTCATAGTTTTTTTTTTTTCAAAGATATTTTTTTTACATTGTCTGATCATCCATTTTCTGAACCCTCATCCTCACAAGGGACATGAGAGTATTGGAGCCAATTCTCGCTATCTTCAGGCAGGAGGGAGGGTACTGAACTGATTGTCAGCCAAGCACATAGAGACAAACAACAGTCGCACTCACAATCACACCTAGGGGCAACTTAGCATGTCCAATTAATGCGTGTCTTTGGGATGTGGGAGGAAACTGGAGTGCCCAGAGAAAACCCACGCAGGCACAAACTTCACACAGGCAGGGCCAGGATTCGAACCCCGGTATTCAGAACTTTGAGGCAGCCTCTCGAACTCATCGGTGCCCAATGCGTCGATCGCCATCTACCAGTCACTCTCCAAGGCAGTTATGGTCCATCCTGACCCCGTGTCCAAAAAAAACCTATCATCCATTTCATTGCTGCTTGATTCGGCCTCACTGCGCCAACACTACATCTAGGATTAACAATTATACTGTTCAAAATAAATGACTTTAACAGGAATGCAGTTAGTGTTGTGGTTTCGTAAGTGTTGATGAGGAACTTCTGCCTACAAACATATACAATAGCTCTCTACCTGTTTTTGTGCATATTAATGAACACTTTTTCATTTTATTATTTTTATTGACCATAAATCCGAACGATTGAGTTGCTCATGTCGCTCACTTTGTGTGATTCCCATACCTTTACTATATATTCACAATAATTCACAACATGAAAAATTAGACTGTAAAACCGTGTTGGGTTTCTGTTCTTGTCTTGCAGATGTCACTGGGGATCGTAGTCCCGAATGGCACGATCCAGAGTCTCGCCACATTAAGGAGGAGGTGGAGGATGACGAGCCTCAGTACCTTAAAGAAGAGGAGACAGAGCCCGCCCACATTAATGAGGATGAGGAAGACTATCTGCACATTAAAGAGGAGGAGGAAGATATCACTAAGTTGCAATTGACTGACGTCTCTTTGAAGAGTGAAGATGAAGGTCAAAGTGAGGAGGACTGGGGGGCGGAGCCTCTAAGTAGCAGCTCAAGTCAACACATGACATCAGAAGGTGATGGAGACTACTTTGGAGGATCAGAGGGAGATAGCCTCTTAGCTCCACTATCAGATAGTGACAACCTAACGTCTCACACTCCTGACCCTGATGATGACGACAAAAAGTCTGAGGTTCATAAACCTCACACTGACGCCAAATACTGGGAATGTACTCTGTGTGCGAAAAGCTTTGCTTATAAGTGTGTTTTAAAGCGACACATGAAAATACACACTGGAGAGAAACCTTTTTCCTGCTTAGTTTGTGGTAAAAGATTCTCTCAAACGACTCATTTGGCAACACATACAAGGACACACACTGGGGAGAAACCTTTTTCCTGCTCCGTTTGTGGTAAAAGATTCTCTCAAACAACCCATTTGACAACACACATAAGAACACACACAGGTGAAAAGGGTTTTTCCTGTTCAGTTTGTGGTCAAAGATTTACACGAAGAGCCAATATGACAGCACACACAAGAACCCACAACCTCTTAGCTCCACTATCAAATCTTGATGACACAGCATGTAACATTAATGAAGATGAACTGTCTGGAAGAGGTATGACACGTCACACTGACAACAAACCCTGGGAATGTTCTCAGTGTGGGAAAACATTTCCTTGTAAGAGCAGTTTGACGAAACACACAAGAACACACACAGGGGAGAAACCTTATATCTGTTCAGTTTGTGGCAAAAGATTCTCTCAAACAACCCATTTGGCAACACACACAAGAACACACACTGGAGAGAAACCTTTTGCCTGCTCCATTTGTGGTAAACGATACTTCCAAGGAAGTCATTTAACGACACACATAAGAACGCACACTGGGGAAAAACCTTTTGTTTGCGCAGTCTGTGGACTCAGATTCTCTGAAAAGGGAAACCTAATAATACACACCAGAACACACTCTGGTGAGAAATCTTTTGCCTGTTCAGTTTGTGGTCAAACATTCTCGAGAAAGGAAAGCTTAAAGACACACACAAGAACTCACACTGGTGAGAAGCCTTTCACCTGCTCAGATTGTGGTAAAATATTCTCACGAAAGGGAATTTTAAGAATACACAGACGAACCCACACTGGTGAAAAACCTTTTATTTGCTCAGTTTGTGGTCAAGGATTCAGTCAGAAGGGGAGCTTAAAACAACACACGAGAACCCACACTGGTGAAAAGCCTTTTGCCTGTTCAGTTTGTGGTCAAAGATTCTCTCAGAAGGGTCAGGTTAAGAGACACAAGTGTGCTGGTGACAATAGAAGTGATAAATGAACCTTCTGAAAAGGGAACTAAAGAGAAGATGTCAAAACTGTGTTGTAATAAGTAAGGATTTCCAAAGGTGGCCCGGAAGCTGCCCAGCCGGTTTCATCACAAAAGACTCCTAATCAAATTCCAAGTTCTTTTGTTTGGTCAATGATCTCATCCCAAAATAAAACCCTAGTACACTTAATTTGTCTTTGAGTATTTACTAATTACAAAAAGCTTAGGTTGAATAGAAGCATGGATCGCCTGACTGTCTTCCTGCTCTTGTGGGATCTGGAAAATGAATAAGTCATCTTTTCAGGTAACAGTTCCCTCAGATGGACCGTTACTAAACCACTTGTAACTCTTTTCAGCCTGAATGTTATCAATATGTCTGTAATGCATGTTGTGTTCATAACATAGTGTGGTCAGTTTTAACAAACAAAAGGCTCGGGTGTCCGAGTGACCCGTATGCAGCAGCATAGAAATACGCCATACAAGTTCAAATATCTGGTATTTTAAATATTCACTACTGCTCCCTTAAATGTACAAAGCTGTTATTCTAAATTACATTTAAAATGTATCTAAAGACAAGCTAGATAATTATATAAGATATTATTATAATAATATTCTAAAGCAGGGCAGGAAAGCAGAAGAGCAAATCCATCTATCCATCCATTTTCTGTGCCGCTTATCCTCACAAGAATCGCGAAGGTGCTGGAGCCTATCCTAGCTGTTATCAGGCTGGAGGCAGGGTACACCTAGAACTGGTTGCCACCCAAGAGCGGGGCACATGGAGACAGACAACAGTCACACTCACAATCACGCCTAGGGGCAATTTAGAGTGTCCAATTAATGTTGCATGTTTTTGGGATTTGGGAGGAAACCGAAGTGCCCAGGGAAACCCCACGCAGTGACGGGGAGAACATGCAAACTCCACACAGGCAGGGCCGGAATTTGAAGCCCGGTCCTCAGAACTGTGAGACTAAGGCTCTACAGCTGAACCACCGTGCCGCCTAGCTCATTTTATATTGTAAATGTGTACAGAACATTTCTCTACCAATTAAGACTACCAGCTATTGAAAATATAGAATTTGATGGATTTCACAACAGAACAAAGTTAAGAATTAAATTCAAGTTATAAATAATATGGCCATCTGACAGTTCTGGTTTCTCATGCGGCCCCATGAAGTAATTTCCCATGCCACATTTAGAACCTCCCCAAAGTTTGCAATATTAAAAGTAGAGGTAGAGTAGAGAAGTTAGAGGTTAAAAAAATGACAAAGAAAAGTCACGGCCCAGGTTTATGGTGATTGCCCGGGTGAGGATACCTGCTAGGTGCAACAGCAGTTGAGCTTGTTGCCCCTCCTCTTCTTTTCTCACACAAGGTTCCTCTCGGTAGTAAGATGTGCTTCTTGCACATATTTCACAGGGTTAGGGGTTGTCACAACACTCCACGCTCGGACTCGAGCTCGGTTCCACATTTTAAAAACAAATTGCTGAATGTACCTTCGCGTGGTTCTCAGTGATTTCTTCTGGTTGCACGATGGCTGTGCGCTTGCGGGTAGTGTGGCCCACGGTTTTACTCTAGTAACACTACAATAATACGTCTCGAGCAAAATTAAATTCTCCAAGAAATTACTTGATCGAGATTATTATAAATAATACAATAAATATATATGGTGGATACTTTGCGGATTTTGTCTGGACCCTGAGCAAGAGTTGTTGTGACAAGTGGAGTCATTTTGAGATCTGCGGCGGGCGACGCTAAAACACGACAAGAAAAGTAATAATGCTCGTATTTTGTGCTACGTAAAACGGCGTAGAGTTACGACAAAGGAAATCGGAGTCCCTTTCAAAGAAAAAAAATCAGTACATTCCTTTTTTAAGTTGTTTATTGAGATAATACTCTTTGGCGTTGGCAAAACAATCATCCAAATAATAATCGATTATGGAATAAGTTTGTTTGCATCGCCTTTTTGTGGGAACATCGACCTTTAGTAAGAGTGCAAAACAATGTAAAACATTTCTGAAGAGGGTCTGGGGTATAAATACTACTCTGGCGTCGAATATCATTTGATAATTTACCAAATTACGATTTATTTCAATGCCTGTGCCCTTACCAATGTGAGCGCTACGATGGCATGTCGGTTTCGTTTCCAGAATTTTATTCACATCTGTGCGCCACATCTCGCTTCCGCTGAGATTTTCTCTCCAACTCCAAACGCACTTCCACCCACTTCACCAAATCTCCTTGAATTCGCACCAAAACAACCTACCGAACTCTCGACACACTACGGTCATCGGTGCTTGGCTGGTCTAAAATATGTCTTCAATCTTCAGGTTTGGTTAGAACCTACCCTATCCTTCCTTGCTTGCCGCTAACAAAGAGACCCGTTTGTGAACAACACACCGCCAACCAGCGATCAAATGTCAGTCTAAACTTTTGATCTGCATAAACCAAAGCCCGTTTTTGCTCCCAGCATTTTCTCAGACAACATTGCATGGTCCAGTATAGGTTTTGTTAGCGTTTTATCGCGTATTTGGGTTATTTAACAAAAAATATGGTTAAGAGGTGTAGTCACGGACTTTGTAATAGTGACGACAGGTATCCTGAAAGGCTAGTTGGTGGAGTTCGATTCGTACCCTTTCCAAAACCGAAGACCCAGTACGAAAAATGCCTTCGATGGATCAAACTTTGTGGAAGACCGCATCATCAACTAAATCCATCTAATATCAACCGGAACAGATATGTTTGGACGAAGGTATGCCCTATATTTGATTTTCAATACATGTCTCGTATAAATGAATTCAAAGTTCTTCGCTAGCATAACACTGCTGCGTGTGAACGATTGTCACACTTATTCTTTGTTGAGCGATATTTAGCGATGATCGGACTGCGCAAACGTATTGATTTCTTGCTGGCTCGCGGCCGAAGCTGAACCAGACTGTGTTTGCACGAAGATATGCCCTAAATTTGATTTTTAATACACGTCTCGTAT
Organism: Syngnathoides biaculeatus; assembly: GCF_019802595.1. NCBI lineage: Eukaryota > Metazoa > Chordata > Actinopteri > Syngnathiformes > Syngnathidae > Syngnathoides > Syngnathoides biaculeatus. The sequence continues at coordinate 10,720,662 of NC_084656.1, read as the reverse complement.
AAATGAATGAGACGTTCTCCACTAGCATAACATTGCTACGTGTGAATGATTGAATGAAATCAGAAGCATGGAGTCTGTCTCAGTTCAGAATGTATTGTATTGTATTTGCCATTTTTACTGTTTGTCTGACGTCAGCGCACGTGGCGTGACGTCACTTCAGGAGGCGTGGTTAAGTGCCCTGTACGGAGGGGTCAATTGTGTGAAAATGTGCTCAAGAAGGACACAAGAGTAGGAGGAGGAGCTTTGTGGAACAAAAGAGAAGGAATACCGACAATGTCAGCCAATGAACGTTTTCAAGAAGTCTCGAGTTGGGTTACACACAGGTTTGGTCACTTAACTGACTACTTTCCATTTTTACAATATTCCTGTTTTTATTCAAGGCCAGCGCACGACGTTACATTTAATTTAAGATCAAATAAAGTGTACTTTGTAAATCTGATCACGTCGAGACAAAATGTGTCCCTTTCACCCACCTGGCCTGACCTCAGGCGATCTGTTTTATAGAAAAATGTCTACATAAATGCTATGACCAACGCCTCCAAAGCAAATATATTCGTGTAGCAAATTTCATACATAAAGTAACACAATGAGCTTTATATGATTACGAGCGTTTAAATCGAAAGTATTTTCCCATACAAATAAATGTTGTTGATTGGGAAAATGTTCAGTGAAATGTCTCTACGTAACGTGTATTTGGATATTTGGTTGATCATTCACCATTTGTATGTGATCGTCGGCCTACTATAAAACGTCAAATGCAGCCCAAATTAACAGGCATCAAGTATTTTAGGATTTAACATGTTGATTTTATGAATTTTCTACTCAATAAAATGAAACTGTCAACGGGCCGTTTTGGAACAATTTCTAAATGTTAAATAACTCATTGGCTTTGCCCCTCCTTGAGCTGTCACCTTATCATGCAGGAGGAGTTTGTGTGGTCTTAGTGATCCTAGGAGCTCAGTTTTCTGGGGCTTCACGCCCTTGGTTGGGTCACTCATGGCAAAAGGATTGAGATGAAGGAGCTGGCAAAGCACAGCCCCATAAGCAGTTGTTGGGTATCCATTGGCTAAGCAAAATGTAGATTTGACTTCGATTCGGGATGTTGTGAGTTGGTGGTGAGAATACTTCAAAGGCTTCCTTGGGGAGGAGCTACTAGTGCAGAAAAATTCCTTGTGTGTTGCTGATGAAGCTGATTCTGATAAGCAAAACCTTTCTCATATTAAAAATAATGTGCTGGATCCCACATCCATTAAAAAGAGGAGGAAGAGACCCCATATATTAGTATGCCATCGATTGGCGTTCCTTTGCAGAGTAAAGATGACGATAAAAGTCAAAGTGGGCAGTTGGAGGTACGGAGCCTTCAAACAGTAGCACCTCAACTCATATGACAACAGAAGTTGGAGACCACACTGGAGGATCACAAGCAGACAGCCTCTTAGCTGCACCATCAGATAGTGATGATGCAACATCACAAACTCACGCTGATAATTTTCATAATGATAAAGGAAACTCTAAAAGTAATATGACATGTCACATTGACAGCAAAGACTGGGAATGTTCTCAGTGTGGGAAAACATTAAGTTCAAAGTCGAATTTGAAAGTACACACGAGAACGCACGCTGGTGGAAAACCTTTTGCCTGTTCAGTTTGTGGTAAAAGATTCTCTTCAAAAGATAAGCTAATAAGATAAGACATAAGAAGATGGTCAAACATTCTATCTGGAGGTAAACTTGATAAAACATACTAGAACCCACACTGGAGAGAAACATTTTCCCTGCACAGTTTGTGGTAAATTTTTCTCTGAAAGGGGAAGCTTAAAATCACACACAAGAACACACCATGGTGTGTGAAACCATTCGTCTGCTCATTTAGTTGTCTAACATTCTCTCAGAAGCAAAACTTGAAAAAAACACTCAAACCTACACTGGAGAGAAACCGTTTTCCTGCTCATATTGTGGCCAAAGATTCTCAGAACGGCACATTAAAAATACATTGAAGAACATACACTGGTGAGAAACCTTTTACGTGCTCATTTTGTGGTAAACGATACTCTGTAAAGGGAAGCTTAAAGGGCCACTGTCATGACTTGCATGATTTTTAGTATGTTATTAATAAAAAAAAATGGCAGTCGACATGGACCCATATGTTTTTTACCACAAAACATGATTTTGACGTATACAGCTTTTTGTAACTCCCACCATGAAAATCCTCTCAAGAGATTTGTTTTCAAGAAAAAGCAGGAAGTGATGTACATGGCAGGACCACCCTCAAGTGGACTCGTTTGTATCTATTATTTCTACCTCCGGGAAGGCAGCTTGTTGTTCCTTCGTGTTAGCCAAAATGCCGGCTCATTGCATTGCTGGACATTGCTTGAACACCCGGGAGGATGGATTTACCCTTCATAAGTTTGCAAGAGACCAGGTTCTTACTGAAAAATGGATTGCACGGGTGCACAGGACGAGAGCTTCGTGGTTTCCAAATGACAGGTAGGTGTGTATACAGCTACTAAAAAAAAATAATAGTTTGGGGCGGACCACGTAATCCATCTCTCATAATGTAACAAAAGATCCGTGTACGTATGACAGGGGTGCTAAATGTGTCGATGTGCGCGTCAGACTGCTTCCGTGTTGGGCTCGCCCGCGAAGGCTGCCATGTCAGCTCGCCCGCAAAGGCTGCCATGGCGGCTCGCTAGCGAAGGCTGCCGCATCGTGCCTCATAGACGAGCACGGCTTCGGCCAGGCTGGCTCATACGTACTCTCTGGGAGTCTGTCGCCACCGCAGCAGTTTGCACTTCTTTGGCACAATCTTCGGCGCCGCGTCCACCAGTCATGGCTTCGGCGCCGCGTCCACCGGTCACGGCTTCGGCTGGGGTGGGTCATCTTCGGCGCCGAGGTGGCTTATCATGGTGCTGAGCCGGGCCGCTTTACGGTGTTGTCATCGCACCTGGGTGAGTGCACCATTGCCGGTGGGGTTGTTCATAGCCACCGCCGTCGTTCGCGATGAACCACCCCAGCTCGGCATGATGAGCCACCTTGGTGCCACCCCGGCCGAAGCCGTGATTGGCTCAACGCACCCGGGCCGCAGCGTTGTGATCGTTCGCGGCTGAGTACACTACATACTGTCATAGTGTCGGGGAGTCTGTTGTTAGTTAGAAAGTGATCTGCATATATTCTAAATATGGCTCGTAACGATAGGATAATATTGCCCTGGACACTTGACTTGATTGTGAGACGTTCTCTTCTTCGAAAAGAGCTTCTGTGTCTGAAGGGACGTGTCCCACGGTAAGGGCCACAGCGTGTTTTCAATGGGGAATGTCCCAGGTGACGTCACATAAAGTAAATGCAGCCAATATGGTGACCACTTGGATGTTAGATGAGACTTCCGCAACTTTGCGCATGGATGACATGCTCTCCGCTCATAATTATTTTTCGTGTAGACATTGAAGTGAATAATGTGATATGTATTTTTCATTTCACTATTTTGGAGTCTATACAGGGATGACACTTGACCTTCAACAGAACACGTGAGAACATACACTGGGGAAAGACCTTTTATCTGCTCAATTTGTGGTCATCAATTTTCTGTAAAGAGGAAATTAAGCATACACACAATAAAACACACTGAGGATGAGCCTTTTGCTTCCACAGTTTGTGGTAAAAGGTTTACTCTTAAGGGAAGCTTAGATGTACACACCAGACGAACGCACTCCGCAGCGAAACCTTTTTCCTGCTCATATTGCGGCCAAAGATTTTCTCAGAAAGGAACATTGACAATACACATAAGAATCCACACTGGCGGAAGCCTTTTACTTGCTCAGTTTGCGGCCAAAGATTTGCTCAACGGGAAGGTTAACAAGACATTCAAGAACACACACTTTGCATGTTCCATCTGTGGCCAAAGATTTTCTCTGAAGCCAAACTTAAAAAAATCACGCATGAATACACACTGGAGACAAAACTTGTGCCTGCTCATATTGTGGCCAAATATTGTCTGACATGGGAAGTTTAAGAAGACACAAAAGAATGCACAATGGAGAAAGACCTTTCACCTGCTCAGATTGTGGCAAAAAAAAAAAAAAATTCTCAGACAAGAAAGACAAGCCTCTCTCACTGATTATGGGAGAAGCTGCAGATGATGCTAGGAGAGCAGATATTGGGGGAGCATAAAGCAGGAAAAGGAAAAGTGTGGTTGTTTAGCTAATCGGGGGGGGGGGGGGAGCAGCTATACTCACCACGGTGGCCCGTGAGCCATTTGCGGCCTGTGAGACCATATTTTGTAGCCCCCACCTTAATATGAAAGTTTAATGTTAGCGCGGCCCTCGAGATTTTTGCATGATACCATCATATCTGCAGTATACCTTTCTGTGAGATCAGCAACATCCAGTGGAGCTACTGTGATTTTTTCCAAATGAACATGACCAACTCATCCACAAAGGTGGTACCGAATTCGGGATATGAGGACTGAGTAGACTGTACTATCTCAAGTCAAGTAAGTACTCAAGTAAATACAGTCAGAGCTACTGAGAAGTTTATTGCTGATGTAGCCCCCTATTGGAAAATAAAGTGTGTTCGATCTAATACTGGCACTTAGTTTAGTTCCAATCTCGAGTCGGGAAAAAGGCCATAAGACATGAGGCATCTGCCCATCAGAACAGAACTGCAGAGAAACAAGCATACACTTCGAGGTGAGCAGATGCATGTTGCGTGAAAGTAACTTACCAAAAAGAATTTGGACATGAAAATAATCCCTCTGTAAAGACAAGCGCGATGGTTTGCTTGCACCACTTGTCAATGGTGGGATTCAGCTGCACCTACGTCATAAAATCATGTGATTTTTGTTTACGTCGCCATATTGCCAGTCAAACAAAGCATTGTTGCAAGTTAATTCCGTTGAGACGACACGAAAATATGTCTTATAGCACGACACGCGGAGTTTTGTCCGATACCGTTAAACATTTAGAAGGTGATAATAAACGAAAGTATGTGGAAAAATTAGAGACAGTTGGCATAGAGGACCCATATTTAATCCCGAAGTCGATGTTTTTAGAGAATGAGAAATAGGTGACTTGCAGGTGCAGGCCGCCATATTGGGAGGTCTCATTTCGCTGGTTACATTAGATTACATAAGACGCTTTTTGACTTCTGAGATGATGGTGCACACGTGTTGTGTTATTGGCTGCTATAACAATTTCAGCAAAGAAGGGAACAGACGGTTTTTCCGATTTCCGAAAATAATTACGCACCAAGGACCCCAAACAGAAGAAATGTCGAGCAAACGGCAAGCGAAGTGGCTCAGTAATATCTCGCGTGCAGATCTCACTTGTCCCACAGTTTCAAGTCGTGTGTGCAGCGATCACTTCATAAGTGCTAAGTTTAAGCCTACTATTGCACTTTGACCATATCCTCCTACCGCTACTTTTGCATGTATGTGTTGTTTGCTCTGTTTTATATTACGAGACTAACGCTGTTTGATAGGTCTACATGTACATGTACATCCAACTCAGCCGCCGATCGAAATCGGCCGCCAGTGACAGGCTTTTCATCTACAGTTTACGATACAAACGTATGGATGTGTGTTGTGCCTTTGCTGTCTGTTTACTGTCTGTAAACGTCAAATTATTTTTAAGAAGGAAAAATACCATATATATATATATATATTATATATATATATTAAAAACAACACAAGTATGCATGTAGCACCTACCACCTACCAGGGCATCATTCACGCTAGCCCTAATACAACAGTGGCGGCTTTCTATGTGCTGACATTTGAGTAAGGCAAATGTGAACAAATAGAAAGCCACTACTGTTGTATTAGGGCTAGTATTACTATTAGGGCTACATTCAGACATTCACACTATAATTTGTTAGTACTTAGTAATTTACACCTTGTACATTTTAATTATTGTCACATTACTTAATGCTCCTTCAAATTAATTTAAAATGTGGTGTAATATTTATTTGTCATAGATCTTTTTCCCAAATCGGTCCGATTTGTCGGACCTGAAAAGGCCATAATGGCTAAGCAGAAACAACAACAACAGTGAGTTACGCACTTTGTGCCGGGTGATTACAAGTTACTTACTCGGGCAACGATTAAAACCTTTTCTTCAGACAACGTTTTGCAGAGGACACTCTGAATCCACCCGCTTACAAAGTAATCGTAAGCCTCCAAGGACTTGTAGGCCTTCATCTGTTGGTTAGTAAAGCTGTTGGTTGTAAGCACAAAGTAGTTCAAAATTTCGCCAACATTTTTCAGTTGCAAAATCAGCCTTCGATAGACTATACGGGTCCAGATCCTCACATAAACTGATTTTCTGCCTGTAGTAGGGTTTCAGATCAGCCGACAGATCCTCAAAATACTTGGAAAACGCAATAGAAAGTGCTGATACAATGAGCGCGATGCTGGTATGTAGACAAATTTTAAGAACTGTTTACAACCTCCCAAAATGGCCGACACACAAAAAATTCTTACCCACAATGCACTTGCTCTGAAGTTGTGCAAGTGACCTATTGGACCATTACTATGTTTGCACTTGTCTTGGACAACTGGAGCAACACACGTATCTGGTGAGTAAGTCATCAAGATTTACGCAGAAGAGTTTGAAAGCGTATAAAAGTCTGAACGCATACAAATACTTCGTTGCTGGATCTGTTCTCAATCAAGAATAAATCCCACATAGTGATGGACCCACTCAGATTTTTGCAATACAAATACCAATATTTAAATAAATGACCCCTGGTTTTACACAAACTCGCGTTCAATAACTATGATTGGAAAAAAAAACTTAGGACAGGGAGTCGTCTCCTGCGTACACGGAAGCATATTGCTGCCACACGCTAGTAAACCTCTCTGTGACAGACGGTTTATTTGTTTTTAAATATGCTTTGTTCTCAAATGAGTCAACCTGGCATTATAAATATTTCTTGATAATTTGAGATTGAGAAGAATAATTCATCCCTGAAATGAAGTGATCGCTATACAGGCATATGTATTTGGTTGGGCACAATCCATCACGTTTAATTGCCCAAATCCATCAATCTTTTCACCTGTTATTCCATAGAATGATCTATTTGAAGCACTGTCTCGTCTACTGTGACAACCAACAGCACAACAGGTCTCGGGCAATTTGAAAAATCTGCTCCGGTTCAACAACTCCCGCATTGCCAAGCAGCTAGGTTCAACTGGCAATATGGGTCCGTGCAAACAGTGACGTCACATGCACGATCGTTATAGACTGTTTTCGACTGATGTCACACATATTCAGGTTGAAAACGCGGTCGCCATTTTGGTTTGGTGAATTCACGTCACCAAACCATAACCAAGCAGGAATAATTTCAGAAATGCGTATGAATGGGGGCACACTGCTATGTTATCGGTTGCTCAAATAAAAGTGGGTGTTGTAAAGTGTCTTTCTTTAGACTGCCAGCTGTGATCAAGAACCAGTGCGAGAAAGCGCAGCAGTTATCAACCAAATGGCGACAACTTTGGCTCTCTCGTATTAGCAGAGCCGATGTAGCAGCCAAGACATTCCCTTATGTCAACGTTTGCTCGGAGCATTCTTGGTAAGTATTGGATACCTTTTAGAATTTCCCACCTACTTACCAATAACTAAGTTCTGTGAAGGGGAAGTATTCTTTAGGGCCAAGGGCCTACATAATACTCGTCTGAGAATGCAATGCATGCCTCCAAAATCTGTATTTTCTGATTTATTATAATAAATTTGCAAAAACGAGTTAAGGCACCACTAGCGTTTTCGTGAGTTGAGTTAAAAATGCAGCCGTGGAAGTGTAGAAAAAGGTGCGGGCTCCAGTTGGGACTCGTCCCGGGAGAACCTGTCTCTCTTCCACTCAGTAACAAAAACGAAAATAATAATCTACACCTTTTTCATTGGGATAGTCAACATAATTTAACACAACGGTGACTCTAATCACACGGTACATATTGAAATTGCATTGTGCAATACACTAACCTTAGCAGTGTGGAGACAGGTTGCTTACAATGCATACCGCCGCATCACGAACTCAGCCATTGATGAATTTGTTATAGGCCTCCAGAGCTTTGTAATGCTTTAGTTGGTCCATGGTGTAAGCGCTTGTTGAGAAGAGGACCCATCCGACATGGCCAGGTGCCCCGGATGTAGTCACGTGGTCGAAAACAGTCTATACATGGCACCATCACTGTTAGAACAGTATTTTATTTACTTTTATTTTCAGCTAAAGGTCCTGTGTCATGAAAATCTAAATTTTCTCCTTTTTTAATGTCAAAATGAGTCTGTGACACGCTTTTAAGTTCATCAAGGAGTATGGAAAAAAACAACAACAAAATGTTAGCTTTTATTCAGGTAAGGCAACTGAGAACATATTCTTATTTCTCATGCTGACCTGGCAGCTAATATCAAAGCAAAATAAAAGCAAATACACGACATAGAAATATAGTTAAATAATACATGACAAGATGTCTATCTTATTTAGTTTCACATATACTGTAGAATTTATCACTAAGAGACAAGTTTTTGTTTACAGTAATTAACCAAGAGTTAATTTGATATGCACATTACCAAAACTGGTTAAAGATGTATGTATGACGTATATCAGATGTATTGCTACAAGTGTTTGATCAAGAGTCTATACAGAAGACCTTTCGGAATGTCCAAAGTTTACGATCCTCCTTGGTGCATGAATTGATTTAAACCTCCAAATTGAGAGGTGAAACCTTCATTGATCAACACGATTTTCACCTACACATTTGTGTCTCTTTAGATGAGCCTTTTTAGAGATTTTTTGACCACAAACTGAGCAGGAAAATTTTTTTTCTCTGGTGTGGGTTTTTGTGTGTCTTCTTAATTTCCCCTTTTCAGATGACCTATACCCACAAACTGAGCAAGCAAATGGTTTTTCACCAGTGTGGGTTCGTATGTGTGTTTGTAAATGTCCCTTCCGAGAGAATCTTTTGTCACAAACTGAACACGGAAAAGGTTTCTCCCCAGTGTGTATTCTTGTGTGTATTTTTAAGTCTCCCATTCTATAGAATCTGTGACCACAAACTACGCAGGAAAAGGGTTTCACGCCCGTGTGTGTTCTTGAATGATATAGCAAGGCTCCCTGCTGAGAGAATCTTTGACCACAAACTGTGCAGGAAAAAGGTTTCTCACCAGTGTGTGTTCTTGTGTGATTTTCCAAGTTGGTCTTCAGAGAAAATCTTTGATCACAAACGGAGCAGGGAAAGGGTTTCTCCCTAGTGTGCGTTCTTGTGTGATTTCCGAGATTTGTTTTATTATAGAACCTTTGACCACAAACTGAACACGCAAAAGGTTTTTCTCCAGTGTGTATCCTCATGTGTTGTCTCAAACCCCTCTTATAAGTAAAACTTTTCCCACATTGAGAACATCCCCAGGGTTTGTCGTCAGCATGACATGTCATATCGCCTTGAAAGTGTTCATCATCAGTGTCCGGAGAATGTGACGTTACGTCGTCATCTGATAGTGGAGCTAAGAGGCTCTCTGTTTTTGGTCCTCCACAGTGATCCCCATCATGCTCTGTTGTCATGTGTTGACTTAAGCTGCTGCTTGGAAACTCCGCCACTCTGTCCTCCTCACTCTGACCTTCATCTTCACACTTTAAAGGGACTTCAATGAATGACAACTTGGTGATATCTTCTTCCTCTTCCTCTTCTTTGATTTGGGGGACCTCCTCGTTCGCCACTTCCTTTTTAATGAGATGGGATTCTGGACAAGGATCTTCATTGAGATCTGCAGGACACGAGAATAGACATTCATAAGTGACTTTCACCTTTTCTTGGTCACTGGGTATCCACAGTCTGGCAGTTTTTACACTAGATGACCTTGCTCATTAAACCCACCCATTTTTAACCAGGCTTGGGAAAAGCAGTGGGTGGGAATTGTTGCACAGATCTGGAATCAGACTTGTGCTTTTTGTGTGAAAGGCAGACCAATGTACTACTACTCTACTAGTTCAAGAAGACAGACACTCATTGTAAGGTCAAATCTTTTGTATACATTACAGGTGTGACAAACAGATGTTGGTTGCACTTTATTTGAACAAACTGTGAATGTACTTGGCATGAATGTATTTACTTTATTGTGTGTTTATTATAGCCATAATGTGTTTTACCTGATTACTTCATACACTAAAAAATTATTTGGATACACTAAAAAACGATTTGGGAGGGTGTTAAATATAATCCATGAAAATCATGAGAATTACATTATTATTATTTATAGGTAAAGTAACCTAAAGTTTAGTAAAATCGAGCTAAAAGCCGTTGGTACTACAATATCTACCAGGTGACGCATACATGCCATACTAAATGGCTGATGTTTCTTCAACACAAAATGCCGTCACCCATCGGTGAGAACCGATCTTTCAGAATAGTCTTTAGCTAGCGGATTAGCACAAAAGCAAACAAAGAAAAATGCACTATATGGTAAAACAAGCTTAGCTAAACATCGATCACTACTTCAATTTGTTCCTGCTTGTATTGTGTTTTGCAAGGACTGCAGGCAATATGTGTATTTCTTCTGGATTGTACGGAAAATGAATTGGTCACCACGTTCACTGTAATGTGGAAGATCTATGTGGAGGCATCTCAGAGATTAGCCACTGGAGTCTTTCTATGAGTCATTTGGCGTTTGCACTTGCCTTGGAAGTCTTGATACTGCCAAATTAGGCATAACTGCATCAGTGAAATAAATATTCACAGTCACACTGGTCATATATTTGGCTGAAAGGTTACTGAATCAATTTCAAGCCAATGAATTGTTTCGGATTGCACCATTTCTCTAAATCAGTAATTCCCACCATTTTGCATTTGAAAAAGATCTCACAGCACAGCACCATACAAAATGTCACAAAACGTGGATACACATGTCAATGGACCTTTCCGACCTGTCAATCACTCGTACAATAATAGCCAATCAGATAGCCACATTCTCTTAACGTTCTTTGGGAACGTGCAATTCTGATGAACGATATCCTGCCAGGTTACAAGGGGCCCGGTTGATTCATTTTCCAAAGCTAAAACACATTTGACGAAGAGTCTACGACGGATTAAGGCTTGCGGAAGAGCGCACGTACAACTAAGTGTGGACAACATCAACAAACACAAGGCTGTATGTTCGAAGGCAAGTGAGGGAGAAGTATCTTCTCTGTTTTTGATTTAATTATTATCAGTGCTTTATATATTGCAGGAGAACAACTTTCACTTTGTTAGCATATCACTGACCTGTCGAATGAAGTGTGTAATGTGTTATGCCGAACAGTCGGGTTAGCGATATGTAGATGTTTGATGTCATGCAAGAGAAATATCTATTTGCCTATTTGTATCACATCGAACTTTTAAGACAGCACACTGGGTTCCATTATGAGCCAAGTCAAATGAATACACCCAGTTATTTGCATAATGTACAGATGGCATAGAGAGTGGGCTAAATTCCGTGTCTACCCTGGTGCACGCTAAGTGACGAAGCAAAAAATACTCACCCTGCTCACGTGCAGTACGATTCCACTATTTTATCTTGTTGGATTTCAATATGACGTTTGTGAGGCATCAAACATTTTTGCATGTTTGAATGTTCACTACCATGTTGACATCGTTAGCTTGGCCTGTTGCTAATTCCTTCGGCTGCTTCGGTCATTGCTTTTTTTCGTTTGTTTTTTTGCGGCCTCCGGTGAAACAGCGTATTAATCCACGGTTTTGTCTCTCGTTCTAGCCATGCCTGACACCATGTTTGTGTGTGTGTCAACAAAAAAAACCACGTGAGATAGCTTTGAATGCTCAGTAGTGCTTGTATTTAGTCACGGCTCTCCACATAACATTCCCACGCTTCTGCAAAGGCTACTGAAACAAACCATTGAGAAGGGGGTGGACACTACCATTTCTAACAGTTGGCTGCTCCAACAGAGCAGGGCCCGACGTAAACAAGTAGGGAGACAAGTCAGGATTCCAGCTCTTATAAAAAGGCAGGGAGAACAAGCTGAAAAACGTTCTTCTCAACGTCAAAGGGATTGGCTAGCAGCATTGTCCAGAGCAGATGTAAACTCTGCTAATATGTCCCATTATCGTGTCTGCTCAGATCATTTTGTCACTGGTAAGTGTTTTTTGTTTTTTTTTGTCAGTTGAGTGATAAATTTCAGTAAACAGGTGACATAGCTCAGTAAGCCCCGACAATGGGGGTCATGTATGGCTCCATGGTGTGTTGGCACTTCCCACATGTGAACATTGAAACTGATACTTAACAGGAAAACATGCTTCCACTTATAATCATGTTAAATGAATACTGTTCTGAAACAGTTTTTTTTTGTGTGTGCTCTGAATAATATGGTTATTGTTTGATACTGTACTGAGTTACATGAATTAAATTGTGAAATATTTTAGGACTGGGGACCTGTTTTGACATCAGCATCCTTTGCACAACTTATCAAAATTTGAATATGACGTGTTGTTTCATTAAGTAAGTTGGCCAAACAAAAAATAAATATATTAACATTTTGTTAATTATGATTATTGTTTCAGGCAAGCCAGCACACCTGTATGACACCACTAATCCGGACTGGGTTCCAACCAACAAACAACTATATGGAAATCAGTGGAATAGGGTCAGTTGAAATTGAAATAAAATGTGTCTCTTTATTCATAAAATGATGTGAAGAGCATTCTTAAGTGCATGTCTTTGTGGAATTATATAATACCCAAGCATGCTTCATAATGGACTTTGCATTCTCCTTTGAACATTTTGTTATTCAAAGATAGTATCAACAGCTCTAAATTGCAAACCAAGAAATCTGTTACATTTGGAAGGCATTTATTGCAATTCATGTACATTTGTACACATATACACATGCATATATATATATATATATATATATATACATATGCAAACACACACACACACACAAGTTTTAGTTTCAAATACAGTGGGTAGCTGTTACCAGTAGAACGAAACATAATTTTCACGGTACAGAACAGCCTGACATGTTAGATGGAGAATGAGACAATAAAATTTTGAAGTAAAATTGCTTTGTTTGTTTTTGTACTTACATAAAATTGGCTACAGCACATTTATATGGTCAAAACATTGTGATAAGGCCAAACAAAAATAATGTTGTGTTTCCGGTAACATAGACTAAGAAAACTAGGGTAGGTCAGTAGGTAGGTAGGGATTTTTTTCATTTTTCATTTTTTGTTGTTGTTGTAATGACTACTTTTGAGGAGGTATTGGCAGCTTCCAGTATGCTTTGTCTTGCATTACAGTCTTTGTATCCTGATGTTGGCTTCAACCCAAAACAGCAGTGCTACAACATGTGAGCAAGCTTCTCCCAGGCCGGCCTTGCACTTGCAATGTGCAGCAAAAAATTTCCCCCTTTCTTCAGCAATCACCAAAGGCCAAAGGGGCTTTTCTCGCAATGCTTGGGAGCAGAGAACCTGTAAAGATAATATTGGAGTTTTTTTAATATCCATGGATGTATACATGTATCATGCACATTTAATTAATATTACTGAATATTTTCACCTATCATGATTGTAGCAAATGAACATTTCACAAAAGTATGTAGGCTAGAGAAATTTATATTTTATTTAAAAAAATGTGTCTATTTCAAATATTATGATTTTGAAAATGTATGTAGTACAAAGAGATGGAAACATAACAAAAATAAATTAATTCTACTCTTTCCTGCATGACATTACTTAACTGTCAAATTATAAGTAGTAAATTATCATTAAATTACTCCTGGCCTCACAAACATTGGATACATTTAAATGTCCATGAATTAAATAATTGGATTTGCTAAAAAGCTGTAGTAGGAACGTCTACATTAAACTGACAAAAGACAGAGTGTAATGAAATATAGATCATTTGAAATGTAAACACTGACCTTTCCACTGACTAGTTGGTATCCATTTCCGACAACAGCTCCCACATCGCGAACCCAGCCACGCACAAACTGATTGTATGCATCCAACCTCTTGTCAGCTTTCAGGTCATCCATGGTATGAACACTTGGAGTGAAGATAAAATAGTTTACAATATCAGGGTAAGTTACAGGAGGATAGTATGTCACATCTGTTGTCCATTCCTGTTTGGGTCAACTCCATCAACCAGAACAAGTTTCTCCTTGTAACGATTCCTTTCGACAGCTGGCAGGGTGTCAACATGTTTACACTTTGGCATCCAAATTCCAAGCGAAGAAACAGTGACGAAACTATATAAAAACTGACTACACCTACAACACTCAAACTCCTCGTGGGTTTGTTTGTCTTCCAATATGGCGAAAAGTTAATCTGCATGCTCGCCAGTGACGTCAGTCGCAGCCCTCAATACTCTTGTGTGAATGCAATGCATGTCTCCAAAATCTGTATTTTCTGTTTCATTATACTAAGTTCGCAAAAACGAGTTACCGCACTGCTAGTCGTTTTGTGAGTTGAGTTAAAAATGTAGCCGTGGAAGTGGAGAAAAAGGTACGGGCTCCACTTGGGACTCAAACCTTTCTCTCGGTAACAAAAACGAAAATAATAATCTACACCTCTTTCATTGGTATAATCAACATAATTTAACACAACGCTGACTGTAATCACGTGGTACATATTGAAATTGCATTGTGCGATAAACTAACCGTAGCGGTGTGGAGACACAGGTTGCTTAGAATGGATACCGCCGCATGAGAACCCAGCGGTTGTAGGCCTCCAGACCTTTGTAAATCTTTAGTTGGTCCACCGTATAAGCGCTTGTTGAGAAGAGGAGATAGTGGACGATGTCTGCATAGGTTACAGACGCCCACATTTGTGTCCTCCATTTGTTTCTCCAAGACATATGGGTCGCTATTGTCGATCAAAGCACACTTCTCGCCGTAACGGTTTCTTGAAACAACATTTAATGAGCCCCAATAACTTTTCAAAGTCTTTTTAGCCATCATGCGGCACTTTTAACAGTCGGACGAACATTTGTGTAACTCTGGTCTATATGCAAGCGCATTAGAGTGAACGGCGCGTCAGTAGAGTGAACCCATCCGACACCGCCAGGTACGCCAGATATAGTCATATGGTCAAAATCAGTCTATTAAAAAAAAAAACAAAAAAACTGAACATTCAATGTGTTTTTTTTTCACGTCTTTTGGAGGTGGGCGCATTGCTGCACCCTCAAGAAGTGCTGTTCGCCCCCACGAAATACACCTGCTGGGAGGCATATACATTCGACAATGTGTAATTCCTATACATTTGAACGTGTACATGTAATGTAAATACCCTCAAATGAAAGTCTGCAACCAAAGCAGATCGTTTAAGATCCACTTCAGATCCAATGCAATGTTGTAGAGAGCCAAAAAGATGAGACGTTGGTTGATGTCCCAATGTATGGACCTGACTGTGCAAGCTTTCGAATGTGGATCCATACTGATCTCGGGATGAATTTTTTTCAATGATACGACTCGCCTCGTTCAGCTGTATGCATTTACTTTGTTGTCTGGAGCCAGGTTGGCATTGCAAAAAATAATCTGGAAAACTACGCCACTGGGCCAACATGATCATGAGGCGACACCGCCAGATCACCATTGTATATAATTAGAATTCAATAACGCTATATTACATGTGGCCAGATGAGGATGATTACTAGGAACGCGTTTACATTTAAAATGTACTCCCTAAGGAGAATAAGAGAACAAACCTGCTGTGGGTAACCCAAATCGGTTGTGATCAAAAACAGAATACAGTAGTTGCTGTGTCGGCTCGTCCTCCTCTTTTGGTTCCAAAAGTTCTTCCTCGTAGTTCGCTGTCCTTCTTGCGCACATTTCGACACGCTTTGCGCTCACACTTGATTCGCTGCTCGGCGACGTTTTTATCGCAAAGACGTCTCTTTGTTAGCAGCTAGCACGCTAAGCTAAACTAGGCCAAAAGGCTTCAACGCGCACGAGACGACTTTAGCCGGACAGGAAGATTTTGACGAAGGAGGTTTTAATCCAGTAGAGTGTGGACAGACGTCGTGTGCGTCGAGGCTTCAGTGTGTTCGGTGAGTATTTAAGAGGAATGCAAAGCATAAAAAGGGCTTGGGCGAAATGTACGGCAACTCCACTTGAACAAACTTCGTCTGGCTTGGGCGAAATGTACGGCAACTCCACTTGAACAAACTTCGTCTCTCTAACAGGAGATTTACACACAACAAAACCCCTCAGTCATTTGAGGTTTTTTTCCACCGAGAAAAAAACCTAAACCACGTTTATGTAGTGTAAAACACTGAGATAACCTACATAGCAAGTGTACAATAACCTCACACGAACATTAATTGGAAAATGTTACATTTCAAAATTGAACAACAGTATTTGCTGTACATTTTCCCCCGCAAAGTTTCTTGCGCACTCTT
Source organism: Syngnathoides biaculeatus (assembly GCF_019802595.1). Lineage (NCBI taxonomy): Eukaryota > Metazoa > Chordata > Actinopteri > Syngnathiformes > Syngnathidae > Syngnathoides > Syngnathoides biaculeatus. The sequence continues at coordinate 10,704,290 of NC_084656.1, read as the reverse complement.
TACGTTAACTCCACGTGCTTCCACGCACTTTACGAAATCTAAAGACTGGATTGGAATACAAAAACCTCGAGGCAGTACCTCCGTCACCACTTGACTGGATGAAAACATCATTCGTTAACGCTGCAAGTCCGTCTAAAATCGCCTTTGGGGCGCGTTGAAACTTCTCCGGCCATAAACAAAAGGCTAAAGCCAACGCTAATACACCGTTAAAATTGATATTGACTTTTGCCAGACAAAACACCTCGAAACATGTGATCATCAAGCTTGATTGTGAGCAGTGACATGCAAGCAATTGTTAATTGTACATTCAACATTTTAGATCAGGGGTGTCAAACTCATTTTTTGTGGCAGGCCACATTGTAGTTCGGGTTTCCCTCAGCGGGCCGTTATGGCTGTGAAACCATAAAAAAACATTTATCGCCTCATCATATTCCATTCATCCCTCTTCTTAGCCACTTATCCTCACAAGGATCCCGGGAACTGTTGGAGCCTATATCAGCGGTCAATGGGCAGGAGGCAGGGTACATCCTGAACTGGTTGTCAGCCAATGAGCTGTTGTAGCCAACTGGAGGGAGTCCCAGTGAGTTGGCTTCAGGTTGGGAGTCCACATGGGCGCCACGTAATTCAGGATCAATTTTCCGATGGCCTTATACGTTGTGAGGAGGGTCTCCTTGGTCTGGCCCCACGTGGTGCCGGTTCGGCACTTCAGAATGTTGTTTCTTTTGTTGGGTTTGAAGCGCACGATTTTCACGTGTTGATGGAACGTCAGTGAGGGATCGGAGGTAACACTAAGGATTTTCAGATTACAGATGGTAGGAATCCGATTGCCTCCGATTTCGATGTTCAGTCTGGTCGACTGTTCGCCGTTCCAGATGGTGAACAGCATGGCCGATGATTTTGCCGCCGAAAGTTGGAGACTTCGGGTGGCAAAGAAGTTGTGGACCGTGCGTAGGTATCGGTTCAATGCCGTGCAAAGTGGTGGGATGGAGGGACCACAGGCTAGGATGGTAATGTCGCCGGCGTATGAAACCACGCTGATGCCCGTAAGTGGTTTGGGCAATTTTGAGATATAGTGATTGAAAAGCAGCAGGCTCAGAACACCCCCTTGGGGAACGTCTTGGCAAACTTGTCGGCTCGACGATTTGGCATTGTTGAATTTGACGTATGAATACCTACCACGTAGGCCATTGGGTTCCAGTGCTTGCCAGCTAATCGCAGGGCACATTGAGACAAACAACCAAACTCACAATCACACGTAGGGGCAATTTAGTGTCCAATTAATGTTGCATGTTTTTGTGATATGGGAGGAAATCGGAGTGACTGGAGAAAACCCACACAGGCACGGGGAGAACATGCAAACTCCACACAGGGAGGGCCAGGATTGAATGCAGGTCCTCAGAACTGTGAGGCCAACACTTTCCAGCTGAGCCACGGTCCTGCCCCTTTAGAAGATAATTGAATGCAATTTATTTTGATTCATGTAGCGTTTATTTTCTGTTGCGGGAGGTATGTGACTTAACATTTTGGAGGCAAAAAGGACATCTCATACTCTGAGTTCTTTTGGCATCTCTCATGAGTTACAGAAAGGTCAGATGATGACCCTGCAGATGTGCCCTTGTTCGAGTCTGCATTCAAAAAAGACTTACAGGCACGCAAGGAAAATGACAATATTGCATATCTGATGAATGCTGCTGCACTGGACCATAGGTTTAAGAACCTCAAGTGTATACCTTAAACTGTGGGGAGTGAGGTGTGGACCTCAGTCACCGTCTTAATCAAGGAACGGAAAAAAAAAAAAAAGATAACTTTTTAAATTTGGGTACAAAGTTAATAATGTGACAAACAATGAAATGAAATGGATTTTTGAATACATTTAAGTTTTTAAAAATGCATTTGCGTTTTGATTGGCTTTTCATCAATCCCAACAATAAAGGACAAAGCCACATCCACATTCCACATCTTGAGTTAACTCAAATTAATGAAAAAAAAAGTAAATTAACACAACCAAGGTCCCATTGAATTTTATTCTGAATGACAACTTTCCATCTTGCCCTAAATTGTTCACGTTTCTATCAATGATTTACATATTTGATATGAACAGAAATGGTTTGTTTTATCATAATCACTAATCCTCAACACTCCTCCACAGGCTGCTTTTAAGAAGTTATAGAGAATACATGACAAATACAACAAAGTAGATGGAAATTTCTAAACAGGTAGATAATTTCAAACTACTGCCAAAGCAATTTTCATTCAAATCTTAATCACAATTATTCTATTCTCACCAGCACACTTAGCCTGATCCTTATAATTCAATTTTATTTTTAATTCAGCAAGCAAAAGGTTTATCTCCAGTATGTATTCTTGTATGTGTGTTTAGGTTTCCCTTTGCAGAGAATCTATTGCCACAAATTGAGCATGCAAAAGGTTTTTCACCAGTGTGTGTTCTAGTATGACTTTTTAAGTTCCCCTTCAGAGAAAATGTTTTCCCGCAAACTGAGCAGGCAAAAGGTTTTTCTCCAGTGTGTGTTCTTGCATGAGATTTTAATTGATCCTTTGTAGAGAAGCTTTTACTACACTCAGAGCAGGGAAAGGGTTTCTCTCCAGTGTGTATTCTCATGTGTATTTTTAAATACCCCTTCGCAATGAATCTTTGGCCACAAACTGAGCAAGCAAAAGGATTCCCATCAGTGTGGGTTTTTGTGTGTATTTTAAAATATGCTTTTGTAGAAAATCTTTGGCCACAAACTGAGCAAGCGAAAGGTTTCTCACCAGTATGGATTCTTGCATGTGCTTTTAAATATCCGTTGACAGAAAATCTTTGGCCACATACAGAGCAGGCAAAAGGTTTCTCACCGGTGTGTGTTCTCCTGTGAACACTTAAATGTCCCTTCTGAGAAAATCTTTTCCCACAAACTGAGCAGGAAAAAGGCTCCTCACCTGTGTGTGTTCTACTGTGAACACGTAAATGACTCTTCTGAATAAATCTTTTCCCGCAAACTGAGCAGGAAAAGGGTTTATCACCAGTGTGTGTTCTTGTGTGACTTTTCAGGCTTCCCTTTTCAGAGAATCTTTGACCGCAAACCGAGCAGACAAAAGGTTTCTCGCCAGTGTGCGTTCGCATGTGTGTTGTCAAAATGCCTCTTCGAGCAAATCTTTTCCCACAAACTGTGCAAACAAATGGTTTCTCTCCTGTGTGTCTTCTCGCGTGTCTCCTTAAATGTCCCTCTTGAGCGAATGTTTGGTCACAAACAGAACAAGGGAAAGGCTTCACTCCAGTGTGTGTCATGATGTGCTTTTTCAAAAGAGACTTGTAGACAAAGGTTTTCCTACAATGAGAGCATTTCCAACGTTTGCCGTCAGTGAGGCGCGTCATATCCCCTTCAGACAGTTCATCGTCGTCAGTGTGAGGAGAGCGTGACACGTCGTCCGTATCTGATAGTGGCGCTATGAGACCATCTGCTTGTGGTCCTCCATCACCTTCTGTTGTCACGTGCTGACTTGTGCTGCTGCTTGGAGACGCCACTCCTCTCTCACTTTGCCCTTCATCTTCACCCTTCAAAAGGACAACAATCGATGGCCACGTGGCAAAATCCCCTTTCTCCTCAAAGTCCGCGGGCTCTTTTTCAGCCTCATCGATATAAAGGAGTTCCTCCTCCTCTTTAATGTAAGGAAGCACTGGCTCGTCTTCTTCTTTAATCTGTGAAGGCTCCAGCCCCTGCTGCTCAGGGTGAAAATATATTTTACTGTGGTCTGAAAGAAAAAAGAAGACAAAATTGGTAAAATCAAGTCTGTTGGGACTTTGATGTTGTGTATCACTAGTTATATATTCCCTCTGTCCAGAATTACAGACCCTTTACTCCCAAAAAATGTTAATCTCATGGAAAAATTATTTAAATTTCCAGAATTCCTGGTTAGAGCAAGAGCTGCACAGTTCAAATCCCGTCCTCCCCCTGTTTGGAGTTTGTATGTTCTCCCTGTGCCTGCGTGGGTTTTCACCGGGCACTCCAGTTTCTTCCCACATCCCATAAACATGCGTGATAGGTTAACTGAAGACTCAAAATTATCCATAGATATATGGATGCGTGTGCGAATGGTTGATTGTTTATGTGTGCCTTGCGATTAGCTGGCGACCAGTTCAGTGGATCCCACCTCCTACTTGAAGATAGCTAGAATACGCACCATACTTGTGAGGATGAGCGACTCATGAAATCAGATGGATGGAATTCCCTCCAAAAAATGGATCTTTCACAGATTATCGATTCAGAACTTGCATTTTAAACCATTTCATGTATTTATTTTTTAACTATTTGGGCTTCCAGCTCATAAAACCCACAAAGTCAAGAATTCAAAAAAGTACAATACTGTATACTAACCTAAACCTCAAATCACAATTTACTTTTCAGTTTGGCCAGAGAGAAAAAATAAATTAGGGTCAGCAGGTGGAATCATGAAGTCCTCTAAAACATCCTGGCAGACTCTTGGGGTGACCATGGATTTGAGAAAGCAGGATTTTCAACTTACCAACACCCAAACTGGACATTGCACCACAAATCATGTATGACTGTGTATATTTCACATTGGATCTCAAGCAGCTTGGGTTCTGTTCTTCACGGTCTTCTTCCAAATCCTTGGACCTTGATTCCCGAATGAAACGCACACTTTACTTTCATCGGAAAAGATGACCTCGAATCACTGGCTAACAGTCTAGTCTTTCTTCTCCTTGGCCCAAAAGTGTCTTGGGCCAAGGAACACTTGTAGCCCACCTCCCCGATGAATGTGTTGGTTTTTGAAGCTGTGACTTCAACCACATTCCAGTTTTTTTTTCTAGATCTGAAGCAATTTGACGATGGCTGTGGAAACCTGTACAGGTGCTTTGAGTTTAGGAGATGATTAGTTTCAGTTGAAAACATTTATGGTCTGCAGAATTTGGGCTGATTTCTTTACAGAATTCAATTATTTTGGAATGTCGGATTTTGTGGCATCCCAATACTACGTAAAAATAAACATTGTTACTTTACAACTGGCAGAAGGAAGTTTGGGTCAGGACTCAGGATGACAAGGTGTCGCATATGGAGATCTACAGTGAAGAAAATAAGTATTTGAACACCCTGCTATATTGCAAGTACTCCAACTTAGAAGTCATGGAGGGGTCTGAAATTTTCATTGTAGGTGCATGTCCACTGTGAGAGAGATAATCTACAAAGAAAAATCCAGAAATCACAATGTATGATTTTTTTTTAATGATTTATTTGTGTGATACAGCTGCAAATAAGTATTTGAACACCTGAGAAAACCAATGTTAATATTTGGTACAGTTGCCTTTGTTCGCAATTAGAGAGGTCAAACGTTTCCTGTACTTGTTCACCAGGTTTGCACACACTGCAGGAGGGATTTTGGCCCACTCCTCCACACAGATCTTCTCTAGATCAGACAGGTTTCTGGGCTGACGCTAAGAAACACGGAGTTCCAGCTCCCTCCAAAGATTTTCTATTGGGTTTAGGTCTGAAGACTGGCTAGGCGTTGGCAGAACCTTGAAATGCTTCTTACGGAGACACTCCTGGTTTTCCTGGCTGTGTGGTTCGGGTCATTGTCATGTTGAAAGACCCAGCCTCGACCCGTCTTCAATGGTCTGACTGAGGGAAAGAGGTTGTTCCCCAAAATCTCACAATACATGGCCGCTGTCATCCTCTCCTTAATACAGAGCAGTCGTCCTGTCCCATTTGCAGAAAAACACCCCAAAAGCATGATGCTACCTCCCCCATGCATCACAATAGGGATGGTGTTCTTGGGATGGAACTCATCATTCATCTTCCTCCAAACACAGTTAGTGGAATTATGACCAGAAAGCTCCATTTTGGTCTCATCTGACCACAAACCTTCCTCCCATGACTCCTCTGTATCATCCAAATGGTTATTGGCAAACTTAAGACGGGCCTTGACGTGGCCTGGTTTAAGCAGGGGAACCTTCTGTGCCATGCACGATTTCAAAAAATGACGTCTCAGTGTATTACCAACAGGCACCTTGGAAACGGTGGTCCCAGCACTTTTCAGGTCATTGGCAAAGTCCTGTCGTGTAGTTTCGGGCTGGTTCCTGACCTTTCTAAGGATCATTGAGACCCCACGAGGTGATATCTTGCATGGGGCTCCACTCCGATTGAGATTGACCGTCATGTTTAGCTTCTTAAATTTTCCAATGATTGCTCCAACAGTGGAGCTTTTTTCACCAAGCTGCTTGGCAATTTCTCAGTTGCCCTTTCCAGCCGTGTGGAGTTGTACAATTTTGTCTCTGGTGTCTTTGGACACCTCTTTGATCTTGGCCATGTTACAAGTTTGATTCTTACTGATGTTTTGGGGTGGACAGGTGTATTTATGCAGCCAACGACCTTACACAGGTGCATCTGATTCAGGATAATACATGGAGTGGATGTGGACTTTTAAAGGCGGACTAACAGGTCTTTCAGGTGTTCAAATATTTATTTGCAGCTGTACCACACAAATCATTTAAAAAAAAAAAAAAATCATACATTGTGATTTCTGGATTTTTCTTTATAGATTATCTCTCTCACAGTGGACATGCACCTATGATGAAAATGTCAGACCCCTCCATGATTTCTAAGTGGGAGAACTTGGAATATAGCAGGGTGTTCAAATACTTATTTTCTCCACAGCAACAGCTAAAAAAAAAAAGATTCGATGCTTGAAACATGTATGGGCACTTGGGGCAAATAGTACATTTTTTTCCAAGTGTTTTGTTCGTCTTTTACTTTCGTCTTGTCCCGTTAGGGGTTGCCACAGCATGTCATCTTTTTCCTTCTAAGTCTATCGTGTGCATTTTCCTCTCTAACACCCACTGTCCTTATGTCCTCCCTCACAACATCCATCAACCTTTTCTTTGGTCTTCCTCTTGCTCTTTTGCCTCGCAGCTCCATCCTCAGCACCCTTCTACCAATATACTCACCCTCTCGCCTCTGGACATGTCCAAACCACTGAAGTCTGCCCTCTCGAACCTTGTCTCCAAAACGTTTATCTTTGGCTGTCTCTCTAACGAGCTCATTTTTAATCCTATCCAACCTGCTCACTCCAGGCGAGAACCTAACCTTCATTTCTGCTACCTCCAGTTCTGCTTCCTGTTGTTTCTTCAGTGCCACCGTCTCTAATCCGAACATCATGGCCGGCCTCACCACTGTTTTATAAACTTTGCCCTTTAACCTAATGGCCTGTCACATAGAATACCAGACACCTTCCGCCAGTTGTTCCACCCTGCTTGAACCCATTTCTTCGCTTCCTTACCACACTCATCATTGCTCTGTACTGTTGACTCCAAGTGTTTGAAATCATCCACCCTCGCTATCTCTTCTCCCTGGAGCTTCACTCTTCCCCCTCCGCCCCACTCATTCACACACATAAATTGTGTTTTACTTTGGCTAATCTTCATTCCTCTCCTTTTCAGTGCATGTCTCCATCTTTCTAATTGTTCCTCCACCTGCTCCCTGCTCTAACTGCATATCACGATATAATCTGGACTTGCGCATGCAGTACCACAGTTCCTCTCTTGGTACTCTGTCATAGGCTTTCTCTAGATCCACAAAGACACAATGTAGCTCCTTCTGACCTTCTCTGTACTTTTCCACGAGCATCCTCAATGCAAATAATGCATCTGTGGTACTCTTCCTAGGCATGAAACCAGACTACTGCTCGCAGATACTTATTTCTGTCCTGAGTCTAGCCTCCACTACTCTTTCCCATAACTTCATTGTGTGGCTCATCATCTTTATTCCTCTGTAGTTTCCACAGTTCTGAATATCGCCTTTGTTCTTAAAAATGGGAACTAGCACACTTTTCCTCCGTTCTTCTGGCATCTTCTGTCCCGCTAGTATTCAATTGAAAAAGTTGGTCAAAAAATCCACAGCCACCTCTCCAGATTGCTTCCATACCTCTGGTATGTCATCAGGACCAACTGTCTTTCCATTTTTCATCCTGTTCAGTGCCTTTTTAACTTCCCCCTTATTAATCATTGCCACTTCCTGGTCATTCACACTTGCTTCTTCTACTCTTCCTTCTCTCTCATTTTCTTCATTCATTAGCTTCTCAAAGTATTCTTTCCATCTAATTAGCACACTACTGGCATCAGTCAACACATTTCCATCTCTATCCTTAATCACCCTAACCTTCTGCACATCCTTCCCATCTCTATCCCTCTGTCTGGCCAACCTGTAGAGATCATTCTCTTCCTTCTTTCGCATTCAATCTGGTGTACATGTCGTCATATCCCTCTTTAGACTTCGCCACCTCTACCTTTGCCTATGACGCATCTCAATGTATTCTTTATGCCTCTCCTCACTCCTCTATGTGTCCCACTTCTTCTTAGCTAATCTCTTTCCTTGAATGACTTCCTGAATCTAGGGGTTCCAACACCAAGTCTCCTTCTCCCCTTTCCTACGAGAAGACACCCCAAGTACTCTCCTGACTGCCTCTCTGAGTACCTTGGCAATAGTTTTCCAGTCTTCTTGGAGGTCCTCCTGTCCATTGAGAGCCTGTCTCACCTCTTTCTGAAAGGCCACACAACATTCTTCCTTTCTCAACTTCCACCACATGGTTCTTGTCTTCTTAATCTACCCACCCGCTACCAGAGTCATCCTATACACCACCATCCTATGTTGTCGAGCTACACTCTCCCCCACCACTACCTTACAGTCAGTAACCTCCTTCAGATTACATCGTCTGCACAAAATATAATCCACCTGCATGGTTCTACCTCCACTCTGGTAAGTCACTCTTCGTTCCCGTCTCTTCTAGGAATAAGTGTTCATGCCTAGCATTTCCATCCTTTTTGCGAAGTCCACCACCATTTGTCCCTAAAAGCTCCCAGAGCAGATCGTGCTCACTTCGCAAAAATAGCGACGAGGGATGTAGTGTACGTATTTTCAATAATCTAGTTTAAAAGTTCAGTAAAGATATAATTCGATCAATCACAGAAGACATGTGTAAAATGAAATTTTGAAAAATTCTCATTTTGCATTTTTCAACGTCGCTTAGGTTTTGTATGGATAATGTCTCCCATGCTGAAACAGGCAGTCCGGGTCTTAGTGGTTGATACATTACTGACAAGTTGATTTGATGTATTTTTGGGTCAAGAAAATGAAATTGACAGTCATTTCCAATCAAAATGTGTTCCGTTTTAACAAATTGTCTTTGGGACGCTCCTTTCATTGTCAAAATCGACACAGTCCTTGGGCCTTGGTGTGATATCAAACACTGCTTTGTTCGAATATCTTACAGTATATTATTGTCATTTATCATTGCACTCTCACACAAACAACAGCTAGCACCCCAAAATTATGTTCAAGGAAGAAAAAATATACACATAGTGTTGATTACAGGAACATCTAAAGAAAACTAGGCTAGCCATAGATTGATTCTTTTCTTTCGGGTTGTCCTCTTGGGGTTCGCCACAGCTCATATTTGTTTGGCACAGTTTTTAAGATCGATGCCCTTCCTGACGCAACGCCTCTGCATTTTAGCCAGGGAGGGCTAGCCATAGACTAGGCTACTTAAATACATTTGACAAATAATGGACCTTATGATCTTTCAGAACTTTGCTTGAAGAATGTTTTTTGAACTGGACATCCTTACATTTTTGTTAGAGGCTCTTACCCTAGCAGGTTTCTGATGAACACAGAAAATGAGGTGATTGACCACATTATTTTTTTGTCAACGAAATTAATTAACACTCAAGAACACTTAAGTATGAAATGAGTCTCTCAATCTGGATTTTGACCAGTTTGACTCCCACTGCTCAGCTGTCATCCCCTTTCGCTCTCCTGCAGCTGGGCTGGACGACACTTGTGAGGATAAGCAGGAAAGATAATGAACGGATATTCCCACTGTCATTTGTCAGTTAGTGCTTGGTGTCTCGCCGCCATTTCAACATTTCACACGTTCCTCCCCCTACTCCATGAACGTTTGCACGTTTTTCTCGTCGTTTTGCTGTGTTTTGCCCTTGGGTCCACAACCAAATCCAACATACTTAAATAATGCTATATTCAATTCAACGTAATGCACAGAGCGTGGGAGATCGAGTTCATTTCAAGATGTACATGGTAATGGGTTACAACTAAAGTATTTCCTAGAGATAGTACGACGTGAACTAACCTGGAGGGTGTAAGCCAACTCGAGGCTTTTTGTAAACAGCGTCCATTATTTGACGTTGTCGCTCATTAGCCTCTTTTGGTCGACAAAGATCCTCCTCGTAGTCTGCTGCTGTCCTTCTTTCGCACATTATCTCTGGACTTTGGAGGCTCAAACTTCACGACGTCTCGACGACAAACGCGCCTCTTTTTCAACAAGCTAAATTAAAATAAGATAAGCTAAACTAGGCTTGAAAGATTAAAACGTGCGCCGAGACGACCTAAACCATTCGGGAATTTCATGAATGATGTTTTAGTCGAAGTTAAGTTGTGATGGACGTACCGCGTCCGGGATTCAGTTCATTCGGAACCAATTCAGTAATATTTACCGAGCTGCGTCGAAGCGAGTAGACCGATGACATAAAAACATGCGAATAGAGAGCACCAGCGGAAAATTTACGCCACGTTCACGCAAATCGACATGATGGAAACGGAAATCCTAATAAAAGACAAATCCGGTAAACTTAAAACAAAACGTGAAGAAGAAAAAGAAGATGAAGAAGAAAAAGAAGAAGAAGAAGAAGAAAAAGAAGAAGAAAAAGAAGAAAAAGAAGAGAAAAAGAAGAAGAAGAAAAAGAAGAAGAAGAAGAAGAAGAAAAAAAAAAAAAAAGACTTCGTACTGGAGCCCCCGCGTGGGACGTCCTTCACTACTTTAAAGTACAAAAACACTGTCACTCTTCCTGTCCAGTTAAAATTACCAGGGTGCACGTGGAAGCATCCAGGCTTCCTTTAGCTAATCTTATCTTGGCCTATTTTTAAATTGTATTTTCATGACAAAAAAAAAGGCGTTTGTGATCAACACATCACTAACAAAGTGTGAGCGTAAAAGTGTTGTGATTGTGTAAAAATGTGTACAAGAAGGACAACAGAGTATGAGGAGAACCTTTGGGCCCCTGTATAAGATATTTGAATGTAATTGATTTTGACTCATGTAGAGTTTATTTTCTGTTGCAGAAAGTATGTGACCGAACGTTTTGGAGGCAAAAAGGACATCTCATGCTCTGTAGTTCTTTTGCATATCTCTCACGAGTTAGAGAAAGATCAGATGATGACCCTGCAGATGCGGCCTAGTTAGAGTCTACATCCAGAAAAGACACGCCAGGATAATGTCAATATTGCATAGTTGATGAATGCTACTGCATTGGACCATAGGTTTAAAGGTCAAGTGTCATCCCTATAAACAAAATAAATATAAATAATGTTGTGAAAAATACATATAACATTATTCAATGTCCATGTCTATACGGAAAATAAATATGAGCGGAGAGCCCGTCATCCATGCGCAATGTTGCGTAAGTGTCATTCAACGACATCCAAGTGGTCGCCATATTGGATGCATCCCATGTCCGTGACGTCACCGCGGACATTCGCCATTGAAAACACGCTGTATTACCCTATTGTTTTGAGCCATATTCAGATGATATGTGATCATGGCCAAACCACCTCTCCGTCCGATCAACTTCCACGGCAGAGATGAGCCATGGTGGCCTGGCGCTGCGACGAGCCGGGGGTGGGTCATTTTCGGCGCCGAGCCGGGCCGCTTTACGGCGTTGTTCATAGACGCCGCCATCCGCGATGACCAACACCATTGAGCCAGGACGCTTTACGGTGTTGTCGTCGCACGCGGCTTAGTGCGACATTGTCGGCAGCATTCTTCAGAGCTGCCATCGTCCACGAGCCCAACGCACATCCTTCCCCAAAGCCATGAACGGCAGACGTGGCGCCTCGGCCGTGGTGGCTTATTTTCGACGGCGAGGTGGCTTATCACGGAGCTGAGCCGGTCAGCTTTACGGCGTTGTCGTCGCACGCGGCTGAGTGCAGCATTGTTGGCAGCATTGTTCAGAGCCACCGCTGTCTGCAAGCCCGATGCCCAGCCTTCACTGGTGAGGCGACGCAGCAGCCTTCTCCGGCGAGCCCGACGCCGTCAGACGCGCACATCGACACATTTAGCACCCGTCATATGTACGCAGATCTTTTGTTACGTTATGAAAGACCGATTACGTGATCCGCCCCAAACTATTATTTTTTTTTTTGTAGCTGTATACACAGCTACCTGTCATTTGGAACCCACGAAGCTTTCGTCCTCTGCACCCGTTTAATCCATTTTTCATGACGAACCGGGTCTCTTGCAAACATATGAAGGGTAAATCAATCCTCCCGAGTATTCGAGCAATGTCCAGCAATGCAACGAGCCGGCATTTTGGCGAACACGAAGGAACAACGAGCTACCTTCTCTGAGGTAAAACTAATAGAAACAAACAAGTCCACTTGAGGGCGGTCCTCCCAAGTACATCACTTCCTGCTTCTTCTCTAAAACAAATCCCCCGAGAAGATTTTCATGACAGGAGTTACAAAAAGCTGTATACGTCAAAATCATGTTTTGTGGTGAAAAAACGCATGGGTCTCTGTAAGTTGCCGTTTTTTCATTAATAGCATGCTAAAAATCATGCATTTCATGGAATTGGCTCTTTAAGAACATCAAGTGTATACTGGGGAGTGAGGTATGGACCTAAGTCACTATCTGAGTCAAGGAAGCGAAAAAAAAAAAACTTTTTAAATTTTGGTAGCTATCAGTTAACTAACAATGAAAAAAGATGTTTTAATAAATATAAGTTAAAAAGTAGATTGAATTAGTAGGTAGGTTTTTATTTGACTGGCTTTTAATCAATCCAAAAAATAAAAGACAAAGCTAACTGAAAAGGCTAGCCCTTCTTTACAAAACAAAATCATACTTGAGCAAGACCTACAAGGCTCCAACACAAGTGTCCACACCTTGAGTTAACTCAAAGAATATAAGAAAGAAAGAAAAAACAATCAGTAAATTATTGTTCACATTTCTATATTTACGTATTTGATATGCACAGAAATGCTTTAAGTGTTTTCGCATGATCGCTGATCCTCAACACTCATCCACAGGATGCTTTTAAGAGGTATAGAGAATACACGATGATGCGGAAAAAAATACAACAAAGTTGATAAGAGTAGAAAATAAGTTATTTCAAATTACTGTCACAGCAATTTAAATATTTTACATTTAGATTTTCATTAAAATCTTACGATTGTGTTCTCACCAGCACTTAGCCTTATCCTTGCAATTTTATTTTTTTGTCTTTAATTCAGCAAACAAAAGGTTTATCTCCAGTGTGTATTCTTGTATGTATATTGAGGTTTCCCTTTCTTGAGAATCTGTTGCCACAAACTGAGCATGCAAAAGGCTTTTCACCAGTGTGCGTTCTCGTGTGACTTTTTAAGTTCCCCTTCAGAGAAAAGGTTTGCCCACAAACTGAGCAGGCAAAAGGTTTTTCTCCAGTGTGTGTTCTTGCATGAGATTTTAACTGTTCTTTTGTAGAGAATCTTTTACTACAGTCAGAGCAGGGATATGGTTTCTCTCCAGTGTGTATTCTCATGTGTATTTTTAAATATCCCTTCACAATGAATCTTTGCCCACAAACTGAGCAAGCAAAAGGATTCCCATCAGTGTGGGTTTTTGTGTGTATTTTAAAATATGCTTTTGTAGTAAATCTTTGGCCACAAACTGAGCAAGCGAAAGGTTTCTCACCAGTATGGATTCTTGCATGTGCTTTTAAATGTCCCTTGACAGAAAATCTTTGGCCACATACAGAGCAGGCAAAAGGTTTCTCACCCGTGTGCGTTCTCCTGTGAACACTTAAATGTCCCTTCTGAGAAAATCTTTTCCCACAAACTGAGCAGGAAAAAGGCTCCTCACCTGTGTGTGTTCTCCTGTGAACACTTAAATGACTCTTCTGAGAAAATCTTTTCCCACAAACTGAGCAGGAAAATGGTTTATCGCCAGTGTGTGTTCTTGTGTGACTTTTCAAGCTTCCCTTTTCAGAGAATCTTTGGCCGCAAAATGAGCAGACAAAAGGTTTCTCTCCAGTGTGCGTTTTTGTGTGTGTAGTCAAATGGTTTCTCTGAGCAAACCTTTGACCGCAAACTGAGCAGACAAAAGGTTTTTCGCCAGTGTGTGTGCGCGTGTGTGTTGTCAAACTGGTTCTTTGAGCAAATCTTTTCCCACAAACTGTGCAAACAAATGGTTTCTCTCCTGTGTGCCTTCTCGCGTGTCTCCTTAAATGTCCCTCTTGAGCGAATGTTTGCTCACAAACAGAACAAGGGAAAGGCTTCACTCCAGTGTGTGTCATGATGTGCTTTTTCAAAAGAGACTTGTAGACAAAGGTTTTCCTACAATGAGAGCATTTCCAACGTTTGCCGTCAGTGAGGCGCGTCATATCCCCTTCAGACAGTTCATCGTCGTCAGTGTGAGGAGAGCGTGACACGTCGTCCGTATCTGATAGTGGCGCTATGAGACCATCTGCTTGTGGTCCTCCATCACCTTCTGTTGTCACGTGCTGACTTGTGCTGCTGCTTGGAGACGCCACTCCTCTCTCACTTTGCCCTTCATCTTCACCCTTCAAAAGGACAACAATCGATGGCCACGTGGCAAAATCCCCTTTCTCCTCAAAGTCCGCGGGCTCTTTTTCAGCCTCATCGATATAAAGGAGTTCCTCCTCCTCTTTAATGTAAGGAAGCACTGGCTCGTCTTCTTCTTTAATCTGTGAAGGCTCCAGCCCCTGCTGCTCAGGGTGAAAATATATTTTACTGTGGTCTGAAAGAAAAAAGAAGACAAAATTGGTAAAATCAAGTCTGTTGGGACTTTGATGTTGCGTATCACTGGTTATATATTCCCTCTGTCCAGAATTACAGACCCTTTACTCCCAAAAAATGTTAATTAAATTCGCATAATTCCTGGTTAGAGCAGTAGCTACACAGTTCTGAGTTCAGGGTTCAAATCCCGGCGTCCCCCTGTGTGGAGTTTGCATGTTCTCCCCGTGCCTGCGTAGGTTTTCTCCGGGCACTCTGGTTTCCTCCCACATGCCATAAACATGGATGATAGGTTAATTGAACACTCAAAATGGCCCATAGATGTGGATGTGTGTGCGAATGGTGGATTGTTTGTATGTGCCTTGCGATTGGCTGGTGCCCGGTTCAGTGTATCCCGCCTCCTGCTCGAAGATAGATAGAATAGGCCCCATATTTGTGAGGATGAGCGACTGAATGAGCGGATGAATGGAATTTCCTTCAAAACGTTGAACTTGCACAGATTATAGATTCAGGACTTGCAATTTAAACAATTTCATGTATTTACTTTTTCACTATTTGGGCTTCAGCTGATAAACCCACAAAATCAAGAATTCAAAAAAGTAGAATACCGTACTGTAAGGAAATCACCATTTACTTCTCAGTTTTTCCATAGAAAAAAAGAAATTTGGGCCAGCAGGTGGAATCATGAAGTCCTCTAAAATATCCTGGCAGGCTCTTGGGGTGACCATGGATTTGAGAAAGCAGGATTTTCAATTTAGCAACACCCAAACTGGACATTGCACCCCAAATCATGAATGACTGTGTGCATTTCACAGTGGACTCAAGGAGCTTGGGTTCTGTTCTTTATGGTCTTCCTCCAAATCCTTGGACCTTGATTCCCGAATGAAAGGCACACTTTACTTTCACCGGAAAAGATGACCTCGGGTCACTGGCTAACAGTCGAGTCCTTCTTCTCCTTGACCCAGTTGAGAGACTTCTCATGTCGGCTCAGAAGTGGCTCGGCCTGAGGAACCGGATAGTTGTAGCCCACCTCCCAGATGTGTCTGTATGTGTTGGTTTTTAAAGCTGTGACTTCAACCACATTCCATTTTTTTCTGGATCTGAAGCAATTTAATGATGCCTGTGGAAACCTGTGCAGGCGCTTTGAGTTTCGGAGATAATTAATGTGATTTTAGAACTTTTGTGGTCTGCAGAATTTGGACTGATTTCTTCACAGTATTCAAATTTTTAGGAAGATCTGATTTTTTGGGTTTTATGCGCTTAAATCCCAAAATTATGTAAAAATAAACAAAAATTACTTGACAACTGGCAGAAGGAAGTTTGGGTCAGGACTCAGGACTGATAAGCTGTCTCATATGGATATCTACCTACAGCTTAAAAAAAAAGATAGCTTCAATGCTTGAAACATGTCTGGGCACAAAAATTACATGTGTCAAATATTTGGAGGTAAAATGGAAAAAAAAAAAGTTTCTAAACCATAGCAAGTTTGGTCCAGTGCAGATCGTCCTCAATGAGCAAAAAAAAAAAAAAAAAAAAAGCGATATAAAAAAGAAAAAGAAAATGTGAAAAAGAGATGTGACATTCGTATTTTTTATTCATCAGATCTAAAAGTTCAGTAAAGATATAATTTTATCAATCACGGCAGACATTTGTAAAATATATTTTTTCTAAAGTCTCATTTTGCATTTTTCAATGCCACTTGGTTTTATATGGATCAATGTCCCCCATGCTGAAACAGGCAGTCTGGATCTCAGTGGTGTGTGTATAATATATATATATATATATATATATATATATATATATATATATATATATATAATTTGTTTAATATGTTTATTACATGAAAATAGACTGGGCTACTTGAATATATTAAACAAATAATAGACATTGTGATCTTTCAGAACTTTGCTTATAGAATGTTTTTCGAACTGGACATCCTTACATGTTAGTTAGAGACACTTTCCCTAGCAGGTTTTTGATGAACACATAAAATATGGTGGTTGACGTCATTATTTTTCTGCCGAAAAAAATAATTGGCACTCAAGCACACCCATGCAATGAATTGCTCGATATGGATTTTGCCCAGTTTGATTGCTGCTGCTCAGCTGTCATCCCCTTTCGCTCTCCTGCTCGTTGATAGCTGGGATCGGCGACCCTTGTGAGGATAAGCGCCTTAATGGATGGATAATGGATGTATATGGCCGCCGCCATTTGTCAGTTTGTGATTGGTGTCTCGTCGGTCAACCGTTGCGACCCCATTTCAACATTTCACACGTTCTTGCCCCTACCCCACAAGCGTTTTCTCAGCGTTTTTCTTGTCGCTGTGTTTTTGCCACTCGGCCCACAACCACATGAAAGAAACTAAGTCCACATAAATAACGGTATATTCAGTTCAACGTAATACACAGCAGGTGATTACATTTCAAGAGGTACATGGAAATAGGTTACAACTAAAGTATTTCCTCGTGATAGTAAGACGTGAACTAACCTGGAGGCTTTTTGTAAACAGCATCCATTACTTGACGTTGTCGCTCATTGGCCTCTTTTGGTCGACATAGATCCTCCTCGTAGTCTGCTGCTGTCCTTCTTTCGCACATTCTCTCGGGACTTTGGAGGCACACACTTGGCGAAACTCTCGACGACAAACGCGTCTCTTTGTCAGCAAGCTAAGGTAAAATAAGATAAGCTAAACTAGGCCCGAAAGCTTAAAAAGTGCACTGAGACGACTGAAACGATTCAGGAATTTCATGAATGACGTTTTACACGAAGCGAAGTTCCGATGGACGTACCGCGTCTGGACTTCGGTTCTTTCGGAATGAATTCGGTAAGATTTAGCAAGCTGCGTCGAAGCGAGTGCAGCGATGACGTAAAAACAATGTGCGAATGGAGAACAGCAGTGGAAAATTTCACGCCAGGTTCACGCAAATCGACATGATAAAAACAGAAATCCTAATAAAAGACAAATCCGGTTATAAAAACAAGAAGAAGAGGGAGAGAGAGGGAGAAGGAGAAGAAGAAGAAGAAGAAGAAGAAGAAGAAGAAGAAGAGGAAGAGGAAAAGAAGAAGACGAGGAAAAAGAAGAAGAAGACGACGACGAAGAAGAATTAAAAGAAGAAGAAGAAGAAGACGACTGCAAGGCGAGAGGATGAATCTTCGACGCGCTTCACGAACACTTCGTGATTTCGTACTGGAGCCCCCACGTGGGACGTCATTCACTACTTTAATGTACTAAAATATCCTCGGTTTTCTAGTCCAGTTAAAGTCGTCAGGGTGCACGTGGAAGCTTCTCGGTTTGCTTTAGCTAATCTTATCTTGACCTATTTTTAAATTTCATTTTCATGACAAAGAAAGGCGCTTGTGATCAACACATCGCTCACAACGTGTCAGCGTAAAAGTGTTGTGGTTATGTAAAAATGTCTGCAAGAAGGACAACAGAGTATGAAGTGGAACTTTGGGGAACAAAAGAGGACCGTGAGCGACGACGTCAACAACTGGATATTGTTTGCAAAATGCAGCGTCGTGATGGCTTACGCATAGCAGGTTTGTTTAACTTTCTTCAGTATGGAAAGTTTGAAACCTGATTTCATACATTTCCAACTAGATAAAAAATGGAAACTACTTGTACGGAAAAAATGCCAAAAAATCTTTTTATTTGACATTTCTTAGTACAAAAGAAATGAAATAATGAACCCCCAGTTCAAAAGCATCGTAAAGTCAGCGTATTCAAAAATGATAATCATTAGATGATAATGTACATCGATGGAATTTTCTAAGCCAATCAGAATCGAGGCTTCACCACGATCCACCTGAAAAACAAAACTTGGATTGATCTATAGTGATATCCATTTTTTTAAATATGTTGCTTTGGTTTTATAACAGTCTTGAAAATAGGATTGCTTTTTGTGATAATGTCCTTTCCATTTTCCAGACTGTGAAATTGAAAATTTATGAAATCAAATTTTAATACTTGCGAAGGGACCAAGTCCCTTCCGACCTTGTCTCAAGTAGTTCCTGTCAAAAATCATTATGTTGTTCCTAATGAATGCACCGCACTCTTACCCATTTGATTTTATGCGCAAACATGGTAACCTGACAAGATCCAATTTTTCCAAGTAAATGTAAAATTCGAGAATGGACATGAGCCAATTTAAAACTGTAAGAAGTGATTTATTCATTTATTTGGTGATTACAATACTTTTGATGACAGGGATGTAGCTGAGGAATTGAGGGGAGAATGAAGAGACAAAAGCACTACAAACAGTTAATTCTAATGTATAAATCAACTTGCAAACAAGAAGGACAAATCAAGACAAACAAAATAACAAAATGTTTAAAACAGCAGGAGCAGGAATTTTGAAATGAAAACTTGGTGGCAGCAGACATCAATTTTTCCCACAAGAAAACAGATAAAGCTGCATGTGGGAGGAATCCACACAGGCGCGGGGAGAACATGCAAACTCCACACAGGCGAGGCCAGGATTTGAACCCCGGTCAACAGGCCAACACCCTAACCAGTTGCACCACATGTCGGCAAGTCTTATTCCTCTGACTGAAAATCAAGACACCTTTGAGACCAGTGCCAGACCCCAGTCCTCCACCTGTTAAGATTCTACATCTGCAAAATAAGTGATGATCCTCCCAACCTCATCAAAAGCAAAATCTTTACTCAATTGGACGAACAATACAAGTATCCAAGGACACAAGAACTCCTTGACATGACCTCCGCTCAGTGAGGACAGGAGTGGACCAATCCAGAACAAACTCCTGTCTCACTGAGATGGCTGCCTCATCATGGTAAATACATGGATGCAGAATTTTAAATATTAAATGGAATGAAATGCGCTAAAAGGTTATTTATATGCTTTAATCTGATTATGAATGTTTTTTCTCTGAAGGACTTTAATTTTATTCTGTTCAACGAGAAGAGCCGAACAGATCCACATGGAGGGACTGGAGACAGTGTTGAGGATTCGCCCAGTACATCTAAGAAAAAGAACATTAGGCCTGGTCTTAATGTTATTGCCTTTCCTGGATTATCTGTAAATGTTTCCATTGACTCTCACTTTGTGATTATTTATGATGGTGTATTCATTGGTAAATTAGATGTTTATTTATTTATTCAATTTATTGTTATTCTGGATTTCATTGTGAATTTAAAACTTCACGTAGAGTGTCAAAAAGTACTGATTAAAAATACAGATTCCCCCCCCCAAACATGATGATTGTTAATAATCATGATTATTCGAGAGAGCAGACTTTGATGGTTTGGACATGTTCAAAAGCGAGAGAGTGAGTATATTGTTGGAAAACCAATATAAAAAAAAGTGGTTAGGATGGAGCTGCCAGGCAAAAGAGCAAGAGGAAGACCAAAGAGAAGGTTTATGGATGTGGTGAGGGAAGACATGAGGGCAGTTGGAGTTGGAGAGGAAGATGCAGGAGATAGGCTAAGATGGAAAAAGATGACACGCTGTGGCGACCCCTAACTGGACAAGCCGAAAGGCAAAGAAGAAGAAGATGATAATATAGATCAAGTTTACTGTGATTATAATTTTTGGCCATAATTGTGCAGCCCAATTATCCAAATATGAATAAAAAATTAGGAGACCAATTAAGAAGAAGATCCTTATTAAGAAGGAACAGCCAAAAATGTCCAAGATATAATATACTGTGTAGCATGTCAAACATTTATACCTTCACCAATGTTAGAATTTTATGTTTTGAGATCAGTACAATAAATCCCCCAAACCACAGCTTTTATTTATTTTTCAACATGTTGTATCAGCTTAGCTTTATGAGAGGATTATACAGTGTATCTCATTTTGACATGATTCAATTATCATTCACACAAGTTCATAT
This sequence comes from Syngnathoides biaculeatus, assembly GCF_019802595.1. NCBI lineage: Eukaryota > Metazoa > Chordata > Actinopteri > Syngnathiformes > Syngnathidae > Syngnathoides > Syngnathoides biaculeatus. The sequence continues at coordinate 10,683,624 of NC_084656.1, read as the reverse complement.
TGCCAGGTATCTCATCAGCCTTAAGGGACTTACTTTTAAATAGAGAGATGAAATTTAAGCCATATCGCCCAGCCCAAGCTTGATGTGACCAAACCGCGCACCTTAGCCTCAAATTGTGAAAAGTTAAATTAAATCTAAATAGCAAAATCATAAAGAATAGGAAAAGTGTCTCTTTTGTCGTGTGCGCATATCGCATTGCACACAAGATTTTTTTTTTTCCTTCTTCCTTACCCTGCGACATCTCAGCCAGTCTTTCTTTCAGTCTTGGCACACTTGAAACTGTTGAAACATAAAATCTATTCAGGAAGTAATCACAAAAATGACGCGTGATGCCGAGGGTACCAGTACACACTGCTACCGGAGGGTTGCCAGTTCGTTACCCCAACCAAGCGCATGTCATCGTTGTGTCCCTGGGCAAGAGACTTAAGCCACATTACCATGAATGAATGTGGTTTGGTGTTTGGTTGCAGTCGGAGGGGCTGCAGGTGCAGAGTGGCAGCCATACTTCTGTCAGACTCCCACAGCACAACTATGGCTGGCCATGTAGATTACCACCACCAATAGGTACTTTTCACGAGACGTAATAAGTCACATGAATTTTGTTTACGACGCCTACTGGACGGCAAACCTTCAATGCAACTCGTGTTTTTTAGTGATCTTTTTGTGAATATTGGCTTGCTTATAAGCGTCTTCCGGCCTTTTCACCATGGTATTTCATTGTGTGGTTGATGGTTGTAAGAACGGACAGAAAACGGGGACTGCCACTTCAGGCATTGTTTACCTTTTGCTGGGCATTCAGCTAATTTACTTTGGTATCCTCCACCCTTGTTACATATCTTTACGGAGGTCTTTGGCCTGTCAATATGCCCGCTAGCACCCACAGTGAAACTTTGCTTTCCAGGTTTGCGGGGAAATAACGCCAACCTCGTGGCTGTCGCTAACCACTTTTGCCAACTCATGGGTGCGGGCTATGCCGATTGCTTTTTTCGAGTGTGAGCGGCGGCCCCTGGCTGAGTAACTTTTCGCGCACACTGGGTGAGTTGGTAGCGAAAAGAATGCGGTCTCTGACCATCTCATCGCTGTTTGTGTAGTTACGGTTTTGCTGTCCAAAATGGCGTTGTGGACAAAAACACGTGGTCGGCGTGACCTCAATGAAAAGTATCTATTGTGACTGTGGAGTGAATGGATACTACGTGCAATTGTAAAGCAGCTTTGATTTTCTAGAAAAACACAAGAGCACAGTAATGCATTATTAATGTTGTTATTAAAGTAAGCGCATAAGGATTGATTAGAATAAAGTTTGTTTATCATCTCGTGTCTTGCAGTTATCAGTGAAGATCTTCATCCTGATTGGCAGGAGCCAGAGGTCCCGGATATTAAAGAGGAAGTGGAGGACGAAGACTTCCCCTTTATCAAAGAGGAAGAGGAGCCGCTGGCCCTTTACATTAAAAAGGAGGAGGAGGAGGAGGAGGAGGACGAGTACCTCCCCATCAAGGAGGAGGAGGCCCCTTACATCAAAGAGGAAGAGGAGGAAGAGGACGTCACCAGGTTTCCATTGAGTGATGCCCCTTTGAAGAGTGAAGCTGAAGATGAAGGTCAACATGAGCAGCGCAGAGGGGCCGAGGCTCCGAGCAGCAGCTCAAATCAATACATGACCATGGAAGGTGGCGGACACCATTTTGGAGGATCACAAGCTGACGGCCTCATAGCTCCACTATCAGACAGTGATGACCCAACGTCACATTCTTCTGACACTGATGATGATGAACAGTCTGAAGGTCACGTGACTGCTCACACCGACAACAAATGCTGGAAATGTTCTCAGTGTGACACAACGTTCGTCTACAAATCTCTGTTGAAAAGGCATATGTTAAGTCACACGGGAGAGAAACCTTTTTCCTGTTCAATTTGCAGCAAGAGGTTCACTCGGAAGGGGTACTTAAAAATACACACAAGAAAACACACTGGTGAGAAACCTTTTGCCTGCTCAATTTGCGATCAAAGATTCTCTCAGAAGGGGCACTTGTTGAAACACACAAGGACACACACTGGGGAGAAACCTTTTGCCTGCTTGGTTTGTGGCCAAAGATTTACGACAAATAGGTATCTAATAGTACACACGAGAACCCACACTGGTGAGAAACCTTTTGCCTGCTCAATTTGTGGCCAAAGATTCTCTGAAAAGGGAACATTAGGAACACACACAAGAACACACACTGGAGAAAAACCTTTTTCCTGCTCAGTTTGCGGCCAAAGATTCTCTCAGAATAGTCATCTAAGAAATCACACAAGAATCCACACCGGTGAGAAACCGTTTGTCTGCCCAGTTTGTGGCCAAAGATTCACTCAGAAGGCACACTTAAAATGTCATTCAAGAACGCACACTTGAGAGAATTTTTTTTGTCCTTTTCAGTTTGCAGTCAAAAGTGACTTCAGAGCCGTCATATTAAGACACACGAGTGTGTTGGTGGAACAGTGATGATCAGTGAAGGCTCTTCTCTGAGCAGGCTTAATCAGTTCACTCACAAAAGAGGATTGTATGACACGGATCTTCCTAAAGGCCGCCTTTGGACAAGTAGTAGTTTTTAGATTACACATGCTAAAACACTTGGAGCAGTACATCTGCTTTATCCAATGTTATATTATATATATATATATATATATATATATGCATCAACTGAGCAAAGGATTCAGTGAATTTAAGTAGTTTAAAGTAACTACTAGTGCGTTAATCTGTGACAGTGTCAATTGTGCTAATGGTGCAGATACTCCTCAAGCATACGAATGGGCAGTATTGGTCAACAACAGCTATGCAAATAGTGCAGAGTGGTGAGACATCAACAGTGGTTGCACGAATATTGTATAATCGGCCCGACAAGGATGTGACAACAATTACAAAACAAAAAAATATGGCAGCTCGATATAATGAAATTGTATGTTTACTGTTTAAGAAGTTAATCGCAAGACGGAAGAAGCTGTTTGCATCGTGCGAGAGTGCCAACCTGGGGGAAGGAGCTGGAAGAGGTAGTGACCAGGATGTGGCCTGTCCAAGAGGATTTTGCATGCTCTTGTCTCAGTTCTGGCAGCATGCCAAGTCATCAAGGATCGTCAGATAGGGGGATACAGACAATTTTTTTTCTGCAGTTTTCCTTTCCAGTTGGCATTTCCAGTTTGTTTGTTTGATTGATGAACATGGGACTGATTCAGTAACTGCTGTGTAGAACTGCCTCGACAGCTCCTGTGGCAGCCCGTGCTTCCTCAGAAGCTGCAGAAAGTACATCCTGTGCCGGGATGAGGATGGACTTAATGTTGGTCTCCTACTTCAGGTCTTGAGAGACTGTCCACCAGACATTCCAAGAGCTTCTTCCATCCATCCCTTGTCAAGACCGCTTATCCTGAATAGGGTCACATGACGCTGCAGAGACTATTCCAGCTGACCTCTGATGAAAGGCAGCCAACATCCTGAACTGGTCGCCAGTCAGTCACGGGGAACATATAGACGGACAACCACTGGCACTCACATTCACATCGTCACTGAGTGTGAACTGATCCAATGTTGCCCGCACCAAAGTCAGACGAGCGTTCCACTACTTAAACAGTTAACTTAACATTTCTTTACATAGTACCAATTTTGCACAACTCTTTCGGGACACTTGTACATTATTTGTACATTCTTTGTTTTGTCACACTGAACTAGTTGCATACAGCTGTTGATTACCACTGGCCACGTATTTGAGAACTTTCTGCACCATTTGCATCAGCACTGTAGCAAATCATCTCCTATTGGTCACTTGAACTGCTCTAAAATGCTCGAGGACTCTGCATTATTTGCACAATTGCTATTATTTCAGTATCGGCACATTTACTATACTTTCATTGTTCACTTACTCCTTTTTCTTCTTCTATGTGCTAAATGTACATCCATTTTCCATTACCTCTTATGTCCTCACTTTGTTGTTATATTCTGATATCTGATGGATGTGAACATTTTAAATGTTCTAAATGGGAGGAAATCTCTTCTGACAATGGGCAATTTCCCTTGTATTGTTGTAATCATATAGTGATTTATTTATTGGGTGAACTGTAAGGGATCAATAGTTACTTTTTAAAACATTTTTAATTGAAAACAGTCAATTTACAGTATCAGAAAAATGAAAAAAACAGACAACAAGGTCATAAATAGATAAAATATGACAAAAGAGAAGCCTTTTTTGTTCATTTTTAAACATTAAATGAAGAGCCTAAAGTAGTTTTAACTGTTGTTTTTTTATTGTCTGGTTTTCTTCTCAAAAAGTAAAAATATAGTTTTGAATCCCCAAGTTTGAATTTCTGGATATGGATTTTTGCAAGAATAATTCATGCAATTAGTATCAAACTCTTGTATAGTTTTGTTGACTTTTACCATTATTGAAGAACCCAAAGTATATATATTTTTTATAATTAAAAATGAAGTCCGTATTATCAGAAATAAAGCAGCATAAATCTGTCCCGACCTAATCTATTCGGTCACTTCATCTATGGAACATACAACCTGATCCGAGATGTGGATAAATACTGACCCCAGCTGACACAAAAGTGCCATGGACAAAATAAGTAATTGTTTTGCCCCAAACATGACGTCATACTGTTTTGATTGTATTTTTGTCGTCTTTTGAACCCCTTGCATTGATAGATATCATTAGGGCAATTATGGAAAATACAAAAATATAGAAGCAACTACAAGAATCCTATGTACACAAAAGATGTTTAACAGTGTAACAGATACTAGTTTGTATGATATATATATCGTTTTTTGTACTTGTCGGTTTGCTTAGGTATGTGTTGTTGTTTTGTTGAACTTGCAGTTGTGTTAAGTTCTATGCTGTCGAATTTTGTACCTACTTCGTGGCTTGCTACTTAGAGGAAGTCTGTCCCAACTGATTTTCCGTACATGTCCTGCTGCAGCTTTGCTTCCGCACAATCAGAACCACCACTCGCGCTTCTCCAAATAATGCTTCGTTAATTTACACCGATCGTGCTCAACCCTCGCCAAATTACGCCCGTCACTACTTTTCCGGACTAAAATGTTCGTTGTTCGTTAAATCTTTGTGTCCGGTTTAACTCGTCTCGGCGCACGTAGAAGCGTCTTCTCCTAGCTTAGTTTAGCTTAGCTTGCTAGCAAAGAGACTTGTTTGTCACCAACACGTCGCTCCGCAGTGATCAAGTGTGAGTAAAGGTGTTGCGATTGTCGGATGAAAATGTGTGCAACCAGGACAGCAGACAACGAGGAAGAACTTTGTGCAACAAAAGGGGAGGACGAGTGTCAACTACTCTACGCCGTTTGCAAGCCGCATCCTGGAGTTGTGTCACGCACGGCAGGTTTGATCACGTTTCACTTGTTTAGCAAATCCTTTACATGCTCCTTCGTTTATTTTTCATATGCATGCATGCTTCTTCACCTGGGCACGTTACGTTGCGGTCCATGATTTCCTTGCGTGACCTTGCTTGCACCGGTGCCGGACGCCATGAGAGTGCCTGTTGATCTGACAGCGATGAATAAAAGTCAAAACGTGACGTTAGAAAGTTTCGCAAGAATTGAAGTTTTCATCACTGCTAGTGCTAACAATACATTACCTCCGCCCTAAAAAAAACAAAAACAGCAGAATCTCATGCTGCTACTCACAAGCTTATCAGTTAGTATGAGATGTGCTTTGTGAAGCTCCTGGCTGTTTACGCAAAGATGGAGGGACTTCTAGAGTCAACGTTATGCATGATTTTACACTATGAAAAATGGGCTGAGCTCATTCAACTATAGGTGTCATTGGTGAATAATACTAAGAATAATAATGGTCACTCCTCCGACCATATTGAGATGTAGGAATCACACTATAATAACGTCTATTTATTTAACGGTGAATTTGAAAATGTTTTCTTACTATTGAGTTGTTTTCAAATCTGTCCAGAAACGTGAAAAGGCAATTTTGCAGGCTTCCAGGCCTGTTAGTAAAAAAATGTATGCTCACATCTTGCGCATGTCCTGAGAGCAATACCCCATCCCCCTCCCCTCAATCCATAAAATCTAGTGTTTTGATCTGAAAGAATTGACCCCTCCGTGGATATTGCGCAATCCGCGTCACTGACCAATCAGAGGCCAGAGAAGCCCGTTTTTTGCTCAGACAACATTGCATGCTCCAGTATAGGTTTAGTTAGCGTTTTAACGCGTATTTGGGTTATTTAACAAAAAATATAGTTAAGAGGTGTAGTCACGGACTTTGTAATAGTGACGACAGGTATCCTGAAAGGCTAGTTGGTGGAGTTCGATTTGTACCCTTTCCAAAACCGAAGACCCAGTACGAAAAATGCCTTCAATGGATCAAACTTTGTGGAAGACCGCATCATCAACTAAATCCATCTAATATCAACCGGAACACATATGTTTGCATGAAGGTATGCCCTATATTTGATTTTCAATACATGTCTCGTACAAATGAATTCGAAGTTCTTCACTAGCATAACATTGCTACGTGTGAACGATTGACACACTTATTCTTTGTTGAGCGATATTTAGCGATGATCGAACTGCACAAACGTATTGATTTCTTGCTGGCTCGCGGCCAGAATCTTAACCAGACTCTGTTTGCACGAAGATATGCCTTAAATTTGATTTTTAATACACGTCTCGTATAAATGAATGAGACGTTCTCCGCTAGCATAACATTGCTACGTGTGAACGATTGACACAGTTATTCTTTGTTGAGCGATATTTAGCGATGATCGGACTGCACAAATGTGTCGCTTTCTTGCTGGCTCGTGGCCGAAGCTTTACCAGACTGTGTTTGCACGAAGATATGCCCTAAATTTGATTTTTAATACACGTCTCGCATAAATGAATGAGACGTTCTCCGGTAGCATAACATTGCTACGTGTGAATGATTGAATGAAATCAGAAGCATGGCGTCTCTCTCAGTTACGAATGTATTGTATTTAGAATCTATAATATGTCGTTTATTTGAATGAAATCAGAAGCATGTCGTCTCTCTCAGTTAAGAATGTATTGTATTTAGAATCTATAATATATCGTTGATTTGAATGAAATCAGAAGCATGGAGTCTGTCTCAGTTCAGAATGTATTGTATTGTATTTGCCATTTTTACTGTTTGTCTTACGTCAGCGCACGTGGCGTGACGTCACTTCAGGAGGCGTGGTTAAGTGCCCTGTACGGAGGGGTCAATTGCGAAATTGCGTCATCCGCGTCGCTGGCCAATCAGAGGCCAGAGATCTGCATAAACCACGCCCCTTTTTGGACCCGCAGTTTCCTCAGACAACGTTGTATGGTCCAGTATAGCTTCTGTTAGCGTTTTATCGTGTATTTTGTTCTTTAACAATAGATATGGTTAAGAGGTGTAGTCACAGACTTTATAATAGTGACGACGGGTATCCTGAAAGGCTAGTTGGTGGAGTTGGTTTGTCACTAATTCAAGAATAATTATTGAGGGGAGCGCGTGTGTTTTAAAACATTTCTGATACCTCGCTCAGGAGTTCGGTATCAAATTTTAATAGGTTCGTCGGAGATAGGCACTCAGAAATGAAGACAAGACACACTTCTGGCTACCAACAATTGGCACTTTATTGGTCCCACACAGAAATGGTAACACAAGCACAAGCACAAATCACGTGGTATGAAGCTAAGTAATATCCAACCAGCTCTTAGAAGAATATCCAGCTCTTACCGTGCGCCAATAGGAGGGAGAGCCAACACTCCAGGTAGAGCAGCTTCAATACCGGCTGGGCATCCGTACGCAACCCGCAGCAGACTCTACCGAGAGTATCCAAAGTTCTCCTTTTATACTCTAAGCGTGTGCGGAAGGAGGGGTGAGTGGCCAATTCATCCCACCTGACGGCACACTATTCTTTGTTACCAACAGATGGCGTTGCACAACATCATATAACACAAAAACATCTTTTTATGACATTGCTGGTTATCCAAACATCCTTTTATGACATTGCTGGTTATTCAAAGCTATTGCGATCGTCTTTTAGGTTATACAAAGCTATTGCGAAACATCTTTTAATTATGGAAAAACAACACAATAAAATTATTCTTACTTCAGCGTGACGTTACACAAAGAAAACGAGAGAAACAACTCGTAAATCAAGCCTCGCCTTCTTTTCCTTCATACGGTGGTTCACAAACGGCTATACAGATACATATACAAATTCTGCACACAAGTGTGATATGTAACACGAAAATAGGAAACTGTCAATGACGAATTCGTCTTTGGATTATAATATATTATATTATGTGGCTTCTCGGTCTTCCTCTGACTCCGGAAAGATCTTGCGCTAATATCAATGGTTTCTCTGTCGATATGCATGTAAATACCATTGAAATACCGCTCGCTGAAATACTTGAAGCCCTGCTGTCTGCTTTTCAACGATATTTCACTGTTAGCTAAGAATGCGAGTGAGAAATCAGCCGGTAAATCGGACAGTTTCGCTCTATTCTTTTCTTGCTGCGCTGCCCTTTTTGCTAATTGTTTGTCTGACGTAGGCGCACGTGGCGTGACATCACTTCAGGAGGCGTGGTTAAGTGCCCTGTACGGAGGGGTCAATTGACTGTTATGCGCCTACGTCAGACAAAAGAAGGAAAAGAAGGCGAGGCTTGATTTAAGAGTTGTTTCTTTCGTTTTCTTTGTGTAACGTCACGCGCTCCGCTCAATAATTATTCTTGAATTAGTGCCGAACCTATGTATGTATGACAATCACTACTTTAGTGTCCTCAAACATCCTTCCTTCAGTCTTGGTGTCTCGGTGCACGTCGAAGGCTTTTAGGACTGCTAGTCCGGTTTAGCTTAGCTCACCACCGAACAGAGACACGTTTGTGCAGTCAGATCATCGCAAAATATCGCTCAACACAGATCAAGTGTGACAATCATTCACATGTAGCTATGTTATGCAAGAGAAGAACTGCTAATTCATTTATATGAGATATGTATTGAAAATCAAATATACGGCTTACCTTCGTGCAAACATATCTGTTCCGGTGGATGCATTCAGTTGATCATGCGGTATTCCTCAAAGTTTTATCCATCAAAGACATTTTTCGTACTGGGTCTTCGGTTTTGGAAAGGGTACGAATTGAACTCCACCAACTAGCCTTTCAGGATACCTGTCGTCACTATTATAAAGTCCGTGACTATACGTCTTAACCATATCTATTGTTAAAGAACCCAAATACACGATAAAACGCTACCAAAAGCTATCCTGGACCATACAACGTTGTCTGAGGAAACTGCGGGTCTGAAAAAAGGGGCGTGGTTGATGCAGATCTCTGGCCTCTGATTGGCCAGCGACGCGGATGATGCAATTTCTATGGAGGGGTCAATTGACCCCTCCGTACAGGGCACTTAATCACGCCTCCTGAAGTGACGTGCGCTGACGTAAGACAAACAGTAAAAATGGGAAATACAATACAATACATTCTGAACTGAGACAGACTCCATGCTTCTGATTTGATTAAATCATTCACACGTAGCAATGTTACACTAGCGAAGAACGTCTTATTCATTTATATGAGACATGTATTGAAAATCAAATATAGGGCATATCTTCGTGCAAACACAGTCTGGTTAAGCTTCGGCCGCGAGCCGGCAAGAAAGCGACACATTTGTGCTGTCCGATCATCGCTAAATATCGCTTAACAAAGAATAAGTGTGTCAATCGTTCACACGTAGCAATGTTACGCTAGCGAAGAACTTCAAATTCATTTATACGAGACATGTATTGAAAATCAAATATAAGGCATACCTTTGTGCAAACAGTCTGGTTAAGCTTCGGCCGCGAGCCGGCAAGAAAGCGACACATTTGTGCAGTCCGATCATCGCTAAATATCGCTCAACAAAGAATAACTGTGTTAATCGTTCACACGTAGCAATGTTATGCTAGCGAAGAACGTCTCATTCATTTATACAAGACGTGTATTAAAAATCAAATATAGGGCATATCTTCATGCAAACACAGTCTGGTTAAGCTTCGGCTGCGACCCGGCAAGAGAGCGACACGTTTGTGCAATCCGATCTTCGCTAAATATCGCTCAACAAAGAATAAGTGTGTCAATCGTTCACACGTAGCAATGTTATGCTAGCGAAGAACTTCAAATTCATTTATACGAGACATGTATTGAAAATCAAATATAAGGCATACCTTTGTGCAAACATATCTGTTCCGGTTGATATTAGATGGATATTTTTCGTACTGGGTCTTCGGTTTTGGAAAGGGTACGAATCGAACTCCACCAACTAGCCTTTCAGGATACCTGTCGTCACTATTACAAAGTCCGTGACTACACCTCTTAACCATATTTTTTGTTAAATAACCCATATACGCGATAAAACGCTAACTTACCCTATACTGGACCATTCAATGTTGTCAGAGAAAATGGCGGGAGCAAAAACAGGCTTTGGTTTATGCAGATCTCTGGCCTCTGATTGGTCAGTGACGCGGATTGCGCAATATCCAAGGAGGGGTCAATTGTGGCGCAAACCTGCATTATCAAAGTATAATAATTTTACTCAATTTACAGAGCAGTACAGTTTCCCCACTTTGTCTAAGCTCATAAACAACAGAAGTGGCAACGTTGCAGTTCTTCCCAATATAAAGTAAGAAGTTTTCTCTGCTGTGATTCATTTTGAGTCGAATCCAAAAATTCTGATTCAGGATTCTTTTTTTTTTCAGGCTCAGTCATGAGTCACCACGAATCACCACTGATTCAGTCATGGCTCTAGCCCAGTGTTTTTCAACCTTTTTTGAGCGACGGCACATTTTTTACATTGGAAAAATTTTGTGGCACACCACTAACCAAAAATGTTACAAAATGACACTCTGTATAGTATATTTAATTACAATATAATTTCTCAATTTATTTATACTCAGTCAGTGTGAACCCTGGGCCTGTTTAGATGAACACAAAGCCGATATCCTGGCAGGAATAGAAGAAAGAGACACACGAAGCTCTTCTTAAACAGCTGTCAGTCTCTCTCTGTTTTTAGTTTTTATAGCAGTTAGGCTAGAAAAGCTCAGCTCACACAGATATGTTGTGGAAAATGGGAGCAATGTCAGAACAGCTTTGTTGGCCAGAATGGGGAACTCCTTGGCAGCAGTCAACCAAAAACTGTCCAAAGGAAGATCAGCAAATCTTAGTTTTAAACCACGATCCTGTTTCAGTTCAGTGAGTTCCTCCTGCTCTTGTAAAGTCATGTCCTTTCCAACAACTGATGCCGAGCTGTATGGGTCCCTAACCCAGTCAAAGCATTCAGTGCAGGCTGAAGAGAAATAAAATGACAACTTATCCTCAAGACTTTTCAAATGTTTACCTATTACTTCAGACAGTGCAGCAGTGTTGCTTTGCTGTTTGTCTGTGAGTGGGAACATCTCCAGGTTGGCACGTTGCACATGTTGTTGCCAGAGGTGCACCTTTAAACGGAATCCATTTATTTGATCTGTGCTTGTAAGCAGGGTTTCATTTCGGCCCTGCATCCTTGTGTTCAGTTCATTAAGATGATGAAATATATCAGCCAGGTTTGCCAGCTTTGCGCACCACTCATCACTTGCAAACAGATTTGAGTAATCAGACCTCTCATTTGTCAGAAACATTTTAAGTTCCTCTCGCAGCTCATACACACTGGTCAGCACCTTACCGCGCGACAACCATCGGACCTCCGTATGGAGCAATAAGGCTTTATGCTCCGCTCCCATTTCCTCACACAGAGATGCGAATATACGGCTTTTCAGAGGCCGTGTCTTTACAAAGTTCACTATGCGCACCACATAGTCCAACACGGGAACCAGTTCTGCTGGTAAAGTTTTAGCAACGAGGGCCTCACGGTGGAAAAAACAGTGCGTAAAATCAGATCTGGGTTTCTTTCCTTCACTCTACTCACGAAGCCTTTGGTGCGCCCGACCATGGCTGCAGCTCCATCAGAGCACACACTTGTGCAGTTTTCCCACGCAAGTCCTCCCTGGTCAAGATATTCCGATGTGACCCGAAAAATTTCCTCTCCAGTTGTTTTTTCTGGCAGTGCCTTGCAAAATAGGAAGTTTTCTCTAGTGGCATCTCCATCCACAAAACGCACATTGGCCAAGAGCTGAGAATGTCCACTAATATCCGGAGACTCGTCAACTTGCAACCCAAATTTCCTACTGATGCGTATCTTTTCCAAAACATGGCTTTCGATGTCTGTAGACATGCCATCAATACGCCTGGCAATTGTGTTATCAGAGAGCGGGACTTTAGCTATGTCTTTAACTGCATCAGGGCCAAGCATCTCGTTGACAATGGCTTTACAGGCAGGTAGTATTAATCTCCCTGCCACAGTGTGCGGCTTTTTTGATTGAGCAACAAGTTCGGCGACTAGGTAACTAGCTTTGAGCGCTTTCTCATTTACCTTTGTGGTTTTTCTCATAAACATTGCCTGTTTCTCTGTGTTTAAACGCAGGCGAACAAAATAGTCTATCGGCTTGTTTTGAAGCGACGGGTGTGTCATTTGGAGATGGCGTTTAAGCTTGCTTGGCACCAGGGCGCTGTTGGATAGCTTCTCGCCACACGCCAGGAATAACAGAATAGGTGTCGTCTCATCCCCGGTGAAAGTAAATCCAAACGAAAGATAGCTTTCACTATATTGCCTTTAGCTCACCGTCTTTGCTTTCTTTTTCCCACCACTCATACGAGGGCCTTCATCCGGGTCAGAATCTTGTCCAGTGCCCAGTTCGGAGTTTGCAGTTGTCCTTTTTAAAAACTTCTCCATGACTGTCACCACGGCCTCTCAGGTGCATCACTAATTCTCTTGGAGGAACGAGGCAATCAGCTACGTGTTGCCACCCGGACAAATATTACATTACTCTGCCAGCCTTTACAGCACGGACACTGGACAATGACATAATATTTGCAGAACATTATTAATAAATGTTAATTAAAAAAAAAAGTGATATTGGATAATTTCTCACGGCACACCTGATGATTTCTCACGGCACACTAGTGTGCCGTGGCACAGTGGTTGAAAATCACTGCTCTAGCAGACACTAACCGATCGTTGTACTAAACAGTTGTCCACCTTTCCCCTTATACATCCATATACATAAACCTAAAATATAAACAACGATAAACCACATCTCAGTTTCAACAAGAGAACTGACATTACAAAACCATGTTTGTCTCCCATTCTTTTGTTTTTCAGACATCAATGAAGTGCATCTCCATTTTAAGGTAGAAGTCAAGGCCGATGATCACCCACATATTATAGAAGAGGGGCTGGTGTCCCCTTCCGTTAAAGAGGAGCAGCCAGAGAGAGAGAAAGAGGAGCAGGGATCCCACAATCTCAAAGAGGAGGAGCAAACCCATGTCAAAGAAGAGGAAAAAGTGTTCCTGCACATCAAAGAGGAAGACCAGGAGGAGGATGTCACCAAGTTGCCGTTTAATGCTGTGCCTTTGAAGAGTGACGATGAAGATGATACTCAAAGGGAGGAGGACAGAGGGGCGGAGCCGCCGAATAGCAGCTCAAGTCGACACATGACAACAGAAGGTGATGAAGACCACTGTGCAGCGTCAACAGTGGATGGTCTCCTTGCTCCAATATCAGAGAGTGACGACATGTCGTCACACTCTCCTGACACTGATCGTGATAATGATGATGAACATAAGACAGGTTACACAGACAACAAACGCTGGAAATGTCCTCAGTGTGGGAAAACCTTTGCTGATAAGTGGGTTTTGAGACGACACCTGAGAATACACACCGGAGAGAAACCTTTTTCCTGCACGATTTGCGGAAAGAGATTCACTCAAAGCGGACAATTGACCACACACGCAAGAACACACACTGGTGAAAAGCGAACACACAATGGTGGAAAAAGTTTTTCCTGCTCAGTTTGTGGTCAAACGTTCTCAAGGAAGGAAAGCTTAAAAACACACACAAGAACCCACACTGGTGAGAAACCTTTTGCCTGTTCGTTTTGTAATAAAAGGTTCTCTCAAAGTGGTCAGTTGACGTCACACACAAGAACGCATACTGGAGAGAAACCCTTTTCCTGCTCTGTTTGTGGTAAAAGTTTCTCTGAAAAGGATAGTTTAAAAACACACACGAGAACCCACACTGGAGAGAAACCTTTTGCCTGCTCAGTTTGTGAAAAAAGATTCTCTCAAAGAGGTCATTTGTCATCACACTTAAGAACACATACTGGAGAGAAACCTTTTGTTTGCTCAGTATGCGGTAAAAGGTTCTCTAAAAAGGGAAATTTAAGGCAACACTCAAAAACCCATATTGGTGAAAAACATTTTCCCTCTTCAGACTGCCCAGACTACTTCCCTCTTCCCAGCCACTTTGTTGAGCGCTTCCGGAAGTATCCTGATACATTCCTCACACAGCCAGGAGACATAATCTCTTCGGCGTGTCCTGGGTCCTCCCCAGGGCCTTCACCTGCTGGGACATGCCCAGAAGACCTTACCAGGGAGCTGTCCAGGGACCATCCTAACCACATGTTCTCGCCAGCTTCTCTCAATGCGGACGAGCACCGGCTCCACACTAAGCTCCTCCTGGATGACCGAGCTTCTCACCGTACCTCAAAGGCAGAGCCCGGACACCCTGCAGAAGAAATGAGGACCACTGAACAGTACGCCCTCAATGCTTTGCCTGTCCACAAAGGTTAGTTGTGCCTGGATGGTTAAGATCACCGCCTGCCAACGTGACTGTCGTAGGTTCAAGATCCCGACCTGACCATCCACTGACATTTCACAGCTGCGTGTATTTGAGCAAGACACCAATACCCCAAGTTGCTCCCCAAGTGTGTGTTCACTCTGATGGTAAAAAGTAGCGAACACATTTCCTGTGCGTCCACATTCATGACAATCAAGATGATTTTTATTATGAATCGAATCACTGACTAAGGGAAGTATTGAAGGATAGTCGAGTGTCCCCCAGAAGTGGACTGTTTTTGTGATACCTAAGGGATTATAGTACGCTTAATTTTTTTTAAAAATCAGGTGTAATGACAGTCAAATGTGCACATTTCGGAGGATGTTTATTTTGAAATACAACATTAGTCAACTGGTTTTGTAATACTCATCTAAATATTTTTCTGTTTGAATTTTTTAAATCAGATGTTATTGAAGTTATACTACTGTATATCCACATTTCAAATAAACTATAGTATCCCCTGGTTTTGTGTTAACAAATTGATTATTTTATATAAATATCTTTCATTCAAATTTATGATATCCAGTGTATTGATTTGTCAGGGCTTTTCTTTTTTAAATTTGGGCTTCAGTCTGCGTTGATAAGGCATAGTATGAAAGATTTTGGATGCTATCCTGATTGCAGTGACTATATCTAGGCACACGCACACATAGCCCACTAGGTGGGGCTCAAGCAACTCTAGCTCTTAATGAAAAAAGGCCTTTCTTCTAAAGCCCATTTTTTTTCTTCATAAAAAAAAACCCTTGCTGTTATAAATTCCACCCAGAGATTTAATATGTGATGGTCATTTATTTGAGTCCTTGGGTGAATTGCACATACAGTATAGGTCACCTCGCCCCTAACGCTTCTTTTCCTCTTCCTTATGGCTGCTGTATAGTTGAACAACACAACAATCACTTGGGAATGCTTGTGCACTCCCCGATAAAGGTTGATCCAAAATTAACCCCAATACTTAACATTATAGCACAGTTGAAAACATTTCGTGGCTACTGCCCCGACCTTACACAAGCAAACAAATCTTTAAAAAATGGGGTACATTTTTTTTTCATTGAAAACTTTAGTTCTGTTGATATCAAAGCCAGAAGGAAAAAATAGTGACCATAAACACATTTGGGAGTAGATTGTCAATATTTTATGATTATACCATTCTGGCCAAAACCCTGTTCTGTGTAGGAAAAGCACATTACTCAAAAAAAGACATATCTTCATGACAGCGGTTTTGTACTTCTAGTTTGTATTTGTGTATCTTGCCGTGTTAATAATATTTCTTGTTGAATTAATTTTAATTTCAGTTTATTTAAAATGGAGTTAATGTTTTTCCATGAATAAAAATACTTGTTCAGAAAAATATATATATATATACATTTTTTTACATTTTAATAAAATGTACCTCAAATCTTGGAAAAAAAAAAAAGGAAAGGGATCCAATAGTTTGGGTTTTTTTTCCCAGCCTGTAGCTATTTAGTGTGAAGATGGCGTTTGATTGACAGGACACAAACACCATTGTCACACTCCACAGCTCTGGAGGACAGATGCTGATTGGTGGCCGAGCGGCTCGGGAATTCTGGCATCGGCGTCAAGAACTCTTCCGTCAGGCACTGGGAAAACAGACAAAAGATCAGCTGCGTCAAGCCTTACCACCTGTGGGATTCACACACATTTTTTCTTCAGAAAAAAAAAAGATAAACTATGCCTGTTTGAGTCTCACCTCCATTTGTATCAGATGGTCGTCGCTCTCTTCGCTGGTTCCAGCTGCTTTCCCGACCCCATGCCGCCCTCTACATATACCTTCCTGGATCTTTCCCAAACGGTAAAAGTCCAGAAGCTGACGGGGCAGGCGGGTAGCCGAGGGAGGTCCGTGCCCGGTCCAAGTCTTTATGTAGACAAACAGCTGGTTGCACATTAGTGATAAGCTACAGGGGAAGTATTGATCGACCCTGACCGGAGCCCAGATGGGGTGAGCTGAGGTGGGACTTTGGGGGGGGGGGGGGATGCCGGCTAAGGCAACATGGGTCTTAACACTCCAAGTCCAGTTTTTTAATGGAACAAAATGGTCCATATATAGCGTGCAGTATTTACAGTGGATAAAAAAAAAAGCCTATACACCCCTCAAACGCCAGAATTTTGTGATATTTTTTTCCACACATGAATATGACCGCAACGCAATCTAATATTTTCGGGAGAGAAAGTAAAAAATAAACTGCGATAATGTGGTTGCAAAGGTGTGCGCATTCTCATGACTGTCTTCCGAATGAACCAATCACATTCAGTCATGTTAAACGGGAGTGCGTACACAGCTGCCACCATTTAAAGGGCCTCCGATTAAACCCAAATAAATTCTGCTGTTCTATTTGGCTTTTCCTGACATTTTTCTTTTATAGTCAAATCTCACCGGAAAGAGCTTCCCCAGCACCAGAAGGGATCACGTTGTTCAAAGGTATCAGTCAAGCCAAGAGTATTTCCAAGGCATTCAACTACACAAAGGAACAGACTGAAGAAAGTCATCGTCAAGTGGAGAAAATATGACACAACCGTGACTTAACCAACAACTTGACATCCCTCCAAAATTGGTGAAAAGATGGGAAGAAACTGCCATGAGGCTAAGAGCAACACTGAAGGAAATGCAGGAATTTCTAGCAAGTACTGGCATGTCCAGGCTTTGGTATAGGCAAGAGAAAAGAGGAAGAGAGGAAAAAAAAAGAAACAAAAACACCTGAAATCACCCAAACACTCGCGTACCATTGTATCCACTGCAGACTGTGAAAGTGCTCTGTGCGCTTGCCACTCAACAGCAAACGTTATTTAAAAGCTGTCTTTACACCTTAGTGCTCTATTTTTGAACGTTTGGGACTCGCATGGCCTCCTCTCTGCCGATGTTGGTCACAAGGAAGTGAAGTGGCTCAACAGGCTCTCGAGGAGAGCAGCAAAGAAGATCGTCTTCTCCCTTTGAAGGCTCAAGTTTGGGGTTAGTTCAACGGATTTGACTTCTCGTACACTAACCTGCTATCAGTTTTTAGTCACAAAGCATGACACTTAAAATTCATCCATTTTGTGAGACTCCCAACCTCACAAGGGTTACGGGAGTGCTGGACCCTATCCTAGCTATCTTCAGGCAGGAGGCGGCTGAAACCCCGAACTGGTCGCCAGCCAATCGCAGGGCACAGAGAGACAAACAACCACTCAATTTGTCCATTCCTGAACAAAATTATTTTCTTTGCCTTTTTTAAATTGTTGCTATTGAAATGTCATCAGAAAACTCTTAAACTCTTCACAAAGCATTCACACTTTGTGGATAATTTGGGGTCTTCAATGAATCTGACATGGAAGAAAGTCAGAGAGAATATGGAACACACTTGAAGACTGGGACCTGGATTTGAACACTCAACCTCAGAATTGTGAGTCAGACCTGTTAACTTGGTCCACGTGGTGCCACCTCTAAGGGACCAAGTTTAAACCTTATTTCATTCTCACTTCGAAAGTACCAATGACCTCATTTGATAGTAAACACATCTTGAAGGAAACACATTTAGACCTTATTTAGTGGTGTGTGTAGTAAACCTCTACTACAGGGGTGTAAAACTCATTTTTGTCACGGGCCACATTGTAGTCATGGTTTCCTTCAGAGGGCCGTTATGACTGTGAAGCCAGAAAAGTCTTTAATCGGCTCATATTTCCACATGGAATCTACAAACTAGTTTTGGAATCAGAAATCAATAGCAATGGGTTTTTCAACCATCATTCATGTTTGGTAACACACACACACACAAAAGCTTATAATATCGCGGCGTCATCATTTATGATATACAAACACATTTTTAAATTTTGGTAGAAATTTTCATAAGAATCATGGAAGTCAGCAGATGACTTGCCTTTGCAGGCCACGTAGCATCATGTGGCGGGCCAGATATGGCCCCCGGGCCTTGAGTTTGACACCTGTCCTCTCATATTTAAGACCTCACAGCTTTCAGGAGCCGCGAATACGATGGCGCGTGTGCACCTTTATCAGCAAGCTTTCGGCCACTGACTTGTTTGTAAGCTTTTGGAGGCGAGCAGCAGCTCTTTGATAAAATGTACCCGGCGCTGGCAGGCTGGCTCTTATTTGCCTGCCCTTGGAGCTGATAACTTGGAGATTGTGCGTGTGAATGAACTGACGTCCCTTCACCGTAACACGTGCACCGCGTTAACCGATGCTTTCGAACCACATTCTCCGAGTTGACTCAATCCTCTCCCCCCAAAAAAGGCACTAGTTTCAACTTGCATAAAGTAACATCACATACTGATCTGGATATCATGTGGAATAAGAACAAACCAAATCCTTAGTCCAAGTATGTATTATGAAATAAACACTACACAAACTAAAGTTTATTAGCTGAAATATTACAATACAATACTAGTATGGTACTATCAAGGCATGGGGGCCAAGCTACATCATTTTATGTGGCTTGCAAAAACAAATCATGGTTTTTGCTAAGATACCATAACTGCATATTGTCTCCTTCACTTTTGATGACCCATTACAAGCATTTCCATTGGAAAGCCCCCTTTAAAAGTAAATTAAATAATTGTTCAACACTTTTTACTGACTTCTGAATTCAGAGCTAGTTATCTGACAATTTATTGTATAAATGTAATTATATAAAGACATTATATGGGCAGATAGTCATAATGGGCCTTCAAGGAAAACCATGAAAAAAACAAGTTTTGAATCCCTACTATATGACTAACAACAGGTAGATTTTCTAAACAAGGAACAATTAAATACTTATACAATAATATATTGTATGAGTATCATCTACTATGTTTAAAAAATATGGCAAAGTATGCATGCAGTAATTATGCCGTGCAAAAGGAGTTGAATGATAATAAAGCAAAAATTGAGTATTTCCGATACAACGTTGCAATTAAATACTCTTACTACTTTTACTATTTAATACTTTATTATACCATCACTCTGTAATAAATAGTGGAGTACATTCCTTTGTCCACACTGGCTATGCAGCAAATTCGCTCTCTAGTTCTGTGGGTGATATCACACCAAGACAAAAGGGGCATTCCCAGGACAGTTAGTGATTGATTTGCACCAAAACGTGAGTGATATTGGAAATGACTGTCAATTTGATTTTCCTGGGAAAAAAAAATATACACAGAGAAGTCGTTGGTGAAATAAGAACAATCTAGAAGGTAAGTCGTGGTCAGCGTAATTAGGTAAATTCCACAGTATGTCTCACATAGTACAGTTCTTGGACCATAGTGATACTGGATTACTTACAGCTATTTAGTGTAGAATAATAGCAAACGTGTAAATTGCAGATAAATAAAAAAAATTTAAATGAAACTATAAAATAATTAAAAACAAAATGCAATTTAAGTGCTTAGTCCTCTGCAAGGAATAACCCTTTTGGTGATCTTGAATTATTTGGAGATTTTTGCTAGAATTTAGTCCCTCTGACCAGGAAATAAAAGGGATTCGCTGTAAACATAAAAAGTAAAACTACTCACCCATTAAAGACAAAACTCAATGGTGGAGGGGGTTGCTTGCATGCAGATTGATTCCGTCACCTTTATTGTCGCGGTAACCTCCATTCCCTGCCTCTATATGGTCAAACTTTTCTGAACAAGCCAGCCCGAATGAGATCAAGATAAAAGAAGAGTTGACAGAAGTTTCACTTTTATTGGACTGAAGTTAAATGAAGCACAAAAGAGTTGAGCGCAGAGAACAGTGGCGTCTTTTTAAGAAATTTGACATGCCACCGATTTTAGAAAAATAAGCAGAAACATACATAAGAAAGAATAAATGGCAACCGAGAGGGCGGCAACAGCAGGAAGTGGAAATAAAGTCATTTTCAACCCCCCCCCAAAATGTGGTTGGTTTAGCAGCTTAACCACGTTAGTTTGGGTTCTATTGCACCGGCTAAGCGCTGCATATGAAATAGAATCACATTCAAAAGTTGACGACACAGGTGACCTCAGTAATGTATAAAGTGCCCTTTACGTTCTGTGGTGTTAGAACAAGAAGTTTTTTTTTTTTTTTTTTTCCATTTTCTTTGTACTTTGTAATAATATTCAAGCGTTTTAAATCACAGCTTGTCTCTTTCTCCCACACACACACGCGCACATACATACACTTCATTTTTAGTGTTGATCGGTAATACTTCTGTTAAAAGTAATGCATACATACATTTATATATCATGAAAAAAAGAGAGCGATTTACAGCATTATGAACAAGCCGAGACTATTTATATCATGATAGTCTTGCAGAAACTAGCTCCGAATGTCCGAATCATGAGCCAAGTACATTTTGTCATTTTCATGCTGCTTTCGGAGCACTACGACGATATTCAGAGTAGTGATAACAATAATATTAACAAAACAAACAAACAAAAAAAAGATTTATTTAACACATTTGCTATTTATCACGTAACAAAGGATATGGAGTTTTTTTTTTTCCATTTGCACTTCATTTCGCGTGATCTATGAGAGTTGTCCAAATAGTAAACATCAGTACAAAGACGTCATATTTCCTGAAGGAATCATACCAATGATTTAAAAAAACAACAACCATATATATATATATATATATATATATATATATATGTATGTATGTATATATATATATATATATATATATGTATATATATATGTATGTATGTGTATATATATAAAAGAAACAAAACAAATCCTCCCGTAAATCGACAAAAAGGCTCCTGTGGCAACATAGGAGAAGGGGTGTGGCAAATTTCCTGAAGTGAAATTGGCTAGTTGGATCGAACGCTAAGGTAATCCGGTGTTAGGGGCCGTGTTAAGGCCTTGGCTGCAGCGCTAGCTAGGGTGGTGAAATGTTAGTCGTGGTTAGTAATAGTGCTTCCACAGGACGTAGTGGTGACGGGATGGTATCTCATGCTCATGCCAGGGGATTCAATCCTCTCCCTTCCCTGCTGGGGCGGCCACGCTCTAACCTATCCCCACGTTGAAAGATGCAGTGGGCATGTCGACTCACTGTACAGATGTGTATGGCTAACAGTCGGGCGTTGGCTAACCGCATGCTACAACAGCTGGTTTGGACGCTTTTTTGTTGTCGTATTTCCCGTTTGTTAATTCCCATAAATCGGGAGGTTGGTTTTGATGGCGTTTTTCGTTTGTCGGAGGCTTCCCGTCTAGTCAACTCCCTCAAAGCCCTGCGCGTTCTCCACAGCCATGAGCAGCTTCTCCCGCAGGTCCTCGAAGGATTCGTAGGTGGGAAGGTCCAAACGGTTGAAACTGGTGAGAGAAGGTTTAGTTAAAAACATTACGTGCGATTCAAGAAGTAAGCGATGTGAATAGGGGTTGGCCTTTATGGTTGCATAAATGCAATAAAAAAAAATCATTATTAATTGTCTTTTTTTTATGTATCATTATTAACTGATGCTTTTGACACATCGTGACAAGCAGAGCAGTCCCATATTTGCAGAATGCCACGTGACCAAACCCAGAAAACAGCAAAGGTAACTTCTCGTTTTCTACGCTGATACGGATAACTTTGGTTGATGACGTGGTTTTAAGAAAAACGTGCTCAAAGCTTGTTTTCTTCAGGACTGGCTTCTTCAGACAAAAGTTCAAAGCATGTATATCATAAATATGAATGAAGCCTCAACATGATCCTGCCGCTCCAGCCCGGTCGCGCTAATTGGGAGGCACACACCTGCGCCTCATGCGGGGTGATTATCCCCTGTGTATATATAGGACCCCGATGACGACTGGTCGTTGAGGTTCATGCCCTGTTCCAGCACTCTCGAATCCCTGATCGTCAACCCGTGTGTACCGACCTTCGCCTGTTCTCCGACCGACCCCGTAAGCCTGACTCCCTTGATACACCTCCCTGCTTTGATCGTTCTCCCATTTACCAACTCCTGCCTGCCCGCTGACCTGCCCTCTATGCCCGACATCCTGATTACCGCTGCTGCACCTGACTGCCTGCACGATCCCCGACCTTGGATTAATGAACGTTTTTCCCGAATTACCCCTGAGTCTCCCGTGTTATCCTGCATTTGGGTCCTACCTCCGTTCCGATGGGTCGTGACAAACGGGACATTTTTTGGGGGGGGTGATGATGGGAGGAGTCTATTTCGGTGTCCACGACACAGGGGCGACTTAGCTACGGCATCTACTATAGGACACCACTATTTAAGGAAATAAAGCTAGTTTAAATAAATTACTTTATGAATACATAGTATTAAGGAATAAATAGAATATTATTATTTTTTTAAACAATCTGAAACTAGTGACTATCATTCCCTCCTTGGGAAACTTGGGTGAATTATTATGATTATTTCAAAATTGGATAAAAAGAAACAAAATAGACTATTAGACCATTCCATAACTAGTGCTGAGCTGAATTAAATTATCTCTCAATCAAAACATAATATTACAAGGTAACATACCACGTGTGGGCTCTGGGGAGCTTATCCGGCGTTCCCCACTGCTCAATAGTGAACAGCTGAGGGCCATTGGAACCTTGATCAAGAACAGGTGTGTTAACATTTGCCCGCCTAAAGATGTTATTGAACAGAAACTACAATATTTAAAGGTGGAGCACGCGGCAAAGAAGGAAGTACCATAAAGCTCAGCAAAGCCGTTCATGGGTACCCGCGACGTTCCTGTAACGAACTGGAGGAGTCGGATCCTCTTTTCAGCGTCCATCAACAACACAACCTGAAAAAAAGGAAAATTTCAATACACAATTTATATTAAATCATTGGGAAAAAAATGGATATCCAACAATACATTTCACCAGAGAGAAAAAATGCTGAAATTATTTGAAAAATGTTGTCTCGATTTTTAATAGCATTGAGTCTTTGGAATGGAGCAGCTAGTAGTGGAGCAGTCACGCTTTGACATACACAAAAGTTGAATGTTTAACTTTCACCACCAGGTCAATTAGCAGAGAGTAACGATGGTTGGCTCGATTCTTGACAGTGTTGTGACTACTCACTCTTCGTTAAAACAAAATTAGTGGAGCAGCTTGTAGCTGAGCAGTTGCATGTCTAAACAATAGAATGTTGAATGTTTAACATATGATAGTTAATTTAGTTGAGAGTGGCAGATGTAACAGCAGGTACATGTTAAAAATATGACCAAATAAAATGTCCATTTTACATTTCAATACTTGGTGTATGAAAAAGTAACAAGTATTTACATTTTTTACTCTGCTTTAAAATAAAATGAATAGAGCAGCTGTAGCTCCATTCTCGCTGCTGTTGTGACGTTTTGGTCTTCGTGTTTGCAGTGTGTGTGTGTTTAAGGTTCAAATCAAGTCAGATGATCAGCGAGGACATGTTGAGACTTTCATCGGCGCAAACAAGTCTGTTCATCCAAACAAACTTTGATCTTCAAAAGTGACACCAACAGAGCGATCACATTTCAGCACTGGGGCAAAAACACAGAAACCAAGTAGGGAGGAGCTTCATACTCAAAGCCAAACAACTGACCTTCCAGAACCACTGGATGACTGGGTGGTTGGGACAGTAGCCATTCTTGTAAACTGTGTGCTGCCGCCAGTCATTGACGTCGACATCGCCCAGGCCGCACATGAGCAACTGCACAAACACAGTGCGAGGCAATCAGCGGCGAGTGTGGCACTCACTTTTATGAATAACAGTCAGCGTACAGCATGCATACCTCCAGTTCATTTTCATCAAAGATCTTGATCAGATCTATTTGGATCAGCTCAGTGAAGCCCTGCCAACAAGGAAACAGTCGTGAGCTAGTCCACAGTTTGGGGTCACACTGCCACACAGTGGCAACGAAGCAACGCTGCAGAAATACCTCCAGGAAGGCATTCATCTGCTTCTGAACCCGATTGACAAACCTCCACTGGATGACCAGACTGTAGGGAGACAAAGTGTGTAACTACCAGAAAACCTTGCATTGTCTTTACACATTAATTGTTAGAGCACGCAATTGATGTTCTTACTCGATGTATTCCTTCTTGTTTTCATTTGTGACCACCATGTCTGAGCCGCTGGGCTTGAGGTCCACCTGATATGTCTGGACAACAACAAAAAAAAAGTAAGAATAGACAAGGCTTTGCACCCCCATTTTCCTGGCAAATCCTTAAAAATTATCATCTCAGTGGGACTCCATACTTCCGACTGGAGATTCATTTGGACGAATTCTCTCGTAGGAGTTCGTCAAAGTACAAGCCCTGAAATTTGTTCAAAATGAGCAACTTGTTCAATTTTGGAGATGAATCCTCTAGACATTTTTGTGCATCCTGATAGGATTGCCATGTTAACCTAATTTCATGCATTATCAAGCATTTCATACATTAAACCAGTTTTGGGGGCTCAATTTTCACAAAATCACCCCCTTTTCCATGCCCAATCCTCAAAATGATCATTCAACACTGTGCTGCCCACCGTTTGATAGTGTAACCAAAAAAGGTGGACAATTAAACACCACCAATCAGTCTCAAAAACCCCAGAGAGTGTGTAAGCCCAAACCTCCTCAAATGTTTAGAGAGGATGTTTTTTTGTGTTTGGCAATAAAAAATAAACATACTGCCATAAAAAATTTGATCTTACTCATCCCCAGTGCTCCACACCACAGTTTAGTAATCCCTGCTTTACAGGCACCATAGACATTGTAAAAAAAAAAAAGACTTCCAAAAAACATCAACTCAAACGAAAACATTCTAAATATGAAACTGTGTACGAATAGCCAGCGTTCCATACCTGTCCAAAATTGTCCTCGTCAATACAAAACCGCAGGTCGAGCTCCGTGGGATCGTTCTCCAGGATCCATTTGAGGGAGTTGTAGTATTCACTGTCCTGCAAGGAAAATGGAAACACTTAAAACTGATATGCTGACCCAACTCAAGAGCCCCAGGATTACTTTAGCTCACCACAGACTCCATGTCCTTCAGGGAAATCTGTTTACCCAGCATCATCTTGTAGAATGGTCGGATAAAGAAACCTGCAGGGGGCACAAGTGAGTTGTGTGTGAATATCAGCAAACGAGAAGGGGGGTGTCAACAACAAAGTAGCCTCTAACCATCCAGTAGCTTCCCGTGAAACACGGCCATTCCCGCAACACGTCCGATGAACTTGAAATAGGAGAGGTGGTCCTCATTACACAGGCCAGAGTTGGGGTTGATCTGTAGGGTGTAGTTGTCTCTGCAGCACAAGCAAGCAAACATTTTGAGGACCACTTCTATCATCCCGTTCATGACATTTCTGTCACTTTGGCAGGATTTAAAAAACATGGTTTAAGTGACAAAATTCCAAGATGGATTTACACGTGGTTCAAATGACAAAGTTCATGTTTTTTGTTCAGTAACACAATTTGGATATTTGTCAAGACAACATAAAAGGGGAAAAAATGACTATCTTGAGACCCGCATCAGACCTCTTCCAAATGTGGATAAAAATTCAAAACATATCAGATATGCACCAATATGACTACAGTGTAAACGAGCAGATCCGACAGACGTCATCAAAATATAACGATTGGTTATGTGTACACACCAGCGTCTGTACAAACAACACAATCAAAGCACTCCCTGTAATTCTAAACAGTGGAAGAAAAAAAAAATCTGACTAATGCCCTCACGTATTTATAGCACAACTCAAATGTCAAGGTACCGCAGTATTTCTTCAAATGGTGGCCCCTACCCTAAGAAATGCAGGGACTCAACTAGTCAATGTCGGTGGATCATCAAATTTGGACGTATGAACTCTTCCCTTAAATAGACACCTTGAATTTTCCACTTGGGAAAACATTTAACAACAAAAACAACCTACTGAAGAATGTCAAAGTGTCAAGTCTTATGGTGTGAAAGACTTCCCTGGCTAGTGTTAAAAGACATCTTCTTATAATTTGATGTTATTATTATTATTTTTTTAACTCTTCTCCACTAGCTGCGTACATACAATAGTTTAAGAAATGTCATTTATTCAACAGAATACTTAGTTAAACATAAAGGCGGTCCTCGTTTGATAATTTCTTGACATATGCTATTATAAGGTAAAAGATGATGCAAAAAGAACAAATTTTCCCAGCGGTGTAATAAGTCAGAAGGCATGCTCCCCTACTTACTATTTTTCATTCGACTGTTTAATATGTGTGGCCTAGAAGTGTTTTTCAGACAAATATTGACTGATTTTAATTTACTGAGTTAGCCTTTCAATGAAAGACTACAGAGTGTTCCAACTTTACTCTTGTAGAAACAGATCGCCACTGCAAACAAAGGACCTACTATCTGTAAAACCAATTGTTCACAATTTATAAGCATCTTTTTGGGACATCAAAGTATATAAACTTTCCATTGGTTGGAGGGCAGGAGAGTTTATTGCATGTCAGTTTTCGTATGAAAATCAGGGAAAAACATGAGGACTTGCAGTTGCTAAGGAACGGCTAAAGCAGAATTGTTTCTTTTGTATTATTTTTAGATGAAATAATTCAATGACTTAATTGTCTACGCAAGGGCTTGGTCACATGACAATACTTTTGTTTGCTCTACCTTTGCTCTAGATGCCAAAATGATGTGAGGTAATTGTCTGCGCCAACAAAAGCAGACAATCAGGAACCTTCCATTATATTCCCCTGTGTTAAATGTGGGAAATTGTTTCCATCAGGATGGATTTTTGAATGAGAGGAAGAGTTAATCAAAGGGAAAAGACATTCTACCAAGTCCTGCTGGGAAACAACACAACGCTTGAGCTCAATAGCAGAAGCATTTGTCCTTGTTTCAAGGGGGCCAAACTATTCCTCAGACTTACGTGGCAGAGTATTCGAAGAGGCCGTAGTAGGGGTTGAACATCTCCTTAGACAAAAGGAAGAACCATTCGCGGGCCACGCCGCCATAGTCCAGGCCCTTCTCTGACTCAAACTCGATCCACAGGCGCGCTTTCAGAACGTCGGGTTTTTTGAGCGACATGATCCGACGGTACGACTCCTCGAAGATGTTGTTGCGGTGAAGTTTCATCTCAAATCGGTTGGGGATGTCTGCCTGTAATTACACACAGTTGAGATTAAAAAAAAAAAAAGGTCAACATTAATTAGTTGATGATATCTGAGGTGTGTGTGTTTCTTTCGGCTTGTCCCTTTCGGGGTCGCCACAGCGTGTCATCTCAGATGAACGCATATATGTGTTTGGCACAATTTTTACGCCGGATGCCCTTCCTGACGCAACCCTTCTAAGGGAGTGGAGGCCCCAGTGGGATACAAACCCACAACCCCTGGTTTACCAAACCAGTGCTCTAACCACTGAGCTACGGGGGCTCTCAAGTTGATCATATCTGAGGGCTATGGCAAAATAGTGTCACCTTTAATAAAGATTATTGTGCTTAGAAACCAAACCTTTCTTGAAATGACCTCAAAAGTCAAACAAATTCAGCTTTATCATACAATACAGGAGTGCTATTTGATTATCATGTTCATCGATAACATTTGATAAGAGATGAATCGTTTTGAGACCTTGTTTAATATAATACTAATCTTAAAATCCTCTGAATTTCAGCCTCTGTGAATAAATAGTAAAGGAGCTAATATTTATATTACATTCATTATAATAATAAAGACTATCTTTCTGTTTCATCAAGATAAGGCATTGGAAAACACCTTTTTACTTTTGAAACCAATTAACATTTTTGCTTATTTTCTGACATGTTAGAGACCAAACTGATTAGTAATCAATGTTTGTGCATTTTATGCACTATGCACTGTCAATTTGAAATAATGTCTTGCTTTAGAGTAAAGGCCTAGATTTTTTTCCCCCATCCAATTCATTAAAAAAACATTAATTCATTATCTAAATAATCTTTACTTTCATCTTTAGTATTAACTTAATCTCACTTTAACTGTTATATCAGCGGTATTAATCGGTCAGAACCAATTAGTTGTGTAAATAGTGTCATTGGTAATATTACAGGGATTTTGATTAAACATTGAACCAAACTTCTTGAAAGTGTCTCAAAATTCAAACAGTCCGTTCCACCACTTTACGAATCACGTTGTTGACCTTTAATGTACTCTGGCAGCCGCTCACCTTACAATTACTAATGCCAATATGAAGATCCCCAACAGTATAAAACAACATGAAAAAAAAACCTGAAGTACTGATTGAGAACATTTTAACAGTCAAAATTATAGCAATTGATATTCAACAAGCAAAAAAAAAAAAATCATCACTTTGTGAGGACAAAGAGAGTGGGGAGCGTCTGCAATCAAGCATCATTATAGAAACTGAGGTTTTCCACTGTAAGAATATTCTTCCACACTTCTTACCGGCTTCTTCAGTTTCTTCCGAAAGTAGTCATATTTTTGCTTGAACTCTCTGGAATACGGAACAGCCTGCACAACAGAGACAAGAAAAGCAGTAACATCCAGAATCCTCATGATTGAGTAGCCTTGAAGTGTGGACAATTCAACGGTGGTACTTTTGCTAAAGTTTGGCAAAGAAAACAAAGTTAGATAGCAAACTGTCCTGCTTGGTGGGAACACGGCTTAAAATGGCAACTTGAGAGTCGTGCTGCACTAAACGGACACTGAGGTGTTGGCATGCTATGTGACAAAAGGGACAGACTGACAGGAGGAGGGCGACAGTGTTAACAGAGTACTATTGTGTATTGTTTCCAACTCGTGGAACATATTAGCGCAGAATGGAAACTACTCACCGGTCCCGTGATAGCAGGACTCTGAAGTCGCGGGTCCTCCCACTGCGTGTTCTTTGTATCTAGAGATAAAAGATATGTCAGAATACTACCAGACTCAAGGCCTTCTTTCCTCACAGGGCCTTTGGTCAAGTACTGGTAATCAGAGTTTTATGTTTACAAGTGAACCTCGCTATTCACAGGGCAAAGGGACTAAAGTTCTGCCAGTACTAGTTCTAGAGATGAAAGTTTTTCTTTTTTTTTCCATTACTCAATAAGACATACTGAGGAGTATGCAAAATACTAGCTAACCAAACTTGGTCATGTTCTGAAAAATCCATAATGCTTTTAATTATTGATAAAGATTGAGAATATTGGATTAGTTCTACCATTTCTGAAAACTTGAAACCCTTTTTTGTGGAGTACATGATGTGGCCTGGATTCACCCAGACTGTATCTCCAGCGGCCCCCGAATAAGTTGAGTTTGAGACCCCTGATCTCAGTTATCTGCTCATTTAAGTTAGGGAGGAAGATTGTAAATTAGTGGTGTTAAACATACGGACCACGGGACAAAACCACCCCCTAAGACAAATTCTTTACAAAACAATTCCACACAATTGATAATGATGCCTATCCTAACTATTAACAGCAAGTGGCTTTCTTCTTTTTACAAGGGTGACAATATCTAAAATGAGTTTTGAATCAATATCACATTACACGTGTTTTATTAACTTAGAGGTTTGCCTATTTTTTTTTTTTAAATACTTTTCCGTTTTACCTGTACAGTTAGTAATCGTTTTATGACAGCGACATTTCAATTTTGGAACTTATTATTTCCATTATTTCCTCCATTTTCAATTAGAACTGTACAATATATAAATCAGTCCTTCCTTCACAGGGTGTAGCGCTACAATCTCAAGTAATATCCATATGTTTCTTTGTTGTAGGTGTAGAATGATTTAGTTTTCTCATTTTGATTATAGTTGGCACTTTGTTTTTATCTTTGTCTCACCCACCCCTCTAGAAATTCTGTTCTGTTTGACTGATTCACTCTCATCCTCAATAAAACTGCAATTAAAATACGAAGAAATCTCAGACGAAGCTCAGAAACGCCACTGTGACAAAGTAAGACTGTTGTGGTATCAAGGGGATGCAAATTCTCCATTCTGCTTGATCTAACAACCAAACACGACACACACACGCATACACACACAAAATAACTGTACAATATAGGAGATAGTTTGAGAAAAGGCATTAGGTTATTTGCAAGAGTGGCGTAATCCACTTAGGGATGGAAAACAAGTCTCAAGTGTCATCTTACTGTGATCAATGTAGAAGGTACGTCCATCTGTGTGAATTCGCTCTTCCCACCCAGGCTAAAAAGATAAAACAAAAATGAGCATGAGATGGGTGAAAAAACACACACAGTCACCATTTAAAACGGGCCATGCTCAAATACTAATTCCAATCTGTTCTTTATTCCAGGCTTTTTTGTTTTATTTGTCCCACTTCCAAAAAGGAAACACAAACTGCAAACCTAAATCAAACATCCCAAAAGGAACTTGATTTAAATTTTTATTTAAAAAAATACTGCTCTTATTTGAGTCAGGACTGCAAAGACAGAACGGATACCACCACACACGACACAGAAGGCTCATCACCACGACTATCACCACCGGCTTCAGGTCCAAACCAGAGAGCTATTGCTGAAGAGTCACAGGCCACACACACTCATTCAGCACTGGCAGTCAGGCAATTCAAGAAAGAAGATAGAGGAAAGAGGGACTTAAAAGAGGCCAAGACTACACTCCTCGGTTATAGAATCCACAAATGCAGATACATGCAGTTCCAATCTTTGGTTTGAAGTTTGCTTTAGCCTCTCTTTAAACCGGCATCGTACACTTCACATTATTGCCATTGTTTGTACTGTTTAATTTTCAGTTGTATTTTTCATTCCTGAAACACAAATTTGGAGTTGTACTCCAATTTCCTTGTCTCTGCGCCCCAAAAAATTGACAAAGATTTGAAAAAAAAATTTCCCCTCCCCACCTTTACAGTGGTGCATTTAAAATTCCACACCTTAAATTGCTTATAGTAAAGCAAAGCAAATTTATTTATATTGCCCATTTAATACACAAGGCAACTCAATGTGTCTTACATGATTAAAAACATTTTTTTTAAAAAGGAAATTAAAAAAGAAGAAAAAATTACAGCTTAAAACAGCATATAGTGAAAGAAATGTTAAAAAATTTAAATATTCTAAAAAGCATGACAAAAAAGAAGGCGCCTGCAGCGTTTTAAATGGTCTCTTTCGAGAGTCCATTTGGAAGACCACAACAATAGTCATATGGTAGAGGTGGAGTGGGTTCAATTTCTGGTCAGTGATGGTGTCTATGTGCCCTGTGAGTGACTGGCGACCAGTTCAGGGTGTAGTCTGCCTTTCACCCAAAGTTAGCTGAGATAGCCTCCGGTACTCCCGGGACCCTTGTGTGGATAAGCGGCTTGGAAAATGGATGGATGGAAATCTACTTGAGATAAAAGCATGGATGAGCTTCTCCTGGTTCTGGTTGACACGTGCAAACTGGATATGTTCTTCAGATGGTAAAAGGCAGTTTTAGTCATGGATCTGATATGGCTGTTGAAGGTCAGGTTTGACTTAATGAGAACACCAAGATTTTGGACCTGGTGTTTGTTTTTTAAAGATAGCGAGTCCATGTGTTTACTAAGGACAGTCTTCTTTTCTTTATTGCCAAAAACAATCATCTCGGATTTGTTGTTGTTGCCAAAACAGTGATACAACACCTCAAATAAACTGCAGTCATCTGCTGACTGTAACTGTCATGTGCATCGCTAAGATAGTCAAAATTAAAATTCTGGCATATGCAGGCTGAACAAGAGGGGTCGAAGAATTGACACTTGAGGGACCCCATAGGTCATTGCGATTTGTTGAGATTCGGCATGTCCAATGGTTACAAAGTATCTTCTTTCTTCCTGGTAGGACCCAAACCATCTCAGGACTGTTCCATTTAGTCCTACCAATGTTTCCAACCTGTTTAGCAGTAAACTATGAGCTACCATAATTATGATATATTACAATTATAATTTGCAGTCTGTGAATTTTCTCATAAAATGTCAAAAATTTCATGAATTCATAATCAAAGATTTGGACATTCTGTGATTGGTCTCGTACATTTTTTGATAAGAAGGTGAGTAAAAATGTAGGCTGGTATGCAGTGCTGGAATGTATAGAATACCTTGTTACATTAAAGAACTTCAACACAAAAGGACAATAAAGTAAAGGACATTGTTTAAGCATTATATTTATGTGGGAAAAAAATGACTGTCAGATCAAATGTAGTCCAATACAATTCACCAAACAGCTTAAAACACTGTTTTAGTGGATGTGTCTGTATGTGGGGAAACACTGGTAAGTTGCCTAGTGGCCTAGTTGACACTGCAATGTTTGTTGAGGTTGTTTCTCAACTAAAACCATCAACTTGCATTTTAGATCCTGTTGCTGGCCTTATTTCAAATTAGGTTACGGCGTTTTAGATGATGAAATCTTTGACCGCTGTAAATCACTCCCTTCAGATAGTACCCAGAGAAAACCCATACAGGCATGGGGAGAACATACAAACTACACCTAATCGAGGCCAGATTTGAACCTGGGTTGTCAAGAACTGTGAGCCAGATGTGCTATATATATATATATTCAGTTCAGTTTACCTTTTTCAAGTATTAGTTGAGCATTCTAGTTTTTCATTTTATCTTAGAATTAATCATACATTTTGCTTTCATCTACTTTTTTGACTGTTCATCTTTAATTATTATTTATGGATGGTCATATTTCTAAGTGATTTTATTTATGAATTTTATAGGCCTGTTGTGTGACATCATTTCTGTGTTAAAATGTTATTTGAAACATTGCTGGTACAATTAATAATGAATGCCGGTACAGTTAATAAAGGTTTCATTAAGGTGACAGTTTTGGACTGAAAAGCATTATGCTACATATAACTCATCAGAAATGTTTTTAAAGTGGACCAAATTGGATGCCCCCCTTTGAGACACTAATCCACATTCATCATCTTCCTTGCAAAAACTGTGCAGGGTGCTCCATTTTTCCTCAGTGATACAGTTACACGGACATGGCATAATCTTAGAGGCTCTGGGAATGAGCCAAGCGTGAGGGGGGTACGGTGCAGAGGCCGTGCTAAGAGAGAGGAAGCTGGAAAGGGAGGATGAAAAAGTAGGAAGATGTATAGTCGGGTCCATCAATATTGTGACATTGAAACAATTCTCATCTTCTTGGCACTCAAACACCACCCCAACGGATTCGAAATGAGAGAAACAAGATGTGCTTTAACTGCAGAGGTTCGGCTTACATTTGATGGTATTTACATCTATATCAGGTGAACAGTGTAGGAATTACAACGGTGTGGGTGGGGTGGGGGGTTATATAAATACACCCAAGACACACACACACACACACACGCACACACACACACACACATATATATATATATGCCCTCCACTTTTTAAAAGACAAAAAAAACATTTACTTTTTAATACTGCACAACATCTGCAGGCAATTCCAGCCTGAAGTCTGGAAGCAGATGCAAACTTTCAGGCCTAGAGTTGGTCTTGCAGGCCTCTACAGCAACTGCCTTGAGTTCCCATTTGTTATTGGAGCATTTTCTCTTCAGGTTTGTCTTCAGCGAACGCAAATGCTCCAAGCTCAACCACCGGACCATGGACACTGGGACACGCCTCTTGTGAGGGTTATTTTGCAAGACCTTTATAAAGTCTGACTCTCTTTGACAATCACCAAATCTATCAGGTTGCGTTCGTAGCCGGGCAGTGAGTAGACGCACACAGTCACACAACCTGTTACAATTTGAGGACAATCTATCTTTGCGCAGTGGGAAGGACGACTCGTCGATTAGTCGAATAACTGATTCAACCCCTAATGTCCAGTTAAATCTAGGTAACCATTGATCACAGTTTTGTGACATGAAGCTGCATTAAGGTTTCTCACTGAACATATAGAGGAGTTACCACAAGGTCTTCAATGAAATCAAACATTCAATTTCACTGCGACCATGGCGACTTGGCTCATGTCTAGGAGACTGCAGGAGACGTCACAGAGACGCCTTGCAACCAGCCGAGACTCGAGTCGCCATCAGGTCACCAACAACTCTGTAAGCCAGTGAGACAGGGGTCTTAATGCACATCCTGTTTCATTTAAAATTGATTACAATGATGTTTAGAGTAAAAAAGATGAGAATTGTGTTGCTGTCCCAGCATTTATGAACCTGACTGTAAAACCCATTCATGCTGGTCACAAGAGAGAAATGACAGAGAAAGAAAATGAAAAAATAGAAAAATAAAGTGCATTGCTGTCTGCAGGCATGATGTGACCACTGCGTGGCGGAACAGACAGGTAGGTAGGCAGGCAGACAGAGGGAGCCGACCAACCTCCACTGGTAGGTGCTGCCAAACACACATGGCCCACAGGGTGCGGAAGAAGTAGCGGACATTATTAGATCCACCAGAACAGAAGAGAGAAATAAGAGAACATACACACGCATGTGCATGCGAACCACACATTCCATGAAGAGTCACATTATGGCACTACTGTAATGCTTGTTCCCTTTGCAAAACAATCCCATTTCCCCACCACACACCCATGGTTGCCTCTTTTCTCACAAGCCTGAAAAGGAAATGCCTCTCACAGCCTCATGGTGAGATAGCGCCTTAATCATGAGTTCAGCGACACATCAAACAGTGGAACGACGAAAACTGAACGCAACTGAAGTTGTACAATTTTGGAAACTTGTGCATTGGAAGTTGACCGAAATCCATTTATGCAATACCTTAGTTAAACCTAAAATACATTTAAAGCCAGAAGTTCACATACACAGTGTAAAACAGTGACTTGACTTCAGAGAGTAAGACAAAAAAAATGAAATCTGTGTTTTTGCATAGTGTATGTAAACTTCTGGCTTCAACTGTGTACACACACACACACACACACACACACACACACACACACACACACACACACATATATACACAGACCCACACATGGACACACACGTACATAATTGTAGTATGTATACTTATATACAAACCCAATTCCAATGAAGTTGGGACATTGTGTTAAACAGAAATAAAAAGAATAGAATGATTGTAGAATCATGATCAATCTATATTAAATTGAATACGACAAAGATATTTAATGATCAAAATGATAAACTTTATTGCCTCTAGCAAATAATCATTAATTTTGGATTTTATGGCAGCAAAACATTCCAAAAAAGTTGGGACAGGGTCATGTCTAATGTAGTTTGGCATTATTTTGCTGAAATAAGCACGGGCATCCATGAAAAAGACATTCCTTGGATGGCAGCATATTTTTCTCCAAAATGTGTAAATGGCTTTCAGCATTAATGGTGCCTCTACAGATGTGTAAATTACCCATGCCATTGGCCCTATCACACCCTTTTGAAGTTTGCATCCATAACAGTCCGGATAGTTCTTTTTGTCTTTGGCCTGGAGGACACGATGTCCACAATTTTCAAAAACAATTCGACATATAGGCTCGTTGGACAACAGAATACTTTTCCACTAAGAATCAGTCCATCATAAATGAGCTTGGGCCCAAAAAAAAAACAGCAGTATTTCAGGGTGTTGTTGATAAATGGCTTTTGCTTTGCATAGTAGAGTTATAAGTTGGATTTACTGATGTAGCGCCAAACTGTATTTACTGACATTGTTTTTCTGAAGTGTAACTGAGCCCACGTGGTGATATCCTTTTCATATTGACACTGGTTTTTGATGCACTGCTAACTGAGGGATCGAAGGCTACGGTCATTCAATGTAGGTTTTCAGCCTTGCCGCTTACATAGTAATTTTTTCCAGATTTTCTGAACCTTTTGATGACATCATGGACCATAAATGATGAAATCCCTAAATTCCTTGCAATTGTACGTTGAGGAACATTGTCCTTAAACTGTTCGACTAGTTTCTCATGCACTTGTTCCTTGCCCCGTCTTTGCTTGTGAATGACTGGGCAATTCAGGGAAGCTCCTTTTATATCTAATCATGGCACCCACCTATTCCCATTTAGCCTGTTCACACCTGGAGGATGTTCCAAACTGCTCCTCAACTTTTTCAGTCTTTTCTGCCAGCTGTCCCAGCTTCTTTGGAACATGTCGAAGCCATAAAATTCCAAGTTAATAACTATTTGCTACATAGCATCATTTATCAGTTTGAACATTAAATATATTGTCTTTGTCATGGATTCAATTAAATATAGGTTGAACATGATTTGCAAATCATTGTATTCTGCTTTTATTTATGTCTAACACAACGTCCCAACCACTGGAATTGGGCTAGTAATAAAAATCCTGAATTCTGTTAAACTCCAAGAGCTACAACTGGTAATTTAACTTTGAGAACACTTGAAAAGGTCATCATAATCGTGGTACTTTTTTGAATATCCAGTTCAGATGACCGAGCGGCAAAATGTACTTACAGGAAGAGGGCCGAGTTCACCAGGTTCCATGGAGTTCTTATTTCTCATATGGACAGGATACTTCAACCTGGGATCCTCCTATTAAAACAAGGGATAAGGGAGGAGGGATTATATATTGGATTATATAATTAGAAATGCATATATTACTTTTACTCAAAATTAAAACTACATTAAATTATAGTTTGTGACATTACGACCTCGGTTCAAAACTGGCATCGCCAGTGTGAAGTTTGGATGGGGTCCCCGTGCCCGCATGGGTTTTCTCTGGGTACTCTGGTTTTCTCCCACATCCCAAAAAACATGCCTGATAAATTAATTGAAGACTGAAAACCTCCTACACGTGCAGTGACCAAGCTGCCGTCTCTGGAGCTATCTTCCGTGTAGTTTGCCTTTATACTCAAGCACAACCCACGAGCGCAGTTTTGAAAATGTGCTGCAGTTCTCCTCCAAGTCAGAGGTGTCACTACGACTGATATTACTAGGATGAAATACCGTGGCGTTCCCTCAGTACATTTTGGTTATTTCCAGTAGCCATTTTTTTCAGTTTCTTTTGTGTAACAAGGCACAAAGCAACAACAATGGTTACCGTAGAATACTGTCTCCTTCAACAAATTGACCTAAATGACCAGATGATACATATAATTCTAATGCAAAATTAATCAAGAAGGTGAGGTCCGCGGCTTTCTCCAAGCAGTAGCTTCTTTTTGTGTGTGTGCACTGCAAGCTACGCACAGCCTTAAGTTTCCCGTAGGAATGTGAATGAATGCGAATGTTTATATGTGCCCTCCAATTGGTTGTTGAGTTAAGGGTATACACCACTTCTTGCCCAAAGTTAGCTGAAATTGGCTTTAGCTCAGCTCCGACCCAAGTGAGGATATGTGATATGGAAAATCGATGAATCTAAAATAGATATTGAAATTTGAATACACAGTACTTTTAAATTAGATTAAAATGATGAATTCTTAAAAAATGCCAAAAAAGGGTTCAACCAATCAAAACATTTGTTTTATTTTTTCAACTTCTTTCAAATTTAATTCAGACCATATTTGGTACAGAGAATAGAATCAGTGTTACTGACCCAGGTTGTCGTTCTGCTGTTGTGGTCGATGAAGAAGGGCCGTCCATTGGGGGCAATCCTCATCTCCCAGCCTGGCGGCAAGAAGCTCAGATGGGCCTTGTGCTGAGACTTGGGTGAGCTGTAGGGCGACGGCTGTGGGGACTGAGGGTTGGAAAAGGTGTCCTTCACTGCACGCCGCGCCGGGATGTTGTTTACCCCCTGGGTGAACAATTACAAATAAGAGCAATGACATCAGTCCCAAATGTCCTAGATAATCCTTAGAAAACAATTGGAATGCTGTAGGAACAAAGTTAAGGTTCGCAACATGTTCATAAAAAAAAACCCTCATTTTCGCAATAGGCAAAGGACAATTAGCAAAGTGCTATGATGCCCGGATTTGACCCATTTTAAAAAAAAACATTTTCAGTTCAGTTTTCCATTAGTGGTATTTTTTTTGAAAGATTAAAAAAATAACTCAAATGACTCACTGCATTTAACAATCTGAAACTTTTAATGAAGATAGTCAGTGCTAAAAGTCATTCTGACCCTTGCAAAGTCAACTTCTTGTGCTTATAAGCTTTTTAAAGAACATTAACCATACAGTGGCTAATAAATGTTCCAACATAAAATCACTCATCATATGCCGATCTTAACTTCACACAAGACAAAATGTGTTAATTAACAGTCTAATCTGGATGTTCTAATTATGTTTCTGTTTTTTCACTCAGGCTTTGACAGGATGTTATCATCACACACACCTACACACACGTTAATTAAATCTCCACCAGGTTAGCTCTCTAGGTAGTACAGCCAGCAACGACAAAGACCTTATACCACATCTTATCTTAATTAGCTCCATTTCCGCAATGTATGTTCCAAACAAATATGTGCGTTTATTCTGAGATGACACGCTGTGGTGACCCCGAAAGGGACACGCCGAAAGAAACTTACTATATATCATTGAACTGAAAAGTCAACAGCAGAAGCGACGAGCTCCTATGAACACCTCAAAGTACAAAGAAAATAAATATCACTGATGTACGATTAGGCCAGGGGTCGGGAACCTACGGCTCGCGAGCCATACCTGGCTCTTTTGGTGGTTGCATATGGCTCATCGAGCCCTCTTAACGACACGCTGTCCATGTGATTTTTGTCGTGCAGAGGTTTGTCCTAGTGGCGTTGCCGTAGTTAGGTGTAGGAGGCAACGCAATGGACGTAGAGACAGTTTGCCTAGTGGGTTGCCATAGTTTTTGCATGGTAGTCGAAGCCCAGTGGTGCAGAAGGGTCCAACGCTGATCGTGTTGGAAAAACTAATTATGGAAACGGTTTTGACAAAGGTCGCTCAAAGAAAAGAATAAGAGTACCACCGAAGTTTTCAACAAGAATGGACAGCCATTGTGGAGATGGAGGGTTCTGCTGTCTGTTTAAATCCACAGATGGGGAGTATGCCAAAGCATTCGTATTCGACGTTGCCAATCAACATTTTGCCAAGTTCGCATCAAGACAAGATAATCAAACGAATAAAAGACACGCCCTTGTTGGCAAGAACTGTTCACCATCCTACCAGCATGATAGAAAATCAAATTGAATTATGTTCACGATTAATAGATGGAAATCTCAACGCCTGCGTGAAGATTAATCTGACAGTGTATGAAACAGACTGTCAAGCCATTAGCAAAACCAGGAAGCATCTGAAGTTGCATTAATTGTAAGAAGTGCTTTTGTCATCAATGGTTAGCAACATCATAATGTTATTTAAAAGAATTCAGAGACTGTATTGTACTCTTAAAGTGTTGTTTCGACATAAATGCGCTAATACACCTGTATTTAGTGTTTTAAATATTGCATGGCTCTTTTAAAATTCCGTTTAAAATATTTGGCATTTATGGCTCTCTCAGTCAAAAAGGTTCCCGACCCCTGGATTAGGCGCATGCTCCAGAGTGCAATGATTTTTCACAAAAGTGGAAGTGATAAAGTGAGGAAAGAAAATTATTATCCAATAAAGCACAGATACTTTCAACTTCTAAATAGATCCTTAAATTTTGAAAAAAAATTCTGTGTTTACTGAACTTGGTGTGTGGTTTACTCATTGATATTACCAAGACAGCACACCACACGCAATGATACATCTCCCTAAACAAAGAAGTTTGCAATCATTGAGATATCGGCATGGCTAAACTTGGCGTTCACAACAAACATAAGGATTTTTCATCGTGCATATTACACAAGTATAACATTTAGGACTGTCAGCTCTGCGTGCTTCAGAGCAAACCAGAAGGACGAACCCATCAAAACACACCCCACACACATCACAGTATAATGGATAAACGATCACAAGATCCTTTCAGGGACAAACCAACACTGGTGGCTGGCGCCTTTGCAAATTCATAATAAGAAAGCAAAACTGCTATAACCGACTTCAGCCTCAAGATGCGTTAACTCTGAAAGACTGAGCGATAACGGGATATATGTCTCGTGGAAAAAAAAACAGGTGAGGATTATGGGGCAATTTGTATAACAAGGGTGGAGAACTTTTTTTTTTTTTTTTAATCAGAAGCTACTTTAATCCTTCCGTGTGATGCTTTAATTGAGGAAATCCTCATTATTACATATTGACCATTAGAATAATTCCTCTTAAGGTTATAGTTTAGAACCGTATGTCAGGCAGTGAATAGCTCATACGTGACAGGTTCCCAACCCTTGTTCTCAAAGGGCTGCGGCGGACTGGTAGGGTACAGGTGACTAGGTCTCACCTCCAAGGGGGTAGAGAGGGTGACAGTGGGGGAGCTGAGGCTACGAGGTCGTCGGACTTGGGGCTCATGGAGGTGGTTGTTGGAGGCATTAGAGGAGGCATTGGAGGAGGGAGAGGGTGCGGGTGCCAGGGCGGCGGTCGCCCCTGACGGTGATGCCGCCGCTGCTGAGGTGCTGGCTCCGTCTTCAGTCAACTGCCAGGGAGTAAACCACTTTTGAGCTTGAGACGGGTCAGGAACTAAATCTACCACATGCTGCTTTTCCACTGTACAGGAGAATGCAGCAGGAAACTGAAAAAAACAACGCTGCATTGGATCAGAATCAGTCAGAATAAACAACAATAGCCCCTTTTACACTGCCTATAAAAGCTTTCAATTTACTGTCTTTTTTCCTTTGTTGTAACTCTGTATAAACAGCAATAACACAGAATGGGATGATAAAACTCAACCTGTTAATGTTCTGCTTTAGCCGCGACAGAGGGGAATAGAGGCTGTGTCACGGGACTGCACAATTCTGTGAAGTTTAACCCTTATTAGTCCCACCCAAATGTTGATGTCCGATAATGATCACTATTTTTTTTACATTGCAGCGGATTCTGTTCTGGCCATGTCATCATCTCATTATCTGATTAAGTGAGGTCCGTGTTGTGATGTGAAAGCATAAACAGTAGCAGATACATCCCATTTTGCTGCGCTCTGTATAAAGGGCACGGGCAGATAGATAGTACATATTTTCTTATGGCTATGTTGGCGGGCTCTGCGAAAGGAGGACACATCTTACGGAAGAGGAGATAAGAGTTCTGGTGCTGCAAAATAGAGACTCTGGATTGCATTACTGTAGCATCCAGACCTGAATCACAGCAACAGCTTGTATTAGTGAGCGTTTTATCTTTTTGTAATTTCTAGACGCCTACCCTAAATGTCTTACAATAGCAAATCTCCTCAATCTCAACTGACTACAATGGTAACTGATAAATATTACTCAGAACTGACTCCTCTTTCCCCATGTTGACAGGATACTGTGCAGTGGAAAAGGGGCACCATTGGCAAACACACCTTTTACCTTCGCCAAAGAGATTAAATTTCTTGTCTGCTTGTTAGGATTGTGCTAAAACCACTCTACAAATTCCACAAAACTTCCAAATTATGAATTGTGAGACTTGGCAAAGGTCTACTGAGTGTGTTTCCGAAATGGAATGCTTTTGATCGGGACCTCCTCCTTCAGCTCAATGGAGACAGATGGGAATCAGACAATAAGCAGTCAACAGATGCACGTGTACAAAAACAATTCAAAAAGAGAGAGATTAGATATCCAGCACCAACTAGACAACATAAAAACATGGGGAAGACAAACATGGGAAGGAGAAGATGTGCCTCCGCACTGGAGTGTCAGCAAACGCTAAACGAGAGGGAAGAACCAAATGGCACATAGTCCCCACAAGACTTCGAACAAGGGGATGAAGAAAGAATCAACACCACAACTTTGTAGAAGGAAGCTCCGCTTCTGCATCCTTGACCTCCTGTACCTGCACAATAGGCCTAGTCCAGGTAGTGGTGCGGTTGTTATGGTTGACGTAATAAGTTCTTCCCTTGCCGTCCTTCCGTTCCTCCCATCCAGGGGGCAGGCCCGGGGTGGTCAGGTTGAACGCGGTCACTGTGGGAGACTGTCCCCGCCCGGCGTGGAGAGAGAGCAAAAATAAACGCGTCAGAGAAGATCAGAAGGTGACGTCCCCAGGAGGAAATGTACTGTTTGAATAGCAACTCAAAGGTACAGAGGACACGAGCTAGTCAGTTAAGCGATACCACAAAATGTCACTATGGCCAATATCTTACACTCTAAAACTACAAATTGTGCTGATTTGACTTGATTGCATTAAGATGGTGTATTTATTTGTACTCGGATTTTTTGATATGGAAGTCGGTAGGGTAGAGGGGAAACAAGATTTTGGGTACACTGAAGTGTAACTGACTCATCTTGTAGTGACTCATTTGTGGCGATCACAAGATATATACTGAACTGCGATTTTCCCTACAACCTGTTGTACAATAACTTCAATGGTACAAAACTTTGGAGATAGATGTTTTTTACAGGACAGCAAGTATATATCTATTTAATGTATTATGATGAAACTATGATCATTTAAAATAATAACATAATTTGCAACAAGCGCACATTTTCTGTTACTAAAATAACTTTTTAATTTTTTCCGCACTATAAGTCGTACCACCATTATAAGGTGCACCTTTAATGAATGGCCTATTTTAAAACTTGTTTTCATATATATGGCACACCGCATTGTAAGGCGCATAGAATAGACGCTACATTAGAGGC
Organism: Syngnathoides biaculeatus; assembly: GCF_019802595.1. Classification (NCBI taxonomy): domain Eukaryota; kingdom Metazoa; phylum Chordata; class Actinopteri; order Syngnathiformes; family Syngnathidae; genus Syngnathoides; species Syngnathoides biaculeatus. The sequence continues at coordinate 10,640,591 of NC_084656.1, read as the reverse complement.
TGGGGTTAAGTTATGTATCCACTAGATAGAGCTGCACTAAAGGCTCAATATTTATCCATATATAAGGCGCACCTTCAGCTTTTGAGAAAATGAAAGGCTTTTAGGTGTGCCTTATAGTGCGGAAAATATGGTACATGGATCTTGTATTGTGTAGGTTTTCTTCTGCATATTGCATAATCACTGAACAGCTTTATTAGAAAAATGAACATTGTATTGCAAATCAGGTTATGATGATGATAATCTGAGCAACAACGTTGTTTTACAATATTCAGATTTTTAAACTGTGCATGGTAAAGACAGAAAACAAAGAGAAAAAAGACTAATAAGTATATGAAATCTATGGATAGAAATACAAATAAAGCGACAAAGTAACTATATTTCTCCAATGAACACTTTCACTATTAACACTATTCTGTCCAACATGAAAATGCTTGTATGCAATAGGGAGGAGAATATATTGAGAATTGTAGGGGATGTTTTTATAAATGTGTTAAACAAGGAGCACAGGGTTTGTAGTTTATATGAACTGAGACATTACCGTGGCATCCTCACCACCTGAGACTGTTTGAGCTCTGGTTCTTCTGGAATGGGAACGCTGCTGGCGGCAGACAACAGTATTGTCAGGAGGGGGCATTAAGAAGGGGGATGTGGTGGTATTTAAGAAGGGGCAGTATACTGAAGAAACACTGAAAGGACAAAAGGGTGGTGACAGAAAGTGCTTGTGTTTGGGAAGGAAGCTGCCACTTTTTAGGTCAGGCAAAAACAAATAAATTGAGGAAATTTAGTCTGTTGATTGTGAGGTGACAGGAAAGTAACTCAGTTGTGATTGGTTGATTGCATTATGCAAGGTAAAGGTACAGAGTTTAAGAATATTACAGGTACTGCATATTACAATCTATGTCAAGTGAAAGTGAAGATTTAAATATAAAAAGGACTATTATCGTGAAATGCTGCACCAAAAATTGAGCCAGAAAAAATGTGTCACACAGCTTGGTGTAACACGAATGTGCACAACACTGAGGAGTGATCAGATCAGAAGATCCTATAAGAACACTCACCACTTTGCCACATAAACCAAAATCACCTTCAATCTGGCACAAGGAACTGCAGACTTTGATTAATCTCATTGGATCTTGAAGTGCCTTTGTTGATGCTGCTGTATTGGTTAGCAACAGAGTTTAAAACGGACTCACCAGTTAACCCCTTAACGTCTACAGAACAACAGCATCTACGAACTAAATAATTAGAGTCACTACATTTTTTTTTCGAATAGGAAAAAGGAGCCATCTATTTCAAATGATGTTTGTGTTAAACGGATGACACGGTCAAACAGGCATTGTGAAACTATTTTAGAAAGGAAATGTTATTTTATGAACTATATGTGTGCAAATACATTTAACTGGTAGCGCAGAAACTTTATATACGGGGGAGTGTCAATTTGAACATTTCTAATAATGAGCTCTGTGCTTTCAAATGTGTACGTAAATCTAAAATGCACCCGGATTATAAATAATAAGAATAAGTAAAAATGAAAAACATTACTTTGAACATTAGCTATAAAAAAGTAGCCATAAAAATAAAACCAAAATTATATTTTGTGAAGAAGTGCTGCCTTCACGAGTGAAAATGTGAATATTTTAACTCCATATTAATGGGGGATAGATTCCACCCCCTCAGAGTGACAGGGCTGTTTACAAAGAAATAGCCACAACTCTGGTCATTAAGGAAGGACAGTTGCAAAACTCAAAAACCTGTGTACTCTAATTATAACTTTATTCTTTCTGCATCTTGACTGAAGAATGCCAGAGAACTTGTATTAAAACACCTCTGAACTGTTTTGAATCGTGAAAATTATATCTCATTATGGCCACTAATAATTCATTTCATTTTTTGTGACATTAAAACAAAACTCACAGCCAAAACTAGCTTTATCCCAAGGTAAAGTATTTAACACAAATGTATGTGCATGGCTGTACATTTTTGGATTACAAATTTTTGCAAAAAAATCTGTATTAGACGTGTGTAGCATATGTGCCTACTAAACCTCGACAAGATTGCTGTAATAGTAATGTGTTGACTACTGAGTGAGGATAGCAAATGCATGGCTCATAACACCACCCACTAATGGGTTGTCATTGTTGCTGACATCAGCACTTGTAGTGTTCCTTTGTTCAAAAGCTCTGTGACTCAACAGTGTGACAGCCTCGAGAATCATGTGACAGTCGGCATGGAGGCTCTGACTCATGACATCTTAAATCATGCAAGGGTTTCTAACTGGAATGGTCACAGTGCTGAAGATTACACATTTCCTTTTAAGTCAGACACGAGGAGAGGTAATCATAGTGAAACAAGAAGGAAAGAAAAAAAAGGTACAATCTCAAGAAAAAGTGAAGCATAAGCAACAACACCTGCTCAAAGTGGTAGGGGGAAAAAGTGTGATTAATGTGTTGTACACCCGCAGCTCAGACAATGGAAATATGAAGGAGAAACCTAAAAAAGTCTTCAGGGAACAACCAGGAGGAGAATGCTCAAGAAAACAGAAAAGGTGGAAGTAGCACAAAAGAGAGGTGATGGGATAGATAGAAATGTGAGTTACCGCAAGAGGGGGAGGCTGGGCCTGATCGCTAACACCATCCGTCATACTGGAAGAGCGCAGTCGGTTTGACAACTGGGTCTGTTTGAGGGGGAGAAGACATTTTAAACATTTTCACAAGTAGGGACAGTAAGTGGTTTACTCCTGTTTGTTTGGGCATTACAACTTAAGTGAATTTCCGTTTATTGCTGCTGATATATTCTAGACCCACCCGCAATATACTTCTTCACATGCTTTACAGAAACATTTGGTCAACATTTTACCAAAATTAAATTGCAAATAGAAATGACTGAAAATATTTTAGATACATCCATGTGCCTTTGATAGGTGGTCTCGTGGGATGGGCTGTGATGTCAGCAAGTCTACTTTTGAGTGCTTGGGTGGGTTGATTGACAGCTGCTCCTCCACGAGTGTGTTCATTGTCTTTGTGTCTACCATTTTACAAACATTAAATAAATGGCTGAAAAATGCATAGGTGCCCGTGGCTGGTCTTTTCCCATGTGAGGGCTTTACAGTGAGTAAGTACACTATAAAAAATAAAAAAGTGATTGCTTAAAAAGACTCAATATAACGGGAGCATTAACACATGAACAGGAATATTGTGAGGGAACACTAAGCTAACATCTGAAATGTCATTAATGGTAGTGGTTCAGTTTTTGGAAAAACACCTACCCAAAATATTTTGAGCCAGTGGTGTTTGACTTAAAAGCTACTCCCTTAAGGAATTATAGCATAAGATGGTTTGATTTCTCACCAGAACCGAGCTAGGCCCAGGCACTTCGCCGTTGGTGTTGGGAGTGAAAGACAGCCTCATGCTCAAATCGTCTGAGAACTCCTGGGAAACAGGTGTCGCCGGGGGCTGTGGGGTCAGCACGGAGGATGTGCCAGGATGGGACTGGGCCAGGTTATCGTTAGGGTCTTCCTCTGTTATCAGCTCCCAGGACTGCAGACAGAAGCAGGGAGACGTGTCTGGCAACCATGACTGAATAATACAACACACCTAATTGTTCTGGAATGAGGACCAAGATTATAAAATGGACTAAGGTTTAAAATTCACAATTTACCGCAAAGTTGATATTTTACCATTCAAATTTTAGGTGAAATTTCAAAGATACCCCCCCAAAAACATGCCCAGAGGTAACCGGATGGAGGTGTAGTGAGGTTTGCTCCGGTTCAAACTCTGAACTGAACTGAATAGTATTTTTATATGAATTTTTTTGGTCAAATTCTGAATTATTTGGGGGTTTTAGAAAGCAAAACATTCACACAGAATTGGCTGAGCTGTTCTCGAGTGAAGTTTGTTGAGGGTTAAAACAAAGTATTATTGAAGTTCAGCAATTCTACATAAGTTTTGGTAAAATTTGAAATTGAATGAATTTTACATGCAACTTCAACTTCCATAAAAACCCAAAGAAAAAGCAAAACACACAGCCAGACTTGGCTGAAAAGTTGATTGAGGTTATGCTCAAGTTTTGTACAACTTTAGTTTTGATCCTCTGAAAATTTAAGTGAGGTTTTAATTAGGGTATTTGACCTTAAAAAAGGACAAAACCAAAAACATGAGTTTTGGAAAGTATTTTTCCCCGATTTGCCCTTTTCCCAGACCAAAATCCCAAAATGACGAAGAAAGTGCAATTGAGTCGAATAAGCTAGGATATTCACATGGAGGGCGGTGATACAATCGTTGTCAGAAAAGCAAAACAAATGCCCGAAACAAGGTCTACTGAGTTTCACAGACAACTCCAGTAATGTCATGCATGACAGCAGTTAAAATGGAAGCTTTTGTCTAGCAAAAGATAAACTTCAAGTTAACTGCTGTTTTCGATGGTGTCCTGCTTCATCAAATTAATTCTTTTTTTGTGTGTTTATATTTGAATAGCTGTTTCTCACATTGTCAGCGACCTCCCGCGGCTCCATGTGTTCGTTCTCCAGGTCCTCACTGATGTGGCGCCTTGAACGGAAAACACGATGCGCCTCCTGGTGGATCTGACGCTGGCGATTGTCACTCTCAGTTTCCGAAATCACGTCCCTTTAAGAGTAAAGTGGGATTGCAAATTAGAAAAAAAAATAACTTTTGAAGGTGATGCAATGTATACATGAAGAGGTGGAGGAAGAGTACATGTTGGAGGGCCGTTTCCACTGCGTGGACCGGTTGTTGTGGTTGACGTAGTAGGTGCGCCCCAGGTTGTCCACCTTCTCCTCCCAGCCTGCAGGCAATGGCGGCAGCAGCTGCTGGGGGCGTTGCGAGCCCGAATCTGCAGATTCATCCCACCCCTGAAATGAAAGGAAATGGTTGTCACATTTTTGGACAAGTGGCAAAATGGACTGGGTTGCATTTAATGACTTCAGGAAGATGAACTTGTACTTCAAAATAATTTTAATGAATAGCTACAGCTGAGCTATTCAATGCGCCGAATAGCTTCTGGCTCGTAAAATGTTGAGAGCTCAGTGAAATTAGAAGTATGGATTAAAGCACTCCATGTGGTCTCTTTTATTACATGTGGTCTAATAAATTTTTCACACTATATATGAAATACACTATGATTCCTCCCATGTCTCATGTTAGCAAATAAAACGATTTATTTTGAGTAGCTTTTTAAGTGGAACAAGTAGGTGGCAGGCAAGCTCAAAGGAAGATTAAAGTTTATGGTTGTCTAGTTATTAGTTTACATTGTTAATCTCTTGGATTAAGTGCAATTTACAATGCAGAAAATCTATCTTTACTAGCCACCACAATGTGCACTGAGTCACCACAACATTAAAAAGCAATCTTAAATTTAAGACAGTTTTAAAAGACAGGTGGTCATGGCCTAATTCATCCTAAAATGGCTACAATTGAGTTAACATGATTGATTTCATGTTTCTTCATGTTTTATCACAACACATTAATTTAACCACCATGCTCCACCCACTTGCAATGATGTAAAGTCAAATTCTTCATGATATAACACTACCCATCTGTATATATGGTTAAATTTTGGTAATCGGACCAAATCTCTACAGTCTTTGAAGAACATTTGAAAACAGTCAAAATGGCCTTAAATGGCTTCTTCAAGTCTAATTGATTGATTTACTTTTCACTTGTGCTTACAGTAAGTAATCAAACTCCACCCACTTGCACTGATCTAATCCTTTGCAATTTTGTGTTGCCCATCTGTCTTCTAAATGTGGTTCAAAATTGGTAGCAACTGGACAAAATCTTACCACCACCAGAAAATAGATTACTTCCTTTTTGGGCATGGGTTCTTGATACTTTTTTGTTGGTCTACTAAAGAAAGCCATGTCTACAAAATTTCAGATGTCCTGAGGTTGAATTTTCCAATATTTCAATGTTGACTACTTTTCATCATGTTTCTCAGGAAGGGGAATCTTCAAGCTCGACTAGAGGTCACAATGATGCAATTGACCAGGTATATAGAAGTAATGCAGACTCAATGGGGAAAAAAACCTGCATGCCTGAGCTTACCTCTGTCTCCTCCCTCATTTCTCCAGCTTCCTCCTCTTGCCCTCCTTGTTTGGGCAGGTAGGCCATCTTCAGACGCAAGTAACCCTTTACCCTGGACTTGTGACTTGGGAATATAATGAGCAGGAATGAGCTCAGATAACAAATCATTATCTACAAACTAAATAAGGCAAAAATATTTGTGCTCATAAAATTAGTATCCCACCCAAGTGATACTAACCTTCTGGGCCGCAACAGGAAGTCCTTAAATGTGTAGGGGCGCTCCATGGCGGGGTCCTCTGTCTGCAAAATAATTGAGGAAGCTCTTTATTTTGCCAGGAATTTTAAATGTCACGCCTTTGGATTGCGTCTCCGGGCATCACACTGGAACTGGGTTGTGCAATGGTTCCCAGGTTATACTATGAAAAAATAAAATTGCTAACTTATAATTCTCAGCAGTCTGACAAACTTTTCAGTCGATAGCAAAAAATAGAGCTAAGGCATACATTAACACGTGGCTTGTGAATAAATATGTATTCATGCAAAGATAATCAATTTGACGTATAACTGTTAATAGTTTCTTCAACTAATAGGCGGCACATACAAGGGATTGAAACATGATCCTACCCCAAGAGTAATCCAGATACAGAATTTATTTTTGATCCAGTGAAATAAGATGTAATAAGATTAGATTTCACAGCAATCTACTAAGCATACTAAATGGGATTTCCCATGTTAAATCTAAATTTGGATCAGATTAAGATAAAACTATTTGACATTACAGCTGCAGAGAATTAGTTGTGCAGATTTGACTGATCAGAGCAAAACAGAGTGCGCTCCTCAGCTGCAACCTGCAGGGGCAATACTTCAACAAAGTCTCAAAGAGTTCGAGTACGATTTGGACGTGCGTGGTGGATGACAGATTTATTTCAGTAATGCGTATCCAACTGTCTTAATCATTGTAGAAAGCAATTAATTGAATTTTTCACGTACTCACCAGCATATCGCTATGGGATTGGGAGAGTTGCAACGAACTAACAATGGAGGGGATATACTGTACTATAGGTCAGGGGTGTCAAACTAATTTTTGTCAAAGCCACACTGTAGTTACGGTTTCCATCTGAGGGCCGTTATGACTGTGAACCATAATTTTTAATCGCTCATATTTGCACATTAAATTTATGATCTAGTTTTAGAATAAGAAAATCAAGAGTAAAGGATTTTACAACTATTGTTAATTTTTGGTAACATAAATGATTGCAAAATCAATACCTCAACATTATCATTTATGATATGACAATTTTAAATTTTGGTACAGATTTTAACAAGAATCATGGAAGTTGACACATGATTTGCCTTTGCGGGCCACATAAAATCATGTGGCAGGCCGTATCTGGCCTCAGGGCCTTGTGTTTGACATTTGTGTTATCGATTAATGATGTCTGCCAACACATTTAGGTCACTAGCGGTTTTTCACCAGATCATTCTGAATTTAATAAAGGTACACAACTAACGTTTAATGGTACTGTCACACACAGAACATTAAAACTTCCGCATGTACTGTGCCAGACTATTAAACTACAAGTCTATAAATCGGCTGTGGTGAAGCCGCCCAGATGTCCCATTTTAAATGCACTGGGGGAATGGTGGTCAATGAAATTACCAAAACCCAAGACTAGCTTGCATCCTCACAGAGTGGGACGATGTCTAAGATGGGCGTTTGTGAATTTGATCAATGTCCAAGCAGATGAGCTCTCCGGACATGTGAGGTGGATATTTCATTCAATAATATGTGAATAGCAATAATTGTAGAAAGCATGTCATTAAAAACATCATCATCATTTGCCTATTTTTATTCTTTGCATCATCCCTCTGGCCGACACGCAGCTATTAGGGTGGGGGGCGCATGCACGAATGATAGCGCATGGGTGTTGATAGATTCATTAGGTCCACGGACATATTTAAGTCACCATTGGTTGTCACCATCTCATGTTGTCTTTTGCCACACCGGCCAAGTGAAAATGCTCCAATCATGCATGGATTGCTCTTGGCATAATTGCACCTCACTTAATGGGAATGAATGAAAGAAGCCGCTTTGATCGGCGGCAGATAAAGATGGCTTTGTTCGAGCCCCAAAGGTCCAGACAGCCCCCTTTTGAAAAAAATGTAGAAAAAAAATAAAGGCAGCTGCACTTGTCTACAAAATTACAAACACCTGGTCTAACCTGTCACCTTCCAGAGTTACGCCAATTGCAGTGCTGTACTTGTGCTAGTCATGAAAATAAGGCCCTAAATATTCTCTGATCTCTTTAATGGTGTGTGTAAACATCAACCTCCCTGTGTGTTTTAAAACCAGTTATTTCACTATAGTCTGCATTTTCCCACAGGGATTATGTAAATTGGGCCAAAGTGGCTTTTTCCATGCGGTCCCAATCGGAGACAGTCGCCTTCTTGTTTACATTCAAGACATCTCCCCGTCTTGCCAAGCAGAGAGCCCTCCTAGGCTATTAGAGGAACAACAAGAAGATACTTGTCTGTGCACTCCCACACTAGAGACACTCTTGGGTTAACAAATGCAGCTTTGAGGAGAAGGAGTGCCAAAGGTCCAAGTGCCCAATTCCAATTTACTGCCAGAGTCCAAATTTTCTGACCGTCTATTCACATGTATTTTTCACGTGAGCCTAAAACAACCCTCATGTGCACAAGCCCAAGTGTCAACACCAGGCTGCAAAAACACTGACGTAAATAATATCTGGGAAAGTTGGGGAGGGCAGCAGACAGTGTATTTGATGTCAGTAAACAGTTTGAATGACAATACATCAGGCCAGTCACTGCATCTATGCTATATAAAGCACAATAATCTCTTCAGTGAGTGACCATCATGCACAAGAGTGATTTACCATGAGCCATAAAAAAAGCCTCGTTACTCAAACAATGGCCACAATCAGTAAATGGTCTGGTCAACTTTAAAGTGGAAGTTTCCAAATTTAAAGATGCTAACAAGATTGTATTGTGACCTCACTTCACTAATCCCTCTCCAACGATTGTGACCAAAGCCACGTGCAAGAGAGTGCTGATTTTTTTTCTCTCCCGGAGGTGCCTGTTCCGCAATGCTTTCAGCAGAGCCCCTGAAGCCGACCGTAACACTTCTAGCGTGCCTTCTGTTTTTCCTCAGGTGTGGTGGCTTCTTAAAACTCACATTAGAAATACAAGATTGGGCCAAAGATGGCTGATTTTTTTTTCCACAGACCGTATACAGTATATCCTGTAGCTACTACTGTCAGGTCACAATGACCATTTCAACAAATATGATAAAAAGTGACTTTTTGGACAAGATTCCACGCTCCCGTTTAGTTGAGTTTAATTTAATTTTGTCACACTAAATTTAAATGGCCATACTTTTGATGCAGTTTTATTTTATAAAACTCTTCTTCCCTCTTTTTTTGTTGTGTGTGCACTACATTACCAGTGTTGTCCGTTAGTACAAATGGATGTATCCTTCAACGATCACCATATTCCCTTGAAAATAAGGCTCATAATGACGGGGTACAAGGAATCCGACTGTTTAAGCTTCAGTCACATACTTACTTACTTTTACTGTACACATTTGGCACATTCAGATCTCATTTAGAGTAGTCTGAGGGCCTGGCAGAGGCATGATGAGGGAGACGATGGGTATTGTACTGGCACCTCTGTGCTGCTCGCCCCCCTTTTCTCCCCTGCTGGTCCTCCAGTTTAAATGCATCATACACTCGTCAATGGGGGAAGAGCAGTGTCAGGCTGGAGAGACACTCAGCCAAGTGTTCTGGCACTCCAGCCTGCTCTTTGGCCCGCCATTCCTTTCCCCTGCGGATTTTTAATACACCACATATATTCACACATTCTTTGAGTAGCTGGTTGGCCTGGGTTGGAGTAACAGTTGAGAGTCATCATTTCCCAGTGACAGTTTTACTCCCACCACTCTGCCCAATTTTAATGCATGACACCCCACCACACACAATCACGGTACAGAGACAATGGTTCCAAGTCGGGCCCCCGGTCCTCACCTACTAAAGCAAACACTCACCGGCAAATGACTGAGAGGAACATCCACTTGTCCCAAGAAATCATCTCTGGTCTAGAAAAGAAATAAAGAGGATAAGGAGGAGTTGCAGGTTTCTGGGGAGACAATTTCAACAGGGGAAGAGAAGGGGAAACCCACAGTGATTGTTGAGGTATTGCAATTTTGCCAAGGAGATAAAAAGAACCAGCAAAGATTTGTTAAAGATAGAGAGAAAGGTTTTGATATCAAGTCATATCTACAAATAATCACTGGCTTTATTTTATGAGCATCTGCTACTGTTGAGGCATAGCATTTTTGTTTGGAAAATGTCTTTCCCAGGATCTTATCATGTGACAGCACTCTTATATCTGCCAAGGAACACAGTTTGTACATGTGTCCAAGGCAAAAGGCTAAATCTAAGTAGGCTTTTAGTAGCAGAAACTCAATACACTTAGAGAGCATCCAAATACAAGAAGAAAAGCCACATTAGCCAGAGAGAGGAAGAGGATTGTTGATGTGACAACATCAGGAATAAAACCAGGGAAGAAGGCCTGTGATGCAAATAAAAGGAAACCTGTAGATTTGTCCATCCCTTTCCTGTAATTAACGCAGACTAAGAAAAAGGGAGGGGGGAAAAAGAGAGAGCAAATGAAGGCAAAGGATTGCACTGCACAACGGCTACCCCCTCTTCAAGAGGGACAAATATTACCTGCCCGATGTGGAAAAGCCCATTCTTGGTAGAGTCCTGTATGTGGGACATTACTGATTTAGATGGCAGACATCATCGACGTGTGTGAAGTTGTTAGATCAACTTTGAAGCCTCTAATCACCACACAGTAACCCTTGTAAGACTGATCAAAATTCAGGAGTAAAGAGAAGTGCCTAGTTTGTTGAAGGGCTCATTTAAACTCCATGTATGTATGAAAATCGATGCATTTGTAATCTGTGAGCTCAATCACAATTCTGTCCAGATAAAAATGGGAATTATGAAAAAGTCAAAATTTTAAGATAAGTATCAGGTGTGTGTGTGTGTGTGTGTGTGTGTGTATTTGTGGGTGGTGTCGCATTACTTTTTCCACTACAGTTTCTGGTGGTTATGCAACCTGTGGTCCATATCTCCAAGTAGGTTTAGGCATCATTTCAATGTGAGCAATTCCAGTGTCATGATTCCGGTTTCTCATTTCAATTCTGGTTCCAAACAGTTCTCGATTCTGATTCTTTTAGGTGGCTTGGTCAAAAAATTTTAAATCGTTAAAATACAGGGTGTCCAAATTATGAAGACCCATTTTCGTAGCACCGTGCAGAATGACCTAATTTGAACATTTGACTCAGGTTTCTTGTTAACCAAGTATTATTATCAAACCTATGAACTAAAGGCAATGTGAGCGGAAATACCCCAATCAAGTAAATATTAATTAATTTTTGTGTCAGATATAAGTTTCATTTTGCACTGTGATAAGTTTGACCTTTGGTGACATTTTGGCTCAATGTTAAGCTTGTAATGTGACTGTTTCTACTTTCTTTCTAGTATGGTAATTCATACATTATTTTTTTTGTCATCAGCTCTTACATGGGTTTGATTACTAAAATAAACACTAAGAAAACCATCAGCGCAAGAGTGCAACCTACTGTATAATGTGTTAGGTTCTCTCAATGCTGGCATAGACATATTTGATCGTTTCACCCGTCATTGAAGTTGCAGGCTGAGGCTACAAGTGGGAGGGAATGCGTCAGATTTCTACACATCGTGAAAACCTCCTCTCATGTGTAATCTCAAGTTTCCATCGAGGTGACTGGTCATTTATTTTAATAGTTAATAAAACACTTTTGTTCACTGCTGTTGTTGGTCGATATAGAAACAACATGTATTATAACTAAATCAAATAAATGCTTGAAAAACGTTTTAGAAACTTTCTAATCTATTGAGAATATTACCTGACAATATGGCTACATTCCGACAGATAATCACGTCTGACAATGGGGGCCCGAGTGCTTCCTCAAATTGTTGAGAAGGAAAAGAGGGCCCGCATAACAAGCCTTATCATCCTAAGTGTGGCATAATACTCAAAGGACCTTAACAACTTAGTTGAGTCACATGGCAACACTTGTCAGTTATTAGAAAGCAGTTATGTCAACAGAAACGAGTGAATCTGACACATAAATCCACACCTACAGAAAGCCAGACACACACGCATGCACACGGAGTTGATCAATTCTTCAGCTGTGGAAAAAAAACACATTACACAGTATCTCCTTTCATTTCCTAAACCAAGCGGAAAATCTACTGAGTGACTGCTAAACTCCCAAAATGGTGAATCATAAACTCCATCTTAACTAAGAGTAGTGTGTCACATATCTATTCTGTCATTGGATTTCATGTAACACTTTGTTTAAAAAATTTAAAAAATGACCTATGACTGAAACTAATTGACTAATGCGTTCAGCACTAATGGGTCGCCAAATTTAACCTCAACCTACCAATTCTAGCTAGATCAAAAAGTAACACATTAAGATGGCAGTTTCGCTACGGCAATAAACAGCCGCACAATAGCACCCTGGGGAGACGCGGCTGTTTTGTGTGGCCTTTAACGCAAGGGAGCATTTTAAGCTGCGGGTATGTGTATGTGGTGGGCTATAATTGCAGAGTCATCAAAAGGGTCACAGTTGAGCCATGCAGCTGCCTCTCTGGGCCAGGTTACACTCAGGGTTGGGAGGGTGTCGCCAATGACCAACAGCATGAAGGATGATGGCCTAAAGAGGCAGCCGGCAAATGGATTGTTAGTGACTAGAACAAACAACCTGACAGAATTTGGGAACCCCTTCACCTATCTTTGTTTTTGTTTCCAGTTAAAAAAAAAAAGTGTCCAGAAAGTGCTCATGTTGAATCTTTGTATTTTGTGAAAACATGGAAATGTTCCATTACTATTCCGACCACTATTACACAAATTTAGATCACACTAACATATTCAATGTCTCTCCAATGAACCCAGACCAAACCATGAAGCATTTCGGTTCCAATTCCAGATCAATAGATTTCAGGACACTGCTTGAAGTAATTGTTGATGGAACCACCTGAAAATATTTGTCCCTTAGAATGTCTGAAAGTCTCGGGATACATATATTACGTGAAATTCTTGACAACCCAGGTTCCCCCCAAAGTTTTCTTTTAGTTCTCAAAGTTCTCCATCTTCCCTCTAACTTGGTGGAAACATTTTAGGGAAGGCTCATTTTTGTTCCAGCACGAATGTGTCGCATTCTTTCCCATAGGTTAACAGATGTGACAGACTCATTTGACAACAAATCCAAATGGGAAATCAACTATTACTGGATCCAAAATGTTCAAGGTAGACGACTGATTAGCACATCTGCCTCACAATTCTGAGGACCAGGGTTCAAATCCATCCTTGCCTGTGTGGAGTTTGCATGTTCCTCCATGCCTGTCTGGGTTTTATCTGGGTACTCTGATTTCCTCCCACATCTCCCTGCAAAAATGTAAGGGAAATTGCCCCTAGGTGTGAATCTGAGGGAGTGGTTGTTTGTGTACGCCGTGCAATAGGCTAACGACCAGTTAGGGGTGTGCCCAGACTCTTACAAAGCGGGGTGGCCTGGGATGGGCTCCAGTCCATCCGTGACGCTTGTAAGGATTTCCAGTACGTAAGATGGATGGATCCACCATACCAGAAACACCCCATCCACAGATTCATCTAGTAACCCAAAACCCAGACCTAACTCAAAGTTATTTGTGAATGGCCATTGGAGAGAGAGTGGTCCCAGCAGGTCATGGTGAAGTTGGCACACACAAACACATGCAGGGTTTGGGGGTATTTAAAATGGCCCACTGGGGGATTTGGGGAAGACCTGTCATTGCTGTCTATTTGAGGACTGTTGAATGAGGCATGAAATGCCGTGGGTTGATAGCACATTGGCAGTATTTAATAATCCAGAGAATACAGATTGATTCTGGCTTCAAATTGTACATATGTACTTCCAAGGCTACAACTGTACATGAAGAAATATAAATACTCCGATTGCTTTTTAACATAATTCTCCTCTACAACATCCTATCACTGAGAAAGCAGATGCTAAAATCCAGGAGCATACTAGCAGAGAGCATGAGAAGATAGCCTGCCTGCCCTCCCAATCAGCAGGCACACTTGAGGCAGTCTAAAGATAGAAACAACCATAACACGTGTCTCAGTTGGGTAAGCTTAAATATCTGTGAAATCAAACAACAAGAGTAGAGATGTATGAACCCATTCTCTCATTATTTGCTGCCAAATACAGCTGAATTGGCAATGAGTGTGAAATTTTCAACTCATTGCTGTTTTCAAGTGTAAGAAATCTATGCTAGCTCCTCAGAATGTCATCGGCCTCATTCTGCATCACACAGATCACTCATCTTAGTTGAAGGGGCGAAAGTAAAGCGAAAGACCAGATGCTTGCAATATTACACAGAAAGTAATGGACGCAACCCACAAGGTTTGCACAATACATGACAAAATTTAATGAATTCTCATGACTCCAAAACCTGGCTAAATGAATAATCTACTCTTGTTCAGAATACATGCAAGACATTGTAAATGTGTAAAGCACATTCTGAACATTGCAACAACTTTATGAAAACGACAAAACATATTGGAAAAAAATATCCGATTTGAAAGTAATGTTTACCTTGGGATTATTTGTGTCTGAATCATCCCCAAGATTCACATCCTGGTCTTCAGGTCCTCCTGGGGTGAAGTAAATCTTGAGATGGGGCTGCCTTGGGGGGGTATCTCCACTGATTTTAAAAGTACAACCATTAGATCTTGTGTCCATTCTTAGATGCTCTTCTATCGGTTGGCTGTCTGGAGCGGCAGTGTGGCTATTGAGAACACTGTCTGGTGCATTCTCTAGCAAACGTGGAGATGAACCTCTTTCCAGTCTAATTCTGGGGTAACGGACCAGACGCCCACTGCTTGAGCTAACAAATTCAGCGTTGGTGTGGTCCTCCTGGGGTAAATCAGATTGCTGCCTGCATTGGTTCAGCTCTTGATTCTGGTTTTGCTGGAGCTGAAACACAAGTCTCTGAGTTCCACTATTAGAAGCAGGGGATTGCTGCTGGACAGTCCAACCAGAATGACCATAAGGTAATATTCTAAGATGCCGTATGTCAGTACCATCGGTTGAGTTCCTCCGAATACGAATGCCACCAACACTGATACCTGGCTGGCCTCTGCTGTAGACATTATGGCCATTCGAACCAATGCTATAGACTCTGCGGTTTAGAAAGTTTGGCTCTCCCACAAACATTTGCGAGTTGGGAGAATCTGGGCCGCAGTATGGAGGAGGTGGTTGTCGCGGAACATTTGCTTGACCAGAAGCTTCAGCATATGTAGGCGCAGGTCCGGGAGGAGTATAGCAGGGTGGCGGGACATCATCAACTTGCCCACTGGAATCCCCATTACTTGCTCCATCAGAGCGCTGAAGAGAGATGAGCATGGAGGAGCTTTTTGTGGGTCGTGCCTCAGCATAGGCTGCAAGCTGGGGTATGAACATGGAGGAACTGCGTTTAAGGAGCGGTTCCGTACGCGGACCAAAAGACAATGGAGGAAATGGCTGCTCCGCGGATTCCTGAAAAGGACTTAATGTCATAGGTTCCGGAGTGCGAAGCGCCGTGGCTACATCACTGTCTCTCTGCTGCTCTTCTGTGTCTCCTTCCAGTATCTCCGGGGCGGTGTTGCTGCGGTTCGAGCCAAAATACAAACGCAGACGTGCCATTTTTACTTCCCATCCGATAGCCTCAATTCCCTCCACAGGCTGTACGATTGTCCCGTCTTACAAGACTCGTGCACAGTGTACTTTTGGCTGGCCAGATGACTGATCCCTGTTTTTTTTCCTCCCCCTCTAGCCCCGCGCCCACTACGTCCCACCCACCTCGAGTTCCTTCCACAACTTTCCTTCCACAAGTAAACACAACAGGGGGGAAAAAAAGTCACACCACTAAGTCAAGGGCCGCAAACTACACCAAATGTGAAGGAATTATGAAAAATAAAAAATAAAATAAAGCACAGTCTGTCTTCACCAATGTTTTTGAGCTACGAAGCAATAGTGACAGACAGCAGAAATAGCCTGAGCCTAGTGACAGCAAGCATTCCTGTCATGATTGGATAAGGGCAGCCAGAGCTTCTGGTTTCCAGGGTGACAGCGGGGGTTGCCTTTTGGTCATGTGACTACAAATGATTCCCCCCCCCCCCCCCCCCATCAACATGTACCATTACAATGCAATGCTACCCCCAAGTGCCAGTTGGATATAGGCTTACCCGAAAATTGATACCTTAACCTGCGCCAACAGTGATCACTCTTTTTCTGGATGGCCCACTACCATCATTAAAATAAATGTATCAACAAAACCACAAATGTTTTACAGCCTTTTATTTGTGATGGCATGGAGATCAGGAGAGGTAGCAGGGCTCGCAACATATGACAGACAAAAGAGAAATGACATGACAGGTAGAGAAACCTACACAGTCAGATAGATGATCTCGACTTCTCTTTTTGCATCCAAAGACTTCTGAAGTTAGAGAAAATCTTTTGAGATTATTTTAGTCGACAGCACTGAAATCAGGTGTGGACGCTAAGCACTTGTGACTGATAATCAGCAACATGATAATGCTATCTGGAAATAAAATGGTGGATTTAAGCTTTCAAGCTAAACTTTTGAGATAAAAATTAGAGGGATGTGGTTTTCTGTCACTATGGTGGCGAATCAACAAAGCTCTTTGTGAATGAACATTTAAGAGTTTCAGTGCATAAAAATCAGTGTGCTTATTTAGGCCAGTGGTTCAGCTCACTGGCCGACCGCATCACCTACCGTGTCACAAAACAGAAAGCAGACCACCAATATACTGACACTGGGAAAAAAGCAAAAAATGTCTGACTTATGGGCAAAAGCTCATCAGGAAATGGGAAACACTGACGGAGACAGAGAAACAGAAGACGAGTCTGTCAAGTACAGCAAGACACTGTACGCTGTGTTTAGCAATGTCAATCCAGAAAACACAGAATGTTGTGTGTAAAAGATATGTCACATGTGTGGTCCAATGGCACAAAGTCCAGCTTCCCAATGACATGACAGATTCAAACAGTAACACCTACACAAAATATAACACTGAATCTATTCAGGCTATTCTTTAATAGTTTAAGTAAAAACTTTGCTCCCTTAAATTATTTTAGACAAGCGTCACCTTCAGCCTTTTTGTAGGAATGTACAAGATTCTGGAGTGTGTCTGGGGGAACTCTTTGCTCCCGAAGAAACAGCCACCTGAAAATTGACCTGAAAGGTTTGATTATTTGGAATGGTGATTCGAAGATTTTGGGTTCAAGACTAGAAAAACAGACCTGCCAAGGAAATAAAACAAGGACCCTAAACAGATGAATGAAGATGTAGGCTCACCCGGATGCTGGATAGCTTCATGCTTACTGCCTGATGCCCTTGAACAAGTTAAACTGCACCTAGTTGGGCCTGACTTTCGCTAATTGGTTGGTACAAAGTTGTAAGCAAACAATCGTTTAGACAAACTGAAAAAGTAATGACAAACAGAACGCTCAAGCCAAAGCTGACTGACTCTGTTGAGATAAAGCATAAATCACAGAGAGATGCTTCAAAATAAAGTGCAGAAGTGTTTGGGGAAACGTCCCCGCTTGCACCGAGAGATAGAAAAGCCCCTCTTCAGACATATAAGGAGAGAAACAGGCTTGGGGCTGCCTAAGCTCCACTTTATCTGTCATCCTGCTGCCACTGCAACACAATGCTCGCGTTGGGGAAAATCTGAGCTGCCCTTAACTTGGAAGGCCACATAACAGGAATACCAGTCAACACTCTGGGCAGAGTTCTGAAAGATGCATGGATTATATATGTATGATTTATACGACTCTGCAAAAACCACTTCAGGATTTGGTGTTCATCAGCTCACAAAAACATTCTTTGCAAAGGCCTTGTAAGAAGAGGTTATCCAGCCAGAGACATAAATTGTATCTTGGGAAGCATCCACTAATCTTTCTTCCAATCATCATCATAATGACCTTCTAAGAGCTCAACTTACAGAGAAACCATCACAAAGTTCCTGCACCTGCTTTGGGGAAAGTTTTTCCACAGAAAACTATTCTGCACATCTCTGTCTTGGGTCAGGATTACTTGGAAATTGAGGCTAATGCAAGAGGTGGGAAGTACTGGATTACTCATCAAGATCCAGTTGTCGTTTTTAATTGCTACAACACTTGATATTACATCTAGTTGTTATGGAGACCAAAGACTCAGTTTCACAAGTCAAACAAACTTGCATTTTTCTAGTAATGGGAGGAACATTTTCATTGTTACTGGGCAACAGTCTTCGACCAAAGCAATAAAAGTAGCAGTTGTTCACCAAGAAAATCTTGGGCTATTGAAAATGGAATCGTTCATGAGCATTATTAAAATATGAATAACACAAAGGTGCAGATTCAGTTGATGAATCATTTCAAGTTGTTGAATGATGACCCCTGTGGTAAAAAGAAAAATAAGCAAGTGGATTCCTTAGGGCTATGTGACAATGGCGTAAAAGGCATGCAGACAACATCAGCTTTATTATCATCCCATTACATTTGGAAGATATTAATCCATAAAACAATACTGGAAAAATCCTCATGTATTGTGCAGTGGAAACTAAGACCATTTATAAAAGCGAAATGGGGGAAAAATTATGTCCTTAAGATTTAAGAGGTTGAACAGATTGATAATGGAAGCTGTTGATACGACAAGTTGAAAGTGATAAATAAAACAGTTATGGATGACTGACACTTACCAATCTGTTTTCATCAAACACCTCAAAGAGAAGTCTGTGATTCTGTGGACACACCTAAATCAGAGACAAGACCAATTAACTATTGTCAACTCCACAGTTGAGCGTGAATGCAACATCTAAGCAGATTTATCTTCCTTGGTCTTTTACCCAGAAATCAGCAATGTAGCATATCGCCACGATTTAACACAGAGACACGATATCACACAATCAATCATTTTACACTGACAACAACGGTATCGGGCATGATGTTTAAAATAATTGTTAAACAGACAAATGCTTTGAAGTGAGTCGTGATGAATGTCACACCTTGGTTTTAGAACTTCTTTTGAAAGAATTCACCTCTGTGTCAATGCCATTTACATTGACCAGCAACACAAAGTAAGAATGAAAGTGTATGTAAAAAAGTCAGTACATACAGGTGGGGTTCAGTGTGATACCACTTCCAAAGGTAGAAATTTCTAGGGTCCCTCATCCCCACCCCATTCAGTGTTATACAGAAGTGAGACCGAACGAAGATATAGAAAAAAGGGGGAAAAAAACTAAAGAAATTGATACTCACTCTGAAGTAGAATTCCTCGTTCCATTTGGGATTGAGTGTCTGGAACATGAAACATACAAATGGGTAGGTGATTAAATATGATGAGAAAACAATTCTATTGTACAGTGTGAGCAATAAGTTTCCAAAAGGAAACAGAAATATTTGGATTTTTAATTAATCTGAATGACAGAAGAAACATCTATGGAAAATTTACAGCCCCCCGATAAATTTGTGAGGTTTAGTATATTAATCAGACATGGGGTACATCCGGAAATACAATCTAATACGAACAGTGTTCAGAGAGGCAGAGTGCGCTCCATTTTTTGTGAATTTATGAACCATCGTGTTGGCAGTCAGTAGCAATACGTCAGTGCGTCTGCCATATTGAATGTGTCAGTTCAGTATAAGTCAAGAATTGAGTCAATTGGGTGAAAGTGTTGAGTAATTCTATCTTGAACTAGTTCAACTTGTTTGCTGATCAAAGAAGCCAAATAAGGTCACATATGGTAAATCGAGATGATTCTGATCTATCACACTGGCATGAAAACTTGCTCAGAATCTCCCATTTTAAATAAGATATAACACAGCCATAAATTATTTGGTAATTTTCTACAAAGCTGAATCAGCAAACTTAACCAAATGCTCCTCCCTAATCAATAGCTATCCACAAATCCACGTTACATTCAACAAAGTGGACTGAATTGAACTTTATTGCTTGGTGGAAACAACGCTTTATTTTCTCTTTCAGTATTTTATTGGTCTGGCGCTTTCTATTAAAACACCTTTGGTCAAAGACACGGCCATACAACCATTAAAGCCAAGTTTGAATTTAATGACGTTTTACAACTATCAAGTGTATTTATAATGTACTGGATTAACTTGGTGAAAATATGTTGGGGTTTTTTTGTTTACTGCTTGGCTTATTGCCACAAGCCATTCTTTTATCTCTGCAACAAAATATCCCATGAAAAGGTGTCCCACTTAAAACGACACATAAACCCCAGTAGCCCACGGAAGGAGCTTTTTTTTCTGCTCCATATAGCATTGTAAGCTATTTATAGCTCATAAGGCAACCATGGCTACGGACAGCATATGTATGCCAGCATGAAGGGTTGCCTGCCTGCGAGAATAGCTGCAGCGTAGCATTGGCCGGCAGGAAGCAAATGAGCTCTCAGGAAAACATGAAAAATGACCCACAACAGGACTTAAAAAATGAGGGACTTTTCAAAATATTATTAAACAATCCTAGCATAATAAATTACGACAAAGAGTATGTCATTCTAGGGAAAATGTAGAACACCTGATAGAACTAATATTTTTTCTGGCTTCCCATGAAAATAAACATGGGACACACACAAGATTATTCACTGACTGCAAAAGATTAATTACCGGGCTTTATGTGATCAGGGTTTTGGGGCCGATAACAGATCACTGATCCGATCACAAGATGGAGCAATGTGTCCATTTAAATTACTTGTTCCTTTACTGTATTTTCTTGTGTACAGTATACTGAGGCTCTTCTCTCGTCCAGTGTTTCCCAACCAGTGTGCCATGGCACATTAGTTTTCCCATGAGCAATCCTAAGGTGTGCCATGGGAAATTATTAAATTTTACTCAACTGCTCAAAAACTTATTCATTTACAAGAAATAATTTATCTTTGTTCCTCTATTATCTACCACTGAAGCATAACGACAGACAGAACAGAGCTGTTATAATTTATTTCAATTTACTGCATCAAACTTTTGTTGGGGGATGCAGTAGTCAACTGTACGGAAGAAATCAAGTCTGTTAAATCAAATTAATCACATCTCAAACATCCAAATTAAAACTGAGACCTACTTTGCAAACAAAAGAAAAATAGAATTCACTGCTGACAGATTGGATCCGATTGTTTAAGCTCAGATAATAGATATTTATTTTGTAGCTCTCATACAATGAAAACTTCCCCAATGCGTGACTAAAAAAGGTTATTTTCTTGGATCATAAATATTTATCAGATTAATATACTTTTAAAGTTATGGGTGCCTTTTCACAGGTGACATGCGCCATGATGTACTAATTCATTTTAGGTTCCAGATGATGTCCCGTGTCGTTATGTAATTGTTTTTCTTTTCAAACAAATCCACCCAACACACGTCAAAATAACAAAAACAAGGCACTGGTTGGAAGCGGCAAAGTTACAGAGGTTATACAGTAAACGTGGATCCACACAACACTGTAGCGCGACCATTTCCAAACAATACTCAACATTATAATTGCCAGATAATAGATGATCATCATTAATGACAACAGAGTGTGCCTCAGAAGATGCTAATGTTCACGTCAGGAACCAAGTTCAAATGGGCTCAGCAGTAAACTATGTGGGAACAATAGTATTTAGAACTGAGAAAAATCCCTCCTGGTACTTTTTATCCCAAGATGGGGAAAGATGGGTGTTTATTTGGGGGAGGCATTTATTTTTTTCAAGTGCATATCAGTACCTAATTGGGACACGGCATCTATTAAAAGGGATTGTGATGATTTAACGAAGTAATAGAATTAGCCCTCACTGCTGTGACTACATGAACAACACATTTCCTGAAAGATGAAGACAGGAAACAGCAGTGTGAGTGGAGACAAAAGTACAGTAAGCATCAGGGCAGTAATTCTGTGGGAGGACGTGATTAGCCCAGGCGTGGCTAATCTGATAAAGATAAAGCCAATTAGAGCTCACGCAAGATTGAGCATTGGCGAAAAAGAAACCCCACAATGCCAGCTTGAGGTCTTTACTTACCTTTTTTATCGTTTTTGTCTGAACCAATGCAAGTTCCCGGGTTTCATCCGTGACATAGAGGGAAAGTTTGACATAGGGGTCACTGCGGACAGAACATAGAAGAAATATATGATTGAAACTAGTCTCTGTCCGGAGAAATAAAAAATGATGGGCTCCAGGGTGCTGTTTAACTTTGATTTTGACTCCCCCAAAAGATGTGCCTTAAACCTGAATAATCTAGCCCACAAATGACATTTAACCGTTTTTAATTACAGTAGAATAGCAATGTAGCATAATTAACATGCAAGTATGTGATTTTTTTAGTGATGAAAAAATACATTGACAGAAATCAGTGAAATTGGTCAAAATCTTTTATTTGTCGGTAAATTCGATCATCTTACTAGTTGGGATATTTATATCAAATTGATTACTCCCCAAATCCGCAAAATTGATTGTTGATCAATTTTTTTTAAACAAATGAAGCAACGTGAGTGTTGTACAAAGCTGCAACCAGCAGAGGTACTATTGATTCAATCTGCTCATTTGTCTTCTCAAGACATAATTATGACAGTTGTGTTATTCTTTTACACGGGCATTCTTCAATACAATATCACTGTCAAAATAAAGTTAACGCAGTACGGTGGATCACCTGGAAAGTGTTGGGCCTCAGAGTTCTGAGGTCCCGGGTTCAATGCAATCAATGTGGAGTTTGCATGTTCTCCCCCTGCCTGCGTGGGTTTTCTCCGGGCACTCTGGTTTCCTCCCACATCCCAAAAACATGCAAAATTAATTGGACACCCTAAATTGCCTTTAGGTGTGATTGTGAGTACGGCTGTGTGTCTCAATGTGCCCTGCGATTAGCTGGCGACCAGTTCATGGTATATCCTGCCTCTGCCCGCTGACAGCTGGTATACTCTCCAGCACTCGCAGCAACCCACGTGAGGGTAAGCGGCGAAGAAAATGCATGAAGAAAAATAAAGTTCAACTTTAATACTTCCTGACATATGAAATCAATTATTTTTTTTAAATGATTGTTTGTTTTACTACATTCCTACCAGTACCTATTTTCTTTCAACTTCTCCCAATAGGGGTCACCACAGCGTGTCATCGCAGATGAACATTCATATTTGTTTGGCATAGATTTTACGTTGGATGGTTGTGATCCTTCCTGAGCAACCCCTCTTGGGGGGTGGGGGCCCCAGTGAAAAACGAACTCACGACCCCTGGTTTACAAAACCAATGCTCTAACCACTGAGCTACGGGGCCATTTTTTTATTTTACTACAGTCAACTAAGGAAATTTACTGAAATGCCCTCTTTATTTAACCACAATTTCTGTAAAATTTTCTTCCAAGTAGTCTCACCGCACAACCATTCGAGTTCGAAATCCGGGATTGGACCAATTCGATATTTATCTGCCCTAAAAGAATACACTAAAATTTAAAAAATCTGAATAATTCAAAGTGAGCAAATGATCACAGTAAGGTATCATCATGATGTTGCTATATTGCAATAAAACATTGTAACATTTTTTTTTAAACATATCAAATCAATAATGCCACAGATCTACCATTTTTCCATTACAAACTGTGTTGGGCAGCAACCACTTCACTCTGTTCTTAAGCATGGTATCCACTCTTCTAACATTCGTCGGTAATGTCGGAAGAAACAAGGTCTCAAATGTGGTTCTTTGTACATCAAAAAATTATTTTGTTACAACCTGAAATCTGTGTCTGTTTATGACCATGTAACTGGAGTCTGTCAAGATAAATGCTTGCCTTTGGAAATTGGGAGATAAGATCTACGATGTACGATAGCCTTGACATTCAAAAAATTGCAGCAAATAACTAAACATAACGGCAGATTAAAAAAAACACGACAGCAAATAACTCATTACAACAACAAAAAACTGAACATAAAAACAGATAAAAAACAGATACCAATAACTAATTACAACAACACTAAAACTCCAACAGCAAATTAAAAAAAAAACAGAAAATAACTAATTACAAACAACAAATAAATAAACAACACCAAAGAGCTAAAAGTCTTTTCATCAATGTGATCTGGGTGACCGGCATCATTTTATGCCGATTGACTGATTGGCTTTAATGTCATAATTCGACGATCCGATTGGCTCAGCAACAGACATTTACTCTGTGTTGCCATCCGTTACAGTATATTTGAATATGAAAGGTTGTTCATTTTGACCCTGATCACGTGTCTATCTGGCCAACAATAAAGTTATTAAAAAAAAAAAAAAACGTCAGCAGTGTGGAACAGAAAACATGTCGGAGACAGACAACATGTAATCGGTCGATCTGACTACAAGACAAATTTGGAATTTCAGGATTGCACGGTCAGTCTTGTAAATCTTATACCACCCTATCCGTTTTATATGATCTTTGGCCTTTATCTTGTCAAGTCAAGTGTGACCGGATACACTCGTTACGATGCCGACGACAACAAGCGTGGATCGCGGCGACTGTATTATAAGAAGAAACTTGGTGGGGAGTGGGGACGTGTTGGTGGTCATTGGTGCTCAGCAGACGACATTCTATTAAGGATTGCTTTAGGTATACTCACTTTTAATATAATGTGGCCTGCAAGCAGGCAACAAAGCATTATGTAGCCTAACAAGATAGTGCTCGCACGAATGGTTGTGAGCGCACATGGCAGTGTTCCGTTGAATCATGCTTTAGAGTTTTGGTGTGGGTGAGGTAATCTAACTACAATAAAGTAATTTAATTACTTTACGTTAACATCCATTATATTTGCTATGTTGTAATACTGGTTTGACCTGAATGATTAAAATTACACTTTAAACCGATTTGACCGGTCTGATTGGATCGGCCAGTAATTGGCATTTTTTGCTGATCAGCTTATCGGTTTTGATGTCATAGTTTGCTGATCAGATCAATGACATAATTAATGGGCTCTGGGAAAGACATTTACTCTGCGTCGTTGTCATGCACAGTATACCTGAATCTATTTATTTTTATATAGCAATATGATACGTTTGTTGTGTCTTTAGACATAGTACTTTAAATATCTGAGCGGTAATAAAGTTATTTAAAAAAAATGTCAGCGCAATGAGAGACAGGACAGCTGAGACAAGACTACACTTAATGGGCGGATCAGACTACAAGACAAATTTGCTTTTTGACCATTGCACTATGTCATACTATCGCAACAAAATTTTGTATTCTGATACCAATACATCCTGTTTCTTTACAATCATTAGGCTTGTCAACACAAATGCGAAATGTAACTACACTTGTTACCATGGGGATGACAACACGAGTGTATTGCACCGACTGTATTATAAGAAGAAAATGGGGGAAAAAACGTGTTGGTGGTCACCAGTGCTCAGGACATGAGAGGACTTCATGTACTTTTAATTGGATACCGCTCACAAGCCATCAACAAAACGTTACTCAGACAAGCAAGCTAGTGCTACTGCTCATGGTTATTTGTAAAGCCCTGTCTTGTCAAGAAAGAAAATTCATATAGCACTGTGTCCTCAGATGCAGATTGATGATACTTTATGCGTCCATGCTCACTAATGTGCATCTCAGACGTAGGACCCACATCAAATGAGATGCGCAAAGTTCATGTCAATTTGTAGGCCTTGGTTCATGGAGGATGTTGCAAGAAGACAGTACCATTTTTAATTTTTTATTTTTTCTAGCTTTTATCAACCAGATGGGAACAGAGGAACAGAAGCTACAGACATGAGACACTGTGTTCTTGTTCGTCCATGCATTTGGAAAACCATATAAACGCATACCGATAATCAGACAACCGATAATTATCCTTTGGGCAGAAGTGATTTCTTTTTCCTCCGCACAATCATACATTAAACGCCTTCAATATTTATAATTGCAAATTCCTATGTATGTGGTCAGCACCAATTTTGTCAGACCCACGATATTGGTGCAGATGTGGTTTTGTGTCGCATACTGTGTTGGTCATCTAGTACACCACACACTACAAGAGTAGAAGACATAAAGGCCTGATCATTTACATGCTTTAGTGGGGGTAAACTGTTCTCCACAAATGCTACCTATGAACATGAAACAGGCAATGTCTAAATAAACATGGAAGTTGTATTGTATTAAATTGTGATGGAGCATTGTGCTCCGTTTAGCATCACCGGTTACATACAGGAAGTTGATCTGTCTGACCTCACTTGTAATTGTTGGAATTCAAACCATTTCCACGCTCTATGTTGAAAATGTGGGTAGTATGCAAACTTTTTAGTGTTCTTATCTTTCAAGCCTGAAAGAGCTCAACTTGATTGCTGATTTTTGCCTGGAGGAACCCCACTGACTCTAATTGCATGTTTGTAAGATTATGTGCTCTGACTTAACAGAAACAATTGAACTGCTGAGTCTTCAAATCACTGACACTCATCTTTTTCACTAAAATTTAAAAAAATATATAAAAACAGGACCCGCTAAATAGGACACGATGCTTTCAGTGTCAATATTTGGGAGAGGAGAGCAGCCATCATGGCTGCCGTATTTCAATGTTCACTAGGTCAACATTATCCACAGCACACAAACATGAACACTTAACAGAATTCTGAACATACATCAGGGTCTGTAATTACAGGAAGAAATCAAGAAAGTGTATTAACAGCATAGGATTCACACCAAGAATGGTAGCAACTAGGAATTACTCCATATCACTAACTAAAGTGATGTGGTTCATTCGAATCACTGTTGTGTTTTAGCGTGCTGTGTTGAGGGCAGTTATCCAGCACGAGTCTTTCAAGCGATTCAAAGAATGAGTCCACAGCGTTTCCACTTGAGTCAACAAACTCAAGGTAAAAGATTCAACCTCAGGGTGATTTCGTTACATGCAGTAGACTAAATTTGGACAATGGTATAGATTTGCATCTAACGACCAATTGCGATACGCCTGTTGATGATGTCGTCGTATATCCCTTAGTGTAAAAATGTCTTCAAACAAGTCTGACCACAGAGCTGGAAGAGCTACAGCAGCACCAATTCTCCCCCTCCCCACTGTTCATAGGTTAAAAAAAAAAGAAAGAAATAACAGGGAACAATGGAAATCAGGCATTTTCTTTTAGATGCAAACTCTGTTTTGTTATTAGGGTTGGAGCTTTTTTTGTCTTTTTTATCCTTTAGGAACACAGGGCAAGACAGTACAGGAAGACACCTGCAAAGGGTGTCCAGCTTTTTCACACTAGGCAACACATTTCCTCTGAAATCCATTTTCATACATTTGCATTTATGTAGCACATGATACCAGGTTAAGCATTTACTGATGGTGGCACTGTGCATTAATAATTAATCACAGCGTTTTTGCATTGCAGAGGCAGAAGAGGAACATTTGAGACAGCCCAAATGTTGTTTTATGACGCAAAACAAAAATTAGACACCAATGAAATATTACATATTTCAAACGCCTGAAGTGGTACAATTAACAACAAAAGTTGCTTTTTCTTTGGCTTTCTTTTGTGATACCCCCACATAGGGTTGGCAGGGGAAAAGGGTGCAAAATGTGTGTTGTTCTATGACATAAAATGTAAACATTGGCGCAGTAGGGATAAATTCTCTGACCATAATTTCCAATTGGAGTCTACTTCAAACTGGAGCACCCAAGAGCAGATTGACAAAATGAGTGGTTCCATAGTGCACAATTTTATCTGGGAGACGAGTGACAGAGGTCGGTTATAAATTGAAGAGGCATGTGGGTAATCATTTGTTCAAATGGGAGTAAAATATCTGTTTGATGGTGCAAAAATAGTGGAGTTTTACACATATGGGTTTAGAGATTGACAAATCTTTTACCATCAATGAGCAGGAAGTCAGAATGTTGAAGTAAATGCTTGCATGGCAGATCATTTTAACCCTCTGTTGACCCATGTTGCATTTTTGCACATGGTACATTAGGGCCCCTTTTCCAGTTTACCGACTTGGCATTTGCCATTATTGACCAGTGTTGTACAATTTCAGATAACCTGGAGCCCTGCTTCGTTAACAGAGGGTTAAAGGCATGCTATGTCACCCATCAAGTGTGAAATAAAGCAAACAAGTAACTATTTTGTCTATTCTTGAAATAACTACTGATGTCTCTTGTCAGGTATATAGGTATCAATGTCCTGAGTCTGTCTGTTGTTCCGCCCCACTGTGACAAAATAGTGGGGCGGAACAACAGAATGACATAATTATCAAAGACTAATTGTGATGGGTCAGCAAAACCGATGCGTCTAACCAAGTATGGAGCTCATACAGCAAAACCCCGCATTCGTGCACTTATTGATTTAAGAACAAGTCACATGACTGATACACCTACTCAAGATGCAGGCGGCAGATTTAGTTAGGACAGTGACGAGAAGACAGTGGATGAGTGTGGCGTTAGCTTGGCTAGGTTGCTAGCAGGCTAAGTAGGCAGAAGGAAAGTTGGAAGTTTGGGTCGATCAGTAAGGATTTATGGCATCGATGAGCAAAAAAAAGCAGACCTGGGATTCTACCTGTGGTCAAGCTACGGCGAAGGATCCTTGTCAAAGTATGCCATGATTTTAAACAAAAACTTTTCTGTGTGGAGACAGCTAAAATGCCTTTGTCAGTTGAGTCTCAATTAGGTTGCCTGCAATGATGACGAACCATCGATGCAATGGATCATCCATTCAAAAATCCATTAAGTGTCAGGTTTGAGCAACTCGGTAATAATACTAAAGCAATATTAAGACAGTTTTGGTAATAAGCTGCAATCTTTCACAAGGACTCATCTAACCATCACTGGTGACAGCGACTAAAATGAGTTGATTTCACGAAGACAAGAAAAAGATTTGATTTATTTGTACTAAAACTATATTCTTGATCCTTGAGATAATTTAACCAAATTGTGTCACAGACTTGTTAATGAAAGACCTGGGAAAGGTTAAAAATCGTGTGGGATAATTGCATGTTTGCTATAAACCCCAACCACATATTTCTGATGAAGAAGTCAATGAAACTCACCTGGCTCCAATTATGTCTTTCTTGGCCAGATCAATTCCCGCGATGACCTTAACCCGCAGCACTCTTGTTTCATGCTGCAGAAAAAAAAAAAAAGATATTTAATCAAACTTGTGGAAAAACGATCCCTTTGTGTGTCAATCGGCACTGTAACCAGGAGTTCCTTACTAAATAACGCCAGGTGATTCAATCAATTTCAGGGTCAAACCATTGCCATTCTGAACCTTATTACAAGAGATTTGATAAACCCTCATATTATATATATATTATATTACATATTTGATAGTTTACAATGCAATTACGTCTTAATAGTATGATGAAAATGCTTTTTTAAATGTTCGAATATTGTTTTAAAAAAAATCCACGACTTTGTTTTCACTCAAATACAACACTCTTTGTGTGTTTCTTTCGGGGTGTCCCTTTCGGGGTCGCCACAGCGTATCATCTCAGATGAACGCATATATATGTTTGGCACAATCTTTTTACGCCCGATGCCCTTCTGACGCAACCCTTCTCAGGGAGTGGAGGCCCCAGTGGGATACGAACCCACAACCCCTGGTTTACCAAACCAGTGCTCTAACCACTGAGCTACGGGGCCTCAAATACAACACTCTTTAGAGCAACAAAAAAATGTCACTGACAATTTATCCAACTGCATCTTTTTATAAACAGTCTTGCTACATATTTAAAAGCCAGTAACAACTTCACAAAGTATTTTTGCTGTAAAATACAAATGTGCCAAGAAAGCTGAGGTGACGTATTATACATTACTTACCTACCTATGCTCAACGTTTTTCTTTTTTTAAGTCAGGTGCAGGTTCTTTTTTACAACAATTATGTATTACCTCTAGACCAAAGAGACATTATAGACTGTACTGCAGAATAGACCTAAGATAAAGTAAAAATGTGTAGTAAGATGATGCTTTATAGTTACAGCTGGAATTAAAAAGTATAGATCAACCTACATCACAACCAATCTACCTATCATCGCACATTTCCTCTTTCGATCCCTGGTACGCTTCTGTGGTGGAATGAAGGCACACACACACAAAAAAAAACACAGAAATGGCAAAGTCTCCCACGATGGCGGTTTAAAGTACATGCTATAGGTTTTGAGGCAAATTTTTCACATTGTACTACTTTCGGGCCTTTTTTCTGACTACATTATGAGAGCAATCTGATGGTATCAAGTAATGCTTGACATCATTGGAGCCAGGTGAGTTTCACTGACTATACTTCATAAGAAATATGGGGTTTGGGATTGTAGCAGACATGCACTTATCCTTGTCTTTTTTAATATTTTGTTTTGTCATTTTTACTGTTTTTATGCCGTTTTAAATGTTTTATCTTTGTTTTCAAATGCCTTTTAATCATGTAAAGCACATTGAGTTACCTTGTGTGAAATGCGCTATACAAATAAATTTGCTTTGCTTTATGAAACCTTTAAAGGAGATGTGCCAAACTTGTTTTCCCCCCACTGGGCATATGGCAGGTATGGGTGCCCTCAGGGGTCGTTATAAGAGTAAAACCACATGACTCTCTATGGTGAACAATCAAAAATATGTTACAATATAATGGCTTGATGGTTTAGTAGTTCACATTGGTTATGCAGTAAGAGAACAAAATACAAAACAAAGTTGTTTTCTTTTGTGTCAACAGGAACAGATGTAATGACATTTATGAAACACTTTAAATATTACATTTTAGGAAATTTGCAATATCGAAAGATTGTGTTGTTTTCAAAGCGAAATTCCGGTGGTTTGGATTAACAATGTATCCAATAGGTCATTTAATATGTACTCTATCTTGATAATGTTATGTTAAATCGTCTCTCATTTAATAGTGTTCTGAGAAGATTTTTATTGACAATTACAAATTTTCAGTTTTCAGTATCGGTTGACTGGGAAGACGGAGGAATACTTCCATACAGATTTGAACATGCAACTGTAAATAATGTTGAATTTTCGGATGGTCCTTCGGGCGGAATGAGGCGGAACCGTGAGGTCGCTCACCCCCCGAGTCCCGGAGCAAGCTCGCCATTCGAATATTCAACATTATTTACAGCCAGAGGTTCAAATCTGTATGGAAGTAGTCATCCGTCTTCCCGATCAACTGATACTGCTATTTCTTCATCAGATGAGGATAAATCCAAGAAATCAGCGCAAGGCATAATGGTGTCCCATGTAATCGAGCGTTTGGAACGGCACATAGCACGTCACATCCGCGCATGTAGTTCATGTGACTCACGAAAATGGCTGCGCACCTGAAAATTTGTAATAGTTGATAAAAATCTTCTTAAAACACTATTAAATGAGAGAGGATTTAACATCACATTATGAAGACAGAGTACATGTCACATGAACTATTGGATACAATGTTAATCCAAACCACCAGAATTTTCCTTTAAGAAAGAGAGGATGCAAACAATGGCAACAGTCACAGTTTGAATGATGTGAATTATCATTATTATAAGGCCTAGCGCATAAAAATTGGGCTTTACACAATCAGGACTTTTGGGGCCGATCACCAATCAGCAAGCAAAAAAACAATAATTGATCACCGATCGGATCATAAGATGGAGCAGAGTCTATTTAAATGACCTGTTCATTTACTCTATATAACTGTACTTAATTGTTCAAAAAATGTACATTTACAATAAATAATCTACTGTACAGTGACTTTGTTCATCTATTTATGCCAGTGAGGCATAGTGACTACCATAATAAAGTAATGATCTTCTATGAGATGGGAGTAAGTACATACAGCAATTAATGTATCTAAATTTTGGGACATTTTTGTTTGTCGATGTGCCATGAGATTTTTCAACAGTGAAGTATGTGCCTTGGCACCAAAAAGGTTGGAATTTGCTGCTCTGGTCAGATCACGTGTTCCACAGAATGGCAGCATGTTTACACACAACCACGAGCGCTAGCACCAACTTGCTAGGCTACTTAAGGTTTTGTTGATGGCTTGCGAGCTGTATAGTATTAAAAGTATGTGAACATACCTAAAGCAAGCCTTACACGAACGTTCCCTACTGTCCTAGCACCGGTGACCACAAACACACGTGCATCCCCACATTTTTTTCTTATAATATAGACAGGACAATCCACTAGTGTTATCATCTCCACGGTAACAAGTGCATCTGGTCGCATTTGCGTTGACAAGCTAGAGCCCAATGAAGGTAAAAAATTGGGATGCAGTGGGATGATGGTATCGGAATACACGATTTTATTGCAGTCGTCTGACATTGCACAATCATGAAAGAGCATATTAGTCTTGTAGTCTGATCCACACATTATGTGTCATCTCTAAGTCATCTCATCTCTCCCATGCAGCTGCCGTTTTTTTTTTCCTTTAAATAACTTCATGAGCTGGCAGAGATTTAGTTGTACGTCAAAAGAGACACAAGAATGCAAGAAAAAAAACTTTTGTATTCAAATACACTTGACATGATGGTAACGTGGAGTCAATGACTTTTGCGCAGCCAGTCGATGATTGGCAAAACATGACAATAAAGATGATCAACCGATCAGCATAAAATGCTCATAATCGTCCGAGACGATCTCACCGATCAAATCGGCATAAGTTCTCATAAAACCCTTATTAATGCGCCAATATTGTCAGTGGTTTGGCTACACCATAACTCAAAAGAGCCCCTGAAGGGCTATTTTGATGCCAATATTAGTGTTATTTGAAAACCACACTTTTTAGCGCTTTGCACTATACTAAGAATCACATTTGCATGATCCAACATCAAATGAGTTAACGAAATTTGGCAAAAGCATATTGTTAGCCATGATGGCTGCTAGCCACAAGCTGAGCTACACTGTTGTTGTTTATGGACTAGGTGTGCTGCTTGAGTGCGGGAAGAGTTATATTTCTTGTTTCTTGCCTGATATATTTGGTAATGGTATTAATCTCTATATTATCATCATTCTGTTCACATATATGTAGATTTTTTTTTCCATCTGTTACACCCTGTCTTACAGCTAATATATGAAAAAATGTTTTGCAATTTTGCCTCCGAAATGGAGCTTTGACACAATTGTAACCAAAGCAACAAAAATCCATGCAGCTTTTACTTGCAACTTGTGTCACGTTACTGAACTGACGGGGAATTATTTTACTGCCTCAAGCATCAAGTGACAATTTGTCAAGTGGTTACAGCACCGTGGATGACTGAAGGCAAGCCAACCGGGGCCAGAGTTCACTACACAGTGGAATGAATGGCACGCCTACGTCCTGTTACTTTCTCATAATGACTGACAGAAGAAGGTCAGCACTGAGCTTGTAAAATATTACTTTAACTATTGAGTCCTGCCAGATATTCAAAGTGCTTTCAAAATCCAGCCGAATGACACATAAAGGATATTGTACTCTGGTTACATTAATGCAGTACCCTCCATTAAAACTGTCTTTGCCCTCTTCTGGTTGGCTTTGACCTGCAAGTTCATTCATATATTTTCTCACAGTAGATACCATTCAAGAATTACCTTTAAAACATAAACATCATATCGCAAATAAATGCATTATTTGATTAATTAGGGGATTAAAAAATTAAAAATGGTGTGATCATCTTTTACCTAACTCTGTTTACATCGAAATATCGTTATTTTTCTGCTTCTTTCCATGTCACCTGTGGAGCGGAGGTGGCATCTGTAAAGCTGACCTCTGTACAGAACAGTTTATAGATGAAGTGCTAAATATTGAATACTTCATATTGACGAAATAAATGCCTGTTTTACATCAAAGACCAGGGTTTTTATCACTCATAGATGACTGGTGCTCTCTGCAGTTGTGTAAAAAAAACACAAACGACTGTATGAAGAAATAGGACATATACTACAGTGTTGGCGCTGACACATTACTTTGAGCCATAGTAGACATTGGCACACAATTGACGCTGCCAGAAGTGGCATCTGTAAAGCTGAAATATACAGTGGTGTTTAAGGACAAAGTGTTGCTGTAACCAGCTCAGAGCCTTAGAGACACTGTAAGACATACAGCAGAATTTGAGGGGAGTGTACTGGCAATACCATGTACTCCACATAACACAGCTTTTAAATACCTCTTCAGATTCTTGTTTTTGCCAAAAAACATTGCTTTCCTTTCCAAGCAAGGTGACGTGGAAGTACTTGATGGGCATTCGAATTCTAGAAATGCTTAGAAAAACGACCCAATGGACCTTTCCGACCTGTCAATCACTCGTACAATAATAGCCAATCAGATAGCCGCATTGTCTTAACCCCTGCCTTAACACGCCCCTCTTGCTGTATTGTCCCACAAGCAATGCTGGATGTTAGTAGCATGCGCTTGGAAAAATTAACGTTACGAAGAAAATGGTCCTCAGATGCGCTTGAGGAACATACAATTCTGATGAAAGATATCCTGCTTGGTTACCAGGGGCCCAGTTCATTCATTTTCCAAAGCCTAAAACACAGTTGACGAAGTGCTCGATTAAGGCTCGCGGAAGACCACATGTACAACTAAATGTGGACAATATCAACACAAGGCTGTATGTTCGAAGGTAAGTGAGGGAGAAGTATCTTCTCTGAGTTGGACTGAATTATTATCAGTGCTTTATACATTGCAAGAGAACAACTTTCACTTCGTTAGTGTGTCACTGACCTGCTGAATGAAGTGTCTGTTTTATGGCGAAGAGTCAGGTTAGGGATACGTAAATGCGCCTTGTCATGCAAGAGAAATGTCTATTTGCCTATTTGTATCACATCTGACTTTTAAGAAAGAGCACTGGGTTCCATTACGAGTCAAGACAAATGAATACATCCACTCACTTATAAGGACTGCAATGATATTATTCATGATCTTTCCAAGTCAAAAGTATTCACCCTGCTTTACATGTGCAGTACTACTCCACTATTTTATCCTGTTTGTTTTCAAACTTTTTTGCATCGATCGCCAACATTTTACTGTAACTCTGACATTGCGTCCTGCTCCATCCAAAATCTTAATTTCTTGTGCATATCCTTGCATGAAATAGTTGAGACTTCTCTGTAGAACTCTCTTGGACAAGTCTGACACATTTGACAAAAAACATACCTCAATATTATCTAGAATACATGATAGAGAATCAACTTCAAACATGTTCTGTTCAATCGCCATTTTGGAAGCTTGTGGGAGATGACTAAAGGGGGCGGAGTTTAAGATCGCCATCGGAAAGGTCCATTATGTGCAATATCTTTCAGCCTCTTTTAGCAAAGGTTACTCCTCACCAACCTTTCTGATAGGAAAAGAGAAGTATTGCTCACAATCTTTTATAGCAGCAATATTTAAAGAAAGAGACCACTGATGAAGTTTTACAGATTACGCAAGTATATTTTAAATTTATAAAACACAACAGAGAACTGAATTTATAATGAAACACAAATCCATAATAGAGCTTTACAGAAGAGCAGTTATTCAAAAATAAAAATTTGCCTCAAAAAAGTTACAAAATACAGAAAAATGCGAGGGACAAAACTTTGAGTGAGAGAGAAAACAGAAAACAGAAAAGAAAGGAACAGAAACTTACGCCATCAATACTCCCGGTCTTTGGAAAGAATACATTCAGAACGCATTCCACACACTGACACACAAGTCCTAAATTGTAAGGAACTAGTAACTAAATGTAGTTGATCAATGCTCAAAGACAAAAGTATAGTAATGGAAGACAGACCCAACAAGAGAAACTTCTACCAAGAAAGAGACCCAAAGACAATGAATATACTGAAAACTAAGCTCAGTGACATTCTAATTGTATTGCAGCAGGAGATGTATAACAAAAGATCCAATATAAAAAGAACCAACTGAAATCATTAAAAAGTATGCTAGAACTGCTCTCAAAATTAATAGAAGATTGCAAGAAAAACAGGAACCAGATCAAGCAGACTAGTGAAAACTAATTTGTCGTGATTTTGGAGTTGATATTGTGCTCATTGGTACTTGGTTTTCACGGTGCTTGATGACTGCACTGATAGTTCCAATCGGCACATAAAGTAAAACACCTGTCTGAAAAGGTCTAGGATGTTGATTTAAGAGAGACCGCTCCCACCGGGGTTGTGATGAGTCTGTAATGCGGCTAAAATTGGCAATTGTATAAATGTCATGTATTTCCTCGGTGTTTATTTACCAAAATGGTGATGACCCTACCCCATGTAAACAAGGACTCATCTGTGTGGGCTTCAAAATACCGAGCGGGGGAGAGGCCGGTGGATTTATTTGCTGTTACTTCATTTATTTATGCATGTGTTTTATGTATTGTTTATATTTAGTGCTCTAGGAGTGGATGCGGAAGAGGGGAAATGGGGGCGAGCAGTGGTTTCGTGGGAAACAAAACTAGCAGCTAAACATTACTATGGTATGTGCGGGGTGAGGGCTGTTTAGCTTGACCGCCGCAGCTAGCGTTAGCATTTACAGCATCCGCGCGGCTGTCTCGCCGAGGTAGCGGCGCAACGGCCGAGGCTTACCTCATCTTCTGACAGTCCGTAGATGGGCTCGTAATTCGTAGCCATATAGCCCGGCGGTGCCCGCTAATCGCCGCTTTTAAAAAATAATAATAATGGAGAGCCAGAGCTAGCTAGCTAGCCTCCAACAATTAAGTCCCACTTTTTGCTCTCCCTCGCTTCTCGTGTCGTGCCGTGGTGGTGAAATCCGCTCTAGAGTTTAGCTTTCAAGGTCCCACTCCGCTTCCACAACACGACCTGGCGTTGTTTATGTTCACACTGTTCAAATTGGTTCCGTCACACACAAGATTGGTTTTGTCAAACGTGATCTCCCCCCCCACCTCGAAATGCTGGGATACTCGACTTCCAAGCGGCTCGGCCAATCACCTGCCAGGTAGGCGTCATTACCGGCGGTATTGACCAATCAGAGGCGTTCTTGGATTTCCCCCATCGGCCTGTTAACTGAAAGAGGGGTGTGGAGCTGGGACCTTCCAACTTTTGTCTCCTCACCTATTTAACTCACCCCCCCCCCGCCAAAAAAAAGGGCATTAATAAATATACGTATTGTAATACATTTTATTACATAGCGAGGAGTTTGCTACTGTCTGTCATCGAGGCAGACAAAAATGGGCGGGGCTTAAAACAGCCCTTCACAGCTAACTGGATTTAATATAGGTGGGTAAATATGGCCAAAAGTGCAAGTAGGGGCAGAAAACAACATTAAAGTTGGCATCAACCTCTCCCATATACTGTTCGAAATGCCAAAAGTGATGCGCGCAAGTTATTTTTTATGTCGTTTAATGTGGCATTTATAGTAAAGGGCATCCGGGGTAAAACTGTGCCGAACATGCACTCACCTAAGACGACACGCTGTGGCGACCCCTAACGGGACAAGCCGAAAGGAAAAGAAGAAGTAAGTACTTCTCTTAAAAAGTGAACGGTAGAGTTTCAAAGTCACGTCTATTGTGCTTGCTTTATGTCAATAAATCTTACACAGTTTGAACCACTTTTTTTAAATTTTAATCAGTATTTGTTGGCATTTAATCTTAAATTTTTACCATGTTTCATATTTATATATTTTCTTCCGGCTTGATTTATATATGACTTGCATTATTAATTACAATGACATTCAAGATTTTCAAACGTTATTTTCAGTCTGTCTTCAACTTTTCCAACGTACTTTTTCAGAGACTCACATGAACTGTGCATTATTACATCCTACATATAATCTATAAAAAGTTTTTGAATACACATATGTAATCAAATTAATGAACAAAAAAAATGACTGAAAGGATAATGAATGAAATAACGATTTGGGGCTTTATTCACCTATCATCTTTTGTTCATTCTTAATCTTGCCGCTAGATGTCAACATGTCACCACGAAGTTATGGATTTTTTTGTGCGTGTATGTGCAAAGCTAGGACTTGAAAGATTTTTAAAAAGAATGGGGAAAAAACATCTCCAAGTACATAAGGAAATTATGATTATAGCACCCCTCTTTTTTTCATGAGACAAAATGAATGAAGCAAGCATTGTCTTTTAATGCTTATTGACACCGCAATACTGCGATATCCACTGACATGCCAAAACATGTCAGACAGGGACAGTAAGCGAGTGGAATGGAAACTATTGACATCCACCCAGGGCACCGATGGGGCCTTGCAGTGGCATCCAGCGCAGCCCTGCTGTTTACTTTTGCATGGACGCGGAGAGCAGATGGCATTATTATATAACGCCTTTGCTTCTAAGCACAGCTGAAGCGGAGATTGTCACAAACCCATCGCTCAGTTGTTGAAAAGCGCTCGCATAGTATCCCCCACCCCCACCTCAAATAAATAAATAAAGATTTTGTGAAAAGGGGCAAAGGGAAAAAACTTAAATATAGCATGTAAACATTATCAACAGATGTGCTAAAATGTTCAGATGCTTTTAGTACGCATAGTCTATGTTGTATTACATTATAGCCTTAATCAGTCACTGATGGTTTTCTCTATTTTTCTATACACTACTTTGTTTTTGACAGCAACTTTTTTTTCATGCCGCAAATGTTTTCGCTTTACAGATGCCACAATCTCTCTACATCCATGGCGACTACCCTATTTATGTCACCTTGTTTTCTATGAAGCGTTTCAAGGACGTGCAGCATTTATTTATTCATTCAAAAGGCTGATTTAATTGTGGCAATTGTGCCTATTGTGTGTCTAAAATCATGTCTGTATGGCTGCAACCGATTCCCTCCGTGAACGGTGTCATTCATTTACTCAACTGAAAAAGGCCTTTCATGTTTTTTTTTTTATTTTATTTTATTTATTATTTTTTTTTTTGCATTCAATAAGCATTTGCATTCGAGGTGCAGCCTAAATGTCTATTGTTTGGTGAGTACATGTAAAAAAAAAAAATCCTCTAAGGACACTGGCATTATCAATTTACCAAGAGTGTCAGTCATCTAATAGAGGCATAACATTTTTAGGGGTGGAGTTTCCTAATTGTATAAATGCATGAAATGAGGATCCTTAGTTAAAATTATATGAATATTATAAGATGCATTTAAAAAAAATCATGCCACTGAAGTGGCACATTCTCTTTAAACATTTCCATAAATGTCAGCTTTACAGATGCCACGTCATGGATGTCATCTTTACAGATGCCACCATGCCTACAGGTAACACCTGTTTTTTCCACCCTCTAGAGAGATAATTTGTGTGGCCTTACTTCCATTCAGCATCAGTTTTAATGTCATATAATTGCTGTCAATATTGACCCCCCCGCCCAAGGCTCTCTCTGTTGGACATGTAAGTGTTGTGCAAGATGGTCACTCAGCCTCCCCTCCCCTCCCTCTCCCTCTCCCTTCCTTGCTGGGAGGCGGAGGGACGTTGCGACGTTTCCTCCCACACCGACGCTGAACCAACCGCAAAGCTCTGCCAGTAATGTCCGCCTCACCTCCAGGCAGAATCCCTTGGACCAGACACCGACACATCTGCAACACTGACTGCCTGGTAAGGTATTTAAATTTTTTTTTTAATTCATTTTTCAAATGCATTCTAATGGACAGACGTTTCACAAGTTGTTTTATACCTGTCTGTAAAGTGTGGCTACATCTATGCACCAGCACATTATAAACTGAAATTCAATTCGGTATGAATTGATCAATTGATTATAATTTTTTTGTGTGTGTGTGTGTGGGGGGGGGTGAAAGTAACTATAATATTTTCAGTATGTATACTGTACATATCTATTTTAAAAGTATTACTAATTTACATATCATTTATAAATGACAAATAAAACATATCGCACAGTTGGAATGTTAAAATATTGTTAACTAAATTTAAATTACAAAATAACATAAAACATACATATTACATTTAAATTGTAAGTTTAAAATGAATTGATACAAGTGTGGCAACCTGTTGCAAGATGACATTTGCAAAGGAAATGTGTGTGAGTGTGGGGAAGGTTGTGTGTGTTTGTGTGTGCTTGCAAGTGGAAAGTATGCTCACAAAACACTTTAGTGAGTACACTTGCACAATAAAAATGAGTATGATGGGAAATACTACATTTAAGCTATTGTGTAAAATAAATCTTCCTTTAAAAAAGATAATAATCCTGCATCAGTTTTATTGCTGGGGTTGTAACCAGCATAATACATTCATCCTGAGGGTTGTTTATAGTATGTTGACCCTTATGTAGCTACCAAAATATCAGGACAGCTCTCAGCATGTCAACAAATACAAACAGCACAAGAAAGACAATGTTAAACGAACAACTACTTGATAGTGTCGTTCAAAAGTGAGCATCATCTTTAGTAAAAGATAAATTGTCATTGCATATGCTTAAAAGTCTTACACTCGACAACATTAGATCCTGTAATGGGATTTCCGTGGGCGTGATCTGCACGTCCGCTGGCGTTTGCTTGAGTCTGGTTCAATCGGGTTGAGGGTGAGAGAGGTGTCGGCCGTTATAGCAACAAGGGGATCAAATCAATACTGGATTACGCTGTTCGAAACCTTTTCCACTGCTACTGCTTTATATACGTGTACTGTTGAGTATGTGACGTGCATTTCAGCTAAGCTTGTCATTATGAGGTCACTTCAAGCAGAGCATAGTCAGTTGAACAGCATTGAGTATTTAATTTTTTTTTTTTTTTAATGGGATAGGCATTGTTTCAAATCATGTTTGATTGTCTTTGAAGTATAAAAAAAATAGCCACTGTATCATAAAACAACTCGCCCTTTGGTGACACGCAATGGCCTGCTGTCATGCAACTGTAAGTGTACAGTAGGTATAGTCAATTTCATTTAATTTACTTTTTTCATTATTTACTCAGCTGTATTCATACAATAAGCATCATGTTTTTTTTTCAATTCCCATCAGTGGTTCCTCTTTGTGTCATTTGCTATTTTAACCTTTTATTTTTAATTTATTGCATGTCACTTTATCTATCGTACATATAAAAACTACAGTGGCACCTAGATTTATGACTGATGTGACAGAGGAGTTTTGCAAGATGTGAGATTTTTGTCTTCAGTTGCAAGCAAATTTTTTTAGTAAGGAGCACTAGATGTTGCAGTAAATTTCAGAACAAGTCGCACTTTGGCAGATAGTGAACAATTCTTCAAAAAAGAGACCGTGCTTGCTTCCAGCTATTTATTGCCACTCCCATCCATCCATCATCCATCCATCCATCCATCCATCCATCCATCCATTTTCTTAGCCGCTTATCCTCACAAGGGTCGCGGGACTGCTGGAGCCTATCTCAGCTGTCAACGGGCAGGAGGCTGGGTACACCCTGAACTGGTTGCCAGCCAATCGCAAGGCATATAGAGACAGTCGCACTCACAATCACACCTATGGGCAATTTAGAGCGTCCAATTAATGTTCCATGTTTTTGGGATGTGGGAGGAAACTGGACTGCCTGGAGAAAATCCACACAGACACGCGGAGGACATGCAAACGCCACACAGCAAGGGCCGGAATTGAACTGTGGTCCTCAGAACAATGAGGCCAACGCTTTACAGCTGCGCCACCATGCCGCCGTATAGTTTAATGTGAAACTAAATTTAAAAAGAAAAAACTAAGATCTGTTGTGTATTTAATCCAGCCTCATCACTGTCACTTACAACAATGCTAATACTAATTAATGCTCACACACAATGGTGAGCTCATAAACTGCCATCAATGTTGCAATGTTATAACCATTTAAGCAACATAAAATATTTAAAGACAAGCAGTGGAGCAATATATGTATACATGCAATGCCCTAATACTAAAAGCCATCTATTCTTCATCCTCTGGGAAAACAGATTTCTGCATCTTACCAAACATATATGTGCGTTTCATCTGAGATGACATGCTGTGGCCACCTCGGAAGGGAAAAGCC
Organism: Syngnathoides biaculeatus; assembly: GCF_019802595.1. Lineage (NCBI taxonomy): Eukaryota > Metazoa > Chordata > Actinopteri > Syngnathiformes > Syngnathidae > Syngnathoides > Syngnathoides biaculeatus. The sequence goes on along the minus strand of NC_084656.1, from coordinate 10,598,586 downwards.
GAAAGAAACTTACTGAGCAGTTGTAAAGTTTTTGGATGAAATCATGACGGACAAACAAATCCTTTTTTTCTTTAACAAATTAGAATTGAACAATGACATTTACATTAAAGTCATACTAATAGCATAGTTGACTGACATCCTCTTTGGTATTGCTGGAGCTTTTCTGTGGAAGCTAGTTCAATTTCATCTATTGACAAACGGGAAAATTAACATACAGTGGTACCTTTTGAATTGAAATGGGCGTGGTGGAGCCTATTCGAGACGACCCCAGGAGAGACACCCTGAACTGGTCGCACATACAAACAAACAACCATTCAGGCTCATATTCCCACCTATGGTCAATTTAGAGTCCTTGGTTAACCTACAATGCATGTTTTTGAGATGTGGGAGGACACCAGAGCACCTGGAGAAAACCCACGTTAGCATGGGGAGAACATGCAAACTTCATACAGGTGAAAATGGATTTCAACGCAGGTCCTCAGAACTCTCAGGGAGAGATGTAAGGCAAATATAATTCAAAGACGACTGCTTTGACATCACTTAGGACTGACCATATCTGAGAGTGACATGTAATTTTGCTTTTAGGGCTATTCCTGTATTGATAATTACCTCGCTCCAAAGTACTTATGTGACCTGCTGTTGCTTCAGCAGGCTGCCACTCAAAGAAACACTCATCCAGCATCTTCTTCTCTTCATTTATAGCCTTTGCTAATGTTTTCTCTTCAGCCTGTCTGAAAGCGAGCATTTTATCAAAACCACAACAACAAAAATAACGGAAAGTAAACCTAAATGCTTGCTTTTGAAGTGTGTGTACAATATATATAAGCATTTGAGTCCTTTTTGCAGCTGAATGAGTCCGCTATTACGCAGGATATAGAGGAAGTCCATTGCAGCACATTTACTGTCAGTGTTGTTACAATAAGGATTTCACTCATCCAATTACAGTATGCAGTATTTCCTATTACGGGAAAAGGTAGCTGTAATTTTCCCCCCATTTGTCTGTCAAAGTGGATGCCTTTTTTTTAAAGACACTTAGTTATCTTCAATGCAGAGGGCAACATGGCAGATTTTGTAGTTAGAATCTCTTTCTCATCGTTTTAAGGCTATCTTGAACTTTTTTGTGTGGAGTTTGGCTTTTCTCTCAGTCCTTGCATTTTTTTTTTTCTGTGGGTATTTTGACTTCCTCCCACATACCCAAAACATGCATGTTAGTTTAATGGAGTCCAGAACAATGCCCTGTGACTGGCTGGCAACCAGCCCAGGGTGTCTTCAACTCTTGCCAGCACTCATCTGAGGTACACAGTTACTGTAATTATCCCCCCCTGCAAATCAATCAAAATACTGAGCATTATTTGCGATTGATTAGCTTACCCTAGGCGGCACGGTGGATCAGCTGGTAAAGCGTTGACCTCACAGTTCTGAGGTCCCGGGTTCAATCCCGGACCCGCCTGTGTGGAGTTTGCATGTTCTCCCCGTGCCTGCGTGGGTTTCTTCCGGGCACACCGGTTTCCACCCACATCCCAAAAAACATGCAACATTAATTGGACACTCTAAATGGACCCTAGGTGTGATTGTGAGTGCGGCTGTTTGTCTCGATGTGCCCTGCGATTGGCTGGCAACCCGTTCAGGGTGTACCCCGCCTCCTCCCCGTTGACAGCTCGAATAGGCTCCAGCAACCCCTGCAACCCTCGTGAGGATAAGCGGCAAAAGAAAATGGATGTAATAGAAGCATATTAAACAATGCTTCACATCACATACTATTAGGAGAGAATTACGATATTTTATTAATCCATGTTTTTGTTCATTGCGGTTGTGTTGAGTCACACAAGGAAATTTAAGATCTTTTGGTTTGAAAAGAGAAGTAGGCCAAATTGAGTAAAGACTGAGAAGATCACACTTGCATCAAATGCAGGTGTTAAGTCACCAGGTAATACTTTATTTTAGTTTCCTCTTGCCTACAGCAACACTGATCGGGATGTCATACTTTTGCACAAAACCAGGGTTTCATGAAAAACAAAATGCAATGTAAATGTAACGCGAGAGTTAAATAAGACACCCATTTAATTAACTACAGGGAACATGAACACATGGTTTATGGTACTTTTTTTTGTTGTCTTTATCATTCATGAACATTAAGGATTAACATCTTTATAAGGCAACAGTTTAATATTTCATGGCGCAATGCATGCTGGGTGCCACACGGCTTCACTTAAAGTGTTGCAAAATATAGCAACGCTTGGTGTGATGTCAAAAAAAAAAGCCCATGATGCATTGGAAACTAATTAACTAGACTATCCCTTTAATACCTAAGCCTCAAAACAATTGCCAAGACTTTTTTTGTTTGTTTATTTTGACTATGAAAGGGTCAGAAAATGTCTGTGAATAAATGCTTTTGCCCGCTTTCCCAGAAAACTTGAATTTCCAACTATCTAGGAGGTTAGTGTTGGGTTCGGTTTTGCCTGTAGGTATCTTGATTTTGAAATACTGAATAACTCACGTTGTGCTGTTCTATTTAATGCTACAACAGCCACTGCAGAGAATTGCATGTGAACACAAGGCTATGTTCTCCTACCTTGAGCCTCCTACTTTATACAAGGTGTTGATGCCGGTGCTCATTTACAGTAAAAACACATGCTTGTTTCAGATTATCCTCAAGGTGTAAAAAGTACATCTGCAGAGCGAGTGGGATTTTACAGAGAGATAGCGTCACACCTCAGTTATGTTTCTGAAACAACTTCAGAATACAGAAAATCCCAAATCCATGTAGGTGTCGTTTATAATGAAATAGCAACACAGGAATAAAAGGAATAAAAATGTCATTTTCAGGCTGTGTGAAAGCGTCTTTATAAACAGGCAATACCCTCAGCCTCTGTCATGGCTGTGATACTACCTCAGAAGGTGGAATATTGCCAAGTCCTTGCTTGATCCCCTCCCCTCTGTCCCAGAACAGAGACATGGGGAAATCCGGTAAAAATTAGATCTTTTACAGGTTGCATTTTCACAGGTGATATTCAGCCTCTGTTACATCTCTCATACTTCCTCAGAAGGTGGAAAATTGTAAGGTCAACTTCATCTCTCAAAGCCGTTGCCATTGATACGGAACAGTGACATAGGAAAAAGGTGCAAAAAGAAATCTTTTGCAGGCTGTGCTGAACGCAAATTGGAAATGGAATTTGTTACAAGGAGTGTAAACGTGGCTTTACACCAAGCTTCTGTCCCCCCCCATATTTTGTGGCAATGCCATTTATGCACACCGAATTGGAAAAATGTGTAAAACTGATATCTTTCACAGTCTGTTAAAAGAGCTTCACTCACAAGCACCATTCTGCCTCTGTCACATGATTGTGATAATACCTCAGAAGATGGAAAATACCTATTCCACTCAGTCCTTTTTATATAGAATTGCAACCTGCACAAATAGGTAACCTGCGTAAATAAATAAATCAGATCGCAAATGCCCTGTGCCTCTGTCTTTGCTCATGTACTACCGAGAACAGCAGAAATTTCCTGGGCGAATTCATAACCTTCTGTCATACGGAATAGGAAATTTACCTACAGAGTTATACTCTATACTTGTGGTGGGTGACACCTCACAATGAAAATTTGGCCACTAGTTCACGACGTTAAGTTTAACATTCCATCACACATTTATGTGCATCATTGAAGGGCTTTACAGTTGACACAATTTTTTTCAAATGGTTTTTTTTTTTTTTTTGGCACTCTCCGGTCTTTTTAGCAGCTTATTGAGTGTGGGCCCTCCAGTTACGTAAGCCTCGCTATATACAGCGGCAAGCTAATCCAGTGGCATGACCTTAATGCCAATTAGCAGATCATGGTGAGGTTATCGAGGTAGCATCGAGGAGAGCGTTTAAGAGGTGGCGCTGTAGGTAAACTCAACAGATATGACAGTATGTGATTAGGAGGGTAGCATCGTGATTGCCACTCGCTTCACGAAACACGCTTAGCGTTCAGCGGGTACGAGCAGGTGTTCCGCCATGCCGCCAGATGTGCTCCTCTAGTTAGTGAGATAGCTTACAGGTCAGCCGTCCTAGGCGGGTTCAAAGTTGAAAAGGGTCACGCTGTGCACCAGCAATACTAAGCGGTAGCCGCTGCCCAGTTATGCAACCGCTTGCACTGCTTGTGCCAGCTGGTAGAAGTAGACAGAAATGGAGAGGGTTGTATTTATTTTAATGTTTAATCCCTAGTAAAAAAAAAAAAAAAACACACAAAGAGGAAAATACAGTATATAAAATCAATATTTTTAATCCCCTGTTTATTTGAAGGGAATGACATTCTGCTCAGTTCTTGCCAAGAGTGCCATACACTAAGAAGAAACAATCTGAAATTCACAAAAAAAGGTGTGATTTTACATGAACGAGGCTGTGAATACATTTTTACCGGAAAGAAATATTGTGATATAAAAGAAAAGAATAGTTGAGACAGTACAGTATCATTAAGGGCTTTAATGCAGACTATTTTAATCTTGGGGTGCTCAATGTTGCTGGCATTTTGTAATATGAAGACTTTTCACCTGAAAAATTATGACTTGGGTCATATGATATGTATATTTCTTGTACCAGGAATAGACGTTATTTTACAAAATTGAAGTCTTTTGTCACAAAGACTCTTTGTCTTTTTTTTTCCAACTATCAGAATTTACTTTCTTAATATGACCACTTCCCTCTGAATACTGCGCATAAAATGACTGCTCTAATAAGATGACAAAAAAAAAAAACAACTTTCCACATCAAATTATGACTTAATTCTTATAAAACTACATTAGTTTTTCTTGTTATATGATGACTTTTGTCAAGAAAACTTTTTGGTGCACAATTCTGACTTCATTTCATGAACTTTTCTTACACTCCTAAGTGTTACTCACCTACCCACGTAACATTAATCTTTTATTCTCATAAAATGTCTAAAATCTTTCTCATCACGTTTTCAATAGGCATAAGGATTTTCCACGACAAAAATACACATGCCACATCCCCCCTTCACGTATATTGTTTGTTGATGTTTTACGTACATCCAGAAGGCCTCAAGTGTGCAGTGACGTGATGAGGAACGTTCTGGACTTGACCTGGCTGCTGTTGATGGTCATCACATCATGCGCTACAGGTACAATCTTGAAAGGGCTTGTGTTCACAGCCAATCGGCTTCCTGCTTCCACTTGTTTTCACAAAGTCTCTTGTCTGGTTTGTCCTGTTGTTTTTCAAGTTCATACTCTGTCATTAACATGTCTTTTTTTTTCCTCTTTTTTTTACCTTCACTTAGAAGAAAAGCTATTTGTGTCGACTTATTTATTTAATCATCTTCATCTTGTTTTTGTATTTGTACTGCACAACGACGATTACACCTGGAAATTGATTAATCGGCAATCACGTCTTTTGGCATGAACTCCATGAACGCTTCACTATAATCAACAGTTTTTTGGTCAGTGCAGCAAACTAGCAGCAGTTTTTCAAACGTGTGGAAATATTTGACGAAAATGTGACCGATAGCCCTCCCACTTGGAAAATATGCAAGTCTATTCTAAATATAACTAAAGCACCAGTGCTTATAATTGCCACTCAAAGAAAGCACGCACCATCTGATGAAGAGCTTAAATCCTCTCGTCAGCCATCAGCTATTTCACTACTTACACCTTTAAGAGTGAAAAGACCGATCATTTATACTCCAGCGTCTGCCTAATGACAAAATGATCAGTGGTCAATCAATAACCTCTTTGTGGGGAAAATGAACAGTGAAGTAGCTCTGAAGTTCCCTCCGTGTGATTAGCTATGATGTGAAGATTCCACCCTGTGCACCTCTCAGGTCATAGTCCGCCAGGGAAGCCCACACTGACTAGCTGTCGCTCTCCTGAAAAAGAGACCTTCACCTGCTGGTGGCAGCCTGGCTCAGACGGAGGACAGCCCACCACATACAAACTGTACTATCGTAAAGAAGGGTCAGTACTTCCCTTTTTTCTAGTCTTGTTTCACCTTGCTAGGTTTTCGTCCTTGTGGGGTTAATATCAAGTGGACCCAGATGAACTCGTGAAGTTCATGGGTAAGTATTGCATTGCATTGCTGGCATCTACCTGGCGGCTCCAAGACAGCCGTAGCAACATGAAGATTACACAAAGCTAAACCACATGGATTTCAGCATCCAGCGGACCGGATGCAGTTTTGCATTGTACACCAGAGTTGAGCAACCTGCGACACATGTGCCACACACGTTTTCTTTAATTCATTCAAAGTTTGTTTGGAATCGTTATCCTGTTTTAGAGCCCAAGTGCGTTTCATCTTGACATAACAAACTGAAAGCTGAAGATTCACATTCAGAATTTGCTGTTAAAGACCAAAAATGAATGGTTCCCTTAATCACAGCAAGTTGTCCAGGTCCTGAAAGAGTAAAGCAGCCCCAGACTATCACACTATCACCACCATGTTTGGTTATTGGAATGATCTTCTTTTTATGAAATGCTGCACTCCATTTACGGAAGATGTAACAAGACACACCTTCCATATCCTATAATATTCTCCCTAAAGTCTTGGGAATCATCCAAATGTTCTTTTTGATCAGCAGCGGGTTTCGGCTTCGACCTGTATCATGGATGTCTCTTCCTTAGAATTTGAAAAGAGGTGGATTCCTTTTTAATAGCACTATGCATAATCAACACCATTATAGATATTTACAAATTAAAGATTTTATGAGAAAAAAATAATTAAAGGATGATGCAACATCTGGAGACGAAGTCTTTGCCAAAAACTTTACAAAGATGGTACCTATTAAGAAAATAATTTTGGGGCTGTATCGTGGTTTAAAGAGTTTAAAGAGGGACAATACCCTGGGCATTTAAAACGAGGTAAGAAACCAATTTATTGATATCTGTAGAAAAATGGGACAGAATCTGGAGACAGGAAAACTTAACGCCCAACTTTTCTTGGAGGGAATATATAACCTGACTTGATTCTTTTGTATCCCAGCACAAAAAGGATAAATATTCTGATCAGGCTATGGCATTTAGGGATTGTTCATCATTTAATGAGGAATTAGTTGTGTTGTCAATTTGGTGGAAGGTCTTAGAAAGTCTCCTTTATACCTGAAGATACAATTTTCGAACTATTGTTGATGGTCATGGGGCACAATACAGCAACTTGAGGTATGTGGCTTCCACCAGACAACCAAATTAAAGGCACATTAATGGTTTCAAGAAATTACACTGCTATTATTCTGTGCTAAAGGGGTTCCTCTTTCCCAATTTACCACCCACTAAGTACTTTTATCATGCTTTTGGCAATTTGCACGTCTATTAATTCAGGCACTCAGCGCCAAGCACATTTTCCCAGCTCTATAGTCCTTACTTGTGCCTTGCAGATTTTGTCCATTTCTATGGTGCTTTTACGCAGAAAGTCATCACCAATCATTTTCCTTCCAAATGCAGTAACGGTGCTCGGTCTCACCCACCTTTGTTAATTTGCATCCCCCCTCTTATCCCTTCAGCTCTGACTTCGTGCAGGAGTGCCCTGACTACCTCACGGCTGGGGAGAACTCGTGCTTCTTCAATAAGAATGACACGTCTATCTGGGTCAACTACAACATCACCGTAGTGGCCACCAACCGACTGGGGAGCACCTTCTCCGACCCCGTGGATGTCGACGTGGTCTACATCGGTGAGGGGCTATTTGCGACCACCTTGTTGTATCTGACTTGTCCTTGAGGCTGCTTAACCTCAAATGGATCTTCTCTTTTTAGTGAAATGTTTCTTTTTTTTCTTTACGGAACCTCTAAATTCTTAATTTCTCCACAAGTTCAAAGAAACCCTAACACATCAGGCAAGACACCAGCACATCATGCTACGGGCTTCCCAAAGCTTCCCTCAACACCAGAAAGCAAAAATGTGTTCAGACCAAAGACAAAATCCCAAGAAGCCAACTCGACAATTTTGTTAATGCAGTGCAGTAGAGGAATGCAATTTCCTCAACATTATAAAAATCAAGCAGGTTCTGCACTGGCGTATGGCGCAACATCGATGGCGGCTTCTTTGGGTCCAGAATCATAGGTGACTTTCCTTTGAGGACATCAACATCCAAATCGGGCAAAGGGAACTCTGCTGGTTTGAAATTGATGTCAGGTGACCATGACCTGTATCACTGAGAATCTATACAAACATATTTAGTCAAATGTAGTTTTCTTTACCGCAATTTTATGGCGTCTATATGCAATTATAAACATTTATACTGTGTCTTAGAAGTGCTAAACAATATAGCAAATTGTGAAATACTTTTACATTACAGAACACAAATTTACAAAACGGCAGCACGGTGATTCAACTAGTAAAGCATTGGTCTCACACTTCTGAGGTCCCGGGTTCAATCCCGGACCCGCCTGTGTGGAGTTTGCATGTTCTCCCCGTGTCTGCGTGGGTTTTCTCCGGGCACTCCGATTTACTCCCACATCCCAAAAACATGCAACATTAATTGGACACTGTAAATTGCCCCTAGGTGTGATTGTGAGTGCGGCTGTTTGGCTATATGTGCCCTGCAATTGGCTGGCAACCAGTTCAGGGTGTACCCCGCCTCCTGCCCATTGCCAACTGGGATAGGCTCCAGCACTCCCCGCAACCCTCCTGAGGATAAGCGGCAAAAGAAAATGGATGGATGGGTGGAAATTTACAAAACACTTTTGAATTTCCGAAAATAAATTTACAAAAGCCAAAACAAATTTACATTGCCGAAAATAAATAAATAAATAAACAAATCTACATTTCAGAAAACAATTGATCCAAAACTGAAACACTTTTTCATTTTGGAAAACAAATGAACAAAACGTGAAACAAATGAACAAAAGATAAAATAAAGGCAACAATAAATATGGCAAGATGATGGACTGAAATGTATTAACTAATATCTTAGCACAGATGAATTGTAGAATTACATTGCTTGGACTTATTGTGGTTATTATCATTATTAGGCTCATAATTACCTGTTTATTATAACTGTAAGACATATTTGCACAGCTTCTGTAAGTTTCAACCCTACGCTGTGATGTGCTAAATTTTTAAGGAGGGGGGAATCCATTGTAGTGTACCATCTCTAAGCATCCACACTGTAAAATTGCTTTTTTTTGGGGGGGAGGGTGGAATTTGAGCTCCTAAAAAAAAAAAAAAAAAAAAAAAAATCAACAAAGTAGCTGAATGATAATTGGCTGTTGTTTATTTGTTTGCAGTCCAGCCCAACCCTCCTGAGAATGTGTCACTGAGCATCATGGAGGACAAAGGCTGGCCCTTCCTGCGAGTGGCATGGGAACCGCCCCGTAAGGCTGACACTCGCTCTGGCTGGATCACACTCATCTACGAACTTCGTATCCAAACAGAGGGGGAAACAGACTGGGAGGTACGTCCATGTAACCTTTTGTCCACATTATGTGGCCTTCATGGACATGACCGGTCTGAGGGGAGTCTCCAAGGCAGCGGCTCATGGCTGAAATCTGAGCCTAAATGCTTCACTCGAATGCCATCTGCTCCCTTGGATTAGGACACTGGATAAAATCATCGCTGTGTTGAATGCACTGTTATCTCGGATCTTTACTTTCAGCAAGCACAAAACAAAACGCAAATGAAGGAGGTATTGTCTGGTTTGTGGAATTTGTGGAGTAAACAGTAAACAATTTACGCTAAACGATGAATAGGACCAAGCAGACCAGAAGAAGCTCATCCATGCTTTTATCTCAAGTAGACTTGACTCTTGTAATGGTCTTCTGACTGAACACCCCCAAAAGAGCATTAAAGATACTGCATCTCAGGTTCTTATCAAAAGAAAGAGGTCAGAACACATACCTCCTATTCTAAAGTCTTTACACTTGCTTCCAGTCAGCTCTCGAATAGATTTTTAAGTTCTGCTACTGGTCTATGAATCACTAAATGGTTTAGGTCCTGAAAACATGAAAGAAATGCACATGGAATATTAACCGAGTAGCGCTCTAATATCGACAGTCTCAGATCAACTAGTGAACCACAGAGTCAAAAACAAACATGGCAAAGCAGCATTTAGCTATTATGCTGCAAAAAAAAAAAAAAAGGAATAAGTTGCCAACAGAAGTGACATCAGCTCCAAGTAGAAGCATTTTTCTTATTCTTATTTTTCTCTTAGGTTTAAGTATGTTTAAATGTGCAGTTTTTCACTAATTTTAATAATATAAAGCACATTGTGTTACCTTGCATATGAATTCCACTAAGTAAATACATTTGCTTTGCTTTGCTTTCTCCAGCTTGAATTTGTATTGTCTCCCTACCCTAAAAAATGGTATGGCCCCTTTATCTTGCGTCATCCTCCATTGACAAAGAAGTAGTCTACTAAAATGCAGTGAAATATTATTAAAATAATCTTTTGGAAAGAAAAAAAAATACTAATTGGATGTCTAAAATATTACCCCTGAGTTGCAGTGAAAGGAACTCATGGGAGCGTGCTAAGAAATTTTGGACTGCCAAACGGTTTAGGGCTTACCCCTTCCTGTTCCAACATGTCTGTGTACCAGTGCACAATGCAAGGTCCATAAAGACGTGGATGAGAGAATTCGATATGCCCTCTCCTCAACCCAATAGAACACTTTTGGGATGATTTCAAGTGGACACTGAGCCAGGCCGTGCCATCCTTATGTGACCTCACAAATAAATATGGTCTTTGAAGAATGAGCAATAATTCCCATAAACTTACTCCTAAACCTTGTTGAAAGCCTTCCCATAATATAATGTACATTACAAATGTACTTTTGTTAATAATCTTCTTCAGTCCTGGCAGAGGTCTGAATCTCCATTCTATTCAACTTTCATATTTTCCAGTACAATTTGAGTGTATTTATAAAAGCTCCATTGTGTGTGTTCAGACTCACACAGCCGGCCAGCAGAAGCTGTTCAACATTTTTAGCTTACGCTCCGGTGGCTGGTACCTCGTTCAGGTGCGCTGCAAGCCTGACCACGGATTTTGGAGTGAATGGAGCGCTGCCTCCCACATCCATTTTCCTGAGTGTAAGACATCACACGCACACACACACACAAACGCAAATTCCAAGCTCTTTCAGCATGTAGTCATGGTTGTGATCATAAGAACTTTGTTTTTGTAACCTGGATTCAATGTACAGCATTGTGTCGACTCCAACAAAGAGAATTCTACAACAAGACAGAAGAATGCTGTGTGTTTGTAATTTTTTTTTTTTTTTTAAATAAACCTCCCAGATTTCCCTCGGGAAAAGTCAGCGTGGATCATCATTCCAGCCGTTTGTACCTTCATCTTCCTGGTAGTCATGTGGTTGCTGTACATGAACAGTCGCAGGTAAAGAAACGTGTAAACGCCAGAAAGTGTGTCGTACAACGTTTATTGTTTCAGCCCGGGTTGGGATCTCATGTTGCAATCCTGATGTTTCTCTCTTTTATTTGCACCTGAGAAGCTTAAAACACTGCCTCCTACCGCCTGTACCTGGTCCTAAAATTAAGGGATTTGATCGGCAGCTCCTAAAGGTAATAGCCTCTTTTATTTCTGTCAACATTGACGTGAAAAATGCTCTTGTTCATTTGATTTTACACACACCAGTGAAAGTCCTAAAATTGCTGCATCGATTTTCTCCCCCATTCTGTGAGGACACGGAACAAAGGTGGATAAGTGCTGTCTTCTGCCAAGTGTAAAAGGGGCTTTACTTACACAAAGATGCTCTCTCACCTCCGTGACGCCTATAATAATACTTTTTAAAGATGGAAAATTGTTGGATCCACTTTGGCCAGCCATTCCGTATCGGTGCCATTTACTGGGCCCCTATTCATATTCGCAATCTATAGATTCACCTTTTTATTATTATTTTTTCAACCTATCCTCTGTAAGACCGTGAAAAACTCACCTATTTACTGTTTTTGTGGTCAATGCAAAGCAGTAAAAGTAAAATGCAAGGCTCACTGTGCATGTTTGGCAAATTGACAGACCAGCCATTACAGAGTGACAATTTGGCAGCAGAAATTCAGTCTAGACCTACAACTCTTCAGACCACCTCCTAATCTTGGTGAACAGTAGACTGCTGGTCTAACACAATTTTTGTGAGTCTGATCAGCTCACATTGTGTATTGGCACATCGCGGCCAAAGCAGTGGCAATGTAAGTCTCCTTCGAGAATGTCATTCCTCCACAATTAAAGGGAATGAGAAGAGCTGCTTTGATTGTTGGAAAATGTCAGACTGTGGTTGATTACGAAATTACCAACACGATCTCAACCCCCAGCGCACAGGTGCGCCCACACGTCATGTTGGATTTAGGTCAGTCCTGAAACTAATAGTCTAAATGTTAATAGTTTGATTTTGTATATTTGCTAATGTACAATCAATTAAAAAAACTAAGAGAGGCAATAAACTTACCTGTCAAGCTGTCAAGTATGCGCGAAGATGCTGTGTGTTGCAATAGCGAGGCTGCGGCATGTCACACACACACCGTAAGTGCCCACGTGTGTGACAGCAAATGATCGGCATCTCTTTGGTAACCTGCTGTAATCTTTAATTCCCTGTTCCTGTTGCAGCAGGACAGGATTTAAAATATCTATACATCCATTATCTGGGCTGCTTATCCTTACAAGTGTCGCGGGAGTGCTGGAGTTTATCCCAACTAACTTCAGACAGGGGGTGGGGCACAGCCTGAACTGGTTGCCAGCCAATTGCAGGGCACACAGAAACAAGCAATCATTCACACTCACATTCACACCTATGGGAAAATTAGAGCCTTCAATTAACCTACCATGGATGCTTATGGAGTCACTGATGATGTAGTGGTACACACGCCTGCCTTTGGTGCAGACAGTGTGGGATCGATTCCCGCTCAGTGATGGTGTTGATACCTGGCCTGTGACTGACTGGTGACCAGTTCAGGGTGTAGTCCACCTTTCACCCCAAGCTAGCTGGGATAGGCTCCAGGTTTCCCATGACCCTTGTGAGGATAAGCGGCTTGGATAATGAATGGATGGATATTCATGTGGGAGGAAACTGGAGTATCCGGAGAGAACCCATGCAGTTCGGGGAGAACATATAAACTCCACATAGGCAGGGTGGGATTTGAACTGCGGTCTTCAGAACTGTGAGGCAAATGTGCTAACCATTCAACCAGAATGCCACTTTCAAAATATAGTTTTAATATTTTATTGTCAGGTCAGACAGACAGTTTTAACATATGACAGTGTTTTTTTTTGTTTTGTTTTCGTTAAACTCCAAACTCTACCTTAAACCAATAGATATACTTGAACACAAACAGTGTAGCAACGCATATAGGCAGACAATATAAAAATACTCATGCATGTATTCTTTATCCTTGAAAAATGGCAAAACGACAAATAAATGGGTGACTTAGCATATATCGAACCACGGACATGTAGGGGTCCACACTACATTCGTACGTCTGTATTTTCGGCACCCAATTGGCCAAGCCGCGTACACCAAAAGGTGCCACACAATGACAATGAATTATTTCAGGCACAAGGTTATTTCCTTTCTATTTAATTATGTTGTATGTTTTCCTAATGTGGCGCCGCAGAGGACGACTGGTTAGCACATCTACCTTACACTACAAATCCCAGCCTCACCTGTGTGGAGTTTACGTGTTATTCCTCTATCTGCATGGGTGTTCTCCGGTTTCCTCCCACATCCCAAAAATATGCATTAACTGAAGACTCTAAATTGCCCGTATACCTGAACGTTTTTTTTGGTATTTTTTTGTATGTACCCGTAGTGCCAAAAACTTTTGTTGAACTGAGTTGAGGAGTTTCATTTAGATAAACGTAGTCACGATAAATGCCTCTTCCAATGCAGAAAGGCAAGTCTGAGAACATCTTCAGTGCGCTGGTGGTCTCCGACTTCCCCGCGATGTCATCGTTGTCCGAAGGCGAGGACCTGCTGGTGGAGTACCTGGAGGTGTACAACCCGGAAGGACACGAGGCCGCGTTGGAGGGGGTAAAGGACCTAGACCTCAGCACGGGCTTCAAGTTGGAGAGCTCCGCGTGCGACAGCGACTCAGGCCGAGGGAGCTGCGACAGTCACACCCTGCTGATAGAGAAGTGCGGCCGGCCCAAAGAGGACGAGGACGGAACGGGGGAGCGGCCCGAACGGGAAGACACAGGAAGTAGGATGTGGCCTTCTGCATTTAGCAGCCCACTGGACCGGCCACGGCGCTGCCTCTCCGACAGCCTCTCTTGGGTTCTGGGGCCTTCGGAGGGGCAGGTGTGCCAGGAAATCAAGGCCCGCAGCGATGTCAACATCGCCGCGTCCGGTCACAAACAGTCACCCGCTCGCTGGTCCATCAAGTACGTGGGTGTGCAGACAGTCGGGGATGACAATGTGGTCATCCTCCAGCCCTGGAGCGGCGGGGTGGGTTGCTCCCCACCGGTGACCTTCCAAGGGCAGGACTACAGCCGGGTAAAGCGGATAGGAAATGACGACACGCTGCTGTTTCTCCAGAGTGTCTCAGAAGGGTCGGCAGTCGGGTGCGAGGGCGGGTCGAGCTTTGGCGATCCGAGCCAGAAGGGCGCCGCGTGTATGCACTCCACCACAGCGATGAGCGGTTATGTGGACTCGGCCGCCCTTTTCCCATTGAAGACCCACTGAGCGTCCTTTTGAGGGACAGCCAGTCATCTGAGTCAATTGATTAATTGCTATTTTTGTCCTCGACAAGCTCTGAATGTACTGAACTCCTTTTTGAGAATCAGCAAGAAATAACATATATTTGAATAAGATGAGATTTCTTTTTTCTTTTTGTGAAATTTTGACTTTGTTTAAAGATAGGACTATTCCACCAGCTGATTTTTTTTACAAAATATAAGACTACATAATATTAAAACACCGCCTCCTGCTCAATGACAGCTGGGATTGGCTCCAGCACTCCTGTGACCCTTGTGAGGATAAGCAGGTTAGAAAATTAATGAAAGAATAATGCAACTGTAAGATTAAAAAAAAGACATCATGCAAGGTTATTATTTTTTTCACAAAAGTTACACTTTTTTGTGTATCGTGATTTTTTTAAAAAAAAAAAAAAGACTTTTCTACAGAATGTTACTTTTTCCACTAGAAGAAAAAAACTTCGATACTATATAAATACTTTATTTATATACCAATACAAATTTTTACTGGAAAAATAAGACTTCATGATGACTTTTCTCACAAAAGTTGTAATACTTTATTCATGTAACAATACCATTTTCTTCAAATGTATGTCACGTAACGTTTTCACAATACACATATACACATCTTGTATAGCAATATATTTTTTTTTCACTGGAAAAAAAAGACTGTTAATGTAACATTACTTTTCCCAGTCAGTTTATTTGGGTTGGGTTTCATCATACCATCTCGTGATTATACATCAGTTTTATAGCATTGTATTTAATTCTGCACTGATTTTTTTTTAACCTGTTCAGTCATGTAGTTCATGTTGTCTATGCTGGGCTGCAGTTTAGTGCAGCAGGCCGTATAGTGTCCATTGAAATAAGAAATTGTGATCGCTAATGTGCTTTCTCTAAAATGCTGGAAACAAAGATGGCTGCTGTAAAGAGAGACACAGCTGTAGCGCGTTGGCCTCACAGTTCTGAAGACAGCGGTTCAAATCCCCGCCCCGCCTGTGTGGAATTTTCATGTTCTCCCCGTGCCTGGGTGGGTTTTCTCCTGGAACTACAGTTTCCTCGCAAACCTCAAAAACATGCATCAATTGGACATTCTAAATTGTCCCTAGGTGTGAATATGTATGCTAAAGATTGCTTGTTTGCATGTGCCCTGCAATTGGATGGCAACCAGTTCGCGGTGTACCCCACCTCTCGCGCGAAGATATCTGGGAGGGACTCCAGCACGCCCGCGACCCAATTGAGGATAAGCGGCTCAAAAAAGGGACGGATGGATGTTTGTTTGTTTTTTCCACGCCACACTGATTAAATTCCTAAATTTGTCAAACTAATTGTCAGAAATGTATACTCCATTAAGACTACACCCCAAAAAAGACTCAATTCCGTCAAATCATGGTTAATCAAAATAACACAAATGACCACGTTTTTAATGTTCAATTGATCATTTTTTTCAAAGAAGATACAAATTTATAGTCATGCTGCATTGTTGTGAAATTATGACATTTTCATTAAAAAAAAACATCATTATATTTGCAATGACTTTTTCTTTTAATAATTTATTTTAATAATTTCACTGTTTTTAAGTTGTTTTGAAGCTCAGTGGTTAAAGAATTGGTCTGGCAAACCAGAGGTTGTGAGTTCGTATCTCACTGGGGCCTCTACTCCCCAAGAAGGGTTGCGTCAGAAAGGACATCCGGCGTAAAAACTGTGCCAAACAAATATGAGCGTTCATCTGATGTTATGTTAGGTTTGGCGACCCCTAACGGGACAAGCCGAAAGAAACTTACTTTTGAAGACCACGAACAAGTTGAGTGACTCAACAGCGCCTCTCTTTTTCGTAGTCGAATAGTGCAATCCATTTTGCTTGTTGGCTTCAACGTGATCAATGAATTCAAGAACATTCTCAAATTCTGAATAATCAAAAAAAAAATCATCTTTTTTGTTTAATCAGATTTCATCCTTGTGATTTGCTTCTTTTCTTGAAAAAAAAATGCCACTCCGTTTTCAGAATCTTTTTAATATGACGATCAGAATTGTCTTCTCAGCAGAATGGGGTACAGTAGTACTGTGTGCCACAGGGGAGGCTTTGACTGCTCTGTACAATACGATCACATCAACATCAATTAAAGACACTTTAATTCCAACAAGGAGATGCTAACGTAAACAGTTGAGAATGTTCAGTTTACTTGTGAGAGTGTAAAAAAAAGTGACCATATGAGCGTCTTATGGAGGCAGCACTTCATACACCACACTGTATAGAGTCTCCATGTGCTACATACAATACAATACAATTTCACTGAACAATCAAGTACCCCAACAAAACTCAATGCAGCTCTGCTTACCTTTTGGCTTTGACACGGTAGCCGTGTCGTCGTCGCACCAAAGGGAGTGTTTCTGACAGTAGTTACTTGAAAGTGGCTCTGCATCTTCACCTGGGCTCGTTCTTCATTTCATAAGCAGAGAAACTCGGACTGGGGCGGTTATTATTGGAAATGTTGTACAGAACATGACAGACCCCAAATTTAGACCAGACCCAAATTGCTCAATGGTCGCACAGTCAAAGATTAAATGAGAAATTGTTCTTCTCATTTCCACAAAAAGTGCAACTCGTACTAATAATACATTGGAAATCTAATATTTACCCAGATATATATGTATGATGTAAAATATTAAGATGGACATCCCTGTTTTAATTTGTAATAAGTTATTTATGGAGTACAAGCCGGGCTCTTCCTGAAAAAAAAAAAAAAAACTTTCCTTGATGATTCTGATGAGAATCCCTCATATATGGTTATTATTACACTTACAGTAAAAATAAGTTTCTTTCGGCTTGTCCCTTTCGGGGTCGCCACAGCGTGTCATCTCAGATGAACGCACATATATGTTTGGCACAATTTTTACGCCGGATGCCCTTCCTGACGCAACCCTTCTCAGGGAGTGGAGGCCCCAGTGGGATATGTAATATCTGTTAATTCAAATCCATCTAACATAAGAATAGGTTCCATTAAAGCCTTCTTACTGTATATTAAGTAGGTGAATCAGACCATTAGTAAAAGTTTCTTTCGGCTTGTCCCGTTAGGGGTCGCCACAGCGTGACAGCACAAATTACAATTTTTTAAAGCAATTGGAAAAGTATGTACAGATATTAATTGCTAATAAAACAGCATATTAGGTCACAAGATTTATTAAATAGTTGAAGAATGTGGTAGTTAACTTTTTTGTAGCATGTACTGTAGAGGAAGGAGTACAGATTTGTTACTGACAGGATGTAAAAGCTGTTCCAGAGCAACATTTTTTGAGGTGAAAGGTCACGATCCAAGCTAGGGAGCCTGTTTGTCCATTTGTTTAGCAAAGGATGCAAATAAATAACCCGTGGACTTTCTCAGTGATGACGTAGCGAAGTCTGATTGGACGAGGTGGGTACCTTGGTCCTGCCCCCTCCACCACCAACACACCCTGTGAAAACTTGATGAACTTGTACACCGGCAAGGTACAAGCACAAGTCGTTGCAGTTGTCCAAAGATCCTTTGTGTGACAACGTGAACGCGAACGACGCCGTCAGGATGCATAAAGTCACTTGGCGTCGTTGCGCGCCACTGAGCGCCCTGGCTAAATTCCACGCGGCAAGAGGTGAGTTACTACGGCAACCCCACTCTATTATTAGAGTTTTTTTTTTTTTTCCAGACAACAAATAGTCATGATGAACACATGAACTTAAAATGATTGGAGGATGCCAAGGGCCAGGGTTTGCAAAAATGTGTTTGCGGATGAAGAAATGGACATCAAATTTGGCTAAAGCATAAAACAATTTTAAACTGTTTGAATGCCCCTCTCAATTGAAGTTCAGTGGCAAACTACACGCAACGCAAAAAGCGTTGCATAGTGTGTTTTGAAGACAACCACACAATTTTGCCTTCGCAAAGTATATAGCAATAATGGCGTAATAAATAATTATTAAGATCTTCAATATTATGGTGTCAATTGTTATATTTTCCTGTTGTTAAACAGTATGTTGCACATGTAGATATAGACAATGAGAAATGAAACTGTGACTGTTTCACTTAATGAGCTGGAAGAGCTGACGCTTTGTCTTTCTTTTGCCAAAATAAATAATTGACTTTGCCAAACATAAGCAGATTTCAAATTGACTGCCATGGGAATCATCAAAGCATCCTACAATTATGATCTGTATGTGTGTAATGTCTGCTTAAGCAAATACCGTAATCACAATAGACCAATACAAGATGTTTATTTTATACTGTATGGCTGTGTTACAAGTACTAAATTAAAATGTAAATACAAGTATTGTATAATGGGGCTGGATGATCTGATTATTTCATGTTTTATAAAATCATGCTAGCAGCATGTACAATTACACGACAATAAAATTTCTTCACCAAAACCAATATTCATTCATTCATTCATTTTTACATCGTCTCGTCATTCCTCCTCGTAAATAAACACTTTTTTGACAAAGGAAGAAATAACAACTACAGTCATGTTTTCAAATGTAAGGAGTAAAGTAAAAATAAAGTAACAAAGTATTTGTACTTTGTTGTTCATTTCATATGCAGGGAAACTCAGCCTGGGGTGGTTATTATTGGAAATGTACAGAACATGACAGACCCAAAATTGAGATGAGTAACAAAGTATTTGTATTTTGTTACTTCCCACAAGTATACAGTATATACTGAATATACATGTGTACAATTGTAACCAGCAGATAACACTAATGTGTTAGTTTTAAACTTTGGTATAAGCCATGAAACCCCAGCAAGTGGGCCAACTGGCGAGCCACTGTGTAACTGGACAAGGTAAGTATCCATCCATCCATTTCTGAGCCACTTATAGTCAGTCACAAGGGATGCGGGAGCGCTGGAGCCAATCTCAGCTATCTTAAAGCAGGAGGCGGGGTATACCCTGAACTGGTTGCCAGCCAATCACAGGGCACATAGAGACAAACAATCGCACTCACAATCACACTTAGGGGCAATTTTGAGTGTCCAATTAATGTTGCATGTCTTTGGGATGTGGGAGGAAACCGGAGTGCCCGAAGGAAACCCACGCAAGGCACGGGGAGAACATGCAAACTCCACACGGGCGGGTCCTGGATCGAACCCAGGACCTCAGAACTGTGAGGCCAATGCTTTCCAGCTGAGCCACTGTGGCACCCATATATATATATCTATATATATATTTTTTTACTCGTTTCACTACAACTTTAGTGTAGCAAGGAACTAGTTTGACATCTTTAGGTTGTGTTTACAGCTGACAATAACCATTTCTTGCATTTGCATTTAAAAGTTAAATGTACTTGACATGTTTTCATAAGCTATTTTTAGACCCCAAAAAAATGCTTCATTGCTCTTAAATTGAAAATGCGCCTGACAACAGTTGAGAACCATTGATGAAGAGTACATATTATGCATATATATGGACTTCATTTAGTGTCCCTCTTTATGCGTCATGGCACAAATTCAACTATGTAAATGTGTGTTAATATTTAGATATATCTACAGTACTACTCACGGTGCCTGGTGTTCAGTACACATGAGAAGGCCTTCATCCTTGACTGGTACTTTGTTCCATGTGTAGTTCAATGGCTCTCTTTTTCTTTTCCAGGAAATTTGGGTTGAATTCTCATTAGTATCACTCGGGCGACCAGAATTCTGAATGAACAACAACGTCATTGACCTTGGTTCTCCTGCAGGGCCGTCGTGTCAGAAATCTGCCTTGAAAAACACTCCCGCAGACGTGCTGGAGATGCCCCCGTGCAGCTTCACGCCACAAGAATACAAGGTGACAACAAGTACGCACTGTAACTGTAACATCTGCCTGTTGTGCTCAGCTCACTTTGGGTGAGAACCGGTGGGTACACCCTGGACTGGTCACCACTTGTGTCATGGCTTGAGTGAAAAGGACTTTTTTTTAAACTTTTTTTTACCAAAAAGTTACATAGTAGAGGTTTAAACTTGTCAATAAACCTACCATCATAACACGTCATTCTATGGCTGTGTTCTGTATAAACAATTTCAAGGAATAAAGGAAAAAGGTTTTTTTTACGCAGTAATCCAAAAAATATGGTTCCGGTCCATTCAGGGGATGTCAAAAGAGCGCATGATGGAGATCCGCCGGAGGAATTGCCACCCCATGACTATGAAGGTGACTTACTACAAGAAGCCAGTCTTCATCCATCAGGGCCACATGCAGTGGCTGTGGGACGTGGACGGGAGGCGATATTTGGATCTCTTTGCCGGTGTGGCCACTGTCAGCGTGGGCCACTGCCACCCGTAAGAGGACATTTTTTTTTCCTTTCTGCATTTTTGTTTTCACGGTTAAACCGACTCATTTGTGCAGAAAAGTGACGGCGGCCGCAGAGCGGCAGCTGAAGATGCTGGTGCACACCACCAACATCTACGTTTATCCTCCTATCCATGAGTACTGTGAAAAACTAGCATCCAACTTCCCCGAGCCTCTCAAGGTACTACAAATACTTTTCTTCATAGAAGCTCAAAGAAATACACTCATAATTAGAATGGCTTAGTCAAATGTTACAAGGAAAAAAAAAAAAAAAAAGAGTCCTAATGTTGCAAGAATAAAGTCCAAATTTGAAAAATGTTTTTTGGGGGGATGATTTTTTTTTTTTTTATGATACGAAAAAAAAATCATGGGAAGAGGATGAAATATAAATATTACAAGAAAGAAATCGTAATGCTGCAAGTGACAAAAGTTTTAATTAGGGCCTAACAATATGAGAATGGAGTGCTAATGTACCAAGAAAAAAAATCCTTCTGTAGCTAGAGAAAATTTCATACTGTTACAACAAGAATACAGTACTAAGTACTACACTAGTACCCGTAGTCCTAATTTCAAGAGGGGAAAAAAAGTCCTAAAGTTATAAGAAGTTGTAATGCTTTGAGAAATATTCCAGGCTGCAAAACAAAGTGTGATGTTGTAAGTAAAAAGTCCTGATGCACAGAAATATAGTCGGAATGTTACATAACAAACAAAATACGGTACTAAGATTGCCTGTAGGGTTCTGACGTCAACTTTCTGTGTCGCCTCATGAAATTATTCACAATGGAGGTGATATCTTGCTCTGCTGGTATCAGAATATGAATAAATACTTCTCCTGGAAAAGAGCCATTCTACTTTTGAGCCATTCAAGCTAACGAAGCAACTAGCTACCATGACTCACGAGCTGACGGCAACAAGCACTCACCTGACGCTTGGGCGAGGTAATGAGCTGCGATCCCCTCCCCCAACCCCCACACCCCACCCTCCAGGTAGTCTACCTGACTAATAGCGGCTCGGAGGCCAATGACCTCGCCATGTGTATGGCCCGACTCTACACGGGCAATTTTGACATCATCACCTTCAGGTATCTGCATATTTTTGGCTAATGTGTTGAAATCCATTCAAATGCTTTTAATGCTCATGTACCAGAAAACGATGCTTTTAGGAACATGGCATGAAAGGCGCACAGTTTCAGCGAACGGCAGCAAATGCTGGATTTTGAATGTTATTTTCGCTTGCAGAGGATCATACCACGGAGGCAGTCCACAGACCATGGGTCTGACTTCACTAGCAGATTACAAGTACCCAGTCGGCATTGGCTTAGGCTGCACAAACGTAAGTATGGCTAACTTCCTCTCGGCGCCACAAGGTGAAAACAACATAACGGTTCATTGATTCTATGCTAGGATTTTGTTACAATGACTGAAGGGTTACGAAGGAATAATAAAGTTGTAAGGCTATCAAAAGTTTTGTAGATTTGCAAGAATAAAGACAGTAGCAATATCACTAGAAAAACTCAATATTCAGAGAAAAATATTTTGATGTTATGAATAACATGAAGTATAGTTGTAAAGTTACAATAATAATTGAACTGAAAATAATTGTCTGACATGAGAATGTGGTCACTCTTTGTGTTGCCTTTTAATTCCCATGTGACGGTGTCCATGTCATGGTGTGAACCTTGCTGATTTGCTTTCTGCCCTGGAAAAACAAACAGACCATGTGTCCTGATGTGTTCAGAGGTCCCTGGGGGGGCGGCCATTGCAGGGACTCTCCTGTGCAGACCACCAGAGAATGTAACTGTGCCCAAGGTAGATGACAGACGCACACCACGCTAGAATCAATTCAAGTATATTACATCAGAATCAGATATTTGCTTCCAAACGTTTTAGTAGTTTGCTTCATTCTAAAGCCGTCTTTTCACCGTCAGCATAAAGGTCATATTTATCGGTGAAACTGGACAACACGAGACGCTAAAGGCCTCCTGCTGTCAATCATTGACCTCATTTTCAGAAACACGAGGATCATACAATACCTGTAAGGCTTGGTTGCGCTCCACAGGTTACTGCGAGGCAAATGAGGAGTACATTGAACAACTCAAGCAGACGTTGCTCACCAGCGTCTCCAGTCGAATTGCCGCATTCTTCGCTGAGCCGATTCAGGTGTTGCTTTTTCCCCACACAGACACACACACAAAATTTTGTGATTCGATCGATGAAGTGCATCAGATTCTTTTACTCTTTGGCTCACATCAGATATTTCCTCAGCTCGTTGTTTTTAGGCAGAATCCAAATAGCTAAATATTTTAAATATACATAAACATAGAAAAGAACAGGATGTCATACATACTACTGGATTGGAAGAGGAAGTCAGATAGCCACTTTCCTAGAACTGGATAGGGCGGGTACATGAAGTCAAGAGACAAACATAAAAGCAGTGTCGGCATTTCAAACCCTTTAAACGGTTGACACATTATTCTGGATTAAATGTAAAAATAAAAAAAAGAAAGAACGATTGCCTAAATGGCTGACTGGTGTTTGTTTTTGCAGGGAGTCGGTGGAGCGGTGCAATACCCCAAAAATTTCCTGAAGGAGGCATACAAACTTGTGAGAGAGAGAGGCGGCGTCTGTATTGCAGATGAGGTTCGACAATACAGTGGCACTTTGACTGACGAATGCCCCAGTTTTTCAAGTTATGTGCTGTCGTTTGGTAGTTTTTTTTCTTAATGTTGCAAACCAAAATTTGAGAATCTCAGATAAACTGAGTGAAGTGAAAAAAAATAGAGAAATGAAGGTACTGTAATTCCCTCACCACTGTCGCTAATGGACTTTGAACATCTATTAAATGGTACAAACAAACAAATCCAAAATAAGAACGCTGTCAAACAGCTGCTGTATGCCACACCTCACAGCCAGACCCTCACACGCAGCCTATCTTGGCCACATCAACTCTAGCTCTTGAAATCAGTCACTAGGCAACACCCCTTAAAGGCCCACTGCCAGCATTTGAATATTACGGTGAATACAGTACATACAATTCACTAAACCACTTCATTTCATTACATTTTTTCTTATTACCACATACCTGTGATCCTTGTGAGGGTAACTGGCACAGAAAATGCATGAATGGATGTTTTATTATGATACAGTGCTATATTAGCAACACCAAAAAAAAAAAATTGTGGATGATTAAATTTCACTATTGCATATGTGTTTGTTGGCTAGAACGCATTAGCATAATTTCTATTCATTTCAATAAGGATTATTGATTTGATATACAGAAACGAGTTTCCATCTCGGGCATGGGACAAATTAAACTCATAAGTTAAGTTACAAGACTGATAGTCAGTGTTGGCACTGCGTGATTTGATGATATAAAACAGACCAATCGCGTTTGCAGGTCCAAACAGGTTTCGGCCGAACAGGAAGCCACTTCTGGGGATTCCAAGGTCACGATGTCCTGCCAGACATCGTGACCTTGGCCAAAGGCATCGGGAATGGCTTTCCGATGGGAGCGGTGGTCACAACACGGGGTGAGACGACACTTTGCAGGGGTACACCCATGCACAACCTTTTCATTGGGTCACGTCTTCATTACTTGGTAAATGCTCAAGAGTGTCAAAATGTTCAGCTCATTCAGGACATCTTAGGAACTATTTTTCAAAATTAGCGCTTTTCCCAAAATTCCCCATTTTCAATGGTAAAGTTCCTTTATTAAGGGAGATAACTCTACCGAATGTTTCCACAATTCTTTACCGATTCAGGTCATCAAGTACATTACACTTTATGTACTTGGGCTGTTATTTTGCATTTTTGTTTGCATCCCAACTGCCATCATGTAAGCATTTTATCAATACTTGTCATATTTTTACAACATGCAACTTTTTTATTTTGGCATTCTGCATTCCTTAAATTTCAATAACATCTACAGCCTTTCAGTTCAGGGTCAGCTCTTGAGCATTTACACACAATTGGTGCAGAAATCCGCATTCTATTTTACTTCCTGTGTAACTTGTCCTTTGGACTTGCTTACAGAAATCGCAGACGCTTTCACACGGGGTGTTCACTTCAACACCTTCGGAGGAAACCCACTGGCTTGCTCCATTGCCTCATCCGTCATCGACGTAAGAATTCCATCTTCTGTTTCCGTGTAACTCAAGCTTCATGTCAAACTTATTGGGAGTGGGTGGGTACAGTAACTATAACTATATATACAGTAAACGGGTAAACAGATACTCAAAGTGTGTGTTGGCTCATTTCAGGCAACATTACATTTTAGTTTGTTTTCTTTAATTGTGCTGAATCTCCTCATTTGAAAAAGGGGACTGAAGGTAACAACATGAGTACTTAACTGATAATAGAATTGGCCAGTACATAAAATAAAACCATCATCTATGCTAAAAGCATTTTGACACATATTACACGACAGTGATTTCACAAATAAAGTACTTCAAAAATAGACTAATAACAAGGGAACAGGACTGTGCTGAGATTGTAGCCCCCCCACTACAGTGGAAACATTTAATTTGCAGAACAAAAATTAATGAGTT
This sequence comes from Syngnathoides biaculeatus, assembly GCF_019802595.1. Taxonomy (NCBI): domain Eukaryota; kingdom Metazoa; phylum Chordata; class Actinopteri; order Syngnathiformes; family Syngnathidae; genus Syngnathoides; species Syngnathoides biaculeatus. The sequence continues at coordinate 10,573,122 of NC_084656.1, read as the reverse complement.
ACTTAGAATTATTCTTCGTGGGACCTAACTGATCCAGGTTTCCTTCCTTGCTTATTTTTGTTTTGTCCAATACTATGACAAATAATTTGTACTTGACCACTCGTTCCTCAGACAATTAAAGAAGAAGGCACACAGCAGAACAGTCTGGAGGTGGGCACCTATTTGATGACGGAACTCGCCAAGCTCAGAAACAAGTATGAGATCATCGGCGATGTCCGTGGCAAAGGACTGCAGATCGGCGTGGAAATGGTCCAAGACAAGGTAATGACCGACTAGTGACTATTCTCATTGTCCTTTGCTCCATTTCCTGCCTTCTGAAGTGGTTTTGGAGCCGTACCAGAAGCAGGACGACACAACCTACTACAGTATATGGACCTTTAAACTGCCTGTAAATCCATGGTACTGCCACCTTTTCACTGTGTTGTCGTGCTAAAAACGTCAAAAACCCCACAAAATGTGACCCGGCAATATTCCACCTTTAGAGGTAGTGTCTGAGCCATCCGGTGGTCGATTTTATGGGTTTAATATCAGCTGTGAGCACGCAACATTACACAAAATGTGAGCGGTCTGATGTTGTTTTTTGGAATGTATAGTCAATTAAAAATATAGGAGAGGCGATGAACTCACCTGATAACTTGGTGAGGTAATGTGGTTATGTGATGTTCATGGTGGTTTTCCAGGCTCAGCTGAGCAGCCGTCCACATATGAGACACACACTATCATCGTATATCTTTACTTTGATTCGAAGTAAAGCGCTGTCAAGTTCTTTCTGTTTAATTTTGTTGGTAACCTGTTGCTAATCCTGTGCGAGGCTCACATGTTTACATGAAAAATAATTTTCTTTGGTCACGTCGCTTGTCACTATACTCTCTCTGTAGCTACATCATGTGATACAATGGTCAACACCAAACGTATTTATTGAACACTTGGTCGCAACTAACTACCGTAATGTCCCCCCATGCTTCTTTTGTGTCTGAAGGCCAGCAGAGCACCGCTGTCTCCTCAAGACATGCTCGCCATCTTTGAGGACATCAAGGACATGGGCATCCTCATCGGGAAGGGAGGAATTTATGGACAGGTAACTACAGTAGTTGTATGCTAGATTGTAGTTTAGTCAGTATTTGCTTTATACCACATTAGATTATTTTAAAGGGACAGTTCCTCCAGGTTGTTCATTGATGAGGTTTAACAAAAGTTACAATTTGTATATATCATAACAGTAATAATAATAACAATGATGATAATAATTTATAGAGCATTTTCATGTATAAACTAATAATTCATGACTTGTTAAGTCAAAGAAATATATTTGGACATTTATGCAGAAATATATATTTTAATTTTTTTAATAATCCTTGCACATTATCTTTATTTTTAATCTATTTGACATTGTTTAAAGCCTTTATTTTGATAATAAAATAACTGTTTTTAAGCATTTTTGTAATTGTATTTATATTTCGATCCATTATGATTAATAAATGACTAAAAGTAATTAAAAAGTTAAATGCAGGGCACTTGACTAAATTTGTAGAGCATTTTAACAACCACGGTTGTAACACAGTGGATACAACATTATTTTTAAAAAGTATGATTGTATTAATGTTGTTATTTTAATTACTTTGATTGATTTTTAATTGATTTTCATTTTTTTACAATAACAAATAAATTATTCTGTTGGATCCAAGAATACCCCTAATGTTAAATGCAATAGATAAATTTTTTTTTAAAATTTGATCATAGTTATGTGAAATCATTTATCATGAAAAAACTGCTAAATAAACACAACATTTATTACTCAAATCTTGATACTGTAAATCAACTTATTTTTGTCACAGGCCACAATGCAGTTATGGGTTACCTCAGAGGGCCGTTATCCCCATAATAATCTCCTCATCATATTTACAGACAAAATTCATGAACTCTATTTGGAATCAGAAATCAAGGCTCTGTTCATGTTTGTTCACACAAAAATGCTTATATTGCCAAGTTATTATTTATGAGATATGAAAACTTTAAATTTTGGCACAGATTTTCACAAGAATCAAGATGACACATGATTGTCATAAAATCATCTGGCCCCCGGGCTTTGGTTTTCACACCTGTGCTGTAAATGTGTGGTGGGACGACGAAAAAAACAGTAGGCTAACGCGTTTAATGCTTGTCAATGAGCTGCGGTAATTGCACATCCTGTATGAATGATTTTCAAAATATGCTTCTGGTTCAGACCGAACACAAAAACCCAAAGGCAAAACATTTGTTGTTGCATAAATAAGCCAAATTCAGCAAGGCTTGGGCTCAAGTCTGCATCTTACATTCGAGAAATGTGTGGAACGACTCCGAGTAATGCACAAATTCAGGGAAAGTCGCATTAATTTAGTGTGCTCTTATGCTGTGATGGTGAGTGATTTTTGGAATTATTTTTGCCCACCACAGACCTTCCGCATCAAACCACCCATGTGCATCACGATGGACGACGCACATTTCTTCCTGTCCGTATTTAACAAGTCCATCCAGAACTACATGGAGAAAAGATGAATCCAGCCAGTCGTTTTTCTTACTTTCTCAGTCACTACTAATGGAGGGTTGTTCCTACACTATCAAACCCAATAAGTGTTAGTGTTGCATAACCATTACGAAAAAAACAATAGCTACAACAAAACATGAACCCCACCTCACACGTCAAATCTTCCCAATTATGTACACAAGATTTATTAATTTGTTATTACAATGTTCTTCAATTTCCCCCCAATAAAGAGGACACAAAATGTCTGTGTTGTGTAATCAGTGACACGGAGTTTTATTTAGTACCTTATTTGTTTGTGAGATGTCAAAGTGGTGGGAACTGGAAAATGGAGGTTGAGGTCAAATTCCATCTGCTGGTCCTTGCCTGCAACCGGTCTGTACGTATGACATTTAAATGTTTTCACAATCAGGTTTGAGGCATCAGATATCTAGGCACTTGGGAAACTGGTTTGAGCTGAATTTCATAAAACAAACCCTTCACTTGGGTTTGTCCGAACATGTGTTGCATGTCGTGTACCTGGCGTTCAAAAATGCAACATCGTGTCAAGATGGGTGCTCACCACTACGGCGCTGTGCCTCGGTTTGAAATATTTTCGTTGTATTTGTCTTTATTTAACATGTCAACGATAGACTCAAGTTGAGCGGCATCAATATGGCGTCCGACGACCCATCCGGGGATTAGCAGTGATTTTAGTGTGTAAACAATACATAGACATGAATAGAGAACATACAAGATGCACTCGTGTTGTGTAGTAAGGGAGCAGCCGCCTTAATAGACCAACATTGAAGCAAATTTATGCATATTGAAAAAAAAAAATCTTCTTAACCTAATTTTCATGCTTGCTTTTTTTGTGAACATCAAAGCATGAACTATTCCTAATATTCTGAGCATATGGATGCAGCAAATTGGTGGTGTGCATTGTACATTGGTAGACAGGTTTTTCTGATTTACTTAAGTCAACTCTGGGGGTGCGCATTATACTTCAGAACGCATTATACACGAGAAATTACAGTATGTTGTACACACTCCCGGTGTCACATCGAAACTAAAATGACCACACCACAGCATACAGAATAGCATCACTAGCAAATAATAAAACAAAACAAAAAAACTCAAATAATTGACACAAAGCATGCACTTTAAACGCTATTTACATCCTCCTAGCATGCTTTGCTTTCAACTTAGCATTCTTTTACACACACACACACACACACACACACACACACACACATTTGGCAGCACGGTGGCGCAGCTGTAGAGCGTTGGCCTCACATTTCTGAGGATTGGGGATCAAATTTCAGCCCCGCCTGTGTGGAGTTTGCGTGTTCTCCCAGAAAGCGTAAAAAAAAAAAAAAAAAAAAAAAAAAAAACACCCCCCAAAATATTTACTATGAATGCTTTTTGAGGATTGTAAAATACATAAATAGAAGAGGCTTTGTGAAAATTATAAGAACATTGCAAAATTCACATTAACGTACAATACTTTTTCATTGAATTAGATCATGTTTTTCTTTTTTGTGTGAAATTCACGTATTGGATTTTGTTGTCCAACTCATGCATGGTTCATTTTGTGGATAAATAAGATATATACAGTATCTGCAAAGGTTGAATCAATCCATCTGGACGATTCTTGTTTGCTGTCTTTTCACTTACCATCAACTGGATTACTGAGAATCCGCACGACAATTGAAATAAACGCTACGTCATTTTTCAAGTTGCTGTGTTTAGTACCTCCACAAAGGTTCAGAATCACTGTCCTAAGGCAAAGACCTCGGTTCCCAAAAAAAAAAAAATCCTTTCTTTCTGAGCAAATGTTTAGTTGTTGTTGTTGTTTTAAAGGCTTTTCTTGAAATGGACTGCTCTCACGCTGTCTTCAATGGCAGCCTGACCCACAAGTGCTCTTCAATGGCCAGTAAAACCATTTGTCCAAGTGAAGGACTTTTGTTACCTAGAAACAGGCACTCAAAACCACATGGCGCAAGACATAAGAAAAGCAGGCTATACACGTGAAAGCTACATGAAAAAAAAGGCTAAACTGTACAGTGAAAACCCCCACCCCACCCCTCACCTACTTAACATCCACACTCTGAAATGCCATTGGAATTAAAAGTTTCCTATTTTTGAGGAAACAAAAGTTGGAATTTTTGCGAGGAAAAAAAAACGTTATGCGAATACGTTCTATTTCAAAGAAAATAATATGTGCAATATCGAGTACCCTGCGTGAAACGTAAACAACATGCAGGTCTGACCAAAACACTTTTCTTATTCATGGAAAATTCCTCATTTAGCATGTGCAGCTTTTTAGGATCAATTTATGCTACAGTAACTCGTTTTACCTCCACAACTTTTCTACTTTTAAATGTGTTAATTACAGTTTTAATGTTTTAACAGCCTGGAGTTCATCCAAAAAAAGCAGCTACGCAAAATGCTCACCTTAACTTTTGAATAGATTTTTAAATGACACTGTATTTTTTCATTTCTGAGCATCTTATCTATCCTGAGGGTTGTGGGAGTGCTGGAGTCAATCCCAGCTATCATTGGGCAGGAAGCGGGGTACACCTTGGACTGGTTGCCAGCAAATCGCAGGGCACATTGAGGCAAACAGCCACTCTCACAATCACACCTATGGGCAATTTAGAGTGTCCAATTAATGTTGCATGTTGTAGGGATGTGTGTGGAAACTGCAGCGCCCGGAGAAAACCCACACAAGCACGGGGAGAACATGGAAACTCTACACAGGCAGGTGCCGGGATTTGAACCCCGATTCTTAGAACTGTGAGGCCAACGCTCTACAGCTGCACCACCATGCTGCCATATGTGTGCGTGCAAGCAAAAGAATGACAAGAAATTATTGAAACATGCACTTTAAACACTATTTACCTTCTACCAGCATGCTATGCAATGCTTCCAGCAGGCTTTGCGACACAAGGTCCTTAATGTCGCAAAGCCTGCTAGGAGGATGTAACTAGCGTTTAGAGTGCATGCTTTGTGTCAATTATTTGAGTATTTCTTTTGTCTTATCATTTGCTAGTGATTTGCTTGCTATTCTGTTTGATATGGTGTGATCATTTTGGTTTCGATGTGACACTGTGTGTACAACATACCATAATTTCTCGTCTATAATACGTCCTGAAGTATAATGCTCACCCCCAAAGTTGACCTGAAAAAATAACGTGAAAACCTACCAATGTAAAATGCGCACCACCAATTTGCTGCTATTCATATGCTCAAAATATTAGGAATTATCTGTATTTATATTTTCTATGTTTGTACTTTTTTTTTGGTACTTAGATTTTTTTCAAAAATTGTCTGTACAATAATCATTAATAATTATCTTTGTGCATGTACTGACGCAGCGGTAATGTACAGTACCCTCCATAATTATTGGCACCCCCGGTTAAGATGTGTTAAAAGCGTTAAAATAAATAGTGTTTATTGCAGAGGAATACTGTCACACTGAAAAATTTTAGGAAAATGTAATCTTCAACTCAAATGAATTGTAAGAAAATAAAAAAATCCCTGACTAAAAACTAATTATTTTTCATTAAATCACCTGTTCCACAATTATTGGCACCCTTAACAATTCCCAGGAAATAAATATAACTAAAGCATTTCTGTAATTTCTACAGTAGTTTACAACTTTTACCAGAGTATGTAGGAACATTTAATTAGTAATTCATCACTTCCTGTTTCCCTTGGGTATAAATATGACGTGACATGGAGGCCATTTCTCTTATCCACTCTTAAACATGGGAAAGACAAAGGAACACAGCATACAAGTGAGGCTGACGTGTGTCGACCTTCACAGGTCAGGCAGAGGCTACAAGAAGATTGCCACTTAACTGCAGCTGCCCATATCCACGGTGAGAGGAATAATTAAGAAGTTCAAGACAACTGGAACAGTGGAAAACAAGCCTGGATGAGGACCCATGTTTATTTTGACACCACGCACAGTGAGGAGGATGGTAAGAGAAATCAAAAGATCTCCAAAGCTCACGGTTTCAGAATTACAACAAATGGTAACATCCTGGGGTCACAAAGTCTCCAAATCAACCACCAGGCGCTGTCTACACGCCAACAAGTTGTTTGGGAGGGATGCACAGAGAAAACCTTTCCTCACTCACAATCATAAACGCAAACATCTGGAGTTCACCAAGCGGTATTGGGGCTTCAACTGGGACCGTGTGCTTTGGTCAGATGAGACCAAGATTGAGATTTTTGACAACAAACACTCTAAGTGGGTCTGGTGTGCCACGAAAGACCCGCATGCTGAAAAGCACCTCATACCCACTGTGAAGTATGGGGGTGGTCAGTGATGCTGTGGGGCTGTTTCGCTTCCAAAGGCCTTGGGAAACTTGTTAGGGTGGATCGCATCATGAATGCTTTGAAATACCAGGTCATTTTAAATCAAAATCTGTTGCCCTCTGCCCGAAAGACGAAGATGGGTCGTCACTGGATCTTTCAGCAAGACAAGGACCCTAAACATATGGCCAAATCTACACAGAAATGGTTCACCGGACACAAAATCAAGCTCCTCCCATGGTCATCTCAATCCCCAGACCTCAACCCTATTGAAAACCTGTGGGGTGAGCTGAACAGGAGAGGACCCAGGTCTCTGGATGATTTAGAGAGATCCTGCAAAGAGGAATGGCTGAAGATATCTCTTTCTGTCTTTTCCCATCTTGTGAAACATTATAGGAGAAGATTATGTGCTGTTTTGTTGGCAAAAGGGGGTTGTACAAAGCATTAACACCTGGGGTGCTAATAATTGTGACACACATTATTTGATGTCAAATAATTATTTCTTTATGTGGGATTTTTTTCCCACTGAATAAATCCACTTGTATTGAAGGTTGGATTTTTCTCTTTTTTCCATAAAGGTCTCATATCATTTAGAAAAAATATATATTAGAAGCTAAAAAATAAATCTTAACCAGGGGTGCCAATAATTACGGAAGGCACTGTATATCTCGGGACAGACCACAGGACACGCTTGTCCTGGTCCTTGTAATTGCCTGAACAGAATCCCTCAACCAACTAAAATAAATGCTCATTGATGGCATAACATTTTATTAATACTGTTGATAACATGTATCAGTCTTAAACTATTTAACACCATTTAACTTAACCATTCTTTGCATTAAATATTTGTGCATAAAATATTTGTGCATAGTGCAGTTTATGCACTACATTACACATCCTTGGCCAAGTCTTCAAAAGAAGAATCTGACTCATGTCCAAGTAGCTAATTTTTGTGCATTGTTGTGGAAACTCATTGATGACTTTGTTCACTTCCGGTGCCTCCTGGATGGGATCATGAACAGTGATCCCAGCGTGTCATCCTCTGTGCCATCCATTGTGTTTGTGAGGAAACATTTTTTTAATCCCAAGAGTCTTGGTTCCTTTTAATTCTGATTATTTTCAGCTCCACAACGAGAACAGCGCAGGTGCAATTTGTAGCAGCTCTTCTATAGCATCAGGTCACTATCAAAACGAGTGCTCAAACTACGTAGAAATGAGTGTAATGGGCATATTTTTAAAAATGCGGCATTTTAATTGTGCGTGCCCCCCCCCCTTTTTTTTTTTTAAATGTGCCCATTACACTCGTACTACGTAGTTTCAGCTTTCGTTTTAATAGTGACCTGACGCCATACAGCTCTCGTTGTTTTGAAATGTCGCGCTGCTTCCAGGATGCCCACTATGGCAGGAGTGATGACACTTTTCCTTTCAAATAGCTGCATAACTAACCTTTGTAATCGCCATTTTTTTTTTATCTCCGTTTAAGTTAAATAAAACTCACAGGCAGCCATTTCTGATGTTTGGTGCAGTAGCACAGACATGCTATGCTAACGATCGTAAAATGCGAAGCTCCCCGAGGAGGTCATAGAGCTCAGGGTAGTGACGCACATTACTGTAATACGTATAAATGTGTGACATAAGACATCAAATATCATATCAAAATGTATATGTATACCTTTTTTTAACCACTCAGTGTACCTGTATACGACTGTACAATGTGAATTTTTATTTTTCATCCATACCTAAATATAATGCGCTCTATTGACCTTTTGAAAATATTTTTAGAAAAATGTGCGCACGATATACGAGAAATTACAGTAGTCAGTAATAACCTACCTACACAAGCAATGTGTGGGGCAATCGAAACTTCTTCTGTAGTTTTTCTGTAGTTTGTTGGACAAATCACACAACAACATTTGCAAATGTTGGAACTCAAAATGCAATAACTAATGTGGCACCTTGTCTATTTAGAAGAGAATTTAACACCACTATGGTCGCAAAAATACGGAGAATTTAAGAAAAAAAAAAACTTGTACAGCAAATTCTACGAATATGCGAGGCTGTGAACGGTGAAGTAATTTGTATTTATTTTTTGGGACAAGTTGAGTTGACAAAAGGAAGTGAACTGCAATCCAAGCCATGCTGCATGTGATGATGCCCATAAAAACAGCTACTTTGAACACATCGTTATTAATTCAGCTCATTCCTGACCATTTCTGGGAACAGTTCCTTGCCTGACTGGGCCAGTCCACTTGTATTGGAGTCCACCAAAACTGTTGTCATCTATTCTTTCTTTTGTCTTTCTTGCTTCGGCTGGCCGAGCCTGCCTGTGCGGGATTGGAAGAGAGCGCCGAAGCGTGGCCACTGGATTTGAGGTGATCAAAGAGTTTGTTCCTAGTGGAGAACTCATCATTGCACGTCACACAGCGCAGCTTTACCACTTTCTGGGGGAGGGAGACAGAAGTTTACTTGGCTTGGAATTGCATTACCACCTCGTACAGGACTGGAGTGAAATTACACTGTCTGACAAAAGGGGGGTTGACATAGAGCCTTGTATCACGATTACAATCAGTTTAGAAGCCCAAACAGAATGAAAGTGCTCCAAATAAGCACCTCAATCAGAATAAACAAAACAGATCCAAATTTCACTGGGGTGAAAAATTCCTTTTGCCAAAACCAATCAGAGGCAAATCTTTATCATATAAAGTGTAAAGTGGAATGGTGCTGGCCTCTGCCGTCTGTGCATGCTTTGTCTCGATGTAAATATGCAGTGATATAATCGTTTACCTAAGGAAATATGGCAGCTTCAAACTGGAATTTGTATGCAACGGATGTTGTTTTGAGCAATTTGTAACTTGTTTTTAATCAAGCTATTGTTTATTTATTTTATTTTTTTTCAAGTGTTAAAACAGTCACTATGCTAAATAATGACTGACCTCCAGCTTGGTAAATGACGTGACGTTGATGTCGATGTTCAAATGCGATACAGTTGTTGCGATTGCATGTAGTGCGCATGTATAAATCCGATCGGAATACCTCACATCACGTCAACAGTTAGAGAACTTCAATTGGAATGATTTCAATTTGAACGACAAAACCTGCTTATGTTCCTGTACCAACCTCAGAAATCTGCTCTGCTCCCGAATGTGCCTTGATGTTCTTTGGTTTATCTTTTCCACCTGGCTTTTTGGCTTTGGTCTTCACAGCGCTGGGTAAGTCGAGGAAATGGTTAATGCAGTATGTATCGTAACGATGGAAAAGCCTAAACAAAACCGCTTACTTCTTGGATTCATCAGAAGGAAGAAGGTCCTCAATCTTGGCTTCAGTAGGTCCCGACAAGTCGTCCGGAACGTCTTCAGGATCCTCTTCAGGGACATGCTTGCCATCTGTGGTTGAAGTCACCTTCTCTACTTCATCATGTTCCTCCACTGGACTGCTCTGTATTAGAGGCCAGGTATAATAAGTATGAAGCAAGTGTGCTTGCTTTTTTGTTTTGTTTTTTTAACTACAACAAATTTTCAAACTCCAAAAAAGACATAAATACACTGCCTTCATTTTTTTAATGAAAGAATATCTACCCACGTTTTAAAGGCCATTAGGTTTACAGGGTTTACATAGATTCACACTTTTTTTCACAATTGGAGGATATTTCAGCAAAAATGGGGAGTGTATTTCAGTATAACAATCCCCTTTTTAATCTCAGGTGTTAAATTCTGGACCAACCACACAATAGGTGTAATATGCAAATTATCAACCAAATAAATAATTGTATGATGCTCCCCACACTCCTATTAACCTCTATGAGAAGCTTATAAATAGGTCCTATACTCAAACCAATTTTAAAGTCTTAAACATAAAGTAATGTACATAATGGTATTGCACACTATGTAGATTTTATTCCTTGTAATATGTGTTTTAATTATTTCTGTTCTTGTTGTTTTCCAGTTGTAATATTTTTACTAGAAAGCTTATATTTCACAATAAAAAATTACAACACAGTCTGCGATATGCTGACTTCGGCTCGATCTGATTATGCTGAAAAAATACGCAATGTACTGAATGCTCAATACGTGAACCGAGATATAGCAAAGGAACACAGTATACGTACTGTTGGTATAAAGAAAACAAATTTGTCACATTGTAAAGTCGAACACAGTCCCTAGGAGTTTAGAAATATGGTGTACAGAATTCCTTCACAAGGAGTCACCCTCAAATCTGCGAATAAGTGAAATCTTGAATGCTGAATTGTCTTGATGCAGTGTTAACGCTATATTTGTACATTTTATTTAATAAAGAAAAAAAAGGATGGGCTCCAGCATGTCCAAGATACTAATGGGGATAAGTGGCATAGAAAATGAATAGCTAGATGGAACATCAAAAGAAAAAAATTGTAGTACATACCATATTATTATTATTGGTATATACACGTTATACCAAAATATATATACATTTATTTCTAGGAAAAAAGAGCTTGAAAAAAAGATGACTATCACAAAATATTGTTGGGGCTTATGGTGGTAACTCACACTGCCAGCTTTCTGCTGCCTCTTCTTTTTCTTCTGCTTTTTGGACAATCTGTGTTGTTTGGAGAAAGGCAACATTACTGGGAAAAAAAAGGGGGCAAACGTGCTGCTAATATTGCTCACAAGGACCAACTTTTGTCTCGGTCGATCTTCCTCATCCTCTTCCTCTTCCTCCTCCTCTTGGGCCTCTATATATTTGTTTTCCTGCGCGGCAACCTCTTGCTGGTCCAGGGTCAGAGCGAGTGAATCATCACCTTGAAGCTGTTCCCGTAGCAACGTGACCATTTCTTTGTGCTTTCTGGACTTCTCGTGATTCTTCATCCTTTAAAAGGTAGCGAGAGGTGTAAATTATTACGTAGAACTGGAGAATATTGTTAACAGGAACGTGGCCAACAGAAACATCTGTTGGCACTGACGAGAATTGCAAAGGACAGCAATAAGTGTCCTTTTTGGCATTTTCATGTGATGTTAAAAACAGAACAGGAAATGTAACTTATAGCCATATAGAGCTCGTGGACGTGACGTCACAATTTTCACAGCGCCATATTGCCGGTCAAAAAGAGCTGCTCGACAGTGTGGTGGACATTGAACCGGAGCAGAATATTCACAATGCCCGAGACTTGCTGTGCTGTTTGTTCTTACAACAGACAAGACAGATATTCAAAGTGGTCATTCTATAGAATACCAGCTGAAAAGACGAGAAAAATTCGATGGATTTCGCCAAGTAAACCTGATGGGTGGTGCCCAACCAAAAACATAACTGTGTCGGGATCACTTCATTTCAGGTAGGAATTATTCTTCTCAAATTCCCAATAAGTATTTCTAATGCCAAGTTGGCTCATTTGAGAACAATGCGTTAAAAAAGAAAAAAAGACGGAGTCGTCTCCAACATAAACAGAAGTGTGTTGCGGCCACACGTTAAACTTTGGTAAACCTCTCCCGGACACTTTTTTTTTTTTTTAATATGCATTATACTCATATGAGTCCAATGCGTATTTAAAAAAAGAAAATACACTGTCGGTCACACAGAGGTTTACGTAGGTTAACGTGTGGCCGAAACACGCTTCCATGTACGGGGGCTAAAGCCTATCCCAGCGGTTTACTTTATTTTTTTTTTTTTTTAAATACGCATTGGACTCATTTGAGGAGTCGACTCGCTTTTTTCCTCCCAATCATAGTTAATCAATGCGAGTTTCTGTAAGTATTTGCTTTAAAATTTTGCCTGACATGGTAAAAGCTGGATTAATTAACTGTATATAATTTTCTGTGGCAAAATGTGCATATGTTGTTTAATAACTTTCAAATAGATTGTATGTGACTTTGGAGATTCGAGTAGATAAAAACATGAAAAACTCATCCTGGTAGACTTACGCTTTGTCTGATTTGAAGGACTTGTCGCAGGCTGGGCAGTAGAGATCATCATAATAATCAAAGTTGATGTCATCTGCATCTACCTGGTCTTCATGTGTACCTGTACAATCATGTGTGTGTTGACGAAGAACATTAATAAACTCATTGGGAGAGGCTGAGGGTTGAAGAAGCAATTTGTGAAAACAACTACAGTATAAGATGTTCATTCGTCAGCCACTTCAGCAGAGTTCCTTGGTACCAATAAGCCATTCGACAGCAGCCAAGCAACACTTTTATATAACGGTATTTTGGCCTCTGCAAATAATGGAGAGTATTTCCCGCCAATAAATCTGCAAACAGGTAAATCCGTGAGAAGCTAATCCCAAATATGCCAGGAAACCTTGCAAAGGAAAATATATATGCATAATGGGGGTCCTCCATTTAAGATGAACTTCTGTGACGCCGATGAAACCCTAACTTGTATGTTAAGTCAGAAGACACCATAGCATGTCACTAACCTACAGTTATGTAGTAGTAAAGTCAGAATTACAATAAATGTTTGGAGAAAAAACACATTTAGGCCAGATATAGAATATAACCAAATGCAAAATTGTATGTGTGATGATAATTGAGCATGTCTTCTTGTCCTCATGGCAACCTACTACTATACCCCCCCCCCCACCACCACCACCACCTTAGAGCAAACTAGCTCAGAAATATGAAACCTCCTAATCTATTACAGTGGTTCCCAACCAGTGTGTCGTGACAACTGTTTTGGTGTGCTGTGGGAAATTATCAAATTTCTCCAAATTGGTCAAAATATTATTTTTTTACAACAAAATTTATATTTGTTCAACTATTTATAGCACAGGCCTATTAAGACAAAACAAATAAATGTTCTTCTATTTGATGGAAGAAAATGTATAGTTGACTTATGCATCCACTTTATTGTAACACTTTTGTATGGTGGCATGCCGTGAGAATTTTCAGATGTAAGGTATATGCTTTGGCTCAATAACGGTTGGGAATCACTAGTCTATTAGGACCATCATAAACCGCGGCTCCCGCGGATGAATGTAGAGCTCAACGAACCTAATCGCTCCTCAACAGTCTTCTGTAGTGTTTCTAGCGCTTCATCCTCACTCTCGGAAGCGTCTCCAAACTCCTCGCCATACTGAGCCTCCATTTGCTGCAACTCCTTCTCTAGCTCCGACATGGCCGCCCAACTTTGCTCCTTGTACTCCTCTGCCAGCCTTAGAACACACGTGACATGTAGGCTAATTAGTATGCATCCATCCATTTTATACATAGCCCTTGTCCTCATTTCTTGTCACTCTTGACTGGTCGGCAACCACTTTCAGGTGTCAAAAAAAAACAATAAATAAATCACACATTTTCTCCCTTTAGAATCTTCAATCAACCTGACATGCATGTTTTTAGAATGAAGGAGGAAACCAGACTACGTTGAGACACAAACACACACTCTAAACACAGGAAGACCAGAGTGGATTCAAACCCAGAACTGCTAGACTGTGACATAGACATCCTATCCACTGTAACATCGTGCTGCCTTTTCCTAGAAATCCTATCCATTTTCGATCAAGCGTTTCCTAATTTGGGTCATGGGTAACCTGGAGCCTATCCCAGCTTACATGGGGTAAGAGGCAGGGTACACCCAGGATTGGTCACCAGATTTGCAATTTTTGCAACAATTTTGACTTTTCAAAGATGACTTTTGGTCAGAGATCTGTTACCACTGGTTGCCTGCCAATCTTTGGTACATGTAGGCAAGCAATCATACTCACATTCACACTTATGGAAGTCAAAGTCTTCAAATAACCTAGCATTCATGTTTTGTGCAAATGTGTGAGGACGCTGGAATAGTCTGAGCCATAACCCAAACCCAGGCAGACACAATAACCACAACCAAACCAAGCTGCCAAAGATAATATTTACTTGGCCTGACTGAGCTTCTGCTTGCGCCTGAGCTCCTGTGCCCTCCTGCTCTTTTCTGCGTTGCGCTCTTCCACTTCCTTGCGATGCGCCTGCACACGGCGGTCACGCTTGCGGATGAAGGCCACGAGCTGGCGTACCAGCTCGTTGCGCTCCTTGCGAGCCTTGTCCCGGGTCTTCTTGTTCTCCTTCTCCATGGCACGCTTTTCCCAACGGTTGGACGCCTGGCGCGTGTCGTACTCTTCCTTCCAGGCAAAATTCTTCCTTGTGCAAAAACTCTGCCAGTACCCATAGAAGACGTGGACCACCTGCGTTGCAGAAATACCAAAGCTTAAAAGTCATCAGTAATTATACACCAATAAATATATTGATAAATAATAATGACAAAATACAAATGAAACAAGATATTTGTATTAGGTAGCACAGTGGACGACTGGTTAGCACATCTGCCTCACAGTTCTGAGAACCCGGGTTCAAAGGCGGCTTTGCTTGTGTGGAGTCTGCATCTTCTCCCAGTCCCTGTGTGGGTTTTCTATAGGTGAACCAATTTCCTCCCCATCCCAAAATAGTGTGATAGGTTAATTGAAGACTCTGATGGCCCATTGATAGACATGGTTGTTTGTTTATATGAGCCCTGCGATTGGCTGTTCAGGGTGTTCCCCACTTCTTCCCCAAAATCAACTGGGAAAGGCTCCAGCACACCTGTGACCCCAGTGAGGATATCCGGTACAGAAAATGAATGAAACAATATAAAAGTTGTAACTATAAAAATCGTGAATTATCCACCTTTATTTAAAACAGAGCTCCATCTCGATACAAGACAAAGTGAGAAGCATTTGCCATAAAATCTGACTCAAAAACAGCATCAAAAAATATGTAATCAGTGGTGAGCACAATGCGGCCCACTGGACATCGTCAAATTGTTTGAGAGAAACTTACAGTATCGTAGTCACTTTGAGAATCCCCAAAAGGAGGAAAGTCCTCGTCCTCATTGTCGGCTTCTGCTTTTCCGTGCTCCATCTCTTCCTTCACAATAGACTCAAAAAGATTCCTGTAGACTGCAAAGAAACCCTGAGGACAAAAAAAACAAAAAAAAATTAGCTTTCCTATTTTCAAAAGGTCTTTTTTTTCTTACTTGGTGTAACCAACCTTGTCGTCATCACTAAAGCCTGAATAACACGTGACGGTGAAGAACTGCAATAGGTCGATGCTGTCATCTTCGTAGTCGCCGCTCAGGCCGCCCTTCAATAGAGCCTCCCTGTGATTGTCATACCTGACAAAAAGTGGTGGTGGAACATTCCTATACGAACCCATATCTATTTATTCTTAAAGAAAAATGTACATTAACGAAATATGTTGTGTTCCTGTGGGGTGACATCCAGTCAATATCTCCTAAACATATGAACCCATGGACAATACTTTGTCTCATTCGTGAACTGTAGAGATGTCAGCAGGGTTTGAAAATGCTTGCTTGACAAGTTACCTGCCTCCATGGGACACTGTGTGTCATTTCACCAATAGCTATTATTTCTCTTACTTGGAGTGCACACGCACTTTGATATGCTTTTGTGCCTTCCGCACGTTAGGAGACATAGAGCCGCGGGTTTGGTCACCCCTGGTCTAGCCGATGTCGACAAAAGGAATGTTCTATATTTTAAAGTGGCAGTACTCATATTACTCATTTTATATTGTTGTTGTTGGGTGAGAATTACCCCAACTCCAAAATAAGACCTTTTGAGGAAATTTATATATATATATCTTTTTAGTTTCCAAAGACGGCCTTGTTCAAAATTGCCATTACACCTTTTACACAGAGATGTACATAAGTGGTGTCCAGGTACACAAGAGGACAGAAAATATTAAAAGTGGAACCAGTTGAAGTGTTCCATTGCACTTCTGCATACCAAGTCTACTGAAGAGAACCACCCCATGAACTGTGTCACTACTTTTTCAGTTTATTTGAGCACACTTAGGAGCCTGTGACACACAAGAAGGCTCCTCGCCAACATTGCCACTCACGGCGGTTGATGAATGCGCAGACGAACATTTGGAGGAAATCCTTTCTCCAGACATTGGTTTTAATTCCAGAACTAAGGAAGAAGTGTTAATGTTCCCAACATAAGAGAGGTCCTCACACAGCCTTCTTAACTGTGTACAAATGAATTCATTTACGTTCGTTTTACATTGTGTATTTGATGGTTTCAAAAACGTTTTTAAATAGTTTAGGGACAAGCCGAAAGAAACACACAATTACGTGCTTTTAAATACGTGTTATGCAAATATTAGAATCTACTTGTATCTGTTTTTCTGTTGAACATAAAGTTAAAAGTGAATAGGCATTAACGATTCAATCCATTTATAGTGTGTTTAGTAATATCAGTCTCAAGTATGTATAAAAAGTGTTTTACACACGAACGTCTACGCTTGTATTTCCTACTCTCCTATGATTGTAGTGAGTCAACAACACAGTAGTTACCATGCTCTCTCCTGTGGGTCACTTAGGACATCATAGGCTGCCTGAATCAGCTTGAAGTGCTCAGCTGCTTCCTCGGCTTTATCCAAATTCTTATCTAGAGAGTTTTAAAACAATCATTTGATATATTCACAACCATAAGATTGAAATACTTTGTAGGGACCCCTCTGCCACTTACCAGGATGCCATTTCAGGGCTAATTTACGATATGCTTTCTTCAAATCTTCGTCGTTTGCTTCCCGTTTCACTCCCAGGACTTCGTAATGGCACTTCATCGTTGTTCTTTTATTAAGCGATTACATTTACTACTCAATGGATTCATTCGTTAGCGTTTAGCTAGCTTCCATATGCTAACTACCGTCATTGCTGTTGGTAAAAAAAAATACGTTTTTAGAGGGTTAGGGTTATGATTTATTTATTTGCGGCAAAAAAACAAAAGAAAACCTTGTTCTGTATCTTAATAAGTTTTCAATTAAATCCTGGAATATAAAATTTACAAAAATACAAGTGACAGACCGGCCTTTCGAACGTGCAGCCAACTCTCGCGATCATTCCCCCTTTCTCGGCTCAACAATTAAACACAACGACAACTCGTTGCTGCTCCCTCTGTCAAAATGCGGAATTGTCAGTCAAACCGTACGAACAGTTTAAAAAAGGTTCCTCCTCAAACATGAGATTCTTCGATTTAAAATATTTTTTTATGTAGTTATTGCGTATTTCGTCAAGGTAACTGATCAAATAAAACAAAAATTTGTCAGGACATCCGCATCTAGGCGCCGTTTGGGGCGCCATCGCTCTCTCTAACCGCGTCCAGTCACGCGAGAGTTGTCCTCAAACAATCATGTCGGCTCTCAAGAGAAAACGTGGAGGACGGTTACCCGGCGTAAAAAAGGCAAAGAAAGCCAAACATGTTGCAGAAGGAGGCGAGTCACCCGCTGACAACCAACAGGAGAAGAAGGATGAAATCAACGTTCCACCACCGCCTGTTTCTATGGTGGGTACAAGAGCCAAAGAGATTGTTGTTTGGTGCATGGGGCCCTAGCTAGCTCACGAGAAGCTAACTAATTCATAAAGTTTAGCCCTGTGAATGATTAGGTTGTCTCGAGGGGAACTTCTTTTTTCGTGTTTTGATTGTTTTATATTTAAATTGTTTGCAGGGCAAATGGATCAACAAGGAAAGAGTTCTCATCTTCTCTTCGAGAGGCATTAACTTTCGAACCAGACACTTGATGCAAGACCTAAGGAACTTGATGCCACATTCGAAAGCAGGTCGGATATGCGTACATTTGTGATTCTCAAATCTATTAGTATTATAATCATGTTTTTTTTAATCCCCATTAGATACCAAAATGGACAGAAAAGACAAACTATTTGTTATTAACGAGGTGAGTTTTTTCATGCATATAATAAACTGGCTATAAAATTGTTAATAAATGTAATTAAATATATTGACAATTGTTTATGAATGTAGTAAACTTAACAAATCTGAATTAGTAAACCTCTGCACACGACTGTGTGTAATAAGAAGAGAAGTGAAAACCAGACAAATTAAGCACCCCCACACAAATACCCAGATGCACACAGCCTTGTAATTTTGAGACAATCACGTGTGACGTCAGTTGAGAAAACAACCTTTGGTTTTTATTCCCATGACAAGTGAAGGACCATTGATTATGTTCATGTATGTAAAAACATTAGCTGTAGGTGACTTGCAGCGAGCAGAGTTTACCAGCTTACTGGAGTTTACAAGGTATGTGCAGGCTAGCTAGTGTGCTTGCCAGTATTCTAGATGAATAGACTGTTTTCGACTGACGACACACACCTTCCGATTTGGAACGCGGGCGCCATCTTGGTTTGGTGAATTCACGTAAACACACGTAACTAAGCAGGAATCATTTCAGAAAGGCGTATGAATGGAGGTACACTGCTATGTTATTGGTCACTCAAACAGGTGTTGTAAAGTGTCTTTCTTTCAACTGCCAGCTGTGATCAAGAACCAGTGCGAGAAAATGGAGCATTTAGCAACCAAACGGCTACAACTGTGGCTGTCTCGTATTAGCAGAGCCAATCTAGCACCCAAGCACAACACTCGTATGTGAATGCAATGCTCGTCTCTAAAATCTGTATTTTCTGTTTTATTATAATAAGTTTGCGAAAACGAGTTACCGCACCGCTAGCTGTTTCGTGAGTCGAGTTGAAAATGTAGCTGTGGAAGTGGAGAAAAAGGTGCGGGCTCCACTTGAGACTCGTCCCGGTTGATCCTCTCTCTCTTTCCCTCGGTAACAAAAGCGAAAATAATAATCTACACCTCTTTCGTTGGTATAATCAACATAATTAACACAACGCTGACTATAATCACACGGTACACTAACCTTAGCAGTGTGCTTACAATGGATACCGCTGCATGACAAACCCAGCCATTGATGAATTGGTTGTAGCCCTCCAGATCTTTTGTAATTCTTTTGTTGGTCCACAGTAGAAGCGCTTGACGAGAAAAGAGATAGTGGACGATGTCTGGATAGGTTACCGACACCCATAGTTGTGTACTCCATTTGTGTCTCGAAGGCATATGGGTCAATATTGTCGATCAAAGCACACTTCTTGTCGTAATGGTTTCTTGAAACATCAAATGAGCACCGATAAGTTTCCAAAGTCTTTTTAGCCATCATACGTCACTTTTACCAAAAGAGACAAAAAAACAAAACAAAAAAGACTTTCAACTATATAAAATAAAAACATGCACCTGCGCAAATGGGATGACGGAATTTTTGATCAGACAAGCAGGAAAAAGGGTTGCATATGTGACCAAATTGGCCGCAGTGTCAAGCCCTGTCATGAGTTCAAAGCTGGGATGAGTTGTAGCTCACTAGCCACCTGAATGAGGACGAGAGAAAAAGGGGATGGATAAATTAATTGATACAAATTATTATTTTTTCTTGTAGGTGTGCGAGATCAAAAACTGCAACAAGTGCCTCTTTTTTGAAGCCAAGAAGAAACAGGACCTCTATATGTGGTATAATATCACCTTTTACTTTTGAGATATTAAACATCTTTTTCCTCAAAACGGGATTAAAGACATTCTTGTCATGCAGGATATCAAATAGTCCCCATGGCCCCTCTGCAAAGTTCCTGGTTCAAAATAGTGAGTGGGACTGTGCTTCACTCTGATTATTACAATGAGTAGCCAGGAGTAATGTAAAAAATGTAAACTTCTTTCCAGTTCATACCCTGGCTGAACTCAAGATGACAGGAAACTGCCTGAAAGGATCCAGGCCACTTTTATCCTTTGATCCCGTGAGTACTGCCAGAAACAAGTTGGCTGTCAGAGTAGGAAGGCTTCACTGAATTTTGTCTCCCCCCACCACCACCACCCCCCCCACCCCCCCACACAGACATTTGACAAGGAAGCCCACTTTGCTTTACTGAAGGAGCTTTTCATACAGGTTGGTACAACCTCTCATGGCAGATGATTTTAGTGATAGATTTTTTTCAGGGCCGATGCCAATGATGTTACAAGAAATGCAAATAAATAAATGAACTTCTCTGAGGTGGCACAGTGGATCAGCTGGAAGGCGTTGGCCTCACAGTTCTGAGGACCCAGATTCAATCCCAGCCCTCCTTGTGTTGAGTTTGCATGTTCTCCCTGTGGCTGCGTGGGTTTTCTCCGGGCACTATGGTTTCCTCCCACATCCCAAAAACATGTAACATTAATTGGACACTCTAAATTGCCCCTAGGTGTGATTGTGAATGCAACTGTTGTCTGTCTCTATGCTCCCTGCGATTGGCTGGCAACCAGTTCAGGATGTACCCCGCCTCCTGCCCATTGACAGGTGGGATAGCCTCCAGCACTCCCCGAGACCCTTGTGAGGATAAGCAGCTCAGAAAATGGATGGATAAACTGTTCTGTCTAAAATATGTGCATAGTGCACTATACTATAGATATAAACAATTTGGTCAATCAGGCTAAGTTAAGACGAACTGTATTTCTCATATATATTGACATTATGAGCAGCAATGCACACAGTTGAGTATTGTGGACAGTATATTATAGTCACAAACAGTGTAATAGAATAATCCGTTGGGTAATATACACAGTCCTGCAACGGTAAAGTGCGGTTTTTCCATGAGCCGAATTTATGGTCTAGAGTCAGTGCTGAT
The DNA here is from genome assembly GCF_019802595.1 of Syngnathoides biaculeatus. NCBI lineage: Eukaryota > Metazoa > Chordata > Actinopteri > Syngnathiformes > Syngnathidae > Syngnathoides > Syngnathoides biaculeatus. The sequence continues at coordinate 10,551,842 of NC_084656.1, read as the reverse complement.
GGGTGATGTGAGGGGTAATGGGGCAAAGCGGAGAGGCAGTTGTGCATCCTGACTGCCTGGTGAAAGAAACTGTCTTTGAGCCTGAAGGTTTTGGCCCAAAGGCTCTGCAGTCACCTCCCTGATGGCAGCAGTCTGAAGAAACGGTGTGGTGGGTGACTGGGGCCACCTGTGATCTGGTTGCCTTGCGGGTGAGACGTGTGTGATGAATGTACAGAAGAGAGGGGAGAGACACCAATGATCAGGTGCTTTCACAGTGTGTAGCAGGATGTGGTGGCAGTAGGTGGTCCAGGCGCCGTACCACACGGTGTTGCTGCTGCACAGGATGCTCTCAATCGTCTTTTCTGTAGAAGGATTTTTTTTCAGGGGAAGATCCACGTGTGTTGTCATATCCACGGTGATGAATATATTCAGTCGCACTTGGTTTGACAAGATAAAGCTCAGTGATTGTAAAACATTGGATGTGGTGGTATCAGAACACAGGATTTTATTACAGTAGTCTGACATAGTCCAATTGTGCATTTTTGAGATGATCCTTATCTCAGCTGTACCAAATAGGAGTCATCAAAGTGAATGGGCATTATCAATTAGTAGTCTTGTTGCAGACATTTTCCACGCCGCGGTATCATCCTAAAAGCCAGCCCTTTGTGGACCACATCATCACCTTCACCATTGCAGACAACAGGATTTGGTTCAGGAACTACCAGGTAACTTTTCTCTTTCGTTAGAAAAAGGCCTCGTCAAATTTGACTGTAGAAAATGGATAGATGGATTTTCTTTTGGTGGCTTCCAGATCATCGAGGAGGATGCGGCGCTGGTGGAAATCGGACCTCGCTTCGTCCTCAATCTTATAAAGATTTTTCAGGGGAGCTTCGGGGGGCCCACGCTCTATGAAAACACACTCTTCAAGTCACCCAATATGGTAATATCCACTTTATACGTGACTGCAAAACAGTTGTACGTCAAAGATCTAACAAAGTTAAAATGATATCCTATCCATGCAGCACCGGCGTGAGCTCCGTCTGGCGGCAGCGGCCCGTGTCCGCGAGAGGCAGATGGTGAAGGAGTCGCTAAAGGAAAAGAGGGCCCAAGTTAAGCCGGAGGTCATCAGTGATGTGACAGACATTGTCTTTGACACGCCGGCGCCAGAAAAACCTGTGATCATCGAGACTGAAGCACCGGAGCCAAAAGAGAAAAAGAAGTCTCGCAAACCGTTCAAAAGGAACAGGATGCAGATGAGGCGTAGGTAACTGGAGGGAGTGAACAATGACCGAGAATAGAAAACACATTTATTCACTTCATTTGTTTTTATTATGTGTGAATGCAACATATTAAAGTTACTACTCAAGGTTTGGACAGTACTTGGAATAAAATATGGGACCAAAATTCGATTTTTTGCGATTGAATGAGGAAAAAAAATGAAAGGAGCAGGGGAAGCATGAATATTTTCTACTCCATTTTATATATACAAAAAAAAAATTCTCAAATAATTGTTAAAGGGATTTCTGATGCATGACAAGCATTCGGTCGAATTTCTGCTTGGCAAGTTCGCCTCGTCACCTTAAGACTTAGCAAACTTTGAGGTGTTCATTTTGTCAGCCAGTTATTGCTTGAGTCATATTGTGCTGACATGTCAGGACCAAGACATGTACCACAGTTGTAAAGCTCTATGCAAGAGATGAACTGATACAATTATTTGTCATCTCATTTGGATGATTGTGGTTTCCCCTTTCCAAGATTTCCAAATGATTTTGGCTGGACATAAGTACAGCATCTCCATAGTCTATTACAAATTTATAACACAATAGGCATTGCTCAAAGTTAATGCTGTTAAATGTTTCTATTGATGACCAATTGCTACAGTTCATCAAAACAAGACTAAATGGATATGGGCGGTATACAATTCGTGTAAGTACGCTACTGTATGTTCATTGACTTGTGCAAATTAGCAATATAGATCAACTGCAGTTACCGCATCTTCTCGTGAACAAAAATTTGGAAACCAACAGACGCCACGTTTGTGAGGTTTTTTATTTTTGTGTGTACAGATTTTTATCAAAATCCTTGGAAATACAATGGCCTGTTATAATACATCTAGGTACAGTATATACAAATATATACAGAAAGAATAATGCAGAAAATTAAATCGCTAGAATGAATAACAACTTCAATTAGCTTGAAACAAATTTCGTCCAAAATGTACTTGTCCAAACATCTTGTTTAAATAAATCAGTCATCATCCACTTCCTCATCAGGACAGCAGTAGTATTCCACAAAGCAGATCTGTCCATCGTCATTGCGCACCAGGTACTGCAGCGACAGGACACCCCTGCTGTCGGTCCTCACAGACACTTTGCAGGACAATGCCAGTGCTTTGGTGGACGGCTTGAGCAGGGCCATCTTGTACCTGTTTGGACACACCGTTAATGTCATAACATTTTGGGGAAAATATTTCTTGGGTGTTAAATACAAGATTAGTAAACCTTGGAAGGCTTTTGCTCAGTGAATATCAGAAACTGTTATGAATTGTTTTGTTTTGGCATTTTTGGTGATGCCACAGAAGGGTACGGTTTAAAAGAGAGCAAAAGTGTGATTAATGCTATTGAACAGGAAACAGGAAAATACAGTATGCCTGCTCAAAACACTGAGCAATGCAATTAAATACCAAATAAAATTTTACCAATACATAATTACTACGGCAGTTCCTCAAAAACAATTGGGGATGGTATTATCCTGCTGCCATCCCCTCTTCATTTTTTGTTTTTTTACAGTTTGTGTTAACTGGTTTACAGAGGTGGAAAATTTTTTCCATGGCAATTTATTTTGGAAATATTTAAAAATGCAAATGTCCCAGGTGACACGGCTGACAAGTGGTTGGCACATCTACCTCACAGCTCTGAGAACCGGGGTTCAAATCCTGCCTGGTCTGTGTTGAGTTTGTGTGTTCTCCCGATACCTGTTTTTTTTTTTTTTCTCCTGAGTGCTATGGTTTTCTCCCACATTCCAAAAACATATGTACATGGTGGGTTAATTGAAAACTAAATTTCCCATAGGTGTGAATGTGGGTGCGAATGGCTATTTATATGTGTACTCCGATTGGCTGGCGACCAGTTTAAGGTGTACCCTGCCTCTTGGCCAGAGACAGCTTGGATAGGCTTCAGCACACCCATGACTCTACTGAGGATAAGTGGTATGGAAAATGGGTGGAAATGTTCTACGGGAATTAACTTGTAATTGAGGGTACTTTTATGGAAAGATATCATACACAACATATAGACCTATTCTTTTGTCAGGTTTTTTTAGCTAGCCAATATCACAAATTTGAGCTTGCAACAATGCAAAAAATAAAAAAGCTAAGCAATTGCTTGTAAATCTTACGTCACTGTATCTACATTAAATCTCTAAGTAGGGGTACCCCTGTACTTCATCCACTTACACTAACCTGTTATTTTGCGTGGTAGTGCATTGGAACAGCTCCATCATGTCAGAATCTTTGGAGTAGTCATAAAAAGCGCTTCCAGCATTGCCGAACGTCGAGAGTCTGTAGCAAAGAGGATGCATTGAAATCTACGCTCTTGTTCTATAGCTTTTAATAAAAAGGTCAAACGTTGATTGGACCGAAAGTAAGGCTGGCTGGGGGACATGGTGATCTGCAGCACTTCACTGGTCATGTCCAGTTCAGAAAAAGCCTCTCTCAGACCCTCAGACATCAGGATCACCTTTAAACAGAAACAAATCATCTATATCTACCTATAAGAAGTAATAATCAAGTAAATCAATTAATTCCAGAATTAAACTACTGGATCTTTGCGTGACTAATAAGAGTACTATATATGTTATTCCTGAACAATTTTTAGGTAACATTATCGCATTAACACCCATTCAAATCTGAAAATAGATTTAACTGATAGCACGAGACTGCTTGGGAGACGTGTATCTTCACTGTATGACTTAAAAGCTCCATTTACTGTATACATTCTATACCTCTCGTTGTTAGGCTACCAGCAATGCACTATAGGTGCATTATGTACACTGAACTTATTTTATCCATAATTGTACTAACCAACCAGGACAGTGTATCACTTTCCTCTCTAAGCTACAACATTGTGATAAGGGAATTCCAGTTGTATTGTGATCACAACACTTTTTCCATCACTGCTACCAATCTGCATTGATATCGGGGGTCCTGCTCGCATCCCGTTGTTTGACCTCCACCTTATTTGTGACGTTGCTGCTGCAGAACTCAAAGTCAATTGGCTCCTCTGGCTCTTGCGTGTTGATCTTGCAAATAGTCACCACGCCACCCTCCTCCAGGAACAGGGTCAGGGGGTAACCGTAGCCTCTGTAGCATAGTCGGAGGGCAGTTGACACGCCTGAAGCAAAAATGACAGGTACTGTAAATAGATCACATCAATACAACAGTATGGATACTTTAGACAGCTGCTGTCGATAAGCGATAAGATACTATAAGCCAGGAGTGTCAAATTCACAAGTTTGTGTGCTACATTCACTCAAGTGCGGTGGCCCGAGATATTGGCTTGATAACAGACATACAAACACCAAAGGGATTTAAAAAAAAAAAAAAAAAAAAAACAGGGGGAGGGGAATACTGGGGGATCCCTTGGGCCCCCAGAGATTTTTTTTTTTATTTTAACACAAATTAACCAATCTCCAAACACTGTACAATAGAGTACAATCAGGCAACATTTTTTTCAGGAAAAAAAAACCTTTACACCATTCCACAACATTTTAATATATAAATTTGAGAAGTTGGAGGCCAAAACAACAAAAGGAAAGAAAAAAGGTAAATTTAACTAAAATCTCATGCCCATCTCCACCTGCCGATGCTTGCTTCAAGTTGTGCCACATGAATAGCATTACTTTGCTAGGAATAAAAATTACATTAAATATATTACTGAAGTACTAACTAAATGGTCAATAAATAGTAACTTTTTTTTAACTCTGCTCCACTCTGCAGTTGGCCACGGTAAGAGGCACCGAGCAGGTGTGGGTATACTTTTTGCCTCCCGGTTTGCCACCTGTCCATTGGGGTTCACCCCAGTGGACGAGAAGGTAGTCTCCCTCCACCTCCTGGTGGGGGGACGGGTCCTGACTGTTTTGTGGCTAGGCACCAAACAGCAGTTCAGCGTACCCACCCTTTTTGGAATCCTTAGAGGGGTTGCTAGAGAGTCGTCCCGCTGGGGACTCCTCTGTTGGGGGATTTTAATGCTCATGTGAGCAATAATAGTGAGACCTGTAAGGACATGATTGGAGGTTCACGAGTGATGGGTGGAATGGAACAAGAGAGAGATTGACAGACAGATCAGTCCAGCATCTATTCATGTGGACTTTGTATCGCTGTGTTGTGGTAAAGAAGAAGCTAAGACAAAAGGCGAAGCTCTCAATTTACCCGTAAATCTATGTTCCTACCTTCTGCCCCCACAACCCAACCCAGAAAAGCACTAGAAGATGGATGGATGGTCACTGCACCTCTCGGTGGACAACATTAGCAACAATAGTTTTACTGAAAAAAAGCAGTCAATTTGTTCTCCATTCCTCGTGGCCAGATAGGAACCCCTGATGGACTGGTTCTGGTCTGTGGGCTGTTTGACACCCCTGACTAAAATCTGTAACTAAACAGACACCTGGTACTGTGTTTCCTCCAAAAATACTGAGACAATCCAGCAGAACTGTGAGGTTGATCTGCAATGATACCATATCTTCCTTGATAGTAAACTCCTGGAAGATTTCAGCCTGAAATAAAAAGCCAACATCCTGACATCAAAATTCAACAATCCTGAAAACAAAGGATTTTTGAAAACAAACAAACCTGGATGAAGGCATTTGCTTGAAGACATTTTGAGTCCTCTACTGTGACTTTGAGACCGTTGGATGTGGCAGTGAAGAGGGCATGGTCTTTGAATGCAATGGCTTTCAGGATGTTGGACAGATTGCGTGCATTGTCCAAGCAGGCCAACAACACATATTGTTCATCGTTGCCCTGCAACTCCGTCAATAGCGGCATTGTCGCACTAAAAAGAAAGAACCGCTAAATATGACACTGTTGTGAATTTTGTCAAATTGTGACATAAAGGTATTTGGTATGGGTGGTGGTATAATGTGTCTCCTGCATGCACAGATCCAATCCATCAATTGACAAGTGTAGTTCAGCAGCTCGGTGATGACGTTCTGCCTTATGAGTGAAACTAGTGAAACTATTTAAGGTCTTTGAGTGCTTTCTTTTTCTCTTACAACAGGAGTGCACTGCTCTTTAAGTAGTTACAATCCCCACCGCTCTGCCCTGATCGTCATGGTAAAACAAACTATTTACAGTATATTCTTTAAGAATGCCACTATTTCGGTGTGTAGGCAAACCAGGAAAACCCAAGAAACTAGAATTTTCAACCATACTTAAGGATCGTTTTTAGCTACAACGATGGGTCATTCACGTCACTTGTGAGTTTTCATGAGCGTTAGTCTTCATTGGATGCCAAAAAGTAGTTGCCAAGCAATCGGTCGAACACACACGAATAGATTTTGAGTCAACTTTTGAAGCGCTACAACAACAACGCAAGCGACGCTTTCACAAAGCTAATTCACATTTGCTCACGGAAATGCGCTTACACGCAAAACAGCAAGCAAAAGCTAATTTGACAATATCCACTAATTAAATTAGCGCTAACGGCATGAAAATGTAAAAATAAATGATTACAAGTCACTCACGTTCTAAAAATTCAGACATCCATTTGGTTCCGTTTTTGAGAAGTACTACTTCCGCCTTACTTCCGCTTGTCCGGAACTTCATTTGCGCATGCTTATTGGATTCGCGAGCATTCGCTTCACGTGATCGATAACCTGTGAGCACCCGATTGTGGTTTTTCATCTCCAAAAGGTTAGACAGCTTCGGTAATACGTGATTACCTTCACTACTTAGCTGTGTAACCCAATTTTAACACCAAAGTGTCTGGCAATATGACTTTAGCTTTAGCCTCGCAGCTAGTCCTGTGACGTAATTCTCGCTAAACAGTAACGTAAACATATACGGTCGATTAGCACAAACGCCAATGTATACGATTAAATGAGAAACCTTTGTATTAAATGAGTTAATATATTCGTAATCTAGCCTGTGAATTACTACAGCTTTGAAAGAAGCAGCAATACGACTGTAAGGATTATCGACATTATCTTTCCGTGTTACAGGGTCTTCGCTTTGCTGTAGCCATGGTGTGCATCCCTTGCATTGTCATCCCTGTTCTGTTGTGGGTCTACAAAAGGTTCCTAGAGCCCTTCATCTATCCTTTCATTTCACCCTTCATCAATACATTTTGGCCTAAAAAAGCAGTCCAAGAGTCCGGCACCGGTGACCCAGCTATGGGTGAGAGGTGTAATAAGGCATCCAAGGGGGTAAGATGGAGAATGAAGTTACCACATCCAATTAAATAATAATAATAATAAAAAGAATTCACTCATTCTTGTTTTCAGCTTGAACACAATGGAGAGGTTACAGCTAATGGATCCACTGTCGCGGGCGATAAGAAGACAGACTAATCCTTCTAACTGCTTGTCATATCACATCTATACAACTGTAAATATTTCTAATACTGGATTCATAATGTTATAGATGCCATTTATTAGATTAGTAATTCTGTCACAATTCTGAATATTACATCTTATAACATTTTTTTATCAAGGTCAAACATGATGTTGAAGAAAATAAATTATGTATATAAAGTGAATTAATGTGTATTAATTTCAGACTTCTTATGAAATGAAGGCAACAAAATGTCCTCAAGAAACATTATTTTGGACTACTTTTAACAGGTTGAGATTTTCTTGTGTGCGTGTCAATTTTCAACTTATTTGATTGTGAATGGTTAGTGTTCTCTGCGGTTGTATAAAAAGAAGTATCCTCGAGCACGATATAAAAACAAGCTCTGCATTATACTTAGTGGTGTTTAATATTTTTAGAATAAGAAAATCGAAATACAAACCTGAATTCCATTTAAGTTGGGATGTTCTGTTGTGTGAAATGTAAATTAAATTAAAAACACTGATTTGCAAAATCTTTTCAAACTGTATTCTATTGAATACACAACAAATAATTTTAACAATTAACATTTTTTTTTGTTTGGTTTGATTTGTGTTTTTTGCATTATATCATTAGATATACAATGGAACTTCCGTTTTTGTATGGCGTTGTTTTCATACGATAGGGTTTTAAACTTTTTTTTTGTAACCAATATTTATCCTAGTTTTTGTTCACTAGCTTCAGCTTGATTTTTGTACAATTGAAAATGGTCCAGACTAAACGCATCTGCTTGCCTGTGTCACTTCTCACTTTAATATTTTAAAGTGAATCCAATTTAAAAATTTTGTTCAAGAAGAACATGATGTGGTAAACCTTTGACATCCACAAATGCCAGTTAATACTTTGCCATGTAAAGCAAAAGCTATATCTCAACAACACCCAGATACGATGTTGAGTTCTCTGGGGGCCCAGCTCATCTCATATGGACTGACGCAAAAAGGAACAGTGTGCTATAGTCTGACAAGTCCACATTTGAAATTGTTTTTGGAAACCATGCATGTTGTGTCCTCTGGGCCAGAGGAAAAGCGAAATTTGGATTGTTTTCAGTGCAAAGTTCAAAAGACAGCATCTTTGATACTACGGAGATGCGTTGGTGCCCAAAGGATGAGTAACTTGCACATCTGTGAAGGCATTGTACATGCTGAAAAAAGAAAGCATGCTCCGTTACCACAATATTTAATGTTATTTCATTTGAATGTTAGATATATGTCCATTTTATTGATTTATTTATTAACACCAGTGTTTCTTCACTACTGTGTTGCATAGGTTTGTGATAGGCTTCAGTGTGTTCCGACTGACACAAACAGGGCATATGTTACAAGGGCCATTCTATGTCATTCCAAACTACTTCACACACTTCTGAAATGCTGTCGCACACATAACTGATTTTATTTTTCTGCTCACAAACTCCTCAAGCGCTCATAAACACCACACAAACACCCCCCACTCATTAACGCAACACAAACGCACGTCAGCAATATTTGCCAACTGTGGGTCCGAGAAACTCTTTGAGAAATCTTGACCACACACTACTGATATTTCTCCCACGCGTTAACACGATACACATTACACATATCACATTAGTGATTTTCCCCGCTCATCTGAAACGCTTTCTTGCGGTTGCATGAAGCCCCCTCAAAAGAAGACACCCCCAGTTACCGCTGTTTTGCTGTAGGCTACTTACTCTTCTTCAAATTATTATTTTTTGGGTTTTTTTTTTTTAGCTTTGTGTCCGAGAACTTCAACATTTTTTTTTTTACTGTAATAATGGATGTCTGTAATTTACGGAAAAAGTCGGGTTACATTGTCACCGTAAAAACAGCACTCGGTAGTAAATTGAAAATGTTCGATTTTTTTTTTTTTCAATTAAACATTGAAAATGTTCAAAAACTTCTGAGCTGTCCCTCAACGTAGTAAGACGTCACGACGCAAGTGAACGCCCTTCATGACGCCACGACGCTAGGAGGTCGCGACGTGGAAAACATGGAGGCGATGGAGTTGGTAGATTAAAACTTCCACTCGCTCTGAAATTCCTCCGCAATTGAATCCTATACGTTTTTAATATACCCCCAGATAGTAGCCATTAGTAGCTTTAACTAGCATCACGCCGGGTGGACTTATTTTGCCTTTACACTCGCGAAGAGAGCCTCGGAAGCTGCTAGGAGCGTTTGTGACAGGTAAAATAAACCGCCATCTGATGTGAACTGGCAGCTAGCGTTAGCTGTCATAACAACAACAACCTCAATTTGCTCGAGATAGTCAAATGTCGCTGCTATGTCGGTGTCCGGAGAGCTTGTTGACGGTCACAACGACTGCAGCATCACGTCAATTAGCCTTTCGGTACTTCCTGTATGTGCACGTTTGACGTTATGTCTAATGAAAATCTATCAACACTACAGTCCATTTTAGTTAGTGATATAATAATATACAATGGGATACTTAGAACTATTTTTGTTTTCATTTGACTTCACATAATCTGAGGTCTACAGTTCAGCACGGTGATCCGAGATGTTAGCACGTCTGTTCACAGTTGCGAGGTTAAGGGTTCTAATCTCGGCCTTCCTGTGCGGCGTTTGCACGTTCTCCCAGTGTGTGAGTTTCCACCGACATTCTAAAACGTTAGGTTGTCAAGTGAAGACTAAGTTTTCAATAGGTGTGAGTGAGTGTAAATGCTTGTTTGTCTGTGCCCTGCGATTAGCTGGTGTCCAGTCCAAGGTGTAATCCACTTCTCTCGTCAAATGTATTTTTAGGTTAACTGAAGACGTGAGATGTTGAGTATGAATGTGTGTGTGAATACTTGTCTGTGACCAGCCATTGGCCAGCAACCAGTGTTAACTTTTATTGACCCATGAACAATATGACATGGAATATTAACATTTCAAACAGGTGTGGTGTTGATAATATTTGAAGTGCTTTGTGCCTGCAGGTGTTAGCCTATGTCACCCAAACAAGCAGTAAGGCAGCGGTGAGTCTGGACTCTGGAGATGGGAGCAAACACCAGCCAGCTCAGTGACCTGCCCGACAACCCCAGTCTTAAGGCTCTGGTGGGCACTGAGTCCATATCGCAGAATGACCCTTTCTGGAACCAGCTCATCTCCTTTACCGTCATTAGTCCCACCAGCAGGTACTCAACACAAAAGTCGAGTCACGTGTCTGAACTGGTTAAGTCCCACACAGGATCTTCTATGTTACTCTAGGATGTTTGCAAAGGCAGCTGCCACTTGAGTAATGATTCATCAGGTTCAATTTTCCTGGTTTTGCATAAAGGGGTCAGACTAGTTAATGTGTAGTGTTTACTTCCACCTGGAGAAAGAACTTCAATGTGTGATAAAGTGGGGTTGTATAATAGTTTGGTATATTCAGTAGTTTGGTAGTAGTACTTTTTATGTTTAAATTTCTTCCAAAGGGTTTTACTTTTTAAAGACAAAGCGAGAGCTTCTTCAGCCATTACTGCAATGTTTCACCAGTGATGTTTAGCGATGCCACTCGGCTTTGAGACTCAGATGTCAGAGCTCAATCTCCCTCCCAGCTACGTGCTTCTTGGCTCCAGCCGGCCATTTCGACTGGTGAACATAGCATGGTAAAGAAATCTATTAATGTACTTGAAAGCTCCCCTCTTGGTGAAATTTTGTAAAATTCCGCCTCTTCCCTCACTCTGTGAGGCATCGTGTATAATGTGATGTTTGGTAAGGCAAGCCAGTCATTTTTTTTGTCTCCTTGAAAAGTAGTGATTTTAGAGATGTCAGGAATCATATGTGGCTAAAAACCTAATACATGTTGGATACCTGCCTACAGACCTCGTGCACGTGACGTCACAATTTTCAGGGCGCCATATTGCTGGTCAAACAGCTGCTAAACATTGTGGAAGACATTGAACCGGATGAGAATATTTACAATACCTGAGACCTGTTGTGCTGTTGGTTATCAAAACAGACGAGACAGATATTCAAAGAGATCATTCTATAGCATACCATCTGAAAAGACCAGAAAAGATCAATAGATTTCGGCAATCAAACGTGATGGCTGGTGCCCAACCAATTACACACGCCTGTGTAGCCATCACTTAATTTCAGGCAGGAATTATTCTTAATCTCAAATTACAAAGTATTTATCATGCCAAGAGGACTCATTTGAGAACAATGCGTATTAGAAAAAACATCTGTTGCAGAGAGGTTTAGAGTTGTGTGTGTGTGCGTGTGGCCACAATATCCTTCCATGTATGGAGGAGCTGACTCCCCATCCTCTTTTTTTTTTCCCCAATCATAGTTAATGAATGCAGTTTGTATAAAACTAGGGGTCATTTATTTAAACATTGGTGTTTGTATTGAATACTAGGTGAAAGGATCAATGGATTTTGGCAAAGGTTAACGTGTAGCCAAGTACTCTTCCGTGTTTAGTATTTATTTATATCTATGCGTCCAGACTTTTATACGCTTTCAAACTCTTCTGTGTAAATCTCAACGACTTACTCACCAGATACATGTGTATATCCAGTTGTCCAAGACAAGCGGAAGCGAATTAACAGTCCAATTTCTTATTGGCGAAAACATAACTTCGACATTAAATGTGGGTCCCCTATGCCAAGTGTCTCATCTTTTCACGTACTTTCGTTTATCACCTTCTAAATGTTTAACTGTATCGGACAAAACTCTGGGTGTCATGCTATAAGACATATTTTCGTGCCGTCTCCAACCGACTGAAGAGTGCTTTGCTAGACCGTCAATATGGCAAGTCATGTGATTTCGGTGACGTAGTTGCACGAGCTCTATATGAATGCAGTTTAGATTTGAAAATTGTATGTCGCACTCCAATGACATCTTGATGTCATTGTAATTCACCGGTCAGTGACATACAGCTGCTCAAACATGACAAATTAAAGGCTTTTAATTTTTATTTTAAACACATTTGAAAACATTCGCCTTAAAAATAGACAACAGCAAAAGCCGACAAATATGATGCATCATGATAGGCATGCCCATTTTAAATAAGCAACATATGTTAAGACATTAAATTACAAAATTTCTTGTTCTGTTTTAAACAGTGGGGACTCAAAGTTGCTTGACGAGGCTGTGTTACCACTGGCTAAGCTCCTAAGTATGTCGACTTACTCATTTGATAAATTGATCAATAATGCAGTCAGTCAAACTCAAAATTTTATTCCATATCACACCTTTTTGTAATCTATTTTCACCCTTTTCCCAGTTGAAAACAATCCCAGAACTGGAAACTTTGGTGCGCTGGTTAGAATCTTCCTTGGACGAACCAAAGAGCTGAAAATCTCCACAGAATGCCAAGAGTGAGTTTGGGAAGCTTTTTTTTGTGTAACTTGTCGTCATGTCTGAGATGGGAGAGTTCATCAAAGTAGAATATGCCAATTCTAAGTCAACAACTCTTTATGGGGAAAATTGGTGCCACAATTTGTCCAGAATTATAAACTGTTTCCCCACAGGAGATAATGTATGTATAAATAAACTGTTCCAGGGGAAACTGTTGCCATCATATAACAAATTAAAACACAAAATGAATCCTTAGATGGATACTGAACTGAGTACTGGTGTACATTTATGTTGATGGACCTATTTTAAAATGTTTTTATTTTATTTTTTTTAAAGGAGGTATAAAACCAAAAATGGTGAGGTCATACATGGTTTTGGAAGCTCATGATAGGTTAATTGACATATTAAGGCAACATCTCAAGACATCAGGCAGGAAGGTAAAATTTGAGCGCAAATGGGTCTTCAAAATGGACTATGACCCTTAGCATATTGCCAATATAGTTAAAAAGTGGCTTGAGGATAACAAATTCAATGTTTTAGAGTGGCCATAGCAAAGCCCTCATCTCAATCCCTTGGAAAATATGTGGGCATAACTGAAAAGGCGTGTGTGGCCTGGGATTGCCTCGGGATGTCCCTGGAAGACCTGAATGGAGTGGCTGGGGAAAGTGAAGTCAGACAGATTACTCCATCTTGTGATTGATTGTTTATTTATCGTTTTTTTAAACTCGCCGACTGGTGATCGGTCCTGAAAATCCTGACTACGTTAAGCCTAGTTTTATGTCGCATTTTACTATTCATATCTATCTTTCAAGTATAAAACTAAATTAAGCAGCCTTCAAAATGTGATACAATGTGTTGTCTCCTCTCCTCTGCAGTCAGCTGTTCATCTGGCAGGCCCACAACGCTCTCTTCATGATCCGCTGCCTGCTCAAAGTACTCATCCGGGAGATAACTGAGCAGGAGCTGCACTTGCAGTTCACCTACCAAGAGAGGGCGCTAGGTTCTTGTGGAGGTGAGTATTTTCTAGCTGTTCCCCCCCTACACACGCGCGCACACACACACGAACTGGGTCAGGGAGTTGTTGTCAGAGGGGTGATGAAAACCGGGAAACGATGTGACATAAATGACTGTGGGTTGTGCTGCATTCAAGAAGTTTATAAGTTTTGCCCTTTCATGGCACTGTCCTGTCTCTGTTAAGTGTTTGATACTACCTCCAAATAGAGAAAATTGCCAGGTCAACTTTTACCCTCCATACCATTATGTTATTATTCATACAGAGCAATAGTACAGCAGAAAAAATGTCTGGTTTTCAAAGGTTGTCAAGGGCTTTACATACGAGTCTCTTTTTGATCTCTGATATGACCTTGATAGCCAGAAAGCTGCCACAATTTGCTAGGTCCATTTTGTATCCCCCATTCTGCTTCTGTGCCGTTACTACAGAACAGAAACACAGAACAAAGACAGAAAATGTCAGCTTTTACAGGCAGCATAAAAGGGACTTATCAACATCTCTTTTTCTCTCTTTTAGGAGCCAGCCACGAGGACCTCCTCGAGGAGCTCTTATCCAACTTGGTGCACCTGATCGTTGAAGTGCCGCTGCTGTAAGTACTTTCAGCGTGTATGTATGTATGTGAGTCATAAAAGTAACTTGCACACATTTTAAAAAGGTCAAGATGTGCTCAGACTGTTAGAGGGGGGGTCGAACAGAGTTATGCTGACCGGGATGTTCACAATGCCCTGACTGTTCCCACACAGCTATTTAATAATGTCACTTGTCTGACATTTTACATAGCCGACTTCAAAAGCGACAAAGTAGCGGTGTCGCTTATGGAGTTTGTTACTCCCTGAGTCCCTCTATTAATCATTTGTATTCAATGTTATGTTAGTCATAAGAATATCAATCTAGCCATCCATTTTCTTAGCCGCTTATCCTCACATGGGTCGTGGGGAGTGCTTGAGCCTATCCCAGCTGTCAATGGGCAGGAAGCGGGGTACACCCTGAACTAGTTGCCTGTCAATCAAAGGGCACATAGTGTGCCCGGAGAAAACCCATGCAGGCGTGGGGAGAACATGCAAACTCCACACAGGCGGGTCTGAGATTGAACACGATACCTCAGAACTGTGAGGCCAACTCTTTCCAGGTGATCCAACGTGCCGCCCATCATAACAATATATTGTTCTTTTTTAACAATAATTTAACAATTTTTAATATATGAGGACCTAATTCCAATGAAGTTGGCCCATTTTGTTAAATTACCGTAATTTCTCGTGTATAATGGGCAAAATTTCCAAAAATATTTTTAGAAAAATCAAGAGTGGATTATATTTAGGTATAGATTAAAAATAAAAATAAAATAGCATTGTATGGTTGTATACAGATACATAGAAAGCTATACATTTGTAATTCAATATGATATTCCATGTTTTATGCTCCACATTTATATGTATTATGGTAATTGGCGCCAACAACCTGAGCTTCCCGATCTGCTCGCAGGAGTTTGCCATTTTATGATTGTTTGCGTAGCATATTTGTTGCTACCGCACCAAACATCAGAAATGGCTGCCCGTGAGTTTGTTGTAACTCAAACTAAGACAAAAAAAGTCGACTACAAAGGGCTAGTTATGCAGCCACTTTTAAGACAAGTGTCATCACTCCTGTCGAAGAAGTAGGTAACGCCGAAGCCGTGCGGCAATTCATAACAATGAGAGCTCAAACTACTAGAAACCAGCGTATGGATTATTAACTCTGAAGTGATGTTTATTTTTGGAATGGTTAACTCAAGTTTGAACTAGTTGTGTAGAAAACGAGCTTTCCCAAAACTAATCCTGTATTATTTTACATCTCAATATACAAAGACAATTCAATTCAATTAAGTGGGGGGATACTTACGTACACATACGTATACTTGCGTTATTTGTTGCAAAAAGTGAGTACTCCCACACCTAGTGAAAGAATCCCAGGGTGTTTGCCCACGGGCACATGCAAGTGAATTCACACTATTGTGCATGCAAAAAGGCTGATAGAAATGTCCTATAATTGCTGTCTGCAATGCGGAGGTGAAGGACATCATCCAATCCATTGAGCACAGAACCAGGACCAGCGGTCCACCCGAGAGCAAACTTGTGGACAGGAGCTGTTCCACGCCGAAGGACCCTGGGTGGTCCGCCTGTCCCTCCAACGCGCCTCGTGAACTGGGCACTGGGCAGTGGCCGTAAACCCAATGCCACCCCCCTCCACCACAGACCAACTTACCCCGCCAATCCTCCTCCACCCCCAGGAGAACAGGAAGCCCCCCACAACTCGAAGGCCCCGTGATGCGGCCAGTCCCTCCCCAGCCCATGAACGGGAGAATTTCCGTTATTTGTTGGGAAAGCGGATAGCGGCACCTGCCAAGAGAATGATGGAAACCTAAGGAGCCCCCATGGGAGGGGAGCCCCCACGCTATCTATCCAATCGCTCAATTTGACAAACAAACATTTACACTCACATTTACAATAAATCCCATGTAAAATTTAGTCTTCAATGAACTTAAGAAGACCTTGGGAATGAGTGGCGAGTTACAGCGTGGACTGGTTGCCAAGCCATTTAAAGGGCAGATATAGAAAAACAACCATTCAGACTCTCATTCCTCAATGAACCTAACGTGTGTGTGTGTGGGGGGGGGGGGGGGGAGTCCCCAAAGAAAATCGACTCAAGCACTGTAAGCTCCATGCTGCTGAGATTCGAACCCAGAACATCTCAATCGTGAGGCAAATGGAATAACCACTATCTCGCCATGCTGTCCTGGAAGCGCACAATTGTCAACAATCTCTGGTTAGATGAAGAAGTGGTTGATGACGTAAGGGATCGAGTTCAACTCCTGGTTGATTGAAGAAATGATTGTTGAAGAGGTGTTGTTTGCGTCGGGAGGATTTGTCATAATGAAAGACATCCTTTCCTCCTTTCTGTTCACGGCCATCATTTAATTTGTCGCGCTTACATAAACGCATTGGACATTCCAGCGTATTATTCATTGTTCCTGGCGTCCAGACTCAGTCTGTTCCATTGCCTCTCTCGCCCCTCCTTTCCCCCCTCCCGACCTCCACCACTTTGTGGCTTTCGGCCCGTTTCCTCCGTCGTACGTGCTCGGGGTGCAGATGCAGTCATTCCTTTGTGGTTACACAGTTCTCTTGCTTTGATCGTAGCCTTGGAAGAAAAGTTATTTTCTTTTTCTCAATTTTGGGGGCTGAATTTTTACAAGATAAATGTCATTAGTCGTCATTCTGTTTGCACACTTTTTCCACTGATGCCTTTTGACATAGTAGCCGCTGTTCACATGCTCTTACGTACATGGCTGTTTTTCTCAATCCGTCTAAACCTATTTACACATGTAGACTGATTTAACTTCTCTTTAGCAACACAAACTGCATGTGTGTTCTATTTGTGAGATTTTCATAATTTGTTATTCTTTCAATTTTGTGCCTTGAAATATTATCTGAATATTTATTGTTTTATTGACATTATATAATTGACTTGGCCTGGGAGGAATAAGAATTTGTACAGTAAGTAGAAATTTGCCCATAAATGTGGTTGAAGGTTTGCTGGTGGCCGGTGGCTCTGTAGACGCGCAATGGCAGCCATGTTTCCACGGCTCTGGATGTGCAAGTAGCTTTACCACCACAAGGTTGTGATTGTCGAGTGTCTTTAAGTATCATGTAAAGCACCAGATAAATGGTAATGCATGATTATTATTAGTATCAAATGAATATTGTCAAATTCAGTCATTTATCAATACTGTACTCCAGCCATTCATTTTCTGAGCCGCATATCCTCACAAGGGGAGCATGCTGGAGCTTATCTATCCCAGGTATCTTTGGGAAGGTGGTGGGATACACAAACCACCATTTGCACTCAAATTCAGATATATGGGCAATTTGGAGTCTTCTATTAACCTACCATGCATGTAAATGGTGTCAAACAATGAATTAACAAAAGACTAACACACAGGGTTAGACACCTGCGACCGTATTTAGGATAAGTAGTTTTGAAAATATTTGAGTTGTCCTGGCCGAATCCTGCCTCTCACTGGCCTATAGAAGCTAATGCAGTATTTCACAGCAACCACAAAGTTGATGTTCTTTCCACGACAAGCTATAAAAAGCAAGTTATATGCTGTGGGTTTAATGTTCACACCGTTGTTTTGTGTACCTGCAGTGACATCACCTACAGCATTCTGTTTGAAGCTGTCACCACCCTTCTGGTGTTCTTCTCCTACCAGTTGTTCTGCAAGGACATCCTCAGAGATGGTTTGATCTACCGGCATGTCATGAAGGGACGATGGTGAGCTCACACAGATGCGCACACATTTTCCAGAATGCTTGTCAACGTGTGATTTACATTGTTTCCTTTAAAAATAATGAAAAACGAAAAGGAAAACAACATTGTAACCACTGGAGCTGTTACGAAAACATTTGCACTACTTTCAGAAATTGCAATTTCTGGTTCTGTGTTTTTCATCACAGCTTTCCTTACATTAGGGTTACAGAGTGTCGTGTTGAAGTTGTGCAAAGGTTTTCACTTGGTTTCTGCAATGGGCCATCCACATTCTGGCGATTACACTCCTCCATTCGGTCGTTGGACTGTCGCGAGCCTTTGTCTGGTTGTCTGCGCTGCCAGACATTTTCATTACGCACATCACAAACAATGACTTCTTGTGTTATTCTTTTAGTGTCTTAAAAACAGGGAAGTGTCCATCGCCCCGCCGTCTCCTCTGTGACCTTTCCCTCGCTGTCTGGGAGATGAGTGCTAAGTCTGAATTTTGAGGGATGACATCCATTGCATAAGTTTCTGACCCAAATTCCCAGCTCATTCCTGTCTTACATACTCACGCTCCCAAAATATACAAAGAAAAGAAACAGCACCCAGTATTGCAAAAAGATAGCTGATCTTTCATAAATATTTTAGTTGTATTGATCAAATAGTACTTTTCTTTTTTTTTCCCCCAGTTTGTCACTGACTAGTCGTCTGGTGAAGACACTGCTCTATAACTTCATCAGGCAGGAAAAATGTCCGCCCCCAGCAACACACATCTTTGAGCCCAAAGCAGAGAGCGGCCTTCTTTATGGCCTGGCATCTGGCGTTGCAAGTAAGAAAACACAAAAAGCACAAACACCTGTTTACACTAAAATAGCATGAAATTCACCTAAACATATGTCAGAATTTTGTCCTAGGAAATTGAGGCATAAGTTTGAAAAATGTTTCATTTTTCTTTCAAAATTGTTCAGAGACTGAGTTGTTTGTAAACCAAATAATTTGTAAACAGATCTTCTACTGTATTTTCCCCTTTGCCAGAAGTGTTTTTCTTTTCTAAATTCTTTCAATCATAATCAAGTTCACTTGTTGCGATTACGTTTTCCTAACCTCATATTTGATTTGTTGAAATGTAGCTCGATCACCAATTATGTACATCATTTTTTGGGCCTCTTATCTAACAGCATGTTTTTTATCCATTCCTGTGATCAGTGGTCATGTATTAACATTAAACATTAACTGCTTTCTAATGTAATTATTTTGCTCGGTTCTTTTTAAGTAGTTCTTGTAGCAACAGTAAAATAACAGTAGTACTGACTCGAAAAACTGCAAGTGTAGTTAATTCTTCTATTCTTTTGTCTTTCATCTGACGCCCAAGCCATAAATGATTAGAGGAAAGAATGTGCACGCTGTGAGGGCATGCAAAGAAGTGCGGATGAGAGCGTGGATGAAAGCGATGGGTCAAAAATGAGCAGCACAGCCTGCATGTGTCTGTGGGCACCAGTCTGGTTGTTGTGTACTGAATGCATGTCTGTCTTGTGTGAAAGCCTGTGAGCATAGATGTGCACCCACGGGTTTCCCCCCACAGATAAGCACTCTTTGTGAAGTCTGGTGGCAGATTACATCCACTGAGGCATCCGCATTCACTGGCTTTTGTGCGTGCGTGTGCATCTGTGTGCGTGTGTGTGTCAGTGGCCACAGACTGGCCTTATGATGAGTTATGGTGCCCTGTCCTCTTTCGTAATCCCCTATAGGCCGTCTGTCTGCAAACGCCTCCCTTGTACACATATGCACATCAACAAAAACTCAGGGAGACTCTTAATAATTAAGTCATTACAAGGACACAACACTTGTTTTATTCGGCCCAAGTGTGCGCATTCCATTTCCGTGTGGAAAATGTGTTTTTTGTAACATAAACAACAGAAATGCTTTAAAGCAAAGCATATGCTTTAAAGCAAAGACTCCTAAAGGCGAATTTTTCTACATTTAGACATTTTATTCACAGTGCCATGTTTTTAAGAGATCTTTTTTCTCCCCCGTTTTTCTTTTCTGTGCTGCCATGTATGCATCAAGGGAAAATGTGGGCCTTTGAACATGCCATGTTCTCATGTGTACGAGATTATCAGAACAGCGTGTTGGCATCCTCTCTCGACAGCACCAGACACATCCCAAGTCTCTGGCATGTCTTCTTTCATCTTTGTTTTATACACCATACTTGCTAATCAGACCCAAGATGAGGTGTATAAAAAGTGTCTCCCTTTACGAAGATGATGATGCTTGGTTTTGGTCGCAATGTACATGTATTTATTACCTTGTTCTTTGTAGTTTAAAGCATATCTTATTTGCAGACTGAGATGTCTAAATAATAACCAACCGACCAACAAAATGACCAAGTCACTGTCCAATTAGGTGGCTCTGATATGCACATTTGTGCGTGCTTATTAAGATTTAAAAAAAAAAAAAAACAACGAAATCCAATATTTTCCATTGGCACAAAGAAAGACAGCGGTGCAAAGGAAAAAGGAAAGTTGCGTGAACCACAGTGGATTTCAGGAAGGTGATAATCGTTAAGCATGATAATCGGGTGCGTCTTTGTTACAATGCTTCTTAACTAGTATCACTAAGTACGACTAAGTCAACTATTTTGAATTTCTTAAAGAATAAAAATGTAATCAAAGGCAACTAGTGTTTCCAAAGTAGCATCTCAAAGAAAGGTTACAGATAATACAAGAAATGGCAAAGCTACTGGAGAATTACCATGTCAAATTATGGTGACTTTGCCGTAACACTTGCTCCATGCCTCTTGACTCCTTGACTTGACTAAATGATGAAGTTGCTTTGAGTTTATGCATTTTTTATTGCTCAAATACAGCGTGTATATGTTTTTACATATATATGAATTAAAATGGGAATTTACTCTTTGGTGATTGGGAATGGATTAAACTCATTGACATGATTTCCTATGGGAAAATTTTTTTCGGCCGTTGAAGAAAACTGGATTTCGAGCACGTCACAAGAACAAATTATGTTTGAACTCAGAGGTTCCACTGTATATAAATACTATAAAAAAAATAAACTGGCTTTTAGATTCCGATATACCGTGCAGGACAGCAACGCGGAATAAATGTCTTTCTCAGAGCTGATCAATCATCACTGATCAGATTGGCGAATTATGACCTCAAAAAAGATCAGCCGATAAGCAAAAAATGCCAATTATCAGCCAACCAAATCGGCGTAAAGTACCCTGGCAGAAGTTTCAATGTGCACCATCCATCCATCCATCCATCCATTTTCTGAGTCGCTTATCCTGACAAAGGTCATGGGAGTGTTGAAGCGTATCCGAGCTGTCTTCGTGCAGGAGGTGGGATACATCCCGAACTGGTTGCCAGCCAATCACAGGGCGCAGAAACAAACCAGTCACACTCACAATCACACCTACAGGCAATTTAGAGTCTTCAATTAACCTCCCATGCATGCCATTATTAAGACAAACACATTTATTTTATCTTTAATGGAATAGAAATTTAACTACAACGCATTTGAGAATAGCGTAGCAGTTTCTTATTTCAGTTTGTCAGCCATGTGACTTTCTCAATACCTTGCTCTCAACTTCCCCTTCCTCTTTTCACCTTTTTTCGTCCCCCAACGGGCAACGGGCCATAGACAAATCAATCACAGCAGTTATTTAGGGATAACAATTAGCTGCAGCTAAGGTGACGTGTAGAATAAAACTCAGTGAATGCGTGTGTGAGAGTGCAGGAAATGTTGCAGCCTGACTGGCTTCAGTGACAGAGTCGGGCCAGTCACAGTGGTGCCAGTAATGTTGTGAACGAGGCTGCGTCACACATTGGCGCCGTCTCTCTTGAGATCTTGTTTTCTCCCAGAAAGAGTGTGCATGTGCGTGCACGCCTGCATGAATGTGTAACAATTTTGGCTCTGTGGTGTAGTCTTCCTCCTCCCTTACAGCCATTACACACGAATATTCACTGACCACTTAAGTTCTTGAGCCACAATTCTATGAATATAGCATCAGCTAGGCCTTACCCACGGTGAGACAGCATCATAGTTCTTTGGGGATTTTTTTTATTGCTTCAAGTCATTGAGAAGTGACTGAAGTCCACTTTGAATTAATTATTTCCCCCCCACCCCCCAATATTTAGAAAGTGGAAAAGGAATTTACCATCTAGCGTGACAATGAGTCCAAATGGGTTCAACCGATAAATGTAATCTTTTGGAATTGGCTCAGACTGGATTCTCAGAGAAATGGGATATTGCTTTGAGAAATGAATGGCTGCATTTTGAAATACTCATATGTACAAGTGTGGTCTAGCTTTTTGTATGGTTGTGGTACAACTGTCAAAGGTGGAAAATTTCCAGCTCTGCTCAACTTCACCAGCATTCCATGTCAATGCCATTTTATACAGACCAGTAACACCAGGGATACCTTATTAAACTAAAAAAAAAAAAAAATCCCTGGATGCAAAATTGCCATCCAAAAGGAAATAAGAATGATCCACACTTAATTTATTACAACAACAAGACTTTAAAACCAAACCTCAGATAGTATTCCTTTTGTGTTGATAATGAACAAACTATGCATTATTCAGTCAGTAGAAGCCTTCCCCTCTTATCTTCACCACTAGATGGCAACCTGTCAACTTGCCTGAACTATTAGGCTCGACCAACAGCAGACTGGCTATCAGACCGAACACACACACACACACACACACACACACACACGCACACACACACACACACACACACACACGCACGTTTGCATCATCACAGTTACCCTGTGGCTAGACGTCCAGGAGCCAGAGGGCGGTCATCCGTGTGCCTTGATGCTCATGCTTCTCATGACGCCTCAGTGCGCCGGGACTTGATTTAAAAAAAAAAAATCTCAACACATCCCCCCACCACCAGCAAGAACAAAAAAATAACAGACTGAAGTAGCTTCAGTAGTTTTTGTTCTCTGGCGCCGTCTATGTTGTTTCACATCGGAAGCACTGTTAAAGGGTCACCCATGATTCCATTCCATTGTGCCCATTTTGGTCTCGATTACATCGTCTGGCGGCTCATTTCCTTTTGCATTCATTCTTTCATCAAGCATGAATCAACTTGACTTTAATATACAGCAGGGTTGGCACTTGAGATCTATAGATTAGAGAGATATGACAGAATATTAGGTGCACCTTTAATTTACTGCTCGGTGGCGCCACAATTTACAGCCTGTTTTTGATGCTCTCCACTTGAACCGTGAAGCAAAGCAGGCATACCTAATAAAACGTTCCTTGCAAGAGACTTGTTCTGCTGTATTTCGACCACTGCAACTTTATCTCAGAACTCAGACCCTTAATAGTACCGATGTGAGTTTTAATCATGATAACTGTTGTCTAAACTTAGTTCAGGAGTTATTTATTGGGCCTCCAGTACTCAACATACCTGATTGGAACCCTTTAAGGTGGGTGCACACCTACTGTCATACGGGCCATATCTGAGCAATTTCTCTTCCTTGCAATAAAAGTCAGCAAAGGTCTGATTGTAAGATGTCAAAAGATAAAACTGACTGATTATCATGTGCTGTGGGGGGTGCCTTACTGTTAAATTTTTGGATTTTTTTTTTTCTTCCCTTGGCAGACTGTTCAGAAAATAGTTGGGGCCTAATTGTTGAACCTGTTGCCTATTTACATTTGGGAATGACAATGATGAAGTGATTTGGAACATTACCCAATAAAGAAGCGATAATAGACAGAAATTTAAGTTTTGTCTTGTCTTACAAGTTATTCAACGTAATAAAAAGAATATGAACCTAAAATTGAGCCACATGATATTAAAACAACATCATAACTTCTATTTCATCCTCTGGTTTTCCAGCAATCTGCATTCCCTATCGAACTATGCTTACTGTCACAGATCAGTTTTGGCACTACAACAGTCTCACAGTAGTGCGTGAAGATATTGTTTTGTGTATGGTCCACTGTGTGCTGGTCATCTCAAGTTCACCACACACTAATAGCAGTAAACGCATGCTCACGTGTGATGGTATTGCATTAAAAAAACAATTTTTTTAAATACTTAATATGTAAAAAATCAGAATGTGTGTGCTGTTCTATACCCAGTAACCAATTATAAAATCAATAGTAATAGTTCCTGGAACTATAGGTAGCGATGCAACTATGGTTGGAAAGGTTAACTGGTAGTCGTGTGGATGCCAGCGCAAAAATGCTGGTTTTGTTTAGTAATGTTATGCAACTGGCTTATTTTATATTTTAGTGGGTTTCTCCTTCCTGTTTTTGCTCCCGTTCTCGTTCAGTTGGTCGGTATCCAAGCCAGATTCGGTCTTGTAAACAAGGGACATTTTTGGATATTCTGTCTGGTGTTGTCAATTTGAGTCCATTTGAGCTGTTCAAAAAGACAAAGCTGAGAGCAGAGGAGACTGCTATGTTGACTGATTGGTGGTGTGCCATATGCTTGTTGATTGTAATGAAAAGGGAGAGAGGGTCTCCACTGTATTTGTAACATTATTTGTATATCCTCAGGTGGTTTATG
Source organism: Syngnathoides biaculeatus (assembly GCF_019802595.1). Classification (NCBI taxonomy): domain Eukaryota; kingdom Metazoa; phylum Chordata; class Actinopteri; order Syngnathiformes; family Syngnathidae; genus Syngnathoides; species Syngnathoides biaculeatus. Next base: position 10,527,142 of record NC_084656.1, on the reverse strand, counting down.
GAGTGTTTTCACCTTGGGTGGAGGAGGCAGCAAAGCAGGGGTGGACCTGGAGAACAACCCTTTACCGTTATCCAATCAGAGCCTCCTGTTACTGCTGGTCCTAGCCAATTTGACTGACGGACCTGACTGTCCAAACCCCTACCGCCAGGCGATTACCGGTTTCAGAAACACACAAGGTAATGTGCGAGTCGGGGCAGGGGTTGGTTTATCGGCAGCCATTTTGTTTTTGTAATCCTAATTTTCATAGTGTAAAGCAGGGCAGGACAGTGAGTGAACTGTTGATTTTAACTCATTCATGGGCAGGGTGGAAATTTTTGGCCAAATTATAGCTTCAGATTAAAACACTTAAATATTTTGATATACTGAAGGATATGATGCGTGAAAATCATGATGTCCCAAAAATGGGACGCTGCCCACGAATGGATTTTAAACAAGTTTACAAACATTTCAATAAAAACCCTAATAATGAATGTTTCAAAACTCATCGCAAAACGTTTGTGAAATTTCAAGTCAGTATTTTTTAACCCCAAAATAATCTCTGTGCACCATATAACCTAAATTCATTTAGCAAGTTTAAAAAATCCTTCTGCCTTCCCCCTCCACCCTCTTATTTCTGTGAATTGTATTTTTTTATTTTTTTTTTTGGGTCACCCCCTGAAGTCCATTGGTGCGCCTGAAGGGAGATTTATATTTTCATTTTAAGTGTAAAATTTAAACATTTTATTGAAAAAAAAAAAAAAAAAAAAAGAAACTTTGTTAGCTCATATGATTCGCAATCTGATTTGTTTGTATTTATTTGAGATCCTGGTATCCTGACGGACAGAAAGCTGCCAAAGAGTAGTGTATGATGGACCTCTTAATTTTTTTGCCTTCACCCAAATCGGTGGAAATGGAGTCCTGTGTAGAACCGGTATCAGAAGGTGATTTTATGATTTTCTCGCTTTGATCAATCCTTCTCTCTGGGCTGTGTAGACACATCATCCATTTCCACGGAGCAAGTACACACGTTCCAGATCAATTTCAACAGCCTGTACACCGCACTGTGCGAGCAGCAGTGCTCTGACCAGGCCACGCTCCTGCTCTACACGCTGCTCCACCAGAATGCCAACATGAGGACTTACATGCTCTCCAGAACAGACATGGATAATCTGGTGGGTCGCGTCAGGGCAAATGTTTCCACAAATAGTGGTCGCTGGTGTTTAGTTGCTCAACTGCGAATATAACATAATTAATAATTTGGGGGAGGCATCCATTTTAAATGAAAAAAAAGAGTTGATGAACAAAACATAAATATTGACGCTCACAACACTGGAATAATCACGTTTACACAACTATTGGACACTGGCTCCATCTGTTTTAAGATCATCTGTACTACTGTTTCGGGAACTCTATTACAGCATGTATTAACCTGCTGCTTTGGTTAGCAACAGATTTCAAATGGGTTCAGTATCTGATGAGAATTTAGAAATATTCTTTGTCTTTTGTATCAAAATACAATTATTACAGAGGCAAGCAGAAAAAATGCAAGAACCAAAGTCAACTTGGAAGGCGGCACTGTTTACTTACTTCTATAGGGACTTCAGTTTTGACTAACAATAAATTACAAATGGGCTCAGCAGTTAGTTAGCTATTATAAAGGTTTCTTGTCTTTTCAATGAAATTGTAATTATTACAGAGACATGCAGAATAACTGCCATAAACTGCCATAACCAGGGCAGACTCGACTGCTGTTTGTGGTGAGTATATGATACTGTTTGGATTTCTCAAATGTATGTGGGGATGTTTTGGTTAGAAACAGAGTGAGTCAATCAAAACTTTTATTTATTGTCTTTGTTGAGGCAGAATAATGCCACGCTTATGTTCCAACAGGTGTTGCCCATCCTGGAGATCCTTTATCATGTTGAGGAGAGAAACTCCCACCATGTCTATATGGCGCTCATCATCCTCCTCATCCTCACAGAAGATGATGCCTTCAACCGCTCCGTCCATGAAGTGGTGAGTCAGACGTGCAGTTGCATACAGCCAAGAAGTGCGCACTTGTTCATTGTTTCTTTTCAATTCCTCCCAATCGTTGCAGGTCTTAAAGAACGTAACGTGGTACACAGAGAGGTCGTTGACCGAGATCTCCCTAGGGAGCTTGCTCATCCTGGTGGTGATCCGAACTATTCAGTTTAACATGACCCGCATGAGGGTAAAGCTATAGTTCTGTCACTGAAGAATCATCCACATACTGATGATGTTGTTTGATAAACCTATGGTACCTCCTCCTCTAGGACAAATACCTCCACACCAACTGTTTGGCCGCACTTGCTAACATGTCTGCCCAGTTCCGATGTCTCCACCAGTACGCTGCCCAGCGTATCATCAGGTAATAATCCTCCTGTGTAGCAGCTTCTTGTGTCAGCTACCTGGATGGATCAGGCGATACATGAATAGGATAGGATGTCATGCAAATGCCAATTTTTCATCATAATTTGGTGAACAGCTCTTTGCCAGATATGGACAAAGGTTACAAAACTCTGTCAACCAGAAGTAATTGTCAAATTGGCTTTTTCTGGACTCTCATATGAGAAAACCAAGATGTTATTTTGAAATAAATTGACACTTTTATACTAAACGCTCTCAGAGCGACTGACTCAGGTCAAATAGTGTGGAGTGCAGAGTCCAAGGCAAACATGGTGAAGCAGCACTTAGCTATTATGCTTAAAAAAACAGACTAAGTTGCCAACAGAGGTGATGTTTGAAGAAAAAAAAAAAAAAAAAAAAACAAAACAAAGGTTTAGCCAAACAGCATGAAAGATGATGGAAGTGGCTTGGTAGCCAACAGACTAAGTACTATAGCTAGTTAGGCTAGCATGAAAGGCGGCATCTCGGTCCAATCCACAAGGATTTGTGCCAAAGACGAGTGAAAAATAGACCTGGGATTCTATTAAAACTTTACTCGGCAGAGAAGTGGCAGCTAAAACATATGTGAAAACATGCCAGCATCCTCTACTGCCAGTTCAACAGTTTTCAAATAATCAAATTGGATTTTTATTGGTTGGACTATTATTTCGGAACGGCACAAGAAGTCTCATTTGTTTATGATTCATTTGTCATTCATTCGACATAACGAATGACGAATGGGGTTTTAGTTTGTGTGTCAAACCAGTAGTAATTCGCAATGATTACATCCGTGCTGCACTAGCTGGGCTCAACAATTGTGTGTGACGTACACATGCTTCTGCAAAGTTGTAGCATTGTTGCGCTTACGTTAACCTTTACTGATTTTTCATTCAATGTTAGTGTTACATGAAGTGCTGGGCATTTAAAGTCACTCTTGTCCCACAATAACTCAAAAACACATACTCTTGGAGCAATATTTATATTGCATAGATTTCATATATTGAGGCTGACCCACAAGCGACCAGCGAAGCATAACAGTCACGATTTTTGACATGTTATGGCTGTCCATATTCTCCAGGCATGACCAATCAACTCACAGTTCATTGAACTGTTATTTATTTGTACCTGTTGTATTGATTGTAAATGAATTACTGTAGTTATGCTTGAAGACTGAGTGAGGCACAAGGATGGTGTAATAGAAAGTCGACTGTTTTTGTGTTACTGTCTCTGATAAAGCATTAGTGTAACAACAGAGCTAAACTAATAACCTATACATCGATATTATCAACAGTAGGGGTTTATACCATATATATCGTACTATGATAGATATCATATGGCACATCACAACAGGATATTTGACAATAGAAATATACTATACAATAGATGGATGTGGTTATACAGTATATGGTAGTTGATGGAAAAATAAAATAAAATTGATTTAATACGGTGATAGATACAGGATCCAATACATATATGGTCTACAAAACTAATACAAATGATGAGTGAATCTGTAATTGTAAAAAAATAACCTTTTTTTACAATTACAATTTTTGCAAACAAACACAGCCATGTAATTTTAATAATTGATTTTGAATCGGCACAACACATCCAGTCTTACACTTAAATTTTTAGTATGTGTGTGTTCGTGTGTGTGCCTGGAGAAAAGAACATAACATAAATTATTGAGTTTGTAGTGCAGTTGTGTTCAGAGGAGAACATTATGTAACATGCAGTTGAGATTGGTGAGGACCCACACACACGTTGAGCCATTCACTTCTGATTGTCAACTTCCTACCGAACAGGAAAGTGCGCTTCTTCCCCTCGTAGACGCACGCGTGCATCATCACGCACGCAGGCACCAGCATCCTTGATCTGTATTCTGCCTATCTGTGACACTTTTGGAGAGGGGGAAAAAAAACGTCTGCCGACGTTGTTTGTCCCGCCACGGCGTCCGCAGTGATAACCACGATGAACTAAATGTACTGTCTGGTCAGATAAAAGGGGTTTTCCTGGCTAGAATTTCCAAACAGCCCGACAGTAAGACAAACCGTAGACCCCGGCTTCCTTTTAATGGACTCCCAGACAAGGACCATAGCGGGTGTTGTTTATTTACACACCGCCGCATGAATTTCCTGCTGACAGCACACCCCACGCCATAATTTCCTTTTATTTACTGTTCATCCTCTTTTGCCACAGATAACACATTCTCCCATTACACAGTCCCTTGCTGCATTAAATCACTTCCACAGTCTCTCTCTTTCTGTCTCTCGGTAGATTCATTCACTTGGTGCTCTCGTCTACACACGTTGGATGTGAGTCATCAATGCACCAAACAGCACATTTCCATTTATCATAAAAATAACCTCATTGGGATTCATGGGGAAATTGATCCCTCCCATTGGGCTGGTGGAAACATGTTTTTCAAATGTGCCACATTAGAGATTTTAAATTCCATTTATTTGTGTTTAAGAAAAAATTAAGAGCAACATGGCCAAGAGCTGAACTCCACCAAGGTCAAGCAATCCTAATTCTTAGTAGAAAAAGTCGCATATTCTGTTATGTCTTGTCACTAGGGCTCATTTTACTGTAGCAGGAAAAGCTGTGTTTTTTGAGCTTTTTTTCTGAGACACTGTTTGGTTCAAACTTTGCGAAATGGGCAAACAGTATGCGATGCTGGGCCAATTGTGTGAAGTCTCACCTGTACAATTGGGCATTTTTTTTTGCCTTTTTCTGTGCCGCTGTATCAGCGAGCCTGACATTGAAAGGGGTGCTGAAATCAACCTGACACTTTTCCACCTTCGGATGTAGTATTGCGATCTCTAATTAGAGGCAGGATTCCCCCCCATTTATAACATGATTCCCCAATGTTGGGACAGGAGTGTGACACATCATTCTGGCTTGTAAAAACTGTCATTTTCCCACCTTCTTGTCATTATTCTGTATAAACTGCAGTGACACATAATACAGCGACAAAGACAACCTGGAAAGTTTCTGTCTTCAAAAGTAGGCCTAACAAAGGCAGGGTATGCAGCCTGTGCTTATTGATAATCTACAGTACAGGCACAGCGAGATGAGTACGAAAAGCCAAGGTGTTTTTTATTTTTTTACCTGCTGCTGTTTTTTTTTTTTTCAACATAAACATTGCAAATGGAAGGCAGGGGACAAAGTTGACTCGGATTTTTTTTTTTTTTTTCTTTAAAGAGGTAGCATTACTGCTGCAACTAAGGCAGGACACTGCAATGCCGGTACACGAATTTGAAATGTGAGTCTTGATCTCTAAAAACCCTGATTAGAAGCAACCGTTTGAGCTAATACAGCCATGAGTCTTCATCTGAATGATGCAGCAGGTTTTTCCATACCTGGATTTGGGGATCCTCTGCAATTCCTCCTTGCAGATCATCTCCAGTTCAGTCATTTTGGATGGTGAATATTGGTGGACGGACTTTTTCGGGTCTCTCCAAGATCCTCAATTGGGTTTCAGTCAGGGATCTGGTTGGGCCATCCAAGAACAGTCATGGAGTTGTTCTGAAGCTACTCCTTTGTTATTTTTATTGTGTACTTTGAGTTCTTGTCTTGTTCTATACATGACTTTCTTTTTCCCACCTCCCAACTGGATCTCTGGAGCTCAACCACAGTGATCTTCTACTTTACCTATTTCACCAAGGCTCCTCTCCCACCAATTTCTCAGTTTGACTGGACTGCCAGCTTTAGGAAGCGTCCTAGTCATCCCAAATGTCTTCCATTTAAAGATAATGGAGGCCACCCTAAATCTGCAAAAAAAAATGTTTTTTTTCCTGTCAACATAGGGTGTTGTGTGTACATTGTGGAAAAATGAACTTAAATGATTTCAGCAAATGGCAGCAATATAACAAAAAGTGAAAAGGTGTCTACATAATTCCTGTATCCATTGTACAAAGGATGGGCTGTGTGTATGTGTATGCATGCAAGTACAACAGAAAGCCTGTTGACACACGGAAACATTGGACAGCGAAGCGGTCTGTCATTACTTTCGCTCTCATGAATGATTGGTGCCTTAGAGCGGCTGTGTGGAAGTCCGGCCGTGTCCCTCATTTCCATGACAGTCGCTCACACACAGCGTTATTGTGCGCCAGGGTCAAAGCTGGAGCTCAAACATCCTAATAGTACAACAAGTCCTCCTGGCTTAACAGGCGCTCAGACAACGCTGCTCAAATACCTGTTTTATTTAATTAAAGAGTGCCCATGAGTCTTGAGTCATGAGGGTTTTTTTTCTCGGGTGCGACATGACAGATGAACAGGTGTAGCTGTTAAAGGCCTTCTCTGTATTTCCTGGTCCTTCAGTTTGAAGCTTTACACAATGTTCATTTTATATATATATATGCATAAAATGGGTTTATTTTTATTGTAAAACATTGCCATTTTATCAAGTATTTCCTGGTTGCTGGAAAGGATTATTAATTACTTTACAGTTCATATGCAATTGATTTCATATCAGTAAATTGAGTGACAAGCTTGTATAGGAAACAATTTGAACTCATAAGTCAAAGTTCCACTTTAAATGTAAATAGGGTTGTTGACCATGTCATCTCACATATGAGGTGTCTGTCTGTCCATCTGTCCAAGGTCCCCGGAGCACATTCCAATACTCCTGATTTACATTCATGTGTAGCCATCACAAGCAAACATTCAACTCCTCTCACGCACAGACACTCATATGAAAACACCAATGAGTTGAGGACAAAGCTGTTAGTATCTCTGTCAAGTGGAAGGCTGATAAACTTAGAGTTGCTGCGGAATAAAATGAATAAATACCACGCTGTTGTTATTGTGAATGGTATTTGTCAGCGCTTCACTTAACGCTTTGTGCTTCCTTTGTGTGTGTGTGTTTTTTTGTGTGTCTACTGCAGTCTATTTGCTTTGCTTTCCAAGAAGCACAACAAGGTACTGGAGCAGGCAACGCAGAGTCTGAGAGGCAGAGAGGAGGACAACATGGTCCTACCCGACTATGTGAGAAAAGCACACACTTTGTGGTTGCTAAACCATGATGCACACACACAGATTTTTAAATTTGGAGTGCACGGCACGATTATGCTTAATTCTCCCAGTGTATTTTCTGAACATGACCAATTCAACACATATTTATACTGACTACCCCAAATCCCTTCCTCCAAACCACATCTGTTGTCTTACAAAGATTGACCAGTGAGAGAAACAGTTGTGTGAAAGTGTTGGCCTCCTTCCTGATTTCAGATTTTTTTTTTTTTTGAACGTTTGTCACACGTGTTTCCCGTCATCATTCAAATGCATTTGTTAAAAACAACAGAAGTAAACACAAAATCTTCTTCTTCTTCTTTTCCTTTCGGCTTGTCCCGTTAGGGGTCGCCACAGCGTGTCATCTTTTGCCATCTTAGCCTATCTCCTGCATCTTCCCCTCTAACCCCAACTGCCCTCATGTCTTCCCTCACCACATCCATAAACCTTCTCTTTGGTCTTCCTCTCGCTCTTTTGCCTGGGAGCTCCATCCTCAGCATCCTTCTACCAATATACTCACTCTCTCGCCTCTGGACATGTCCAAACCATCGAAGTCTGCTCTCTCAAATCTTGTCTCCAAAACATCCAACTTTGGCTGTCCCTCTAATGAGCTAATTTCTAATCCTATCCAACCTGGTCACTCCGAGGGAGAACCTCAACATCTTCATTTCTGCCACCTCCATTTCTGCTTCCTGTTGTTTCTTCAATGCCACCGTCTCTAATCCGTACATCATGGACGGCCTCACCACTGTTTTGTAAACTTTGCCCTTCATCCTAGCAGAGACTCTTCTGTCACATAACACACCAGACACCTTTCGCCAGCTGTTCCAACCTGCTTGAATCAGTTTCTTCACTTCCTTACCACACTCACCATTGCTCTGGATTGTTGACCCTAAATATTTGAAGTCGTCCACCCACCCTCGCTATCTCTTCTCCCTGTAGCCTCACTCTTCCCCCTCCACTTTTCTCATTCACGCACATATATTCTGTTTTACTTTGGCTAATCTTCATTCCTCTCCTTTCCAGTGCATGGCTCCATCTTTCTAATTGTTCCTCTGCATGCTCCCTGCTTTCACTGCATATCACAATATCATCTGCGAACATCATGGTCCAAGGGGATTCCAGTCTAACCTCATCTGTCAGCCTATCCATTACCACTGCAAACAGGAAGGGGCTCAGAGCGGATCCCTGATGCAGTCCCACCTCCACCTTAAATTCCTCTGTCACACCTAAGGCACACCTCACCATTGTTCTGCTGCCATCATACATGTCCTGTACTATTTTAACATACTTCTCTGCCACACCAGACTTACGCATGCAGTACCACAGTTCCTCTCTTGGTACTTTGTCATAGGCTTTCTCTAGATCCACAAAGACACAATGTAGCTCCTTCTGACTTTCTCTGTACTTTTCCACGACCATCCTCAAGGCAAATAATGCATCTGTGGTACTCTTTCTAGGCATGAAACCATACTGTTGCTCGCAGATACTTACTTCTGTCCTGAGTCTAGCCTCCACTACTCTTTCCCATAACTTCATTGTGTGGCTCATCAACTTTATTCCTCTATAGTTCCCACAGCTCTGAACATCCCCTTTGTTCTTAAAAATGGGAACTAGAACACTTTTCCTCCATTCTTCAGGCATCTTTTCGCCCGCTAGTATTCTGTTGAATAAGTTGGTTAAAAACTCCACAGCCATCTCTCCAAATTGCTTCCATACCTCTACCGGTATGTCATCAGGACCAACTGCCTCTCCATTTTTCATCCTTCGTAGTGCCTTTCTGACTTCCCCCTTAGTAATCATTTCCACTTCCTGGTCCTTCACTCTTGCCTCTTCAACTCTTCCTTCTCTCTCATTTTCTTCATTCATCAACTTCTCAAAGTATTCTTTCCATCTATTTAGCACACTACTGCCACCAGTCAACACATTTCCATCTCTATCCATAATCACCCTTACCTGCTGCACATCCTTCCCATCTCTATCCCTCTGTCTGGCCAACCTGTGGAGATCCTTTTCTCCTTCTTTCGTGTCCAACCTGGTGTACATGTCTTCATATGCCTCTTGTTTAGCCTTTGCCACCTCTACCTTTGCCCTACGTCGCATCTCGATGTACTCCTTTCGCCTCTCCTCAGTCCTCTCAGTATCCCACTTCTTCTTCGCTTATCTCTTTCCTTGTATGACTCCTTGTATTTTGGGGTTCCACCACCAAGTCTCCTTCTCCCCTTTCCTACCAGATGACACACCAAGTACTCTCCTGGCTGTCTCTCTGATCACCTTGGCTGTCGTCGTCCAGTCTTCCGGGAGCTTCGGTTGTCCATCAAGAGCCTGTCTCACCTCTTTCCGGAAGGCCGCACAACATTCTTCCTTTCTCAGCTTCCACCACATGGTTCTCTGCTCTACCTTTGTCTTCTTAATCTTCCTACCCACCACCAGAGTCATCCTACATACTACCATCCTATGCTGTCGAGCTACACTCTCCCCTACCACTACTTTACAGTCAGTAACCTCCTTCAGATTACATCGTCTGCACAAAATATAATCTACCTGCGTGGTTCTACCTCCGCTCTTGTAGGTCACTATATGTTCCTCCCTCTTCTGGAAATAAGTGTTCACTACAGCCATCTCCAACCTTTTTGCAAAGTCCACCACCATCTGCCCCTCAAAGTTCCTTTCCTGGATGCCGTACTTACCCATCACTTCTTCATCGCCCCCGTTTCCTTTACCAATATGTCCATTACAATCTGCACCAATCACAACTCTCTCGCTGTCTGGGATGCTCAGAACTACTTCATCTAGTTCCTTCCAGAATTTCTCTTTCAACTCAAGGTCACATCCTACCTGTGGGGCATAGCTGCTAACCACATTATACATAACGCCGTCAATTTCAAATTTTAGTCTCATCACTCGATCTGATACTCTTTTCACCTCCAAGACATTCTTAGCCAGCTCTTCCTTTAAAGTAACCCCGACTCCATTTCTCTTCCCATCTACTGCGTGGTAGAATAATTTAAACCCCGCTCCCAAACTTCTAGCCTTACTACCTTTCCACCTGCTCTCTTGGATGCACAGAATATCAACCTTTCTCCTAATCATCATGTCAACCAACTCCTGAGCTTTTCCTGTCATAGTCCCAACATTCAAAGTCCCTACACTCAGTTGTAGGATCTGTGCATTCCTCTTTTTCTTCTGACGCTGGATCCGGTTTCCTCCTCTTCTTTGTCTTCGACCCACAGTAGCTAAATTTCCACCGACGCCCTGCAGGTTAGCAGTGCCGGGGGCGGGCGTTGTTAACCCGGGCCACGACCGATCCGGTATGGGATTCTTAAGAATGCTCATATTTGGTTGGCACAGTTTTTACGCCGGATGCCCTTCCTGACATAACTCTCTGCATTTATCTGGGCTTGGGACCGGCCTACAGATTGCACTGGTTTGTTCCCCCATAGGGCTGCATTAAGTAAACACAAAATGCATTTTTTTTAATTGGATTTTATTTTCAAGGTTGGGGGGAAAAAAAAATCCACACCTACTTGACCCTGTGTGAAAAAGTGATCGCACACCCTGCTAAAACATAACTGTCGTTTGTCATATCCATTGATGACAGCTAAAATATCGTACTTCAGCCCTGGTCAAAAACCACGAAAATGTGTTTGACATGGTGTACTGCAAAATAATTGGTGGAAAATTCTTGACACAATATTTTACATCTGCTTGTTGATACCAGATTACTGACGGTACTGATGTTAGTATTTGATGCTTTTAATGTATTTTGCCTTTAATAATTGCTTGTAACAGTGTATGTTGTAAAAAAGCATTCATATAGAGGAGAAGCAGGCTGGAGTGGGGAAAGAGTGGGGAAGAAGGGTGTGTATGTTGGGGGGCAGGGTGCCTGATGGAGACAGGGCATCTGGAAACAATGTCATTTGGCTGAGTCTAGCCCTGCAGAGAGAACTAATGTTTGTTTAATGTGGGATTGCCTGGACATGTAATAGGTTTCTTTACAAGGGAGGGTCTTTAAGTGGGGAGGATATCAGGGAAAAAAATTGCGGAGTGCAAACATCTGTCGTTTTCCTCTGTTGTCAGTCTTTTCCCTCCATTTTCTTTTTTTTTAATTCCTCTTGATGTAGTCTTCTTTGCCATGCCACAACTATCCGCCCCCTGCCCATATCCCCATCCCTGAATGTGTTGTTTATGCTGCTGTGTCTGGTTAGCATCAGCCAGGCTAGAGTGACAGGCAATGGCCCCTTGAAGCCCCCCAGGGGACAGCCAAAGGCTCCCTGCTTTTCTCTCTCTCTCTCTCTCTCTCTCTCTCTCTCTCTCTCTCTCTCTCTCTCTCTCTCTCTCTCTCCTCTCTCTCTCTCTCTCTCTCTCTCTCTCTCTCTCTCTCTCTCTCTCTCTCTCTCTCTCTCTCTCTCTCTCTCTCTCTCTCTCTCTCTCTCTCTCTCTCTCTCTCTCTCTCCTCTCTCTCTCTGCGGTTGAATTATAGACAGTGACGTGCTGCAAACGTTAAAAGATGTGATTGTGCGCTGCGTTGTATGTCACTGTTTACACTCTCGCCCAGGGGTTGTGCTAATGGTGCTTCTGTCTGTTTGTCTGTTTACTGTAATTATTACTGCCTTTCTGGGAAAAGACACACACAAACACCCATATGAAGGAACACGTACGGAGCCAGAAGCTAGCAGGACCACCCTGTCAGTGTTTATGTGCGGCAGTTGAGTCACGAACTGTGATCTCGTTTTAATAGCCTTGACTAAAGATGTTCATTGGCTTTGTAGTGCTCCTCATCATGTTGAGGGTAATGGTCCAGCCCAAGGACACATCAGGTAATAAACAAATGACTCCTATTCCTCGTCACGTCTTCCAGTAATTTAGCGTTTGATTACCAAGTCTTGTTTCCTCACTACCCATGCTGCGAGTCACTTGTAAATACCCAAAAAGCAGTAGGAGCAGAATATATCACTGTCCAATAAAAGGTCAGCAGAACTGTCAGTGAATTTTCCTTAAACCTTTCAGTGATATCATTCAGAGCCATGTATATTGTGTTAAAATGTCTAATTTGGCCACTTTATGCATGCACACACACCTACACACACACACACACACAGTCTATTTCTTCAGTCTCCTTTCGGGAGATTTTTTTCCAAACCTGCCTAATTAAAACGATCCAAGCCCAAGCAGTGATTCCCTGTCTGCCTCGACACAAGCTGGCCTCTCCTCCTTGACTCCCATGTGTGCTCTTAGTCGGAAGAGAAGCTGGTGCTCCTAGGTCCTAATGACAGTATCTCTGCAAAATTACCATCAGGGCTGACTACATACGGGGTGGGTCCTTATTTGCATTCCTACGGCTCCGATGTCACCTAAATTTCTCTGCAAGTCGTGCCTTAGTCTGTCACTAACCTTGGCTCATATAGTAGTCACAATTGTAGTTAATATTCATATGAAGTACACTTTTAGGCAAAAATATAAAACAAAAAATGTAAGTGGGGCAGTAACAACCTTCTTGTTACCTTATAACCCCATATGTTGGGACCACCTGTATGAAATTGAACATGACAAAAGTTACTCACGATCTCTCATCTGGACGTGTCCAAAACACCAGTCTTCTGTGTCTGACTTTGTCTCCAAAATATCTATCCTTGGACGTCTTTCTGGTGAGCTAATTTCTAATTCTAACCAACCTCATCACTTTTAGGGGGGGGAAAAAAATCTTCATTTCACCGCCTCCGTTTCTGCTTCCATTTGTCAGTTCAGCTTCACTATCTCAAATTCACACATCCTGGCTGGCCTCAGCACTCTCTAATGCAGTAACTTTGCCCTACATCCTAGCATAGACTCTTCTGTCATGTTATACACCTGACTGAGACCTTTAGGTTAACGGTGCAGGTGGTGGACGTTATTCCCCAGGCCGCAACGATTAGGTCTGAAATTTTTCATTTTTACACATATATATATTTGTTTGGAAAGTTTTAATCTGGATTCCCTTCCTGTCAAGACCCTCTCCATTTACCATGGGTTGGGACTGGCCTACAGTTTGCGCTGGCTTGTGACACCCGCCTCCCCCAATTGGGCTCTATTAGCACTTTGCTAGATATGCTAATATAATAGATAAACTCCTGGCATCTAGGCAGGCATTTGGAAATTTCCCCTCATTCAACATTGCCTCCATGTAGGCACATCTGTTTGTTTGTAAGGATCTAGTCATACGGGGTAACTATTTCCCGGAAACACATTTTTTTTCCCCCAGTCTGCCTATATTGCGCCACAGCACTAGCAAAAAACAGCAGCCAATTTTGGAACGAACAGACTTTCTTAACAGCAGATTAAGTGACAAAAGTAAACTATTTTTGGACACATTGTTTTGTCCCGAGGGTCCGTTAGATCAGATATCCTTTATTTCGGTGTCTGTTTTAGTGAGCTCCCGCTACTCCATCTTTCTCCCACATTGCAAAAACATGCATGTTACATTCATTGACACATTGTCCACTGGTGTGACTGAATTGTTTCTCCATATACTGTATGTCCTGCCGATGACTGACGACCAGTCCAGGGTGTACCCCCTCAGTCGCTCCATAGTTAACTGTGATAGGCTGCCGCTGTCCTGTGACTCTTATGAGGATGATTGCTGTAGAAGTTTTGAAGTCTTGGAATATGTCTAAAATGGCTGCATCAAATCAAAATGGCCAACTTCCTGTTTAGTATGGATCCTTCAGACTGTTTGGTGTGTCATGTAATGATAGAAATGTCCACCTAGTTTCACAACAACTAGCGAAACAGGTGTCGGGGTATCATTTTTTCCTCAGTAACACTTCTAGTGTGTTATTTTAGGGACCCCTACATTACATTTTCTCCAGGGTGTTGTGAGTTAACAGGCTTGCCAAAGCCCCCTAAGACGCTTCAATGAATACACGACACACCAGTAAGTCTCTGTTACACAATGGTTAGCTTTTCTTCCTCATTTTTAACAAGTTAAAATGTTAATTAGAAAGTTTTCTCTTCACTGATGGTGACAATTGGTTCAAAAAAACATTCATATTCCATTTCTTTTGGTATGGGAAGATGTTAAAATTCCCATGTTTTTTTTTTTTTTCTAAAACGGGCCCCAGGCAGAGACTTTGTGAGAAAATGTCGCCTGGCAAAAACATCCCGATTATGACACGGCTGTAGCGACATACTGTAAATGCAGGTCAGACAATGACCTATTTTTAAAAAGTCCCCAAAGACATGACAGACAGACAAGCTGCTGATGGGGTTGCTAAGTCACTCTGACCCACGTTCTCGTGTGTTTACATGGTCTGTTCTTCCCCCCAGTCATTTCCAGCATCCATTTTTATTCGTTTTTGTTTTCCCTCCTGCTATCCACTTTGTCTTTCTCATGTTCACATGACAAGTAGCGGTCACTCATCCTCCATCTTCTATTTATCTCTCATTCCAATATGTGTATATTCAGGCTTTATTGGATTTGTTATTCTTTCGTCCATGTTCACATTTGTTTTACAAATCCCATTCCAATGAAGTTAGGACATTGTGTTGAACATAAAACAAAATATAATGATTTGCAAATCATGTTCAACCTATATTTAATTGAATGTAATTCGGAGAAATTTAATGTCGAGACTGATAAATGTTGTTTTTAGCAAATAATCGTTAGCTTGGAACTTTATGGGTTTCACACATGCCAAAAGTCCTGGGAGGTGGTCATATTTACTAAAGTTGCATCATCCTTTCTTTTAACAACATTCAATAAATGTTTGGAAATTGAGGTCACTAATTGTTGCTTTTCAGGTGGAATTCTTTCCCATTCTTGCTTGATGTACAGCTTAAGCTGTTCAACAGTCCGGGGTCCCCGTTGCTGTATTTTACACTTCGTAATGCACAAGCAGATGGCATTTCTGGGTGTTGTTGATAAATGGACTTTGCTTTGCATCATACAGTTTTAAGTAGCACTTAGAAATGTAGCGCCAGACTTTATTTACCGACATTTGATTTTCTGAAGTGTTCCCGAAGCCTCAACACACATTGTCAGTTTTTGATGCAGTGCTCAAAGGTCATGGCATTCAATTTTGGTTTTCAGCCTTGCTGCCTATATGCAGTTTTTTTTCTCCACATTCTCTGAACCTTTTGGCGATATCGACTGTAGATGATGAAATCCCTAAATTCCTTGCAATTGTATGTTGAGGAACATTGTCCTTAAACTTTTCAGCTATTGTCTCGGGTATTTCTTCATAAAAAAGTTTGCCTATGTGCGCCCTATTATTGGGTGGCAATAGATCCAACGTATACCCTGTCTCTTGTCCAAAGTCAGCTGAGATAGGCTCCAGCTGACCTACAACCCTAATGAAGAGAAGTGCTATAGAAAAAGGATGGGTGTTTTTTATTGAATAAAATTTTTTTAAATTGAAACTGTGTTACTGAGAGATTGTATTGGAGGTTTATTGCCTAAAGTTCCAACATGAAATTGTAATTAAATTGAAACATTTTACTGTAGCTACCCTACCATCATCAATAATAAATAAACAGCATTGGGAAAGAAGGATAAAAAAAAAATGCTTTTAAAGTCTGTCACCCTGTCCTTGTCTTTTTCAATTCGGCTTCCCAATAGGCCCGTCTGCTTTGTCTGCCTTGCAACAGCCTGCGGTGAACAGCCAGGGAATCACTAAGCTTACTGGTTTAATGATGCCTGCGCCTACTTTAACAGGGATTTACACGCCTACTGCCTATTAGTGCTACTCGGTTCCACACAGTAGCGCTTGCAAAAAAATAAGAAATCAACACAAGAAGGGTATTTAGTCCACCATACGGCCAGTGATTGACCTTGTCAGACCTATAGCGGAGGTCATACACACCTGCCGACAAAACCCGTTTGCGCTCAGCGGGTAGACTAGAGACAAGGCTCCTGTCATTTTTGTGCAAGTGACTGTAAAATGGGGCAGAATAATGATACAGCTCACATCTAAGGCCTGTATTTTCCCCGGTTTTGGGACGCATTAAACAGCAGTAGGAGTGGTTTGTGACTCAACGACATCACGGGTACGCTAGAGACATGAGGCGAGGAAAGGAAGTTGCACACTAACACAAGGACAAGCATGTGGATGTGTGCGTGAGGTGTTTTTCAGGCTGGGGTATTCAAAACAAGCACAAAAGTGGGGAACGAAAAGAAATGAGGAGTTAAGATATTTAAATCCTGTCTGGATTTCAAGCAGACCTCTTAATCTCATCCACTTGACACACACATACACACACGGGGCCAGGCAGACGTCTAGCTAGCCTATTTTCCTCTGACCTGAATTCCCTAGCGTGGCATTTTTTTCCCCTGCCAGGCCAATCTCATTAAGCCGGGGTAAGAGAACAAAACACAGTCGACACCTCACTCCTACTCTTCATCTCATAGTCCCTTTTAGTCCTCGCGTCCTACTCGACTGTCTCCCAATTCAGTTCCCCCTCGCTTCTGTCTAATTATGGGCTGCCGCAACGGACTGAAGCCAGAAAGCGTAGTCAAGCCCCGAGTGCTTCCTCCTTTCCTTCCAGACACACAATCAATCCTCATTATCTCTGGCTGCTCTTGTATTGCGCTCACCTCCTCAGGTCTGTCGCGTAACGTTGTAGTGCCTGCCCTGCACCACCTCCTCCTCCAGCCTTGTAAAAATCAATGCATCATGAATTGCAAACTACAGTTATTTAACATCTTCCCACTCCATGTGCTTTTGTGTTTTCTACCACCAACATTATTTGTGAGATAAGGGCCCCCACTTGCATTTGAGTTTAAGATGGTTAGCCCAGATTTGAGCCGCAATCTCACCTCCCAATCAGCTTGCCGTCTCGCCGTACTCCTGTTTTGAGACTGGTCTGAGATGGTATTAGTGAGTTCTTGTTCATAACAGATCATCATCATCACACGAACAAAGATGTTTGTCACGGACGTCTGGTGGTGGAGACCAAAATAGATTGTGTTGGCTGTCAATCGTGTATAACCGGAAAAAAAGTTTACAGGTGTATTGAAAATGAGAGAAAATTTGAGCTGCTTTGCTTAAAAATTCTCAAGACAAATTAGAGACCACATTTCAAAAACATGCATGCTCGTTTTATTGAGGATTTTAAATCAAGGGTCTCAAACTAGCGGGCTGGGGCGAAATACGACCTGTGAGACAATATTTTGTGGCCGCCACCTTAATATGAAAGTTTGTGTGTGCAGCCGTTGACTTTCTATATGAATTGCAGTTTCACAGTGTTGTTTGCAGAGCTAACGTACCTGCCGTCACAGTGGGGTATATGGCTCTTGGGGGATTGACATCAATACAAGCAGAAAAACATTTTTCATTGAGGGAAATTTACAGCAGCGTTGCCATAGTTTTATGAGTAGTTTTGTACAAAACTTGTCCAGCGTCCTTGCTTATCTTTTGTGTTAATAAATAAGAAATGTGTTTGAAAAGATAGGATTTTTTTTTTTTTTTTTTTTTTTTTGGAATGAAACTGCGCAAGAGTGCATGTGCATCGGGCCAGCCTCATCCAGATTCTGTCTCAAGCGGCCCCAAGGTAAATTGAGTTTGAGACTCCTGCTTTAAATTGCATAGAGATGTATGTCTACGTGTAAGTGAGGCGCTAAAGTTTGTTTTACACTCGGACTTACAAAGTGAGTATATGTAGCTAAAGGGCTACTGCCGTGAAATGGAGGATTTTTAGTATGTTGTTAATGAAAAAATGTCAGCCAATATGTGCCCATGTGTTTTTCCACCACAAAACATGATTTCGACGTATACAGCTTTTTGTATCTCCCGCAATGAAAATCCTCTCGAGGGATTTGTTTTAAAGAAGCACGAAGTGACGTAAAGGACAGCGGCACCGGCAAGTGGACTCGTTTCTTTCCATTAGTTTTACCTCCGGGAAGATGGCTCGTTGTTCCTTTGTGTTAGCCAAAATGCTGGCTCATTGCATTGTTGGACATTGCTTGAACACTCGGGAGAATGGATTTACCCTTCATAAGTTTGCAAGAGACCCGGTCCGTTGTGAAAAATTGATTGCACTGGTGCAGAGGATGAGAGCTTCGTGGGTTCCGAATGACAGGTAGGTGCCATGTTCGGCAGTCACTGCTTCCGCGAAGGCTGCGCGTCGGGCTTCGTCGGATCTGAATAACCCAGCCGAGAATGCCTCACACAGCTGCATGTGCGCGGTAAAGCGCCCCGGCTCGATTGTGTTGTTCATCGCTACTGCGGCGCCTATGAACAACCCCCTAAAGCAGCACCGCTCTGTCATAAGCCACACCGGCCAGCTGCGATGAACCGCGATGGCTCATCTCCGCCGCGAAAGTGGATCAGACGGGGATGGGGTTCGGCCGTGATCGCACATCATCTTAATATGGCTCGAAACAATAGTGTAATATTGCCCCGAGGGCTCGAAACAATAGTGTAATATTGCCAAGGTAACTTCATTCGGTTGTGTGGTGTTCTCCTTTTCAAAAAGAGCTTCCGTGTCAGAAGGGGTGCGTTTGTTTCCCATAGTTAGGGTGCACTGTGTGTTTTCATTGGCGAATATCCGGGTGACGTCACGAACGGAGGATGCAGCCAATATGGCGACCACTTGGATATCATAGAATGACACTTCTACAACTTTGCGCATGGATGACGCACTCTCCGCTCACATTTATTTTTTCGTATAGACATTGAAGTGAATAATGTTATATGTATTTTTCATTACAATATCTGTTTTAGAATGTTTATAGGGATTACACTTTGGCTTACAATGGTCATGCACCAAATGGAGTATCACAACATTTTTACAATTTATGCAAGAAGCAAAACAAAACATTCCAGTTTGAGTGAATGTCTGCTGACAAAACATTTTGTTTTTTTAAGTTTTCATTAGTATTTTTTTTTTTTACTGCTTTTCAATAACATCTACAAAAGAAGCAGCTCATAGAAATGGGAGAACATTCAATTTTTAGGGGGAAACAGACTGCAAGGCTCTATTATCTTAAGGGGGATTTTGTGGTTTAAAAATTGCTAGCAAGATTTTAATACAGACGAACTTTAATACTTTTTCCCTGTGTCATTACACAATATTACATTTAACTTATTTTCTGATCTCAGTTGTTCTATTTTTTTGTATGGATTACTTGTTGTTCTCAACATCTGGTGAAATTTTCATGTCAGTAGCACCTTTGAAAATACATTTTAATGGAAAAATAGTGACGTGTTAAGTACTTAATTCAGCTGCTGTACTTCGCTAACTACTGAGAGCTGAAAGTATCAGTTTGCAGACCAGCTATGCACCAAAAAAATCATCCTGGGGGGAGAATTGCAGAAGGTCTTGAAGATGCCTCAATTCTAAGAAGCGGGCAGAACAGAATTAGGTCAGGCTGATACAGTGGATTCTCTTATTTTTAGATAATTATATTTTTAAAATACCTGCAGGAAAAAGTAACTTCTTTGTGATATTTCTAATTGTTAAACAAAACTGCTTTATAGTGTAACTTAATTTAGTCTGGCCTTGTTTTCTTTATAAACTTAGATACAATAAATTTGTCATATTGAATACAAATATAGGGGGGGGTTATTGTACAATCAATTTCACACCATATCTCCCAGCACTCATCATGATCTACTGTAGTTCCAATCAGCGCCGATGAAAGGTGAATTTGTACAAAGTTGTTTTGTATCACTGATTCAGTACAAGCGAAGTTATAATTTCAGGAAATATATGTTTAAAAAAAACACGCACACACA
Source organism: Syngnathoides biaculeatus (assembly GCF_019802595.1). Lineage (NCBI taxonomy): Eukaryota > Metazoa > Chordata > Actinopteri > Syngnathiformes > Syngnathidae > Syngnathoides > Syngnathoides biaculeatus. The sequence goes on along the minus strand of NC_084656.1, from coordinate 10,507,034 downwards.
AAACCTCTGGGACATTAATATAAAACAGTGATGAAAATCAGTTAGTGTGGTGGTAACTGAGTGTATTCTTGGGCTGCTGTGCAAAGTAGTTCATTATGCACCATTCCTAACTTTGAATCCTTGTATGCTGGTAACGTAAACTGCATTAATGAAGATGTAATGACTATTTTCCACCAAAGCTTGCCTTTTTCTTCAATCGGTCAAGTTGCATTTTAAGTTGGTGGTCTGCAGATGTAGTTTCTCCAAACCAGTTCCCTTTCATGGATAGTTGAAGAGTGAAGAACTCGCTAATAGTTTGGACACCAGAAACAGTTGAGCACTGTTTTATGGTTTCCACACAAACTTAACATTCGGTGCAACCTCTACACACATAACCAAATGCAGTTTGTTCTCATGAATGTGGCGCATTCTCATGAATTTGGAGCGTGGGAACCAACCATGGCACGGCGAGATTTTAATCTACAATGCTGTCATCGCTCCGTTGAATAGCTGTGCACGCAGATGGTGAATGTTATCTAGTCTTGGCCTTCTGGGGCAGTGACATGTGATGAACCCACACAGATGAAGAGAACAAACGTTCTTCATGTAGAGCAGAGTGATTGATTTGATATGTATGTGCTATTTTTGATATGTGGTTGTATGCATGTTTCCACTTTGAAGTAATAATATTATGGTACATTATGTACATCCAGGCTCAATGAACCAAGCACGTAAAACCGTTTTTACATCCGTCCAATTAAAGTAAATGAGGTGGGTACATTTTGTTCCACTTGTCACTGCAAGATGTCTGCCTCGGGCTGGTCTTTGGGTGTGCGGTCTTTTGTTCACACGAAAATATCAAGTTAATCACTAAATAATTGATAGAACCCCAAAAAATTCAACATTACCCACGACCTTTGATTTCTAATTCCAAAACTAGTTCATAAATTGATGTAAATATGATGAAATGATTAAATATTTTTATGGTTTCACATTCATCACGGCCCTCTTGGGGAAACTGTAACTACAATTTGGCCTGCTAACATTTGTTTGACACTCCTGAGTTAAGAATCTAGTCAAGGGATAGCAAGTAACCCGTTTTTATATTGAATACTTCTCACCTGGCATTCGCACACAGTTTAGCAAATGAAATCATATTTTACAGCTTCCATTTTTTTTCCGTCTTTTCTCCTTCAACCTCCCAAAGTATACACATTAATCTGTGTGGAAAAATCATTTAAAAACACTATTATACGTGAAACTAATGTTGTGGGAAGGCAATTAACCTTTTATGTCCTCCGCCTCTGTTTTTCCCCCTCAGGCACAGGATCTGAATGTGATTGAGGAAGTGATCCGCATGATGCTGGAGATCATCAACTCTTGCCTTTGCAACTCGCTGCACCACAACCCCAACCTGGTGTACGCACTGCTCTACAAGCGGGAGCTCTTTGAGCAGTTCAGGATGCACCCATCATTCCAGGACATAATGCAGAACCTGGACACGGTCAGTATCCCACATGAAACCAACTCAAGATTGCCTATTCAAATCATGGACATGACTAAAGGAATAACGGGCAAGTGATTGCTGTAATTTCTTGACAATGAGTCCTACTACTATATAGTTAGACTCAGCAGTCACTTAGTCAGTTCATAGACTGATGCTGTTGTTTACACATTGTAATTGAGACCATTTGAATTCCTTTGCTAGTCAAAACAGCACCACCTAAAAAAAGTTTTTTTTTCACTAATTTGCATTACACTAGCCACTTTGCACCCAAACACCCCCCACCCCATCCCCTAGTGTGGAGTTTGCATGTTCTCCCCCTGCCTTTATTGGCGTTTTCCGGCCATTATGGTTTTCTCCAACATTACCAAGACATGCATGGTTGGTTAATCGAAGATGCTAAATTGAAAAGAGGTGTGAATGTGAGTGCGAGTTGTTGTTGTTTCTTCCTATGTGCTCTCCAATGTACCGCTCCGACTGGCGATCTTCAGCCCTGCCCCCCTTAGCTACTGTTGCCATGCCGCACAATCTTCCAAGATGGCGACTGAACATAATAGGTTTATTCCAGATAATATTGGGGTATGCTTTTTGCCAAATGCGTCGGACTTGTCCAAGAGAGTTCTACAGAGAGGTCTCAACTATTTCACGCAAGGATATGTACATGGAATTAAGATTTTGGACGGACCAGGACACAATGTCAGAGTTACAGCGAAACGTTGGTGATCGCTAAAAAAAGCAGTGAAATAAAAAGCACTAATAATAATGCAATCAAACTCAGAGAAGATAGTTCTCCCTCACTTACCTTCGAACATACAATCTTGTGTTTGTTGTTGTCCACACACAAGTTGTATGCGCGCTCTTCCGTGAGCCTTAATCCATCGTAGACACTCATCGTAGACAGACCTCAACTGTGTTTTAGGCTTTGGAAAATGAATCAACCGGACCCCTTGTAACCTAGCCAGATATCTTTCATCAGAATAGCACATTCCCCAACCGCATCTGAGGACCATTTTGTTCGTAACATTAACTTATCCAACCGCATGCGACCAATAACCAGCATTGCTTGTGAGGCATGACAAGAAGAGGGGTGGGTCAAGCCAGGGGTTAAGACAATGCGGCTATCTGAATGGCTGTTATTGTACGAGTGATTGACAGGTCGGTAAGGTCCGTTGCTAGCGCCCAGTTCAGGGTGTACCCTGCCTCTGGCCAGCAGATAGCTGGGATAGGCTCCAGCAAGCTCAAAACCCCAGTGAGGATAAGCGGAACGGAAGATGAATGATGCACGTCGATACTGACTTTGATATGGACCGATCGTCTAATCTGTAGCTTGCATAGCTATTAATGTTTGCTCACTTGAGCCCACTCATTCTTTGGTCACCGCTCAAAAGATGACACAATTGTTCAAATTTTACAAGTGTCTTTAGGCAAAGGAAACTAAATCAATACAACCTGGGTTTTTTTTTCCTCTTTTTGTGGTGCTTTCGAGTAGAAACCCATTTAATTTGTTTTTTTTTTTTCATTTATTTTTTTAAATCTCTGAAGACGGGGACTTGTTTAGGGACAACAATGAAACAAAAACTGATCATTTGGTGGAAGCCAGCAACCAAACAAGAGTCTTTGTTTTATTTAAGTCACCCTGAAAGCATAGTATAGTAATTGTATGTGCCCTTTCTAACATCACAGTAAAACTTAGGACAGTACGTACACCCGGTTTTTTGTTTTGGTTTCAATGATTGATTGATTGAACTTTATACTTGTGCGTTCGGGGTTTTGACAATGCCCGTATTGCATCACGTGACCTATGCATTTACCCCACACAGCAACGCTGCGTAGCTAGCCGCGCACATTTAAAAAAAAAATAATAATAAAATAGTTGCTCCATGTAGCTATGATGATGTACTCATTGTTCCTCCCAGCTCCAATTACCACCTATGATGCCACCGCCTATATCGATGTAATGTATATCGTCTGATCATTTAGGTCCATTTGTTCAAGCGGACATTGTTCCACGGTCGCCATTGTTGTTGCTTTGTTCCTTGTTTTGGAAAGTAAAGGAAGAACGCCTAGCAGAGATGACCAAAATGTACTGAGGAAACTTCGCCTGGTGGCATCCTAGCCAATACCAACTGTAGCGACCTCTCTGATTAGGAGAAAAACTGCAGCACATGGTGAAAACTGTCCGCATGGGTTGTATCAAGGCAAACTATGCGCGGGATAGCCGCACTGACGTCAGTGCAGTCGCCGCACGCGTCAGTATAAAGAGGCCTTAACCCAGAGGGCCTATTTACACTGCATTTAGTGTTAAAGGCCCCCTCATCAAAGCGTGACGGCGACAGCGAGGGTCTGCCCATCTCCTATTTGGAAGTGGTGATGGAACGGCCTAGAGCAAGGGTGGGCAACCAGAGATGAAAAGCCATATATTTTTACTGTGTAACTCAAAGAGCCAAAGCGCCACATCATACAGATAAACATCATTCTCTCCTCACACACATATCTTTGCTCAGTCAGATTTATTGTAAATGCAACATACAAAAAATTTACTCCAACAGAGTACCAAGACTACAGGCCAGTAATTAAAAAAAAAAATCAAATCAAATTGTGTGTTCTCTCACACAGACAATCTACCTGTTCAACCAAGTATTGTATGTCACAGTTTTCATCGAATACAACACTAAAATACTCACACGATTGGAGGTCTAAGTGCAACTGTGAATCATGAGCCATGCTAATGTCTGATATTCTCTGTTCAACAGTGTGGCGGCCCAGTTGATACCATTTGTTTAAGATTTTTGTTATCAGGACACAACATTTCAGCGACATCACCGAGGCTTTTTTTTTTTTCCGGAAATTACCCTTCATTGTATTACTGTTTGGTCCCTGAAATTTCCAAATCACTTGATCTGATGCAAGCTTTAGTCTCTGGATGCTTCATTTATTTATAAACTGCATCTGCTTTTATGTGTGATTTTTTTCAAAGTGACTAACTGCAAAATTTACTCCCTTTTGGAAATCCCAGGTCAATGATAGCATGGAGTAGAGTTTTCAATTTCAAGTTATTTTAGCAACCATTATTATTTTTTTCATAAACAATGCAATGCAGCAACTTTGTATGTGTATCCTGATTGAAAAAGAAAATTGACCTTGTTGTACGAATGAAGATTTTTACGTTAATTTGATTTATAATATAACAGGAGCGTTGCACAGCATTGAAAAATTAAACAGTCGGACCCTTTTGTGGACAGAACAAGTGTCAAATATATTTTACAAATGATTGTGAAGGGACAAGTGAAACTTGTCGCTCGTGGCTTGATCAGTTGGGTAAAAAAAAACGTGAAAGGAAGCCATGCAGTCTCTCTTTGCGTGGGTGTGTATATGTTTGTGCAATTGGGGGGGTTGTTCCAGCGTACATCGCTATCGGCACTGTTGTTATCCATATGAGCAAGCTTGCTTGCTAGAATCCCTTGGTTAAGTCAGCTTCCCCGAGGTAATTCTCCAAAGTCTTCCCCCTCTCTCCTAGCAAATCCGCATGCATATGTGATGCTTGATTGGGAACTGGTCTTCAAAATTAACCCCATATAGCAAGCCTTCAGAAATTATGAAGAGATTAGTATTTTTTTCTATAGAGAATGGTCCTTTGGGCTCTGGTAGCGAAAGAAGAAAACACTGCATGTGGATGTGTTTAGTGCTGTCGGTTTGGAAAATATATATGTTGGGGGAAAAAAAGAAACTCTGTATAAAAGGGATTTTTAATTATGCAGTATCAAACATATCTTAAGGCGAGAACCTAGTGCAGATCAAGCACAGCATGTGCTTGATATCGTTTGGGCTGAAACCCACCGGGCATGACATAATGGAGGGAATAGTTCATTCCAACGTTGGTGGAAAGTGCTAAATACTTACTTCAGCTAATGACCTGCAAACAACAAAATTTGTGTTTTTAGCAATGTGCCAAAGTTAATTGGACAGGGAATAATACTCGTAGTCGTGGTGTCCCAAAATAATTGACATCATTTGAAATCCGAACATCTGTGTAATTACATGTCCTTTTCCTTGGGTTTCTATCTTGCTTTCATTTTCTTTTCAGGAAATGAAGGGTGTGGATAAGTGCAACGGCAATATACCAGTCAGAATGTTGACATAAAAGAGGCCTGTAGTTGCCTTTTTGTCATGTTAGTATGTCGTTTTTTTTTTTAAGTATTATGAGACATGTCATCAAGTACAGTAGCTGGGCTGCACTGTTTGTTTACAGACTGGGAATGTAGCTCAAGGGCAGTGCAATTACACTTCTTGTCCCTTACTGACATATTCCTTGGAGGGAATACTAATAATCACCCCATCATATTTGGTAATTACCCCAAAAAATTTACTTTATATTTTATGACTATTTGGAACATATTTATAGGAAAAAAATGTGGGTACGAGTTGACAGACCATTTACAGTGAAGCGGGCCTCGAGTTAGATGCCTTCGTAGTAGAGAAAATTTCAAAAGGCCAAATGTTGGAAAAGAAAATACTGTATGTATTAATAAATAATTGTTCCAACAACATGTTGAAATTAATATAGACTTTTGATAACCAATTTGGAAAAACTTCACAGATGTTCAATATACGCGTGTGGTGACGTATCCATTTGCTACATACACAGAGTGAACTGCTGCCTGCAAGAGTTGGGTATTTAAAATCTGCTTCAACTCTTTATCCTTAGGGTATTTTCATAAAAGCATGTCAGAAAAGGGAATTGTTTTAAATTGTGGGGAAAAAAATCCACAGTTCCACACTAAACAGTTAAAATATTAGATCATTTGACCAAGAATTGGCTTATTTGACTACATGGATGTCCATTTTTTGGTTGGATTCTATCTCATCAATAATAATACAGCATCAAATCGATAGACAGTAAAAACTCCAGCTTGAAATGTCCCAAAAGTGGTACAACATGAAGTGAAAACCCAAACAGATACCCGCCCCCCCCACTACACAAGGTTAACACTCCTGACAAAAATGAAGGTGTGATCACCGTACAACCAGCAATAAAACTGAATTTAACTGCACCATAGGAAAGGATCTGTCGACTGACTAATTCAATAATTTTAATACCAGCATGCCAAGCAAGCGAACAGGTGAGAGGCAATGATCCGGGATGTGACAGTTGAGTATCCTCCAAGAGTCAGTAGTTGGACTTTATTTTAGTTTTATTAAATTTTATTACTTTGTGGTTATCATCTCTTTACTATGGTAAAATAATTTTGAAAGTTACCATGAACGTTGCCTTTGCAATTAATAGATCGAAAATGATGTTTTGACGTTGGAACATATTTCCTATGGGGAAAAGTTTCAGCATTAAGCATCTGAAAAATAAATAAAATATCTGACAGCATTTCTATATCAAACATTTTTCCCCAGACTAACAAGCTTTTGCACCAATGTTTATCCAGCCTTTGTGCATCTGTATCAGTGATTATAGCCAGCGTGTTATTAAAGCTCCATCAGTTGCCATCCAAACAAGCTCCATACACTGTATATATGGAAATGGCTGCTTTGTCGTGTGGTTCTGTATGGATCATTAAAGTACTATATTGCACAGAGTGTCATCATATAGGGTCGCTCCTGCTGCGGGCGTGATGCGACGGCGCTCAGTTTTGATCAAGTGAGGGCTGGCAACTGATACTAAACTTCAGTAAGATAAGCATGAAACGAGTGCCTTTGTGTCTCAAAGAAAAAGCCAAGAGGTTTTTTTTAACACCGTGAAAGATACCTACCGTGTTTATTATCCAGCTTTAACCAATGCACATTTCAATGGTCATTTATTATAATGATGTGTGTGTTCCATATATATATATATACACATATATATATATATATATATATAATCTACCATCTTTTTTTTTTTTTTTTTAACCAATTGAGATTTTACTTGGCATTATGTTTTTATTCATTATCCGGCTAAACAGTCCACCTTTGTTTCATTTTCATTATCCTCGTAAATGGCAGCTGATTTTTGTCAAGAATCTTGTTAGATTTGCCTGTGAATCCTTCCTTCTGTAATGTGAAGTTTACAAGTACCATTTTCTTCTGGATTGGTGACAGAAACCTGTTTTCAGTTGGTTTATGAAGGCCCATATAAACGGGCATCATTTTGACAAGGTAGTTTATTCAATTCATGAAATATTTGTTTTCCAACCTTTTAAGGTGATCACATTCTTCAGCCAGCGTCTGGAGCAGGCGGGAAGTGACTTATCTGTTGAGAGGGTCCAGGAGGTGATCATGAAAGGAGCCCAAGCGCTCCCTACAGACAGGCTGAAGGTAAGATGGGTGCCCAAAGCTGTCCGTAATCATGATTCATGCATAGGGACCGCCGTGGTGACTCAGCGCTGTAGGGTTGTGTGCTCAGGTGGGAAAGGAATTATGGCACGGGAGAGTGAACTGGGAGAAAGATAGAAATAGCCATTCGGAGGTGACAAAAGGCCAAACCCCATTCTCATTATCCAGACTGCCCATCTTCCTTTCATCTCTGATGGCCTGCTCCATGTGAGCATGTAAAGATATTTCAAGGAGATGATGATGGCTGGGGGGCACTTTGTCACGGGCACATGCGACGTGGGGAAATGGGGAGGAATGAGGGGCAGGTTTAAATCTGCCACAATGCCTTGTTAACCAACACTTCCACCACCCCTGCCGGTTTTGTGAACCCCACCCCCTCCTGGCACTCCACCTTTACTCAGCAAGGAAATATGTATCCAGTCTTTTCCCTGCTCAGCTCCACACCGCCACCAAAGCTCTTAATTGCATGCTTTGTGTGTTTCATGTTCCATACAGACTGCAAGCATTTGTCTTGCTAGCATGACATGGAAGAGGGATGGCACGTGGCCCTTGCTATCGCCATCCATGCGTGAGGTAATATAGCCATCGATGAGCCATGTGTCCATCATGTGGACAAGCCTGCTGTCGCTTAGATCTACATTGCTCTAAAGCAAGATATGCATTCTGGCTCCTAAATTGCTCTAAAGCGGGTTATGCATTCCGGCAATAAGGCTGAATAACAGAGAACATTGCTGAGAAATTAACCTGTTTGCGCCTATCCACATATTTTTGTGCTTTTTCTGTATTGCCTGTAAGTAGCTGGCATTGGCCATTGTTTGCTAGTCAACATTCCAGTCGAGGTTGGAAAGGCAGGAGAGGCTGCTTCTGCTGCTGACACAGGATAAAGGAAGGGTGGTAAACCTCTCAAGGTGACGCAGAGGAAGATCCACATCATTCTTGGCAGTGGTAGGCTGGTTGACAAATTGGCTGCTTAATTACAAGTGTAATTAAGCAGCCAATAGAAAATTAGGAACTTGCTTATTGCGACGCATCGACATGTATGCCAGCTTCCTCGCAATTCTGCTCCGTTTTTATTAGAAATGTTGTAAGAGAAGTTTAATATTAAAGTTTTTCGGTATTATAGTTTGAGGTACAGTTAAACTATAAAAATAGGCAGTTAGAAACTTTTTCGAGTGATGCATTCTTTGTGAATTTTTTATATGTGCAGCGGGTCCTTGATTCTAACCTCGTGAATAGCAAGGGTTCAGTACTTCGCCAGTTACTACTTTTTCTTCTTTGTATTTCTGTGAGTCACGATCTTCTCTGCCACCGTGCTGCCTCTCCCAGGTTAGTCTTGGCATTACAACAGACATTGTCGTGTGTATGCTGTGCCATGTTGGTCATCTCAAGTTTACCACACACAAGAGCAGTATGCGCAAAGTTGGCGATTTTTCCTCGTCATATGTGGGGTCACTGACATTTTATAAAATCGTTGATCTTTGAAATCAATGTGGGTAGCCAGTTTAACCATTAACACACTACCAACCTCTACCATTGTGCATCCATTTGCATTTCCCTTTGTTTTTAAATCTGCACATGTGGTTCACCATCACGTTGACCTGCTGCCCTCATCTGAGCTGCTTTTCTACCTCCACAGGGCGCCGTGAAATGACATGCGAATTTGGCCAGTGTCTCCTCGGGGAGACACAGGCCACTGTTTGATGGTGCCATCGCTCAAACAAACAGCTGTCTCTCTCCATGCCTCACGCATGCCTTCGTCTGATGAGCTCATTGAAGTACTCAGCCCCCAGTGTGAAAATCCATAGGCTAGATTAATGTTGTATGCAATCATCAATGAATTGGTAATTGCTGCTAAAAGCTCTTGGCAGCGAATGCACAGAGAATGCTGACAAGGTAGCGGTGAAGGGTAATCACTATATTGGGTCAAATATCATTGACTTTGAGGCTTGCTCACTTCTTTTTGTGAACTTGGGTTTCCTTGCCAGGTTGTGGCATCATCTTTCATTTTTTTGAGCAGCCCATATAAGCTGCAAGCTACAATAATTTATGTTCCAACTAATTTCACCCCATTGCATTTAACCTCATTACTTTTTTTAATCGCTCAAACATTATTTGTAAGTGCTTTTCATACAAAGGTGAGAAACATAAAGTACTTTAAAATACCAAAGAAAAACAAAACTGCCTGCCGCTTGTCCACGTGGACACAGACAAACCCACGCAATTTCTTTGGGAAAAGACAAGAAATTCACATGTTTCCTCTTTCTTTGGCAGCCTATTTAGGTGACCATAACCTTTTTCAAAGGTTAGATTAATAAAACTCCCCATCTTGCCATGCATTTTCTGTACTGTTTATCCTGCTCAGGCTCAGGGTGAGTTGGAGCCTATCCGGCTCTCATCTGCCGCAAAAACCAGACTATTCCTGATATCAAAAATCCTTTTCAGACCTGTGTATTAGTTTATTTTGGCCCAATTGACAGGTTTGCCATCCCATTTAAAAGCAAACTTTTTTTTTTTTTAAGATGCTGTAATTTTCAGTATTTTATTTTTTAATTTAGTGAATGCCCGAATCAGTTCCTGCACTGGCTCACTTGTTGGTGGACTGAAAATGACATAACGGAAGTTACAGCCCGGAGCTGGAGCATGGTCCCTTGTCTTTTTTAAAAAGCTCACTAAATATATTATTTTGCATTTCTGTAGGAGAAAAATTATCACACAATAAATACTGTATAACAAACAATTGCTGCAGGGGAACGAAATCTCTTTCTGGGGACCCCTTAGCTGCCCAACAAGGTGCCTGATGTATAATACATGCACTGACTAATTAGTGGTGCAAAGGATCATCCTTGATCCCCCCCGGGTCACACTCTCCACGGTTCGACACACACCTGGTCAGCGATTTGTCTAAAAGTATTTGTGCAGTGTGCCATCCCCTCCTAACGTTTCTGCTCATTCGGCGGAAGCATTAGCATGAAAAGATCCCAAAGCCCACAACTACCTAATTTCAGGTGTTATAAGCAAATGACTACATTTGCAGAAATACTCTTTCAAAATAATGTGACATGCCCGTGATGAATCAATATTAAATATCCTATTTTCAAAACTAAACTCTCTATGTGAGCAAAGAGGTGGCGGGCGCCTATCAGCAGAAAAGTGTGGCGCTGACTTCCTGTGTCCCTGTCTTAATTTGTTGGTGTTGAATGACCCACAGAAACACAGTTTGGATGGATAGTCAAGTACAGCGGTGGATGTTAGTCATGGCAAGCATAGTGGAGGAGCAGAGAAACTTGAAAACTCTTGATCCTGTGTCATGTAATACGAAGTCTTCCCAAGAACCACTTAGCATTTTGGCATTTAAGTAGTACGTTGCTCCACATTCCTTAATCTTAACCAATTACAAAAGCTATTGGGCCATGTATTGCTGAAAACATGAGGTCAGACTCCATCATGCTAAACAGGTTATGAAATCCTGTCGCACACCTTCTTCGGTGTAACGATCAAGGCAAGTCTTCATCAGCAGGAGAAAATCAAAATTGTGGAATGATCCTGGGTGTTGTCTATTACGCTCACAACAGACACATACATCCCGAAAGACACGGAGGCACAAATCTGGTGCAGGTTGCCCCATAGCTGAAACAGTGACTGAGTTGAACGTAGTGACCCAATACTAATATCCCAGTCACCAAAGAGAATACAAAATTATAAAATCAGGTATGCTTTGTTAAATGTCTTGTTGACAAAGGCTGCTGTTCAATTTACCATGCATGTTTAAAGGAAGTGCTTATTCCTTGAATTGCACTTTATAGAAGGTGAGGGTGTCATGCTTTATATTGCACTTTAAGTCATATCATATAAATGTCTATATTTTACATTTTGTTTTCATTTAATTAACAAAAGGCGTTTTACAAAATGGAGGACAATATTCAGTTTTGTTTCGTTGACACCTTCATCCAATTCGAGCCCTCTTTTTTTTTTTTTTTATCCCTTGCATCCGTACAAATAATGCATGCACAAATGCAGCAATAATAGGGAATTCCTCTCTCTACATTGTATTGCATTGGGTATTTCTGACTTCATCACAAATGCACAGTCTTCGATGATTTAAAAAAAAAAAAAAACAGCTGTTTGTTGTGACTGAAATTCACACGTCTTCTCCAGGGCCTTAGCTTCCTAACAAGGTGTCTGGCATAAAACAATCAAAGTTCAACAACATCCGAACATTGCATGCACAAAAAGCACGCAAGCTGGAATTTCCAACAATTCCCTCTTCTGAGGAATTTTCTTTGGCTGCTTGTTTAGGTGATAAGCTATTATGTAACCATCCTAAGAAGAATTTTCTTTGGCTGCTTGTTTAGGTGATAAGCTATTATGTAACCATCCTAAGAATAGTTCTACAAATCTACATGATCCAAAAAAATCACTCGTGTGTTTGTACCTCAAATAGCATCAGTACACAAATTGTTAATATTGGTATATTTCACAATTTTTTAGAAACCTTAACTATAGGTAACACCGATGAGTCTTGACCCAATTATCTAATCTCCAGGAGACATCAGTAATACAAACATATAAACGACTAAACAGAAGATTTGGGGTTTTCTAGTTAATCTCTAACACACTCCTCACAAGAGATCATTTTTAAAATTTTATCTTTTTGCGGTTTGAAAGATTAGGCAGAAATGCATTTTGGTACTTTCCTGTTATGTAGATGCAGGAAACGGCCTTAAAAGCATCAGAACTTGAAAACAGACTTGTACTGGTGTTCCCGAGGCATTTCGATGATGTTAATAGTTTTTGTACAGATTGTGACCTGACAAAACAAACTGTTGTTCCCGGTCAGAGTGAAACTGTTGTCAGAAGACTGAAAGATGCCTGTTTGCATAAGGAATGCTAGAAAGATCTACACAGTCTGTCCCAAGTGAAAGAGAGATTTAAAAAAACGACGGCCTCGGGGATGACACTGTCATAGTTTCGTTGTTTGTGGGTGTGCATTGTGTGTTGTTTCAGGGTGTGTATATGACTCTCATGGGCAGTTGCAATGGAATGTTGTTTAGGCCGACCGAAATCTTCCTTTTTGAGCAGTGATAGCCTCCAGACTCTCTGGCTCCTGGTGACGGGGCAAATGGAGGAGGAGGGCTTAGTTAGCAAAGTATCTTTTGTGTTTGGGCCTCTGTCGGACAAGTTGCCAGCAACCTTCTCACAATAACAACAATGTTTCACATGAATTCACACTCCCAAATCGCTTTAATCCAAGTTTTAGATGGGCTCAAAAATGATTAGCCAATCAGCAATAATAGACTGCCACTCGGACAGGTTTCACTAAGCTTTGGATCTGCAATTTATTTACTGGCTTGCAATTTGTCAGTGCAAAATGCTAATTTATAATAATTTATTCAGGAAGGAGTACAGTTTTACTAGGTGCATCATCCACTTAAGATAAGCATTCAGGAAAAAAAAATGTTGCTAATGGTAATTATCTCATTCCATTGTGAATTATTTTATTAGGTTGTAGGTTCATTCCTCAGCGCCTGCGACCATGTCCTTGAGCAACATACTGAACGCCCAGTTGCTCTTGACTTGAAGGTAGAAAAAGTACAATGCAAGTGAAAACCCATTTACCATTTCATTCTCTTTTACTGTATGATAAACAAACCACATAGGGAAAACGTCAGAATCACTTCTGGCTGTTCAACCTTTAGGAATTATCAATCTTTTTGTCTTTCCAGTGCATTTGGAACCCAGACCTCAGCTAAATATGACTGTGAACCTTTAAGATTAATAATAGATGGGCTTGTTTTTTGACAAATCACCATGCGCTGCTTGTGTGTGTGTTCAAGGCTGGTTCATACTTGCTCTATGGCTCACATTCTTCTCTGTCTAGCCTAGCATTTGACAGCACAGTATAAGCGCAGAGAAAAGGAAAGGGAAGAGAAGGGAACACGGTGTCCCCAAGTGAAGACATGAGGCCAGCCAGTCTGTATCCAGAGGCAAGGGCATGACCCACCAGGACCTACACTAACTGATAGGAGCTCAGGCCAAGTGGTCCCAGACAACCGTCGTGACTGCCAGGCGGGGCTGGATGGTGCAGATATATTCAGAGAGGAAGGCGCTGTGCAGACAGTCGAGGCACCAAGATAATATTCCAAGAAAGCACTGGAACCCAGAGGAAACATTCTTTTGTTGAGATATGTGGCCATATCGGATACTTTTTTGTGCTTGCTCCAGTAATTGCAAAGGGGGAGGAAAAGTCTTGCTGTTTCAAAATCCTGAACCGAGCTTTTTATTTGAGTAGCTGGTAGGCAGCGAGAGTAACTCATGGTACAATATTATCACCATATTTTGCCCATGATTTTAATAGTATATGCTGTATGTACCGGAAAAGATAGCAATTCAATACATGAATGGTCTGTTGCTGCCATTTTAGTTGCTTTTTTTCCCCCTCCCGCGGGAAAGAGTCAAAAAGCTCTCATTTTGAGAAGGCATGAGTTTTTGTGACCTGCTGTAAAGCGCATCATTTCTGCTCCCATTTTGCTCTTATGACAGCTTTTCAGATTAACCGCTGGCCCACCGTCCTGACGGCACGCCACGCTAACAGCTTTTTATCATTTTGGGAAATGGGCTCGCCCAGACGTCGGAAACAGTGATTTGTTCCATCTGTTCCTGTCAACCGCGAGTGGCGTCCCGATGATGTGTGCCTTGTGTTCGCTGTTGAGATACTCGGGGATTGAAAGATCAAATTCAAGTATATGAATTACTGGGAAGGCTTTAGATGCAATCTAAGTCACATGTCTGCTAAAATCGTAGTTGGCATGACAATGCTGTGAACGATCGGATCAGCGATTAGCTTTTGTGGCTTCCGTATATATGTGGGGGGGGTTAACTGTTCCTTTCCTTTATCTTGGGAAGATTGCACATTGTCTCATCCAATGGACATGGGCTAAGGAAGAACCCAGAAAACTGTGGTGACAACTTTTTGTTTCACTTTTAAAACCATATTGGTTTTTCATATTCTTTTCTTTCTTGGTGAAAAATGAGACATTTTTATTTTATATTTTTTGACATCTTACCATTCTCAGTGAAAAGTATATAAATGTAATGGAAACATAAAGCCAAGCGCATGAGAGTAAGTAGATATGGATGTGAATAGTTTGATAACCCAAGTTAGGATTGTTTGGATGTAAAAATAAAATTGTGTACATTTTTTTTTTCACTTTTAAAATTCAGATTTTTTTTTTTTTATACAAATATATACAATTTAGGTGTGTGAAAATCTATCAAGGCTATTCCAAAACTAATCCAAATTAGCTTTGGACAAAAAACAGGCTCATCGATGATGGGTCAAGATGACCACATTGTTTTCCACGTTCTTATTTATATATTTTTCTTTTTGCAAGCCGATCTAGACACATTTAGAAGTTGGTTTCCTTTAGATTTTGTGTGAAATTGTTACTATAAAAGGGCGGCACGGTGGTGCAGCTGGAAAGCATTGCCATCATAGTTCTGAGGTCCGGGGTTATAGCCCGGCCCTCCCTGTGTGGAGTTTGCATGTTCTCCTCGTGCCTGCATAGGTTTTCTCCGGGCACTCCGGTTTCCTCCCACATCCCAAAAACATGAAACATTAATTGGATGCTCTAAATTGCCCCTAAGTGTGATTGTGAGTGCAGCTGTTCGTGTGCCCTGCAATTGGCTGGCAACCAGTTCAGGGTGTACCCCGCCTCTTGCCCGTTGACAGCTGGCATAGGCTCCGGCACTCACGCCACTCGTGTGAGGATAAGCGGCAAAGAAAAATGGATGGATGGATGGAAAATAAAATTTTCTACCATTATGGGCCCATGTTTAAGAGTGCAACAGACAAACACAATGTTTTCATGTAATCTAGATTTTGTACATCCATGCGCAGCTAAAATATCATCCAAACACTGAATCCAACTTATCTTGGTTAGATGCAACTAAAATTGGACAGCTTCTGCCAAGCAGGCTGGCAGAAAAACTTAACGGCCACCTCGCGGGCCAAACGCAGTACATAGCAGGTAGATAGAAGTAGGGCATCAATAATACACGAGTACCTCATTATATTCTGCTGTCTCCACATACATATTGTAGAAATACATTTGCAACCCGTAATCAAGTGTTGTGAGACACACGCACACGAGTCCTGCTTGTCCTATTCAATGCTATACTATCGCTATCATAATGACCCAGACACCGGGGCTGACAGGGTCACAGGCCATATGCCAGACAACACACACACACACAACGTACATTGTGTTGACAAGGCAGGATCGCTATTATCCAACTGGTGTTTGTGGGTAGACGACTTTCTCGTAGACACCAGCTCATCAATTGTTCAACACCAGCCACTCTTGCTTGTTTGCAACGAAGCAGGTTTTTTTTTAGCAATCAATTAATCAAACGGTTGAAATTGCTTTCAAAATACAAAAAAAATGACTGCAAAGTTTCATAGAAGTCTTTATTTTCTGCAGTATTTTGCTAGCTCGCTAAACCAAGAAAGAAACAATGAGCCAAACCTTACCTGTTTTGTGATATTTGGTAATAAGAATTGGAAAAGGATTTGTTTTATGATGGTACAACTTTTAGGAGGCTAATTCACTGCTAACCCAGGTTATCATTGATGACAAAATGACTCTGTGGCTCATGATGACCACCATGACATTGAGGAAACAGAAATACTTAGTTGGGAGGTGAGGCAAAATGTATCCCAAAAAGTATCAATTTAAGTGGCTTAAAGAACAAATAAATGTGGGATTGCAGTCATGGTTTGAGGACAAAAATAAAAACACTTATTTTAAAAAAAGCATCACATTATGGAGTTTGTGTGTGCGTGTGTGTGTGTTGGTGTGGATAGCATAATTTCTCGTAAACGGGAACCATGTCACTTTTTACGTGCATAAGAAAAATTGGGAGAAAGCAAAAAACTTTTTAATCTTATAAAGCTTGCTACATTTTTTGAAACATGATCTCTAGATGACAGAGGCTTACTTGAACTCAAAACTCACACAAAACACAATCAAGAGTGGAATTGTACAGAATATTTAATTAAATCTGCAGGGGATCTATAGGGAACCGCAAAGAGGCATCTGACTATGACGAGGATCCACAAACCGTGGTGAACGAAAGAAAATATACATATGACAAGGGAAATAGAACGTCTGTTGGGCGAAAGTTGAAAAGCTGAGCGTTTAATGCGTCTAGTCTCCCGTGAGCGGGTGAGAGAACAAAGTTGGAATTTTGTGTGACGCCAGTAATTTCCCCCAAATTATTAGGCACTCATCCTGCACATCAAGGCACTATTACAGTGAGTACTCACAAATATACATCACCTGGTTGGTGTTGTGGTCTGTCTTAGTCGGCTCGGTCCGTGAGGAGGTAGGTTTGGGTGATGAACGTGATACACGCAAAAAAAAAAACAGGTGAATAAAGGGAATTAAGTTGTTCTTTATGCATTCTGTGGTCGGTTGCGACTGTTTCTCTTCCTGCCTTATCAGGGACTTGGTGGCATTTTCAGCGTGATCACCCTTGGCTGGAAACATACCTGGTACTTTTAGTGGCACCTGCTCTGACCGCTTACCGGTGGGCCACGTAGATGCTGGGAAGCAGAGTCTGTTCTCATCCGGGCATTTGCATTGGCCGGACTGCGTGTCGGAACCAAAGGAAAGATTGGGGGACGGCTGGCCCAAGTATGGAAACTATGCATAAATATAGGAATTTGAGAAGGAGGGGGGGGAATACGTTTTCACAGTACTGTGTATGGATTTATGAACACAGCGGCGCAAGAATGCATGTGCAGTTACTGCCGTACTTAATGTTTTTCCGTTTGGATGTTTTATATTTGTGGCCTGAAAGTGTTTTTCATACATTTATTTACTGTAATTATTATGTTACCACTATGTTAGTGATAGACTATGGCACCGCCTGACTTTCCGTGTTACTTCACCGACGTAGTAACAAATGCATTGTGAACACCCCAATGGTTTTTTTTTTTTACTCAAGGGTTCCCCACCCTAACATATAGCTATTTATTAACACCCAAGCCAGTGTTGTATGTCGTCTGTACTGCATGTGTAAATAGTGCGTGCGTGCGTGTGTGTGTGTGTGAGTGTGAGTGTGAGAGAGAGAGAGAGAACAAATGTGGTCTACACTAGCCGAGACCAGTGGGAGTCTGACTGCTGTTAGCGAGTAATCATGTAACTCGGCACCTCGCCGCCGCAGGCTCAAACAATAAGGTCAAACTGTTGTGTAAAATGACACCACTCTATGTTTGGCTTCATTTTATTACACTCCCCGATGTGTTTACCTGTTATGAGCACAGGTCAGGCAGATCAAGCAGTGTTATTTCCTCTTATTTCCCCCGTGGACGAGCCATGCCCCATCGCTTTTATTTGGCAAACAGTAGCCATTGACTTGCTTGGGTCAAAAAGTGACATGGCCGGATTGGTTCAGAAGCCGTCAGACCCCAGAGTTGGGTCTGTGTCTCTCAGGAAGCTGTAACCAATTTAACCTTGCCCTCAGGTGGAATTACATCTGCCACTACTGCAGTAGCTCAAGAAGTGCGATCGGTGCCTATCCTCAATCTGGAAAAACTACCTGGGGCAAGCATGCTACAATGCAATGCAAGCGTTGTCGGTCGAATCAATAATCAAGAGAATAAAAACAATTTGTTACATGATAAATTTTGGTATAAAGGAATTATTTTTAGGTCATGTTGGCTAGAATACATTTCTCAAGACATTGGATACGTCTAACCCCAAAGCTTCTATGCTGGGCTAAGGATAAAAAGTACTGTGCATTTTGCATTTCATTTATACTTCAAGTTTCCAGAGTCTGGAAAAAAATTCTGAGAACCACAAAAGTGAAGCTGCTTAAAGTCCAGTATGAACTTTAACCAGTCAGTATTGGCTTGGGTAAACATGTTATTTGCTGGTGTGGGTCCATTGTCTTTATCAAGTCCACTGTCTCCCAGGAAATTTTAGAGCACTTAATGCTTCCCGCTGGCGATAAGCTTTTGGGAGACTGATTTTACATCCCAGCAGGGTTTGGCACCTGCCCACAAAGCAAAACCTACCAGTACTTGGTTTAATAGCCTTGGAATAACAGTACCTGGTTGGCCGGCAAACTCTCCTGACTTGAACCCCATTGAAAATTTATGGGGTATTGTCAGAAGGCAAATGAGGCAACAGAAGCCCTTAAATGCAGATGATCTGAAGGCCAATATTCAAGCAACTTGGGCTACAATCACACATGAACTGTGGAAAAGGTTGATCACCTCCATGAAAATTGAAATATTTCACTTTGTGTGTGGTCAACTAATGTAACAGTTTGAATTTTTTAAACAAATTATTGAAATAAATTGACTTTTCCTTGATATTGTCATTTGTGGGCACATTATTATTTTCTCTCACATTGTCTACATTCACACGTAAAGAGTTACTCAACTAACATAGCTTTTTCATCCAACATTTGATCAATCTAGTTATGCGTGAGGCATGGCATATGGTGCATTCAAGAATAGCTTGGAAATTTGTGCTGTTGCATTTTAAAAACAATTTCAAGAATCTTAATGAACATAAAATTGTGATTGTGTGTATGAGTTAGGCATAGCGTAGTCAAGTTTCATTGATGTTTGGTTTTCTTGCTCTTTTATGGGCTCCTGATTCTGGTGAAACTTTTGTTACTTTGATATAAAAGTGAATCTTACTCGTAGGTGAACGGTTCACACGTGCATGGACTGGCCATGGCCCCTCCCCACTTACATGCACTCTCTCTAATCAAATGCGTATCACTATTATTCCTTAATGAATTATAACTTAATGGGTTTTTTTTTTCCCAAGACGGTTACTTTAGATTTTATTGATGAAAGCCCCGAGAGAGGCTCACACACACTCATGCACACGTTTAATAAAATGAAACTATGACAAAGGGGCACCTTGGACATCAAGGGCAAAAGGGCTGGCACTGCACTGAAAGCCCCCCCACAACCACCACTCTCCCCTCCTTCCCTCTCCATTCCCCTAGAGCACTCCCGAGTTGGAGTGCTGAGACGTGAGACCTTGAAATGGGAGATTTCCTTCTTTGCAGTTTTTGGGAATGTGCCACCCCTTTCTGTGCATCATAATCACTTTCCTGAACATCCCTCTCATTTTCTAGAAGTTTCCAGAGCTGAAATTCAAGTATGTGGAGGAGGACCAGCCCGAGGACTTCTTCATCCCGTACGTCTGGTCGCTGGTCTTCAATTCGGGAGTGGGCCTCCACTGGAGCCCGCATGGCATCGAGCTCTTCAGCATGGACTCTGGCTGAGTGTGTATCCCTTAGTAGAGACTGACACTTTGTACAAGTGTGTGTCTGTGTAAAGAGTGGGTGATGCTTTTTATAGGACATTGCTTTGGAAGTGCCTCGACCTTGTGTTAAGCGGCGTCGCAGCGCAACCTCATTTTGTTGTAAACCAAAACAATCCCTCTGGCTTCTTCACTGGGAATCTTCCGGGGGGCTTGACCTGCTTCCACAGTAATGCTAAAGGTTCCCAAAGCTTAAGCTTGCGTTGGTGGCAGTGGGGGGCACTGCAGAGACCAGTAACAGATAATAATCCTGGTTGTTTTTTCTTCTTTAAAAAAGGTCATATAAGACATGCACAGAGGACTTAACACTCTGAATAACTCATTTACAGATGCACTGAATGGCAAAACTATACACCAGGGATTTCATGAATATTCTGTAAAATGCTCACTTTTAATGGTAAGTTAGCTTTTTATTCGCGCCTGTGTCGCTGCTGAAAGAGCATTAGGGCCACAGTGAACAACTAAACGTGACTACAAGAATAATATCAAAGTGTGTTTGTAGAACAAGATGAGTTATCTTTTTTTACAGGAAAAATAGTTTGGTTTTTCTTCATGAATATTGTTCCCCCACTATTTGCAGAGGATAGGGACTGAGCCCTGGCACGAATGACAAAAATCTACAGGTAATGGACCCCTCCCTCCTTTTTTTTTTTTTTTTTTTTTTAAATCAGTGAATAAACAGTATGTGAACTTGAAACTGCAAATATGCTTGAGGGCATAACAGTACAGCTATGAACACATACTTGTATTAAGTTAACACTCATAAATTACACTCCCCCCCCCGCCTTGCAAAATATGCTTTATTTTCCTTACTTTGTCTATCAAATTCCAGATATTACAAGAAAATGCTACAAAGTCAAAACATTACAAGAGGAATTAAAGTGTGAAAAAAACATGGTAAATGTTACTTTTTATGAGAATCAAAGTTTTAATTAAATGAGCATTAACTTACTCCATGAGTAGATGGATAATATGACTATCAACATAAAACTTAATTGTCTAGACTGCAGTTCTACTCTTGAAATGTTACGGGTTTTGTTGGTAGTTTAATACTTCATTTTTGTCATGACAACTCATAAAATATTGTCAAGACTACAAGAAATCTAAATATTGCTAGAATAAAGTTGAAGTATTTCGAGAATTGCCTTTTATCGTTAATAGATGCACAGTGTTTTGACCATGAACGCAAGTTTTCAAAAAAAACAAGTGGCTTTACTTTTACTCTTCCATTTATTTCATGACAAAAATATGAATATGAAATAATGGGTAAAATATTACAAGAATGATTTCATAATATACTGTAAAAACTGTTCTTAAAAAAAGTCCTAAACAAACTTTCTGAAAATAGATACCATACTACATGAATGGGAATATCAGCTAAATTCAATTTTAACAAACTAAAATACTTTTGAGTTATTTCTATTATTATTACAGTTCCTCATAAGACAGTGTCTTTTGAAAAATATAGATCACATTATTTTTAAAAATACTTTATGAATTTGAGAATCCAAGATGTGAGAAAGTTGAAATATAACTAATATGAGAATACATTTTTAAAAATGAACTTAAAAAATACTATCTCCATACTCTAACTCTTGAATGACTTATTTTTCTTTGTAATTTTTAATGGTTTTCTTTGATTTTCCCCTTATTCTTCTCTGTATTGCGTGAATGTCTTTGATCTTTAAAAATAAGAAATTATACAACCCAGTGCAAGCCAAGGTAATTGACCTTTGATTTAAGTTGCATTACAGTAGCAGGTTACTTTCACTTCACATTGTCGCTTTTTATGCATGTTTGGCATTTGCATTATTTATTTTCTGTTTTTATTTTTTAGAAACTGGGCCCCTCCAAATGTGTCCAAAAAAAAATATGTATTAGGTACACATTATACACACTTGAACATATAGGAAGAGGTGAGTTTTACTTGACAAGAAGGGATTTCAATAAAAAACTAATTGTATCAAAGCGGGAGATCCTTGGTGTCAAATTATGAACAAAGTGAAACGCTGTTGGATTAGTTGAGCAATTACAGTGGAACACAAATCAGGTACTAGATGTTTCTCGTGCAGGTTTGGATTTATTTCCCATTGTAAATTGGGGGGGGGGGGGGCAGTGAAACTTCATGTGTTCCTGGATCAAACAATCGCCATCAGAAGACCGATAGTAAAATTTGTTTTTGTTAAATTTTGTTAAAGGCCACAATAATGAGAGACAGAAGTTCTTAGTGAACTTTATTATTATTGTCTTTGTGGTCTAAACATTACATCTTCTTCTTCTTCTTCTTTTCCTTTCGGCTTGTCCCGTTAGGGGTCGCCACAGCGTGTCATCTTTTGCCATCTTAGCCTATCTCCTGCATCTTCCTCTCTAACCCCAACTGCCCTCATGTCTTCCCTCACCACATCCATAAACCTTCTCTTTGGTCTTCCTCTCGCTCTTTTGCCTGGGAGCTCCATCCTCAGCATCCTTCTACCAATATACTCACTCTCTCGCCTCTGAACATGTCCAAACCATCGAAGTCTGCTCTCTCGAATCTTGTCTCCAAAACATCCAGCTTTGGCTGTCCCTCGAATGAGTTCATTTCTAATCCTATCCAACCTGGTCACTCCGAGCGAGAACCTCAACATCTTCATTTCTGCCACCTCCAGTTCAGCTTCCTGTTGTTTCTTCAGTGCCACCGTCTCTAATCCGTACATCATGGCCGGCCTCACCACTGTTTTGTAAACTTTGCCCTTCATCCTAGCAGAGACTCTTCTGTCACATAACACACCAGACACCTTTCGCCAGCTGTTCCAACCTGCTTGGACCCGTTTCTTCACTTCCTGACCACACTCTCCATTGCTCTGTATTGTTGACCCCAAGTATTTGAAGTCGTCCACCCTCGCTATCTCTTCTCCCTGTAGCCTCACTCTTCCCCCTCTACTTTTCTCATTCACGCACATATTTCTGTTTTACTTCTGCTAATCTTCATTCCTCTCCTTTCCAGTGCATGTTTCCATCTTTCCAATTGTTCCTCTGCATGCTCCCTGCTTTCACTGCATATGACAATATCATCTGCGAACATCATGGTCCAAGGGGATTCCAGTCTAACCTCATCTGTCAGCCTATCCATTACCACTGCAAACAGGAAGGGGCTCAGAGCTGATCCCTGATGCAGTCCCACCTCCACCTTAAATTCCTCTGTCACACCTAAGGCACACCTCACCATTGTTCTGCTGCCATCATACATGTCCTGTACTATTTTAACATACTTCTCTGCCACACCAGACTTACGCATGCAGTACCACAGTTCCTCTCTTGGTACTCTGTCATAGGCTTTCTCTAGATCCACAAAGACACAATGTAGCTCCTTCTGACCTTCTCTGTACTTTTCCACGAGCATCCTCAAGGCAAATAATGCATCTGTGGTACTCTTTCTAGGCATGAAACCATACTGTTGCTCGCAGATACTTACTTCTGTCCTGAGTCTAGCCTCCACTACTCTTCCCATAACTTCATTGTGTGGCTCATCAACTTTATTCCTCTATAGTTCCCACAGCTCTGAACATCCCCTTTGTTCTTAAAAATGGGAACTAGAACACTTTTCCTCCATTCTTCAGGCATCTTTTCACCCGCTAGTATTCTGTTGAATAAGTTGGTCAAAAAACCACAGCCATCTCTCCAAATTGCTTCCATACCTCTACCGGTATGTCATCAGGACCAACTGCCTTCCCATTTTTCATCCTTTGTAATGCCTTTCTGACTTCCCCCTTAGTAATCATTTCCACTTCCTGGTCCTTCACTCTTGCCTCTTCAACTCTTCCTTCTCTGTCATTTTCTTCATTCATCAGCTTCTCAAAGTATTCTTTCCATCTATTTAGCACACTACCGGCACCAGTCAACACATTTCCATCTCTATCCTTAATCACCCTACCTTCTGCACATCCTTCCCATCTCTATCCCTCTGTCTGGCCAACCTGTAGAGATCCTTTTCTCCTTCTTTCGTGTCCAACCTGGTGTACATGTCTTCATATGCCTCTTGTTTAGCCTTTGCCACATCTACCTTTGCCCTACGTCGCATCTCGATGTACTCCTTTCGCCTCTCCTCAGTCCTCTCAGTATCCCACTTCTTCTTCGCTAATCTCTTTCCTTGTATGACTCCCTGTATTTTGGGGTTCCACCACCAAGTCTCCTTCTCCCCTTTCCTACCAGATGACACACCAAGTACTCTCCTGCCTGTCTCTCTGATCACCTTGGCTGTCGTCGTCCAGTCTTCCGGGAGCTTCGGTTGTCCATCGAGAGCCTGTCTCACCTCTTTCCGGAAGGCCGCACAACATTCTTCCTTCCTCAGCTTCCACCACATGGTTCTCTGCTCTACCTTTGTCTTCTTAATCTTCCTACCCACCACCAGAATCATCCTACATACTACCATCCTATGCTGTCGAGCTACACTCTCCCCTACCACTACTTTACAGTCAGTAACCTCCTTCAGATTACATCGTCTGCACAAAATATAATCTACCTGCGTGGTTCTACCTCCGCTCTTGTAGGTCACTATATGCTCCTCCCTCTTCAGGAAATAAGTGTTCACTACAGCCATCTCCATCCTTTTTGCAAAGTCCACCACCATCTGTCCCTCAAAGTTCCTTTCCTGGATGCCATACTTACCCATCACTTCTTCATCGCCCCTGTTTCCTTTACCAATATGTCCATTACAATCTGCACCAATCACAACTCTCTCGCTGTCTGGGATGCTCAGAACTACTTCATCTAGTTCCTTCCAGAATTTCTCTTTCAACTCTAGGTCACATCCTACCTGTGGTGCATAGCCGCTAACCACATTATACATAACATCCTCAATTTCAAATTTTAGTCTCATCACTCGATCTGATACTCTTTTCACCTCCAAGACATTCTTAGCCAGCTCTTCCTTTAAAATAACCCCTACTCCATTTCTCTTCCCATCTACTCCGTGGTAGAATAATTTAAACCCTGCTCCCAAACTTCTAGCCTTACTACCTTTCCACCTGCTCTCTTGGATGCACAGAATATCAACCTTTCTCCTAATCATCATGTCAACCAACTCCTGAGCTTTTCCTGTCATAGTCCCAACATTCAAAGTCCCTACACTCAGTTGTAGGCTCTGTTCATTCCTCTTTTTCTTCTGACGCTGGATCCGGTTTCCTCCTCTTCTTTGTCTTCGACCCACAGTAGCTGAATTTCCACCGACGCCCTGCAGGTTAGCAGTGCCGGGGGCGGGCGTTGTTAACCCGGGCCACGACCGATCCGGTATGGGATTCTTTAGATGAACGCTCATATTTGTTTGGCACAGTTTTTACGCCGGATGCCCTTCCTGACGCAACCCTCTGCATTTATCCGGGCTTGGGACCGGCCTACAGATTGCACTGGTTTGTGCCCCCCATAGGGCTGCATTGTGGTCTAAACATTACATACACATTAAAAATGCTTTCAAGAACATGGGGAAGCCCAGATGAAGAGGTCATGGCTTTGGAAGCTCCTGATAGGTTAACTGACAAGGTGAATTAATTGACAGCACACCTAGGTATGTATTTAAGGCCACAACTAAAACACGCTGGTTCCTCGACTCATCCTCCAATTTCTAGATACTTGAAGTTGCCACGTTCATTTGTTCAAACAATTATATGCAATGGGAATGTCCAGCCATCACACCACTCACGAAGGAGACGGGCTCTGTATCAGAGATGGAACATCTTTTGGTCCGAAATGTGCGAATCAACCCCAGAATAAAAGCCAAAGACATTTTAAGATTCTGGATGAAGCTGGTAAGTTTCATTATCCACAGTGAAAAGAGTCCTGCACAGGCATGGGCTGAAAGTTCTCTCACTCAGAATGAAGTCATTAATTACTCTTAAAGAAACACAGGTTACAGTTTGCAAAAAAACACCAAGACAAAGATCTTAATTTCTGGAGATGTGGTCTGATGAAAATAAAGAAATTAATATGGAATTATTTAATTATTACAGCATTTAACAAAATGAAATAACTTTTGTGATCCTGACTGACCTGATACAGGAGAGGCTTAGTCTGATTTGACTTCAGACATTGAGGAAAAAAAAGAACATTTTGCACAGTATATGTAAACTTCTAGCTTCAACTGTATATTATTGCATATTAAAGTAGTTGTATCATGAGAAAAAAGTCAAAATTTGACAAAAATAAAGTTGAAGAAAGTGAAAGAAATGTTAACTGCTTCCATTAGGAAACCCAATGATTTGCTCATGTATCCCAAAAATGGGTGTGGATGTTTTTGCTTTTGAACATGCAAATATTGTGGGAAAAATTTTCACTTTGCTTAAAAAAAAAAAAAAAAAAAGCTATGTTATCAAGAGAAACAAGTGAGGATCTTACTTTTTTAAAAGTAGTTTTAGGGGAATAAAAAGTATTTGAAAGTATAATGAAATAAAATGCAATGTGTCATTGGGTAATACCAAAGGTTACAAGCATTAAAAAAAATGACGAGAAAATGGTAGTTTTACAGCACTGGAGTTGTAAGATTGTGGCAAAGATGATAATTTGACATGAAGAATTGTCATTTTACAGGAATAAAGTTGCAGTATGAGAAACAACGTAACAGTTTTATGGGAATAGAGTTGTCTGTTTATTTTCACCTGGGTGAAATTAAACTGTTAAATGAAAAGAGTCATAATTGAATTTTACAAGAATGGCTAAAAAGTTAAGAGGAGAGGAGAGGGGGGGGCAAGGGAGGTTTAAAAAAAAAAAAAAAAAAGACACAATGGCTGCCACTTCCCAAGAGAGTTTTACGCCGTTGTATGGATTTTCCTCTGTGCCTGAAATTGTTGTGCGGTCAAGGACAATGCTAATGTTTCTTTCTCTCTGTAGTGGTTCACTCTCACATGCCCGTGGCTTCATTACGGGGGGGGGGGGGGGGGGGGGGTTTGAGGTGGCAGATGGCTGAATGGAGGTACTTCCAAAGAGACATGGCCTTCCGTGGGCCGCCATGCCACCGGGGTCACCTTACCGACGGCTCTCGTTTCACGTGACTGCAGCAAGATGGATGAAACTGCTGCTCCCCCCACCCACCACCTCAAGGTGGATGCAAAGAGTCGTTACTACATAAAATAAAGTAGGACGGTGGGGGGAGTTAACTCAAGTAGTTTTTTACTTCTCTGGCTGTGGAAACGATACATTATGTCATGTCAAAATTACTACCTGAGTAAAGTCTTGGAGAACAAAAAGTTATTTTAAAGAAATTAACTGATCACTTGGAGAGAAAAATAATTTTGTGTGAAAAAAAGTATTAGGATGGAAAAAAGAACTAAGAACAAGGGGGAAATCACAATTTAAATAGAGGATTTTTTTGTGTTTTTTTTTTTTTTTTTTTTTTTTTTTAAACTAAGAAGCTGGGCGGTACAGTGGATCAGCTGGTAAAGCGTTGGCCTGAAAGTTCTGAGGTCCCGGGTTCATTCCTGGACCCGCCTGTGTGGAGTTTGCATGTACTCCCCATGCCTGTGTGTGTTTTCTGCAGGATCTCTGGTTTCCTCCCAGATCCCCAAAACATTCACCATTAGTTGTACACTCTAAATTGCCCCCAGGTGTGATTGAGAGTGCAGCTGTTTGTCTCGATGTGCCTTGCAATTGGCTGGCAACCAGTTCAGGGTGTACCCCGCCTCCTGCCCGTTGACAGGTGGGATAGGCTCTAGCACCCCTGGTGACCCTCGTGAGGATAAGGGGCAAAGAAAATAGATGTATGGATTAAGAAAACTGGTTAGAGTGTTGGGCTTACTGATGTGAGGACTGGGGTTCAAACAAAATATTACAAAATATGTAGATGCTGAAGGGATCAGGGGATGACAAAAGGCCACTGCATTCGTTTACACCCTGAAAATAAAGATAACAAATATTGAGTCTATATTTTATTGCTGAGCAAATATTCAATTAATTGCTGCACACTCAGTAAGATAGAAATACTGCAGTGTGGAATGTAGTGTGCA
The DNA here is from genome assembly GCF_019802595.1 of Syngnathoides biaculeatus. Classification (NCBI taxonomy): domain Eukaryota; kingdom Metazoa; phylum Chordata; class Actinopteri; order Syngnathiformes; family Syngnathidae; genus Syngnathoides; species Syngnathoides biaculeatus. Next base: position 10,478,907 of record NC_084656.1, on the reverse strand, counting down.
GTTGTATGGAACTGACAGACACGCTTCCTGCGTGGCTAACATTCCCACTGTACACCAAGAGGAAGGACAACACGCAGTCACTTCCACAGAGCTCTCTTTTGCCCTGGTGACTGATTACTTTCAGACATGTTATCCCACCCCCACCCCTCCCCAAACCCCGTTCAGCTTCCTCCCGCTCGGCTGTTTTAAACGGCGCCACTGCCGGCACACGGGACAATGGGGATGAGCAATTGACTACAACCCCCACAACCCCACCTCCCACCATCTAAACACACACTACACACATCCCCCACCTCTCCCCCGTCAGTTGAAGCCGCAACCACATTAACATAGTGATGCCGGCATACAACTCCTCCTTGTCTGTCTACGAGGCGCTAATGCAAATTCAGCACAATGACTGTCTGGACTACTATCCACAAAACACTGTTGCGGTTCGCTAATACCATGAAGAAAAACAAGTAAAGATTTAAATGAAAAAAAAAAAAGATTTGTGGGGAAATAAATATTAATCTACAAAAAAAGTTATTGTTTCCATGGGGGAAAAGTACCTCATTCTAACTTAAACATGTAACACAGTATAAAGTTTTAATATTACAAGGCAAATCATGTTTCATGTGAAAGCCATCCTTTTATGAAGAAAGAGGCCATATATATATATATATATTATATATATATATATATTACGAAAGTAACTCTGTACCTTTCTTGATAATACAAGAAGTTGGATTCGTGAGAATACTTAGAATCGGAATTGTTTTTCCTTTTCTAGTACTATAACTGAAACATTCACGTTTACTCAACTTTTCTTGGAATATAAAATAAATCCTCTTTAATTTGTAACTTGTAAACGACTGCCCTTTCCTTTTGAACTCTTCTTTTTTTCTTGTAACTTTGCAATATTTCTCTTCAGAAATGTGACCTTTTTTATTGAAGTATTTAAAAAAACTATTTTCAGAAACAGTGAGTTTTTACTTTTAAAAAAAGGTTTGCAATATGAAAAAAAATGTGAATGACTCAACCTGTAAATGACTCATCACTGAAAGATTTTTCTCTTACAACTTTTCCCCTGCAATACTTCTTTCTTGTAATGGTCTAGTGAATTAAAATGCTTGTAAGGACTTTTTCTCAACAATTAACAACAACAAAAATTAATGTCCTAAATTTGAACTGGAACTTTTTCCCTTAATTATATTTCCATGGAATGTAGTGATTTCCCCCTCATAATTTTGCTCTTTTTGCGTCGGCCTTATTAATCCTTCATACATATAAAAGTGAATATGATGTATTTATAGAGTGCATAGTGAAGCTACTTGGTGCACGTCACGTCCTTGAACCCACAACCGGAAGTGGGTGCTCTGCTTCATCGACAAAAATGGGGAAAATTGCACTTTTGGACGATGTACGAAGCGTCCAGCGGGGGGCAGCAGCGAGCAAGCAGGCCCAAAGTTGTAATTGTTTCTTTTTCTTTTTTTTTTTTTTCGCCCTTGGCTTGATCTCACAGCCACACACGCATACCTGACTCATGTTTTGCCTTCCAAAACCAAAACCGAACACACGTTTTCAAAGGGCAGCTAAAGTTGAACAGTACTAAAAATCAAGTCACCAAGATGAAGAGCAGCGACGGGGCATCGTGGCGGATCTCGTTTCCAATGCGTGGGGAAACTCCTCATTAACATGACAAGGCTTTGGGAAGAAATGTCCTATTTTGATGTTAAACGCACACGTCTATTGATTTGTCAAAAGGCGACGAAGAGACTTTTTTTTTTTTTTTTGGCGTGCTCGTAGCCGTTTGTGCGTGCGCGGCCTAGTCGATTATGCGCGTTCGGTATTTGCGCAACAACACAATCCCATTTCTTGTCAAGCGACAGGCTGTCTAGACGCCCATGTGACCGGGCGCGTCAATGCGCACTGTGGAGCTGACACACGCGCACGCACACATGTATACAACCAATCCGCGTCACGCGCACACTCCTGGGGGGTGGAGAGGGGGAGCACACGCACTCTCTCACACGCGTCTGCTCGCTCGGTTGCCACACACAGACACTCTCCGTGTGCGTGGAGAGAAAGGCTGCAGGATTTCCAAGCTGAAGGATATCACGGATCTTGCGAAAAAAAGAAAGAAAAGCGCCAGCCTGCCGTTTTTGGGATTCTTAGTGGTCGTGGATTAAAAGCTCTTTCAGGCCCCTTATGGCCCCTCCACGTCACGCTGCTTTGTTGTAGCGCGACCGAAGAAGCGCCCTCGATGTTCACGGGGTGCTACTGAAAGCGAGCGAGCCCAGCGACTGGCCGGGCTCCGCGCTCCCGTCCCCGACGTCGCGCTGCTGCTGCCCCGCCGCCGCGCTCCTCCGGCTCGCCGCCTCTCCGCCGCCGCCGCCGCCTTCCTCATCCCCTCGTCCGCCTCCTCCTCCGGATTCGGACCCGGCAATCTTCATGGTTTGCGGACACCATGCCCGTTGTTTAGCCGGGGAACCCTCATCTCGTCCCGCATGTTCAGGACCAAACGATCGGGGCTCGTCCGGCGACTGTGGCGGAGCCGCGCGCCCGTGGAGGGCGACGGGGAGGCGGACAGAGGGACGCATGGCCCCGGGGGCTGCTGCATGGGCAAAGCGGCCAAGGTGGCGGCCAAGTCCCACGGCGGGTCGGAGGCCGAATTGAAGGCGCTCACTCACTCCGTTCTCAAGAAGATTAAAGAGAAACAATTGGAGGTGCTTCTGCAGGCGGTGGAGTCCAAGGGGGGCGCCCGCAGCCCCTGCTTGCTGCTGCCGGGCAAAGTGGACGCCAAAGTGGGTCAAGTGTCTTACTCCCTCCCCATGCTGCTCTACAAGGTGTTCAGGTGGCCCGACCTCAGGCATTCCTCGGAGCTCAAGAGGCTGTCGTGCTGTGAATCCTACGGGAAAGTCAACCCGGAGCTCGTCTGCTGCAACCCGCACCACATGAGCCGCCTCTGTGAACTCGGTGAGGGGACTTCTCGGTTAAAAAAGAAGGCTTTTTTTTTTTGTTTGTTTGTTTTGACTGAAATGAATCTATATGTACTTTTTACAATCATAGCTTTTTTTTTTTTTTTACTGAAATGAATCTATATGTACTTTTTACAATAATCGCATTTTTTTTTATTTTTGGCTGTCTTCTGTTTCTGACAAGACATGCATGTTTTAGGAAATGTATAAAATAGCTATTTTTGTATAAGGCTTTGGTATCTTTGATGTCATTGCACTTTAAGTAAAATAACTTGTGAAATATATCTTTATGAATTTTTTTCAACTTTTTAAAGGTGAATTAGTGTCACTCTACTCCTTTAACTCAAGGTTTTATTTAATCAAGACACATGCATGTTTCATTTAAAAAAACCCATTTTTTTTAATCATTTATGAAAATGGTAGGTATATATATAACCTTACTTAATGCTTCAACTCTCCATTTTACTTAATTCATCAAGGCACATGCATGTTTTGTCCCTGTTTATCAAACACTTCCAAATGTGCACAGGGATATTTTCGTGCGTGTGAGAGAGAGAGAGAGAGAGAGAGAGAGAGAGAGAGAGAGAGAGAGAGAGAGAGAGAGAGAGAGAGCGAGAGAGAGCGAGAGAGAGCGAGAGAGAGCGAGAGAGAGAGAGAGAGAGAGAGAGAGAGAGAGAGAGAGAGAGAGAGAGAGAGAGAAGCGAGATAGAGGCCCCTATCTGAGTTTGTCCTAGACCTGATAGTGGCCCTACTGGCGCCAGGCGGCCCCCTTGTTTATCTGGCTGTCAGTGTAAGGCAATAGCCAGCCCCTCAGGGCCTCACTCTGTGGTTCACAAAGTCCTCTCAGGGTGTTCTAAACCTGTGGGGAATATGTGATTATGTTAATAATTAGGTCTGATAAGCATTTTTGTTAGATTTGTTTTCATAGCGTTACATGACGTGAAAAGTAGTCTTGTGGGCCATATCTGGCCCACGTGCCTTATGTTTATCACCATTGGTATTTTCATACGCTTTTTCTCTCTTCACGCAGAGTCTCCTCCTCCTCCGTATTCCCGTTATCCAATGGATTATCTTAAATCACCAGGTGAGCTCACACACCCCCTCACACACATTTAAGAGTTAACATGAGATCGAACAATAACTTCCCACAGAATGTTGCAGTCTAAATAATTGAAGAACACAGCCTCGTCTTCAATTACATAGATTCCGCTGAATGCTGTTCAAACGACTGTTTTGAGCATCGGTAGTTTGCGTTTTTAACATTGCCGACGAGTGGCCCAGTAGCTTTTTTTACACCACTTTCAACAGCGTGGCTCGGGTGCCACGACATCATCAAAAAAGGTTGTCTGTTCTAACAAGTGCAAGTTGCGAATGGCATCGTTTCAACATAGCCATCGTCAGTTTTCTAAATGATTTGGATGATGCTGCATGCTATTCTGCGCTTTTTATTTCCTGCTGTGCATACCAGGCCAAGAGTTGACAATGCGCTGCAACTGCTCAGTCTTTTCCAAAACAGCTTTTGGATAACATTTGTTGGGGTATGTGTGGCATGTCCATTGGACACATTCATTAGCAGTGTAAGCAAGACAGGCGTTACTGGCCCTGAGGTTCGCCAATGCTGCTTTTCCAATATTTTGCATTCAAGTTACAGTTTTTGTAAGGTTGCTGAAAAAAAAATCACTCTTTGTGACCTGAGATCAAAATGGCACAATTTTAAAATTTTCAGAATTTTGACCCTGATGATGATAATGTCAACTGGTTCAAATGTTGTGCTGTTAAAACGCTTTTAAGAATGTTTGCATTGGTCGATCCCAAAAAAGATCAGTGAAATCACACAATTATTCAGTTATTAAAATTTATAAGCAAATAATACTCGCTGGTAAAAAGAAAAAAAAAAGTTGCACTTCGATGGCTGTTTTCATATTTTCTTGTTTTGTTGTCTTGTTAAGCAAGCAACCAAAACAAAATGTTTTGGTTTGCGTACTGATGCACACTTCCATTTTCAGTGTTTGCTTGCTAATGACACCGGTGTCATTTTAAGTAATCATTGTGTCTTTACAAATTTTCTATAATTTTTTTACATTGCCTGACAACCATAACAAAATAATTTGGCTATGTTCTTATTAACCCTTGGTTGCTTTCAGTGTTTCCTGCATTTCCCCCAGCCCCCAACTTCACAAATCCACTTCTCACTTGGAAATCTCCCTTAGTGTAGCCCGCGCAGCGCATTGCAGCGCTTGCGTGTGCACATACGTGTCGGGGTGTGCAGGAAGCAGCTCCTGTGTTCAGCTGTGATTTATAGCACCAGGGATGGCTGTGCACTTGTAGCATGGCCGGTGGCCAGCTGGCTGTCTTGGCGGGCTGCAAGCATGTTTGTTTGCCAGTCCGTCTTCATGGAGCCATGCGCACTTCACACTTCAGCCATGTTAGCGGGACGTGTCTCCGGTATTGGATGCCTTTAATGTTAGCACATGGGCTGTTTTTAGCATCTTTGGTTGTTTACCCTGCAGGGGCTCAGTCTTCACTTTTTTTTTTTGTTTGTTTGTTTGTTGGCCGCCACAGCAGCCTGAGCCAGACGACGGTTGTCACCTCGGTGCCAGAGAGGCGCAGCGGGTTATGTCATCGTCGCCTTGTGAAGCGTGTTACGTTTCAAGCGTAGCATTTGCCCTCAGAGCCGCGCTTGGAGAGCTTGTTTCTTACTGTGCTTTTTTCATGATGATGCACAACAACTTTGTATATTGCAAATGATTTAGAAAACAAAAAGAGGGAGAAGTAAAGAGGGAGCTAAGTCGAAAGGCGAAGCTCTCAATTTACCAGTCAATCTACGTTCCTACTCTCACCTATGGGCATGAGCTGTGGGTCATGACCGAAAGAACAAGATCCCAGATACAAGCGGCCGAAATGAGTTTCCTCTGCAGAGTATCCGGGCTCTCCCTCAGAGATAGGGTGAAAAGCTCGGTCATCCGGGAGGGGCTCAGTGTCGAGCTGCTACTCCTCCGCACTGAGAGGAGCCAGATGAGGTGGCTGGGGCATTTGATTCGGATGCCTCCTGGACGCCTCCCTGGTGAGGTGTTCCGGGCATGTCCCACCGGAAAGACACCCCGAGGACGACCCAGGACAAGCTGGAGAGACTATGTCTCTCGGCTGGCTTGGGAACGCCTCGGGATCCCTCCCGAAAAGCTGGAAGAAGCGGCTGGGGAAAGGGAAGTCTGGGTATCCCTGCTGAAGCTACTTCCCCCGTGACCTGATCCGGAAAAGCGGTAGATAATAGATGGATGGATGGATTTAGAAAACATTACTGAGGTCTTTTGTCACCCTCCTATAAAGGTACTAATCATAATGGTGCAGTATCTAGAGGGGTTGGACCCTAAGTCTTAATTACGGTTGATCATAACAGTCTAATAGTATCAAAACCCGGCACTGTAACATGTCATGACATTCTTCTTTGTGGACTTTGTTGGTATGTCACTTTTGATTGATGATCGCGTCTATCAGCATCCCGCCAGACCAGTGTTTTCAGACTGGTGGAACTACTTGGCGTCATCAAAAGGTTTATCCACCCCACTGCTGGGGATACCCTCATAGCTCGAGCCAAAGAGAAATTTAAAACCGGTTATGTACCGGTGTGGAGCATCATTCCAAAGCAAATCTTGTCTTTTCCCGCTCCAGACCTTAAAACAATCCATGAGAACGCTGATTTATATCGCTATATCGTACCAACTGGTAGCTGTGCAACTTGCACTCAAGGAAGAAAATCAAAACTGGGCATGATACTTGGATACCTTGCGGAGTTAGTTGTATGGGGGTTTTTTGTGCTGCAACTGGTCCATTCGCTGGAACATGTCAAAGAATGATAATGTTGATGTTGTCCACCCAGCCTGAGTGTAAACAACAACTCACAACAGCTCATCCATCACAGTGTCCGTCATTCCAAAGCAATTCTTTCTTAATTTGGAGCGCAAACAGTCCACTAGCTAATATTTATTCCAATCAGTCCACTAGCTAGAAATGATCAAAGGAAGATAATCGTGATTCTGATGCTGACCGTGTGGCTTCAGCGCAGATAGAAAATCGAAACAGAACATCATGTGCATCATCTAAAAGCAAATGTTACTGGACTACTGGGTCTGAAGTTTGAAACAAAGAGTTTTCACAACCTACGTCTCAAGCGCAAGGATAAAATAAAAACAGTGTGTCCTGTCTTTCCAAATCAACGACGTTTGCCTGCTATTGATTACAACCCCCCTAACTGGATGTATTCAAGAAAGAGAGTGACCATTCTGATGGTGACTGTGGAGCCTGAGCACGAATCGAAAAACGAAGCAACGTGGTCTGCCGTTCCGGAGCATCCTTGTCCAATCTTGGTTTAGAACGACAACAAACATTTGCGCCCAAACCCAAAGATCACATGATGAAAGTGATGTGATTTTCGTGTGGCGTGCACACAGCAAAAGTTTGCCTTGTCGCCTTTCTCTGATGCTGCAGTGCCTTTGAAAGTGAAATCAAGGCTCAACATGCTGACTTTCATATTAATACATACTTACAGTGTGAGCGTAAATATAATCAGTACTATGTGTGTACATATGTGCATCACAACTTTAGGATGTATTGACGTCAATCCCCTTTTATACCATCACAGGGATTTATCTTGTCAACTTAAATGCAAGCGAATACACTCGTTACCGTGGTGACAACAACACAAATGGATCACCACAATTGTATTATCAGGACAGAATGGGGGAAAACGTGTGTTCGTGGTCACTTGTGCTCAGCAGATGACGTTCGTGTAAGGCTTGCTTGAGGTATGTTTACCTTTAATACAGTACTTCTTACAAACGGGCAACAAAATGTTATGTAGCCTAAGCAAGCGAGTGTGATTACTAACACATTATTTATTGTAAATATAATTTTTGGACAAATTAAGTGCAGAAGTATCTAGGGTAAATGAATAAGACTCATTGCACCATCTTGTGATCAAATCAGTGATCATTTATTGTTTTTCTTTCAACTCTGCGATGGGTCCCAAAAATGCTGAAAGCTTACGTAGAAGTAAAGAGAACGGTGATTCTGGCAGAAATCCACTCAGTAATAAAGAGAGAAAATCGAAACATTTTATGCCAGACCAATTCAAAATAACATTTGTGTTTATTCCTGCTTTAGGACTAGAATTACATAAGGCGAGGAAGTAGTAATGAAAAATATTGCAGAATCTCACACTAAACATCCGGTAAGCATGCTGCTTGAGCACAAGAGAAGATCAAAACAGAGCACGCACAGCATTTTTTTTCAGAGCAACCACTGTATCTCTTCCTGTTTAATGACTAGAAACTTTCCACTAGCTCAAAAGTTTTAAAAGTAAATGATTATACTAATGATAACCGCAGGGTAACCATGCTGCTCGAGCGCAAGGAGAAAATCGAAACAGTGTGTCTCGCAAATCCAAAGCAATTGTTGTCTTCTCCCGCTGTAGACCGCAAACAATCCACCAGTTCAGAAGTAATAAAGAAAGAGAACGATGATTCATATGGAAAACTGCCTGGTAACCATGCAGCTTGAGTGTGAAAAGAAAACCGAAATGCTGAGCTATTGCCAGTGTCTTCTGGTTCAGGACTAAAAATTGTGGCGGGGCTATAACATTTTAAAGAAAGCACATCAACCAGTCATCTATGCAGACCAACCAACAAACTGCCTTGTGTATTGCCCCGCCCCTTTGATACAGTACTGCTGCAGTTGAACTACCACTTGGTGTTATATAGTGCACAGTGAGGGGATGGGTCCATGTAGACGACGCTTGGGGGGGGGTGTCGTCTCTTTCTTTCCCTACATAGCCTGGTCCTTTACGTGTGTGTGTGTGTGTGTCAGTCCGGGATAAGAAAGCTTGTGGTCCAGACAATGACCCCCACCAGACGAGCAGCTGGCTGGGGTCCGCCAGCCAAAAAGGGAGAAAGTGGCTTTCAGTGAGTGGGAACAATAGGAAGTCATTGCAGCTGCAGCTGTGGCTCCATCGTGCAACTACCCTCCACTCCCACCCCATCCACCCCCCCGCCCCCCGCTCCACTCTGCACCTGCCCCTCCGCCCCCTCCCAGTCTGCTTCTCAACCATTATTTATTCGGTGTCATGGTAAAGCCACACGTCAGTGCTGTCAGTCATGCTAACAGCCAGCATCCCACAGGCTGAAGTAAATAGGAAGCCTCGTGCGGATACAGGAAGTGATTATGCAACTGGATAAAGACCCTGGAGTTGCTCTGGGAGCGCTATGGGATAACCAGGAAATTAGCAGCTAGCCTAGCCCCTAAATCATCTGTCATGCTTTTTTCCGCCGTTTGTCGCAAGTCAGTGGGCGCAGCTGCTATGACCATCACTACCAAGGGAACGAGTGCATAGATGTATTAATAGAACAATAGGATGTAGACAGTCCCGACCCCCCTGCCACTAGCCTCGGGCAGCTATCAGTCACCCCATCAGCGATACCTTCCTGGGACTTGAATGCTAACATTATACATAAACAAGCAAATGGTTGGAATCCACTTTTTGATTTTTGCACCAAGAAGTAACTGTAATGTGATTGTGACAAGTACTCAGAATTCTACACTGAAAATTGCTTGTATTGGCTCGAACTCCATGTTCTTTTGGATCCAGCACACGGAAGTATAGTTTTACTCCTTCTTCTTGGAGACCTTGTACCCAGACCTGTATGCTTCGTGTTACTTGTTCTATAGTCCTTGTACTTATGGACCAAGTACCTAGAATTCTATGCATTGTACAAGTTGATCCTGTGACTGCCTTTTACAATATCCGCTGAGTCAGGCATAAATGACACCTTGACAATATGTTACCTAAAGAAGGCCGTCCCTGTCATAAAATCAGGTGCTGGTCTGCTTCCTGTGGTTTTGTTGTTGTTGTTATTATCATACAATGCCTTGAATTTATGCTTCTCGCAAGCGGGAAGAGGAGGTAGCACGTGTCACAGTCAGTGTCCGCAGATGCACAAGTAACGACGGAACTGGCATGAGTCTTTATGAAAGCAGCCCTGATGTAAATCAGCACCTTGTTTTAGTTCTGGTGGGATATAATCCACGTAGTGTTTACCCCCATGGCCTCCCACTCCCTTCCTCAATCATGTGGTCAACTGTGAACTGTTGCCCTGGCGACCAGGGCAAGGTCGCTGGCAGCCAATGAAAGTGCGGGCACGGCAGTGGCCAAGAGGTGCTGTTTGCCCACGCCGCTCGTTTACGGGACCACAGCGGTGGTGGGATTTTGCCAGCAAAATCTCTCTCCAAGAATACCTCATGCTATCATGCCTTGGAATTATTACCCTTTTTAGATCGTCTATTTGCCACACAAACCACAAGAATCTGCAGCCCCACGTATTGTTACCGATTCTCCCAAAGCAGTGGATTATGGTAGATTATGAAGGCTCCATTTTGTTTGTCTTCGTCTTCATTGGGCATTGATTTCATCTTGTTGATTGATAGCCCTGCAGATGCTTCTTTGCCATCTCCCCCAACTAATTCCCAGTCTCTGTCTCTGCTCCAGATTCTCCAGATTCAGGACCCTCATCCAGTGAGACCGGGGGAACAACCTACTCGGCCCCTGTGGGGCTTTCGGGTAAATATCTTTTTTGTGCCCTACATAACTGTTTCCTCACTGTAAACCAAGGGTAGGACGATGGAGGGTGGTGTTTTTCTGCCCTGTTTCTGGTATTGTGCAGAAAAGAGGGATGAAAAAAAAGGCAGCAGTTTTACCCGGCAGGAACTGATACTGGGTTCTGTTCATGTGCAAACCTGAAGCCAAGTGAAGCAAGCGAGAGACACAAGCGCTTTTCTCTTTTTCTTCAAGGCCTGAGTTCGGGGCTTCCTCGGCTTCCTTTCCCATAATCCACTTTGGCTGCCTTCCCGAGCCGGCGCCGCTTCCGCGGGCAGAGTTGTTCTCTCTGGGCCCTCAGATGGTTCTCATTACCGGGGCCTTTTAAAGCCTGTTTTATGTCAGTTGGTGTTTGCTGCCCATATTCCCCCCACCCCTACCCCACAGCACCACCACCGCCCTTAACCCACCTTTGTTTGGTGGGGGCAGCTCAGAACCAGAATCATTCTCGTTCTAGACTTTAATGATGTCCTTGCATGTATTAAGTCGACAGATTTTACTTTAAACTGTGAAACCCTAGAACTTGGGTTGGGGGCTCAATCTTGAGTGGGGAGTGCCCTCCTCCCCTGGTTTCCTTCCTAGTAGCAAGCAACTCTGTGAATGAGCCTTCTCAGCAAAGATGGCAGAAAACTGGTGCCCTCATGGTTTTCACTGGCAAGCCGCCACACCCTTCCCCCAGTTCCTCTCACCTCCTCTATGCCCTCCCTCTGGGGCCGTAACAAAAGAAACATGGCACTCCCAGAAGGCCTGGCGCTGACCTTCCAGTTTCCTCAATCGCCCCCTTTTTTTGTGTTCCTCTCTAGACAGAGGAAGAGGAGAGGTGGGGCAGCAAGGGAAGGTTTTTTTTTTAGGGGGGGGTTTGAATCATAGTTGAATCTTAAAGTGCTTGTTGACTGCAGCGCACGACCCACAAACTTGGGGAAAAGAGCAATGCGGGTGGGAACGAGTTAAGTGAACTGCTGCGACAGTGACAAGCGCAAATGCAAAGTAGGCTGCCTGCCAGGCTAGCGGCTCTGTAGCGGCCTCTCGCCGCCTCGCGTCATCCGCTTGGAACACGACACAGAACAGGGAGGAACAGTTGGGGAAGTTGGGTGGGAGGGGGGGGGGGGGGAAGTAAGTTGATTGATCGGGTTTCAGTTGAGAGCAGAAACTGATGAGAGGGATCACCAACTGTTTTGTGAATGAAGAGAGGTAGGGACTTTTAGTACCTCCGCCAAGGATGTTTTCTCCGGAGTTAGTTCGGCAAAAATTATTTAAGCAATTCCCTTCGAAGATAGTGAGGTAGAACCCCCCTTTTTATTGTCATACACATGCATATAATACTTTCAGGATGATTTCTTTACATTGTTAGCAATGTTAGCATAGCATTTTCTGGACGTGAATCACCCACATAATATTTTATCTGTTGTCAGAATTATGCAAAAATGACCATTTCCCATATTGGAGGGGTGTAGATTTATTTTATTCCAGAATAACAGACTGAGTTCCGGTTTGTTTACATTGCTACTTTTTGTTCGCTTAACATTTTTCCAATATGAATCCTTTCTAAAATGCTTTTTGTTTTTAGTTTGTGGGAGAAAAATCTACTTAACCACAGATAGAACCTACCATATTTTAATATAGCTGCATGTATTATAGTTTCAGCATGATTTGTTTACATTGCCTAGCATGGTTGGCATACTATTCTTCAGACAACAATTCACTCTTGGACAATTCTTTGCTGAATTTTGCAAAAAAAAAATATTAGTTGGCAACCAGTTCAGGGTGTACCCCGCATCCTGGCCAAAGATAGCTGAGATAGGACCTAGTGAAGATAAGCAGCTTAGATAGTGGCTAGATGGATGATCATTTTCTGTAGGTTAGCGAAGTAGAATCTACTGCTTTGTTAGACTAGCATTTTCCTAACTGTTACTGAATTTTGCAAAAACAACTCAACGAATGTCCATTGCAGGTCAACTATTTTATAGGACCGATGCATGTAGTTCCTACAGCGCCAGACGGTTTTGCCTGTATTCCTAGCTTTGTTAGTGTAGCATTGTCCAACTGAAATAAAACTATGTAACATTTTGGATTGGGATTTAGTTTTGTTCATATTGCTATTTTTGTTTATCAATCTCTTGACAGTTCGCTATTGCCATGTTTGGTAGTTATTGGATTTTTTCTTTTGTTTTGTCAGGTATTTGTCGGTGTTGCTTTTGTTAACATCTGTTAGCTTCATCATCATAGCATTTAGGTCTTAGTAACTAACACAGCAATCCCAATGATAAGTGGGCCCGCCAGAAAATCCGCGTCTGTGTCCAATCTGATCTAAATTAGGATTGTCTGGCCTTCCTTGGCGGAGGTCCTTGCTGGACTTGGCATCCGTGCTGGCTTTTCTCCACCCCCCACCCCCACGTGGTTCCTGCGTGTGGAGGCTGCGCCCACGTCTGCTTCTGTTTTTAACGAGAATTGATGAGAGGGCTGTTGAAATTCTGGCGACGGGCCCGAATACCCGGCGTGACGCAGGCGTGGGCCGCTGTGTGTATGTGTGTTGTCTGTTTGTATGTACTGTATGTGTTGAGGCATGCGTTCTGAAATGCTGTCATTTAGGAAGAGAATCTTCAGTTGGGCATTTTGGCTTTGTTTGTGTGTACTTGGATCAGGCACTGTTTTTATTTGGACTGTGCTAAGTTCTTATCAGTGTCTCAGTGGCATGTCCCCTGGTGCCACCGGGGACCGACTGGGATCCAGTCTGGCTGCGATGTCTCTGTCTCTCTCTCACGCACAAACGTGCACAAGCACATACGCAAGTAGAGTTAGAATGACCCACGCTGCATCCCCTGGCACGCTGCTCAGTCACACAGTCGCTTCCTCCCACCAGTTTTAAATTCAACCACGTTAAAAAAAAAAAAAAAATCTCGTCACATCACTCAGCGGCCTGTTTGCAGAAATGGAGTTTCTTAAGACATGTTTTTGTTTTTTTGTCCCAATCCTTTTGTCCAGCATTGCCATGCATTTTCATTTTATCTTCACGATATCACGAGATCATGTTTTCCTTCTTTTTAAAATTTTAAATTGTACAGGAGTTAACTGTCAACTGACGTCCATTGCCACGTTATACAATGACGCCGGCGCTTCTAAAAAAAAAAATGCCATCACACACTCAACATCCAAGTCACAGCGTCAATTAGCCGGGAGCTCAATCTGCTGAAGGTGAGAGCTTCATCATTGTCTCTGGCGAGGGGGATTAAATTTAGTCCAGGCTCATTAAATCAAACCGGCTGTCATGACGACTGCCCTATTTTCTTCTTTTTACATTCATTAATGACGGGAAGCAAAGTGTCACCCTCATAACCCAGTGTGTGTATGTATATATATTGTTTTTTTTTTTGTTTGGTTGTTTTTTTTTTTAAATCCGGAAACTTACTTCCAGCTCGCCTGCTGAACAGAGCGCCCTCAGTGTTCCTTCGCGTTCCAGCTCATGCACTCCCGGCATTCCCGCCTTGTTTGGGTTAGCGGCGAGAGGAAAGGGCCGCGCAGGATATGACCTCATGTCTTTGAGACGGCGGGGAAAAGTCTTGGCATCAAAAAAAAAAAAAAAAACACACACACACACGCAGGAGAAGCGAAAAGAAAGAAGAACAACGGAATCTTTTTGTCAACATAACTCACCGGAGCTCTGTTCAGCGAGCATGAAAGGATTTACTGCAGGTTTTTCCGTCTTCATGCTGCACTTGTTCGAATTTTGTACTTTCTATTTGAAACAAATACTCATTATCCAACTTCAGTACAATGAAAAATATGCATGAACTTCACCATATATACATAAAACATTCAGTTTTGTTGTCCTCACCAAGTAATTTTTATTAATATTTTACAGGGGCTCCAGCTTTAGAATACTTTTAGAACCGATTGGTAGACTGAATATTCCAATGATTAATTGAGCGTTTGGATAAAAACATTAAACATGGTGACGTATATGTGAAGTGCAAGTGACATAATAGTTTTTGATTGTAAGAATGGCTCTAAAAAGCAGGATTTGGCCTGCTGAGTAACGTGGGCATCAGTGAACTCATGTCTACGTAAAGATGTTTGTTATGTTGACTGACTTGTTCTTTGTTTGCCAAATGATCCCAAACTTTGGACATTCCCTGTCCTTTTAAGGACACTTTTCCCTCAGATTAGCATCATCTCGACAGTTTATTTCTAAACTGAGTGGCGCTTGCATCTGCCGTCCCATTGTACAGTAGGTGTAGAAAAATGATCCCTACTAGTTTACGAGAGTTTGCAGCAACCTTTTTGTGATTGGATTGTTCAAGTTGTTCCATTTATTGTTGCAATCCAGCTTCTTTTTACACTCGCGCGGCCCTGAAACAGATCATTTCTGTTTACAACATTTCCCGTAGGGAAATTTTGAGGCCTGAATGGGAGCAAAAGGAAGTTGGTGTCGGACTTTGGAGATTCCACAATCCTCGGCATGTGCTCTCCCCCAAACCTGATGCACCCGGGTTCCCTTCAAGGAGGCAAGATCGCGTCTTTTGGGCGGAGTCCTTGTGCGCCATCCTCTGTAATTTTCAGCGGCGTGCGCGAGCGGAGACGCAGGCCGGGGCCCTCGCCCCCGAGTCGGGCCGCGGCCGCCGTCTCTCATTACTTCCCCACTTCCTCTCTTTGCGAGGCCGCCAAAGCCGCCTCTTGGCAAGGGGCGGCTCCATTTTGGTTTTTGGCCGTCCTCTTGTTTTCTCCACCCTGTGTCATTACGCCGCAAATCGAAAAAGCAGTGAGGTTAGGAGTTGGAGGAGGAAGGGGAACGGAATGTGGGCCCCGAGCTCGCTCGCCTTGTACTGAATCTTCTCCCATTCTGAGGCGTTTACGGTTACCTTTAAGCAGGGAAGAGGGGTGTTTTTGGTGGCTAGCCCAGAACAACATGAACATTGTTACTGTGAAAGTGCGTTCTGACACGACAGAGAGGTGACGGAAATACATGCCCACGCATTCCTGCGCGTGTGTTCGATTCCTCAAAGGCGATCCCCCGTCTTGGCCCCACAGCCCATTCACATTTTTCATGTATGAAGCCCCCTTGTACTGGGCAGAGGAAACGAGGCACTGGATTGTGTAATGACATTAGTGTATTGCGTAATCATGCACGCAGCACACAAGGTGGTAGCGCTGTTTATTAAAAACACAACCAAAGGCCAGACTGGCTCCGCTGGTTCTTCTTTTTCCCACGCTGCCCCAACACCACAGGGAGAGAAGTGGATGTGTCTTTGGGTATTCAGTTTAATTGATGACACCATCATCGCTCCATTAGTGTTCCATTTGTTGATTGACTTCATTCATACAACATTACAGATTTTTTTTTTTTTTTTTGTCAGGACAGAAAAACACCTGAAAAGGGGTTGTTGTCGAGATGGAGAGGATTGAGGACCATCCTCTTCCTTCGCAATAGCTAAGCACAGCCTCCCCTTCTTCTTCTCAATCCACCTCTCAGCAGTAATGCTAAGTACATCATCTTATTTCAATGTATTTGTTTTTTATACAAAGTATTTTGATGACTTTAATGGTGGAATCCCACTCAAGTAAAAATTGGAGTTACTACTGTAGGAACGGATCTCAGTCATAGACCGAAGACTCCCTGTACACATACGTTATAAACTCTCTCTGCTGATTGTCTGCATTTTGTTCTCCATGCTGGCGCCTGAATGGCACACAGAAAGCAGTGGGTGCGTCCTATTGGCCACTTGTGTTACTCAGCGTGGTTATAATCTTCTCGGGAGTCCATGATGATATCATCAGTGCTTGCCTGGCACCCCTTGTGCGCAGACGTGGTGTTTATTTGTCCTGTCACCCTGGCAAAACTGGCCGTACAACAAATTTGTGTGTGTGTGTGTGGTCAGTGTGATGATTTTTTTTTTTTTTTTTTACAATAGTAATAAGTCAGTCTGGATGAAGCGAAAGGAGGAGTTACACGGGAACAGAATGTTCTCATGAGGATGATGATGATGATGCTTCTTCAGCATGTGTTGTCGTGGCCCAGACGTGAAGATCATGTGATTGCGGCAGCCAAACATTCCCGCTCCTTATCTCCCACCCCGGATGCTTCTGGGAAGAAATCGCATGTCTGCGAGTCAATGTCCAAGATGTGCAGATAGTGAAAGTATGCCACTCCCATGCCGGGCTTTTCCTGCCATCAGGGCTCACTTACTGTCGCTTCTCTTCCTCTTTTAGCCAAAACACACCTTTTTTTTGTCTACTAATGCTTAGCAAGGCTTAACTCTGGTGATGTTTCTCTTAAATATATGCATGGGCTGAATGTTCTGAACTCCTGTTTCCATGTCAACGCAATCACTTTTGTCTGTCATTCATTCTCAAATCAAAATGTGACCCAATTCTTGTATTACGGCTTTTGTCATCTATATATGGCCATTTAAGGAAACTTTACAACTTTTTCTCATATATTTTTTAGAGCAGAGGTATTAAACTAATTTTTGTTGAGGGCCGCATTCTATTTATGGTTGCCGTCAGAAGGCCTTTACGATTGAACCCATAAAAATATATGGTGACCTCCTATTATTTTACATATACTACAAATTGTGGAGAACTTGCTTTAAAATCAGAAGCTAGTAAAATGTTATTTCTTAAAAAAACAAATGTAATCAATTTATTTTAAAAGGGGGATTGGTAATGTTATTAAAAGACAGTTTACAGTTGTGGTATTTTAGCAAGAAACATGAAGTCAACACAACATGATTTGCTTTTGTGGACTACATTCACTGATGAAGCAGACCAGATGTGGGCCCCACACCTTAAGTTTGACCCCTGTGTTTTAGCGGATGACGACTTTCTTGTAACTGCAGCTTTTTCTCGATAGTGTTTTTGTTAACCAAATAGGGGTTTTTTTCTTACGCAACTTCATCTTTTTCGTGCAATATTATTGCTTTTAGAGAATAAAATATCACAAGAGTAACCCTATGACCTTTTTCTTGTCACGATACTTTTTGTGAACAAACTGACTTTGGCCTGAGTTTTTAACATAATACAACTAACCTTCGCTTGTAACTTCACTATTTTTTGCAAACAAAATACCAATTCTAGAAACTTCAACCTTTTTCTGTATTATGAGTACTTTTTGTGAGGAAAATGCTGCTCGTAAACTTATGACCTTGTCTGACTAGTATTTGTGAACCAATTACGTCTTCATTCTTGTGACTTTTTTTTCAAAAGATTACAAATTCTGACTCCCCCGCTGCTGTAATTCCAACATTTTTTTTAATATCAAGGTTGGAGAGCAGACTTGAGTGGCTCAACAGCACCATTAGTTTATTCTTTTCTTTGTAAGATTAATTGAATGCTGTCTCCGGGTCATACGGTGATGGAGTCACACTACTTGCATGAACTCGCTCTACATGACAGTTAGTGTTAATAATACGAAAATCACAGTTTAAGACAGATTTTCAAACATCAGGAAGGATGAAGCCATAACCTTGGCCGACTCCACTCAGGAGACACCCCATTGTCTCAACCACTTTTCCCACAAAAGCTTCAAAATGTCATCCAGCCCTTTTTTTTCTGCCCCACTTGGTGACTGCTCACGTTACACGCTAGTTAGCGTTGCCTTGATTTGTTCCAGTTGCTCTCGTGAAGTCCCGGAGCTTACATTTCTGTGCATGTTTTACGAGTGAGACGAATGCCTCGGAACAAAACAAAAGGAATGCCTCCGCAGTGACCCTTGAACTTTTGGAATAGACCCCCGCCAAAATGTCCCCCCTCCACACTCCACTCTTCCACCCTCCTCGGGAGAGTGTGTTGACTTTATAAAATAAGGCACCGCCGCCAAGAGTCCGTTTCCTTCATCTCTTCCCCATTCCTGCATTCCCGCACCGCTGCGTGTGGAGACTGACGAGGGTAATAATTAACTTTTTCAGACTGCAAGGATGCAGTCTGCCAACAACCAACAAGCCCTCCTTCCTCCTT
This sequence comes from Syngnathoides biaculeatus, assembly GCF_019802595.1. Taxonomy (NCBI): domain Eukaryota; kingdom Metazoa; phylum Chordata; class Actinopteri; order Syngnathiformes; family Syngnathidae; genus Syngnathoides; species Syngnathoides biaculeatus. The sequence continues at coordinate 10,460,355 of NC_084656.1, read as the reverse complement.
TGTCCAGTTGTCCCAGCTAGCTTAGCATCAATGCTAATAAAGCTCACCAGTCGACATGCGCTAATACTTGTTTGTGAAACAGTTCCAGGTTATCAATGAACGCATCTGTTGATATCATAGACCATACTTCATCTTACGCTTTAAATGAAGACATTATAGCGGTGCGTGCTAAAATGGCTAACCCGTGTGCTCCCGCCGGCTGCCATTTTGTTCCAGGCGCGCCAAATGGCCAGTTATCATCTGCATCATCAGTGAGACGCACGCACAATCTGCTGCTTTTAGGAGCGTGCTAACAGCATTTGCGCCCTTCACGTCGTCTTCATCTTGCCAAGTTTTGGATACAAACAGATGGTGCTAGTTTGACGAAAATGATTACATATAAATACATCTTTATTATTACCATTTGTTTAGGGTTGGTGGGTGTTTCGATGATTAACGTAGTGTGCGAGAAAAAAAGTCCACCAATGCTGTGGTTTCTCACCATCTTTTGTGATGCCTTCTCGAAACAACTTGTCAAATATCAATCTCGTGACTGTCGGATTAATTATCAATCTAATCTATTTTGTCCCGATGCCCCAAATTTGAATTGTCCGGGTACGATGTCATGAGTTTATCTGCGATTCCAACCTTAAGACTTCCTAATATTCCAACTTATTACAAATTGTAACCTTTTCTTTTATTTTAATATTATTATTTAAAATCTTTTTTGAACAAAACACAATAGTTAAGTGTTAAGTTTGACTCAATTGTCATCACTACTTTATGGAGACAAAAAAGACATTTTTTCGCAACTTTAATTGCTTATTACATTTGTGAACCTAAAATTTTTTTTTTCATTACTTTTTTTGTGTTACTGAGTTTTTTTCTCCACTTTTTGAGAACAAAATAACATCCTTGTTTTTTTAGTACAACTTTTTGTGAGCAAAATGAATTTTTTCTTACAGATTTTTTCTGAACAAAATACAACTTTAGCCGTACTTTACATTCATCATGCGATAATACTTTTTGTGAATAAAAATAAATGCACTATGGCATAGACTAGTGAGCTGGTCCGCATTTCCAACCCGTACTTATTAAGATCATTACTACTACTATAGATGGCTGGCCTATATAAATGCCATTTTCTGTAACTTTATTCCTGGCCTTCTCTGTCCTTTCATTCCTGTGGTGCGAAGCAGAGCCCTCCCAAATTCTCCCTAGCAACAAGTGATAGAATAAACAAATACTGCTGGTGAGCAATATTTGTGAAGCTAAATTATAAATCATATAGAGAGTTTGTTGTAGGATACAAAATAAAGTGCTGTAGCATTCCTGCTAACTATTTACCTCACCACCGTAATTTGTGCGTCTTTCCTGGAGAGTTGTACCCACCACCCCACCCTCCACCCAGTCCAGTTACGTCCGAGGCTGCAGGCCAGGACGACACAGGCGGCCGACAGGCTCAAAAAGGCGGACAGATGGCTTTGAGACTGCCGGCTAGCCAGATTATCCCGGCGAGCAGAACCGCCGAGAGCAGGTGGAGCGTCCGGCCGACGGACAGACAGACGGACTAATGCCTGGACTGGCAGACGTCCAGACAGATGTACAAATGGAAAGGGTGTCCTGCCCTGCCATGGAAAAGACGGGAGGCGCAGGCACCAATGACGGACGCCACAAATAGCGTCAGACAGTAAGGCCGTCCAAAATCCAGCAATAAGATGCACTTTCTCCCCCGTGTCTGTGTGACTCTTGTGCTGTCAGGACAAGCTGTGAACAAGCTCCTGACAGGACAGACGGGCGCCCGTATCGCTTTCACTCTGTGAAGAAACGCCTCTGATGCAACAGATACATGTGCCCCACTTCTGATGCCCAAAATGTTGGCTTGGGAACCAACCAGCCGTCATATTAGTCATTATTTGTGCACACAATACCTTTTCTTATAACGCTTGTCCTAGTAATAGTGATACCTTTTTTTTTTTAGAAAAAAAAAAAGAGATTTTGCTTGAAGGTTTACTCTGTATCTTGTAATATTTTTTATTTTCTTGCTACCATTTTTTCCAAACAAAATAAGTTTTCTTGAAACTTTTTTTTCTCAGAGTACTTCTTTTTCTAAACAAAATATGCCTTTATTCATGTAACGACTTTGTTCTTTCTTTCAACTCTCTTTCTGTTTCTTCTTTCTTTTGTCGCCAAAAATGTAGTCTGCGGGCAACCCTTTTTTTTTTTTTTTTTTAAATTCTATCTCGTTTTGCTAGTTGCCGTTCATCCGCCCCCATGTTCTTATCTTCAGTCTTTGTGGCATTTAATGCATCTTCCTGCCTGGAGCTGTGGCGAAGGGGGCGGGGTCCAGCGGGCCCGGCTGGTGTCGTCATGAATAGCGGGGTGTTTTCTGACATGCTCAGACAGGCAGTCCAGCTCTAATGACCTCTGACGCCAGGCCACGTCTCTCCAAGCAATAACAAACAGACACACTCTCCATGTCTGTGCCCCACCCCCCCACACAACCAACCACACACACATAGACTCCCACCCCACCTCCTCCCAGGTGAGCGCAGTCACCAGCAGTGTCAGAGACGTTTTCCGTCTCTTATCTCAAAGATAAATGGCTTTTTCCCCTTTGCGTTTAGTTTAAGGTAGATAGTCGCATACTTAGGCGCCCCCCCACCACCACCACCACCACCCACCTCCTGCCCTCCCTGCAAGCCCGACAAGGGCGGATTTACGATAAACTCCCCCCGAGGCCCGGCTCTGACCAACTTCAAAGAACACAGCTCCGCTTGTTTTATGGGAGGCTTTCAGTTGCCACCTACCACCCTCCCCCCACCACCTCTTGCCTAAAAGTCCCTCCCCCGTCCATCTCCCTGATTCCGTCTGCCAGAGTTTTCTAATGAAGCCTAATGACGGGCCGCAGCGAGGCTCACTTGGACCGCCACAGACGGATCCTTCTGCATTAGACTTGCAGTTTGTGGTGGGACCTTCCAGTTTACTGGGGGTCTCGTAACGGAAACATGAAACGGAAGAAGGGAGAGCCGTGAGATGAGTTGGCGGGTGGGGTGGGGGGGTCTCCTTTTGCTTTCGGAAGTAAACACACATCTATTAGAGGACATCGCAATTAGTCAAGGACGCAAAAGTTGCAGTCTGTGTGCTTCCCACTCTTTACGCCTCCCACCCCTCATCCTCCACTTCCTCGCGGCTCACTGGCTGGCTCCCACCTTTTGAGGGGCGGGGGGCTGTCATTGGCGACCACATTGCTGCAGAATAGAGATATGAGGAAGGAGGTGGAACGAGGAAGGAGGCTGGAAATTGGAGCGTGGCCAATGCTACACTTTTGTACGCTTGGCGAAACTTTAGACTGGCCAGGCCTCGTCACTCACCTCCACTGTTCTGCTCACACATGTATGCCCCCCCAACTAAGGTGGGGGGAGCGGGAATGTTTATGGAAACATTACTCAACTCGACAATGCTATGCCGTCCGTCCACCTATTTTGCACAATGATTTCCCGCAGCATGCGGGGGGATGATTGTGGCGACATGAGCGCATTGTTGGCCCGTGCCGCTAACGAAAACACAGTGAGCCAGACAGAAGATAACCGCTATAATGCTTTGACAAATAATGTAGTGCATGTGGACACTTGCCCGCCAGCGTCTCCCGACTGCCGCTTCGGACTCCAGGAATTCCTACGTGGCCGCTTGCGGCGTGGCAGAAAATGGGCCGGAGAAAGCCGTTATGCCTTATAATCATGGAAATTAGTGAGCCTTCATTTCCTTTTAGAGGTATGTGGCCATCCTAGGGTCTTCCCTACCCCAGGGAGCGCATACATTATCTCTGTTTTTTTTTTTTCTTTTAGCCAGTCTCCAGTCAATTTAATCAAGTCAGGTGTGTTTTTGGTTGGTATTTGACTAGTGCTGATAGAACCTCAGAGGATGGTTTGTTTAGGTGTCATCACAGATAAGAGAAAAAAAGCACAGTTGCACTACAGCGTTCAGTTGGTCTTGACTGTTGCTAGTACTTGAGAACGGCTTACGATGTGGGGACACAACCCTGGATTAGTCTAGGGTTTAGTCCCTGATGAAGGGTCCTTCCCCAGCATCCAACCTTAACTTCTTTGGCATTGCTTCTCTAGTCTGGGATTTGATCTTGCTCATGGCCACTCTTTCCTACAACTAGTCTTAATTTCGGTGCTGTTTTGATACAAAGATTGAAGTGCTTCCAGATTAAGCCTCTACTGCTAAAAGTCAACATTGCTGCATGCTGATGCTCTTAATGAGAATATTTGTGGGGATCGTCGGAGATCAATAACAGAGTGCCAAGTGGTGTTAACAACAAATGAGTCACTGTACATGGTTAGCATAATTGTCGACCTCAGGTTCCATGCATGTCAATTAGAGGCATGGAAGGGGGACTGAAATCTGCTCTCGAAAACCCGACTGCATCTACTGTGCCACCTATTGTGTCTTCCTTATCAAGGATACATTCAGTGTGGAGTACATTAAATCCTTTAATTGTAACACATGTGAGTTTCCACCACGAGTATGCACGTCTGAGTACTCTAGATAAACAAACCAGAGAATTCAGTTGTCCATCTTTGCCAGTGCCCTTGTCGGGTTGGTGCAAGGGCACTCGATCAGCCAACCCTTCTTTCTTCTGTCCAAGTCCAACAAAATCTATATAAATGACTCAATGAAATCTGGGTGTAGGAGTTGTGTTTTCCAGGGGCTTTGGTTATCAGAGACAAACCAGAGAAATGTGGTTGCATTTGTTGTACTGTAGGTTAGGATGTAGAGGTATGGAGCACCCCCCCTATAGTCGTCTGTCTGGGGTTTAGGACCTTGCTCAGAATGGCCTCACGCCATGAACAAGCCCTTATTTATTGGTCCTAAAAGTAAGACCAACCCATCTAGACTTTTATAAACTCAAGCTTCAACTGCCCATGAAATGCAAGTGTTTGAGTTTTTTTTTTTTCAGGTTTTAAGCTCTGTGTCCCTTTTGTTCTCTCCCCAGATTCCCTTGCCATACAGGAGTCGGGTGAGCGGTCCCACTGGTGTGTGGTGGCCTACTGGGAGGAGAAGACCCGAGTAGGCCGCCTCTACTCGGTCCAGGAGTCCTCCTTGGACATCTTCTACGATCTACCTCAAGGCAACGGCTTCTGCCTGGGCCAGCTTTGCTCGGACAACAAGTCGCAACTGGTGCAGATGGTGCGCGCCAAGATCGGCTACGGTATCCAGCTGACGCGCGAGCCCGACGGCGTGTGGGTGTACAACCGAAGCTGCTACCCCATCTTCATCAAGTCGGCCACACTGGACAACCCGGACTCGCGCACGCTGCTGGTGCATAAGGTGTTTCCCGGGTTCTCCATAAAGGCGTTCGACTACGACAAGGCCAGCAGCCTGCGGAGGCCCAATGACCACGAGTTCACGCAGCAGCCTCGCACAGGTTTCACGGTGCAGATCAGCTTCGTGAAGGGTTGGGGACAGTGCTACACGCGACAGTTCATCAGCAGCTGCCCCTGCTGGCTGGAGGTCATCTTCAACACTCGATAGCAGCGGCCCCCCCCTTGCCCCCTTCCCCCTCAGACTCTAACCCCCACCCTCATCTACCCTTTTTTTTTTTTTTTGTTAAGAAGCAAGAGAAAGTTAACGGAGAACAAGAAACACAAGACCTTCTACACAAAAAGTGACTCGAGTGAATGAAAAATAGAGGCGAGAAATGTATTTTATGTTATATATAAATATATTATTAATTGTAAATACAAAGATGTTTTATATGCATCATTATTTATGTATTGTGCAATGTGTTGATGAGGAAAAAAGAAACGAAGATGCACTTTGCTTAATATAAATGCAAAACAAAGAAATGCCAAAATAAAAAAAATACAATAAAATACTGATCTTTCTTTCTGGTTTCTTGAGACTGAGAACACACGAAAGACACAACAAGAAAGACATCAACTAAACCTTTTTCGGGGTTTCTTAGTCACACAAATTTTATACGTGGAAAAAAATCATTACAAGTAAACCGAGTATAATATTTTGGTATGCCAACCTCTAACGAGAAAACATTTGTATTCTTTAATATATTCATATTTATTTAAACAAAATACAATTTTTGTTTTAATGTTTGTAATAACAATAATAATAATTTGTACATGTTCAAATATATCCATCACTTTTCAATTGTTTATTCAGTTAGGCAAATTTTATTTTACAGTTTTTGCTTCAAGACCTGATTAATTATGACTGAATTAGGGGGCGGAACAATATCTTTTAGTACTGCGTTTTGCGGGGAAGGGAGATACAACTATTCTTGCAATTTTTTAAAATTACATTTTTGACAAAGTATATTTTGTTTTTACATTGCTATTATTGTTTTTTTATATATATCCCAGCGGTTTTTTTTTAGGTGAGAGGCGGGGCACACCCTGAAGTGGTCGCCATCTTGGCACAAACACAAAACAACCATCGGTAAACATATTCACACCTACGGACAATATAGAGTCTTCACATGACCTATCATGCATGTTTTTAGGAGAAAACTGGAATACCCAGGAAAAAAAAAAACAGGCACCGGGAGAACATGCAAACTCCACACAGGCGGGGGCCAGATCTGAACCCAAGTGCTCAGAACCAATTTTTTTTAAAAACAATTTAATTGATCTTGATACTTTCCTCTTTTGAAAAGCAAACAAAAATTACTTTTTGCGTTGTTGTTGTTTTTGACCACAAACAAGTTGCGAGTGATAACCGGTGAACTCCCATTTTGATTCGGTTCATTCTCCTCAAACATGATTAATCGACGCTCCGTCCTACTATCGCGATTGTTTTCGTCTTCTTATCCAAAATCCTCATTATTCCTTGCTAAAGGGTCTCCTTGATGCGAGTTATTTTGGTACGGGCGTCCTTGATGACTGACGATATCACACACAGGAAGCCGTGACGCACATCAGGAAGCCACACAGTCAACAAAGGTGCCCGTCTTTGTCATCAGCGGACGAACGCACGGAATCGAACAAAGAATTTTGGTGGCACGCCTGAGGAAATGAGCCACATGCTAGACTGCGACCCGTTCAAGACAAACGTGTGTGTGTGTGTGTGTGTGTGTGTGTGTGTGGCTTCAGATGTGCATGTGTGTCCCCCCTCCCCTCCCGTCTGGGCCTCGTCCTGTCAGATGGGTGTCTGTGAAGCGGATTATGACTGTAAGCCTGCTTTACCCACGTCCACTGTCTCAAAAGACCTACATCGGCGAGGCCAACATTACACCACGCACAACAAAACTGCAAACAACCCGAAAACAAACCCAGAGCGAAGGGTGACGAGGTCACAATGGTTGGGAATAACAACCCAATCAAACCTGTCAATGTACTGAGAGAGGCCGTTAGTTGGCATGAATATTCCCAAAGGAGGGGGGATGTGAGGGGGAAACGTGACTGGACCTCGTTCCTTGAAGTCGCAGGCCTCGTCACGGACGACATGCCCTCGCAGCGCAGTCCAGCCTAAGCGGTTCCATGTCTCCGATCCAACCCTGCAACAAGAGCAGTGTCACTGCAGCCTGGTCGCTAATAAACACGTAAAATGTGCGTGTGATCTAACCATCGTCCTCTTGATTGTTTGAACGTGGAAGGTGAGTCAACCCTTAAAAGTTGAACATTGTTTGGAGGTGGACGCTGTATTTCCAGATCAAGGGTTCTGACCCGTCCATCCACGGGCCCGCTGTACGTCATACGCTTACATGCAATATGTTTGGATACATACTGTATATGTGTGTATGTATGGATTCCTGTACACGTGCCTCCTTCCATGAAAGTCTGTGCCAATAGACTCAAATGGAAGAAATGGGGGTGGGGGGGGGGTGCGCATAAGACAGTCTGTCTGCTCCTAGCCGGAGGGGGAAAAAAGACAGGAGAGGAGCCGGGATGGGGGATGATCGTGGGGGTGGGGGTGAAGTCTGCCCACAATTACAGGCTGGAAGTGTCAATCAGATGGGGAAGGCAGGGGGGGGGGGGGGGGGTTGAAGACAGCTATGATCGCTTGTGGCATTTTCAAGCTTTTTTTTTTTTTTTTTTTAGCTCCTCCAGTGACGTTTTAGCTCACATCAACCTGGAGGCAATCCCACACTTGTTATCAACGGATGACCACAACGACAACAAAAACCCTACAATATGTTTTAATAGAAGAGACGTGTGATCACAAATACTGCACGAAGCTGTGTAGCGGCCCCCCTCGAATGCGCACGAGATCCTCGGCAAACTTTAGAATTACGACGGTTATCGTGGGACATACGTTCCATTTGATTCAATACAAATCTGCCATATATCTATCACACACTGATGGTGTAGTGGTACACACGCCTGCCTTTAGTGTGGGCAGCGTGGGATCGATTCCCTCTCAGTGATGGTGTTGCTATCTGCCCTGTGACTGGCTGGCGACCAGTTCAGGTTGTGGTTCGCCTTTTGCCCGAAACTACCTGGGATAGGCTCCAGCTTTCCCGTGACTCTTGTGAGAATAAGCAGCTTGGATAATGACATGACATGAAATGATGTTTGAAACAATGAAACTAATTAAAAAAACCTCATTTTTTATTAGTTTGTTTCGTCTTTCTGTGGCATCAGCAAGGTACTGTATATTATTTTTGTTCAACTTTTACTCACTTCTCATTCTTACTCATCCACTTTCTTTGTCATATAAATACATACACCGTATATCGTATACAGTGACCCTATGGAATTAAATAAGTGCCACCAGGATTTTAATTTGAAATGCCACAGAAGTATTATGTATTAAGTAGTCACATGACTAAGAAAGCGTAACTGCGATTGGCTGGGTGTTCGGTTCTGACCTGAAGTAACTCTGCCTGGTGGCACAGATGGTGAATTTTAGTCAGCGAATTGTAGCCAGTTGAATTGTTAACATTGAAAAGTTACGCTGAAATACAACTATTGAAAATCTGATCACTTTACATTTCAAATTCAAATCCTGTTTTCTGTGGCATTTGAAATTCAAATCCTGATGGCACTTATTTACTTCCATAGACCCAAACTCAGTTTTTCAAACAAGAGCATTTATCTCTCCGAGTTGAATTTCACTGTAAATCTGCCACAGAAAACAAAACCAAATGAAATTCTGTCAATACTTTGAAACTAAAATGTTTAACCAAAAGCTATTTAACAACAAACGCTAACGTATGACGTTAAACATCATAGACAGGTAAATGGAAATTAGCATGGATGCGATGGTGAATATAAACCTCCAAACAACTTCTACTTTAACACAAAAAGTGCCTTGACATGTCCAAGGAGAACATATAAGAATACGCACAGGTATATAGTCTCTTCAGCGAGATGTTAACTCCCCCGATTCCTTTGTTCATGTGCTGCTTTTTCTTCAAAGTCGCTGCTACAGCAGAAGGGGCAAACTTTGAAACTATGTAGCTGAGGTCCACTGCAATCTTTCATGTCTCGTGAAAAACACAATTCTCACTAGCTGTATTGGAGCCCCACCCGCAAGAAAAATCAAAATAGTCACAATTTTGACAAGAATAAGTAAAAAGAAAAAAATCTCGATCTTACGAGAAAAATAATGGCAAATCAGTATTTCCATTTATTTATTTATTATTTTCTACTATTTGTCCCCAAAGTAAATTTTTTTTTTTTCATGGAAAGAAATATATGGTGTGAGGAAAAAGATGAATGTTATGAGAATAAATTCATTCTTTTTTTCATCTTTAAAATTTTGGGGGGAGAAACGATCTAATTTTGCAAGAATAAATTTTTAATTTTTAAAGAAAAATCAATTACAATTTTTTTAAAAATAAAGTGGCATTATTTTAAAAAATATGGATTTTGGGGGGATCACATGAGAATAGTCATAATTTTTTCTGAGAAAAAATAACTACTTTTAGAGGGAAAGTCCATTATATTACAGGATTAACATCAGATGTTTATTTTTTCCTCTCTCACTTGATTACGACTTTATTCCCATAACATTACACATTTTGTTAAATAAATTAAATTGATATTAATATTAATAACTCAAAAAATAGTTAACTGTCCTTGTATTTTTTTGGGTGATATATAAATATTTTACCTTGCGTACAACTTCAGTCTCATAATAATACACAAATGTTCCTGGATGAAACTAAAATGGGGCACGGTGGCTGAGCTGGAAAGCTTAGCCTCTCTGAGGTCCCGGGTTAGATCCCGGACCCGCCTGTGTGGAGTCTGCATGTTCTCCCCATGACTACGGGGGTTATCTTCGGGCACACCGGTTTCCTCCCACATCTCAATAACATGCAACATTAATTGGACACTCTAAATTGCCCCGAGGTGTGATTGTGAGTGCGACTGTTTGTCTTGATGTGCCCTGCAATTGGCTGGCGACCAGTTCAGAGTGTACCCTGCCTCCTGCCCGTTGACATCTGGGATAGGCTCCAACACTCCAGCGACCCTTGTGAAACTAAAACGCCAATGAAGGCTTTTCAGTGAAAAAGAACTCTGACTTTCATTTGACAACGATTAAGGAATATGTACATATTTCTTCACAAGATTCTTCACGTTTCATACACAACCAAAGCTTAGATGAGCTTTATGTACTGTTTAATGAAATATTTCAAAAGTGGCATGAACGTGTTGCCTCATTGATTTCTCAGACTTCAAGCGTATTCTAAGGCTTCAACACCCCACCACCCCCCAGACCCGGGATGACGCGCATCATGATTCTGGTTCCGTCTTCATGGTTGTTTGCGTCACATCGCATTACCGTCACCACGCTATAACTTCCCTCCTGTCCCTCGGTGCATTCCTATAGGTTGTATACGTACATTATTAGGAGGATAACTCAAGAGAAATGTCAGTGAACACGGCATATGAAATATGATTGATGGCTGCAATATCGCCACCAGACAGGCGACGATATCCATTTTCAATAAGGCGACGCGGGGAAAAGACATTTTCTTGTGATGTCGGCCTCCTCGGCTGACAGCCGACTTCAATAATGCAGCGACTGTATGTCATCAAATGACGATCGGTCGTCTGGTTCAGCAGCAGGGGAGGAGGAGGAGGAGGAGGAGGAGGAGGAGGACCACTATTCAGCCCTCACACTTTTGTGCCAGGTGACTGACGTGTACTTGTGGTTGACACCAGTTTACGAGTAACACCACAACGCCAACAACAAACCCAACCACTGGACAAACGTTCTACTTCTGCCATCTTAAAGTTCACATAAGGAACCACACGTACATGACTTTTGTTTACTTTTGATATACTAGAGGACGCTTAACTGACAACCGTACTGACATGTTGTAAGTTAGTCTGTCCGTAGTCATCTTCTCGCAAACTCCTTTCTGTTGTAGTTCCGGTTTCAGAAACCATTAAAATGTCTTGTCACTTTGTTATAGAACGTAACCCTAACCCAATTATAAAACAAACTGATAGATTTTGAAATCCGAACTCAGTTAACAGGTAATAACCCATAACCCTTCTTCTTCTTCATTTCCTTTCAGGGTGTTCCATTAGGGGTCGACACGGCGTGTCATCTCAGATGAACGCTCATATTTGTTTGGCACAGTTTTCCCACAGGATGCCCTTCCTGATGCAACCTCTCTGCAGTTTAGCCAGAGAGAGAAGCTTACAGCACCTGGTATTCCCAGGCAGTCTCCCATCCAAGTACTAACCAGGGCCAAACCTGCTTAGCTCCTGAGATCTGACGAGATCGGGCGTTCTACTTTCAACATGTAGCTATTAATGTTCAAACCACTGGGAGCAAAAGTGAAAAGGTCCAGAATGCGCCCGCTTGGCCAGCCGGCATTATGTGACTCAATCCTGTTTCAAGGCCTCAGGTGTGAGTGGGAATCACTCTCACACTCTCTCATACACGTCACAGGAAGTTATACACGTCATAGTAAACAACTTCCTAGTCAACATAAAGATGGACTGGAGCTGACATCACTCAGAACAGGCCTCACCATAATTGACCAAAGAAGTCCAGAGGGGATCTTTGGAAAACTGACGTTCAAGGTGGTGTCGGCATTGCTGCAGAGGTTGAAGGGGTCGGGGGTCAGCCAGTTTGTACTCAGACCATATCTTCCAGAGGAAGCCCCTTGGTGAGGTGCACAAAAGACAGACTGACTGCCGACAGTCAAGCATGGAGGCGCAAGACGCGTGGCCTGGGGCTGCAGGATTGCCGCGTGTACTGGCACGTAGCGAGCAGAGCGCAATCCGCTTCCTACGCGCGGGGCAACATTCCGCCATGGCGATGACCCCTAACACCTCTTCAAGATGACCGCTGACTTGTTAAAGAAACTAAAGGTAGGGTGTGATGGACCGGCTCAGCATATCTCCAGACCTAAACCCTGTTGAGCATGTGTGAGCACCCTTTGAAGTTCTGGGAATGGTATTTAACAAGTACTAACAGTACTAACACTAATATTAAATATATTTTTTTATACAGTATATCCTGTAAAAATAGTAATAAAGAATTCTTTGTTGTAAACTGACTCAAGCTCATCCCATTATATTCTTACACTGTACTTGTGTTTACTTTTCAAGTACAAATACTGAATACAGAAAATAAAATTTTACTTTACTACTTGTGCAGCTGAATGAGTTTAACCACTATTTTATTGTTTAGTGTCTGGAGGTTTTTTTTTTTTTTTTTTTAAAAGATCCTTGAAATAAAATGTATTATTTTTCCCCATTTCATTTCATGCACCGCTTATCCTCACATGGGTTGTGGGTGGGTCCACCCTCACCTGGTCGCCAGCCAATCACAAGGCACACATAAACAACCATTTGCACTCACATCCACACCTATGGGTTATTATCTCCATATTATTATAATTATTACTATGATTATTATTTATTACAGTACAGTGCTAAGAGTATTCTTCCCAGATTTCCAAGATTTTTTTTTTTTTACTTTGAGGTGAAATTTGGGGTGATGGCTCCAGCTCGGCCCCATATTTATGCTAATAAATATTTGTTGACCGTTCCGCAATCAGTTTTCTTTTTTTAGTAAGTGTGTATTTGTGTGAGCGCTGCCTTGTGTAGCGCTGAGTACGCCGGATCGCAGTAAATGGGGGCGCCGAGGAATGCGAGCGCGGACTAATCACGGCAGGGCCTTCAAGGAGTAACCAGATAGCAGCTGGCAGACTTCAGAGGAGCCTCCTCGCCTGGGAGACGCTCTGGCTGGACCCCCGCCCGCCCCCACTGAACACCCCCAAAAGCCCCGTTCAACCCAGACGTTGCCCTTAAGCGGTCAGCCTGTAATCAAACGTTTGTAATGTGTATTCACAAGCCCTAAAATACACGTTGACGATGCAGGAAGTATCATCATTGTCATCATCACAAAGGCAGTATATTTATAGTAGTACAAGCTAGATATAAAATTTTAGATCCTCCACCCCCTCCCAAAAAATACCAATGTATTCCCATAGTTAAAAGTCTTTTTTGGGTAATGATGCATATGAATTGATTGAGGAATTGGTCATCATATGTCATATTCATCTTATTTTTTTCTGCATAGCATATTCGTGCTTTATATTTGCTATAGTCTGACAAAATTTTTTTAGACAGAAACAAGATTTTAATACGTTGATTTTGTTCACACCAAACAATTTAATTTATTGTACTTATGTGTTTTTTTTTCGTTTTCATAGAAAAAATTAAAAGTAATCTTGAAATATTCTGCCTTTTTTCTTTGAAGATAATTACACACTATACTAAAAAAAGGAAAAAATCTGAATATTAAATAATATCATAATTATTTAAAATCTTTTAGAGATTTTAAACTGTTGATATTGTGACTTTGTTAATGAAAAAAAGTTTCATAAAATTGTGATTTCAAAATTAAACCCTTCAAATAGTTTTACATTTTAAAAACCATTTTCTCAACAACAACAAAAAAAAGATTTATGCACCAAGATCATGATTTTGATCTTGAAAAAAAATATTTTTACATTATGGAGACATTTTTCTTTCTTTCTTATTTTTTTAAAATCTGCCCCCCCCACTCATTAAGACTCACTTTCTAAAAAGTTAATGTCTTAATGTCTAATCTTAATGTTGCGAAAGTAAGTGAATGTTGAGTTGTAATATTCAGATGTATGAAGACTTTTTTTCTTGAAAAAAAATCTCTTTAATCTCAAAACATGGATTTCAAAAATAATTCTTATATCATGAAAAACAATACTTTGCAATAGAAAATAAACATAATGACAAGAAGCATACCACAGAGCGAGTCACTTTGAGCCCCCGTATCCAGTTTAATAACCCTATCTGGGGAAAAAAAAAGTATCAGCACTTTTATGCCAATTAAGTGTCTGCAAAAAAAAAAAAATGGTAATGCAATATCCTCTTCTGTTAGAGAGCAGAATGCTTTCAAGCAACATGCACGCACACGCACATGCACAACTCATGAAAAATTATCCCCCGAGGCCAAATTTGGTGTCTGACATAAGTAAGACGATAATCAGTGCATACTTTAAGCATGCACACTTGTGTGAGTGTTCGCGGGCCCATACCCACACACACACACACACACACACACGCAATTATGATTTGTGTAGTTTTTCGTAGCGCCGGACCCGGGGGCCTTGTTATACGAGGAGCTCGATCAAAGCAGGAAGAACGCGATAAGCAGAGACGAGCAAGACGGCCACTTTTACTTTAATTATCTTCCTTCTATCCTTGGAAAGTGGCTAGGAAAAAAAAAAAGTTTTGTTTATTGAAAGTGAGCAAGCGAGCGAGCGAGCGTTTGCTAAATATGTGAATTCTCTGATTGTTTTTCTTTTCTCAATGACTTGATTCCCTTTGCCATTTACTTTGGTTGCGTCTGCGCTCGCTCGGATCCGCAGCCTGTAAAAGTTCTTGTATTTAAACGACTGCCCCTGATCCTGACATTATTTTTCACAGATCTGAGTGAAAAAGCGAGCAAAGATGGTGAGGAAGTGTTTTTAATACGGCTGTTCCGCATCAAATGCTGACGGAGTCAGCTCACATGAATGGCCGAAACATGAACGGGTAGGCAGGTTATGGACCAGGTTTGCGAAGACAAAGCAGGCGCATTGGACTTACAAATCAAAATGGAGAGTAATATGTACCAAGCATTTCAATGAGGACTGCTTTGAAAACCTGGTACAACTTTCACTTGGCTTCGGGAGCAAGTAGGTACGTACGTGTTCAATTGTTTAGTATTAGAAGTATCTACCTCATTTTAAATGTAAGTACAATACCGATACAGATATAGATGTCAGGTAATGCTTGGGTTGCAATCACGTGATAATCGCCGCCATTTCTACAGACAAGCTAGGCATTGCAGACGACATCACCCTGGCAACATCCACAGACCCATGTGTGAGGGGCGAGCGGCCGGTGTTTTCTGCCTACTTTAATTCACTCGATGATGTCTCCAAAGCTAGATATGTGCAGAAGATCAAACTCTGTGAAGATACCGATCCGTATAGTCTCCACAACAACGTAGTTTCAAAGGATTTGAAACACTTCCCTGAAGTAGAATACCCGGAGAGTAGAAATACAAACGCTTACCACTTACAAAATGATCAGAACAGACTTTCAAATAACCATTTGCCTTGCGTTCTCAAGCTTCGTTCAGATCTGAACGTCGTATATTTGTAAGCCACTTTTGTTGCCGTTTTTTGATAACTCCATTGTATCTTCTCCTTCATGCAATCTAATCTTTGGGACATGGAAAAATCGCTTTGCAATGTTTGTGTTTCCGCGATTTCCACATCCGTAGACGCAGCAAAAGTCCAGCATGATGACGTTTGACAGCTGACTGCTTGTCTGCAACAATGCCGGTCAAGTACCCGGATGAACAAGCGTGACGTCACGTGCAACCCAGCTATATCTGCATCCATGTGACGAAATTTGGACACTGCATAGAGTTAGAGTACTGTTGATGCGGAGGTCTTCCTGAAATTCGACTAGGGCAGTGTGCGCTCTCAAGTGTTAGGTGCATTATTTAAAATATGGGCTAAATCTTTAAATGTGGAATGATACCGAGGGTTTCGATTTTTGTTTTACTCCGACTCAGTCGCGAGTACAACAACAACGACGACAAACGACTCACCGTTGTATGCAAGCAGCAATAGACGTTTAAACGTGTTTGAATTGGATTATTTCGTCAACAAAGTGTACGTAGATTTCTTGAGGTACCTACCAGTCTGTGTTTTGGGTGCGAAGTTCCGTGTCAACTTCGTCAGGTCACGCCGAATCCTGTCCTTGTGTTGCATTTGTCAACTCTTGTTTGAAGCTACATGGTTGAATTACATCTGCCTGGGATGTTTTTCGAACATGGGAAGAATAACAAAATTCCTCCTCTTCAGTTCCTATCTCTTCCACAGAGCATTCCATAAGAACCTCTTCATCACTGCTGTCTATCTCTCTCTATCGTCTGTGCAGGAAGCCATTGCTAGGATGTGACGTCACACGAGAGCAGATTCAACGGTTTGAAACAGACATCGGAGACATTCGGATTACAAGAAAATGTGCACTTTGGCGCTAATTTATTTCATTTTTGTTGAGAATGTCTGGTGAGAATTTTTTAAATATTTTTTTCATGAAAAATTAGCTACGTTTGTGTGATTTATAAATAAAATTTCGGCCCTCTAGATTAGACCTTTAAGCCCTTTAGCCTTTGTCTTCCACTTAATATCCTAACATATACATGAAATTATCTTACTTTTTTCCATCTTAAATGATTTTATTCACCCTGACATTTACTTTGACTGTGTGCACGCAAGCAAATGACACCCAGCCCAAATGAGTTCCTGACATTTATTCTTTACAAAGCGTACAAATGGTAAAGGCAGAGTAAATGTCAAAAAGGAATGAACAATTTCACAGGAAGGGAGAATTTCAAGACGCCGAGGCATGTACTTAGTGTGTAGCGCTAAGCATGAGCGTGGAGGCCTCTCATTCGACTTTGTAGAAAAGTACGAAAATTGACACTCTTGTGAGGAGATGATTAAAAATAGGAGGAATGACAAGTTGAGAAATAACCTCTCTCTCTTATTTGCTTTTCTTGTTCAATTAGCACGATAACAATAAATATTTGTCATAAGCTGTTATGAGCATCAATTGTTTTTTTCTTAAAACAATTAAGACTTTAATATTTCCGTTTTTTCTTGAAAGAAAATAACAAAAATATTCTCACAAGACCTAAATTAAAAATAATGTTTTATACTCCAAAAATAAAATTGTATTCTTATAGTAACACTTTGTTCACAGAAATAAAAACTATAATATTGTAATATTGTAGCTTTGATTTATTAAAAAAAAACACTGCAACGATAATGACACCTTAAAAAGCAAAATTAAGAAAAATTAATTTTGGTGGGGAAATGTTTCATGTTCTGCCTCGAAAGTACTTGTAGTATCTCATGACATACAAGACTTAAATCCTTTATTTTTTTCCTGTAAAATGTATCTTGATACTGTGAAAAAGTCTCATTAGGCTTTTTGTTTCAGTTAGCGTGCTAATGATAAACACGCTGGTGTTTTTCTGAGCACCGAACAGAAAGTATGTGTGCTCTGCACTGGCAGAAAGATGAGGTCAATCTATAGTGGTACAGTACAGTATTTGAAAGCAACAGGTCCTACGGCACTTCGATCTAATTGGCCTAACTCAGCAGATGGTAACATACAATTTCTCCTATAGTTTCTAGTTTCTGAAGACAACAGAAGTTCTCTGTGACTCCGATCAATTCCACAAGCAAGTAAAAACGTTTGATTTTCCTGTCTGGTTTCCACTCGAAGACGGCGGGGGCTCGCATGTCAGTCTGGCTCCTGTCCAAAGCCAAGAGCAAGCGCGGAATTACATTCTATGCTGAGAAACACAAAAGTCAGTGTGAACACTTTGGAATGAGCAGCATTTCTGCATTAATTTGTGATAAAATATGATCTGATCACTGGTCCAACTCCAAAGAGTTTTCTTAAACTCAAACCACACAAATTATGTTGCTGTGGCAACATGTGAACCTTTTAATTTTATAGGTATTTGATTCAATTTGATTCTAGACCGGCATCAATACTAGCAACCAAATATTTCCTGTTACAGTGAAGAAAATAAGCATTAGAACACCCTGCTATATTGCAAGTTCTCCCACTTAGTAATCATGGAGGGGTCTGAAATTTTCATCGTAGGTGCATGTCCACTGTGAGAGAGATAATCTAGAAAGAAAAATCCAGAAATCACAATGTATTATTTTTTTCTCAACGATTCATTTGTGTGATACAGCTACAAATAAGTATTTGAAAACCTGAGAAAACCAATATTAATATTTGGTACAGTAGCCTTTGTTTGCAATGACAGAGGTCAAACGTTTCCTGTAGTTGTTCACCAGGTTTGCACACACTGCAGGAGGGATTCTCCACACAGATCTTCTCTAGATCAGACAGGTTTCTGGGCTGACGCTAAGAAACACGGAGTTTCAGCTCCCTCCAAAGATTTTCTATTGGGTTTAGGTCTGGAGACTGGCTCGGACCTAATATGCTTCTTACGGAGCCACTCCTTGGACTTCCTGGCTGTGTGGTTCGGGTCATTGTCATGTTGAAAGACCCAGCCTCGACCCATCTTCAATGCTCTGACTGAGGGAAAGAGGTTATTACCCCAAATCTCACAATACATGGCCGTGGTCATCCTCTCCTTAATACAGTGCAGTCGTCTATGTCCATGTGCAGAAAAAACACCCCCAAAGCATGATGCTACCATCCCCATGCTTCACAGTAGGGATGGTGTTCTTGGGATGGAACTCATCGCCTTCCTCCAAAGACGGTTAGTGGAATTATGACCAAAAAGTTCTATTTTGGTCTCATCTGACCACAAAACAAATACAAATGGTCATTGTCAAACTTAAGACGGGCCTTGACATGAACTGGTTTAAGTAGGGGAACCTTCTGTTCCATGCATGATTTCAAACCATGACGTCTTAGTGTAATACCAACAGTCACCTTAGAAACGATGGTCCAAGTTCTTTTCAGATCATTTACCAAGTCCTGCTGTATCTGTCTAAGGATCATTGAGACCCCACGAGGTGAGGTGCAAGATATTACATGGGACTCCACTCCGATTTAGGTTGACCGTCATGTTTAGCTTCTTCTATTTTCTAATGATTGTTCCAAAAATTGACCTTTTTTCACCAAGCTGTTTGGCAATTTCTCCATACCACTTTCCAGGCGTGTGGAGTTGTACAATTTTGTCTCTGGTGTCTTTGGACAGGTCTTTGGTCTTGGCCAATGTTACAAGTTTGAGTCTTACTTATTGTATGGGGTGAACAGGGTGTCTGTATGCAGCTAAGGACCTCACACAGGTGCATCTGATTCAGGATAATACATGGAGTGGAGGAGGACTTTTCAAGGCGGACTTACAGGTCTTTGAGGGTCAGAATTCTAGCTGATAGACAGGTGTTCAAATACTTATTTGGAGCTGTATCACACAAATAAATTGTTAAAAAAATCATACATTGTGATTTCTGGATTTTCTTTTTAGATTATCTCTGTCACAGTGGATATGCACCTACGATGAAAATTTCAGACCCCTCCATGACTTCTAAGTGGGAGAACTTGCAGTATAGCAGGGTGTTCAAAGACTTATTTTCTTCACTGTTTGTAGTTATAGTTTAGTCAGGTTGAGGTCAGCACTTTTGAGTAGAAACCATTCAGTTGAAGTTTTCCATTCTTCTGCCTTTTGGTCCATTGTCCTGTTGCATAATGTTCTGAAGTTCTCTTCCAAAATGTCTTGATGAACTTGGGAATTCCTTTTTTTCCCATCGATGACAGCAATGTGTCCAGGGTCCGAGATGGCAAAGCAACCACGATGCTCCCACCACCCGACTTCATGCTTGGGATGAGTTTTTTGATATTGATGGAAGATTTTGTAGGGCAGGACAACTTTAAGCCACACCTAAAATCTAGACACATTTATTGGACTCTACGGCGGGTGAGCCCCGAATCCTATTGACTCTTGGTTAAACCATTAGCCTAGGTGGTCACATCGTTTTTCCACCTTGTGCCGTGAATGTTTACAATCTGTCTAACAAAGCACTAGAAGATACATTTTTGCTTTTGGGGATATTGGTTGTCTGTTGTTGTGAGGTAGACTAAAATCAGATCACATCTTCTAAACCATTTATGAAAAAAATCCATGAAATGCACAAAATTTTTATGAGCCTGCAGTACTTGTTTTGATAATGTTATCTTCTATTCGAGCAGCACTGATGCACGTTACCATGACAGTAAACATAACCGAGAGCCAATCTGGACAGCTATAGCCTATTACACCTTACATAATAGGTTTTGGGTGATATTACTTTTCAATGTCAATGTAATGAAAATATGCAGTAAATTCTGAAGGCTTGCCACCACCACTAGTGGCATTCGTTTCAGCACTGGAGTGTCAACAGCATTCAATATGTGACGACTCGCGCGTTAAAGTCTGCCCGCTGCACACCAAATCACACAGCCGAACCAGACTGGTTTGCCAAACGGTTTTCAGCAGTGCCCGACTGATCGGCTTTTGCTTTTACCGTCAGAGGTTACAGCTGCTGCCAAACTTTCACACCGAGTTAAAATACACTTCCAGTAACTAGTTGTTTTAAAAAAAAATACGAGCAGAGCAAAGGAGAAAAATACACTAGAAAAATGACTAGGTTTTTAGACAGTTTTATAGTTTGGCATCCATCCATCCATCCATCCATTTCTTTTCTATACTGCTCGTCCCCCAAAGTGTTACAGGTGAGCTGAAGCTCAACTGACCAAGGGAAAGAGGGGGCTGGAGGAGGAGGAGGGGGGGGGGGGTTTACACACTGGACTTGTGTCCACTCACTCAAAGTTTAAATACTAAATATGTCGACTCCTATGTATTATTTTTCATTTAATTTGATGTTCATGCTCCGATTAAGAAAAAAAAACTGCTTATTCGCAAGTTACGCTTGACTACTTTTTACTTTTACTTGAGTCATATAATTCTAAAGTAACAGAACTCTTACTTGAGTACAGTATATATACACTATATTTATACACAGACTATATATATATATGAAAATTCTCTCACTTATAAGAGATGGGGCTATATATATATATATATATATATATATATATAGCCCCATCTCTTATAAGTGAGAGAATTTCCATTCACGTACACAAGGCAATCAATATTGTTTACTGATGCATTCAAAAACATTTAAAAAAAAAAAGGTGGATACAGCACTGCCGTTGCTAGGCAACTGCATGGCTCCAAGTCAGTGGAATTTAAGCCATGGGAGAGATCCAATTTTCCCCGGGAACCATTTCAACATAGCGCTAGGACTCAAAGGTGTGTGCGCGTGTGTCTAAATACGTGTGTGTGCAGGTTAAACATAAGTGGGTGAGAAGTGCGTTTGACCATGGGAGAGGAAAGAGGAAGGCCAAACGTGTTGTTTGCGTGTGATCGTGTTCTACCTGGCGGCGTTTGGACAAACACTAACAACCTTGTGACAACGACTAAAAGATGGAACACTGGGGAAAAAAACTGGAGAAAAGGTTTTTCCTTAAGTGCGACAAGCATTTCTGATATTTAAAAACAAAAAAAAAAGGGGCAATGACTCCATTGCCCAACTCCAATGAATCCGTTTGGGTGTTAGTGAGCATCAGGAAATTCAATTAATCAGTCCCTTTATTTAATAAAAACATGGACTTGAACTAAGCCAAGAATTTAAAGTTATACTGGACACAGATTGCTTAAAAAAAAAAAATGCTATACACAATGTGATATAGTCGTATGGTAGTATATCATCAGTTCTCACATGATTAAAGGGGAAATCCTTTGCTTTGCAAGAACAGTGTATCCAACAGGTCATGTACTATGTACTCTATTTTGAGAATGTGATGTTAAATCCTCCCTAATTTAATAGTGTTTTGAGAAGATTTTCATCGAGAAATTACGAAATTTCAGGGGCACTGTCATTTCCGCGAGTCACATGACCTACGTGGGTGGACGTGACGTGAATTGTGCCACAACAAAGGCTCGATTACATGGGAAACCATTTATGCCCAGCACCGATTTGTCGTATTTATCCTCATCTGATGAAGAAATAGCAGTATCGGTAGATTGGGAAGAGGGAGGAATATTTCCTACAGATTTGACTGTAATTAATGTTGAATATTCAGGTGGTTCTTCGGGCAGAATGACACGGAGTCTGACTACTCGGAGGCCTACGTGCGACATAAGTGCATAAACAAAGGCCCCCCGGAGCTCCGGGCTGGCAGCGGCGGATGGTTCTTCGGACGGGAATGACGTGGAGTCTGACGAGCAAGCTCCGGCCGAGCTCCAGGGCGCCGTTAGCCCCGGACGCCGAAGCTAGGCTAAAGGCCTCTGCCGCCACCGAACCTCAACTAATGGCCTTTCCGGACCCCGAAGCTCGGCTCAAGGCTTCCGCCGCCTCAGAAGCTCGGCTAACGGCACTGGATTTCCCCTTTAAACAAAATATAAATATAGGGGGTATTTGGTTTGGAACTGTCTAAATGTGACATTTCATGGTGAAAAAGGCATTCCATCAGCAACTTGTGCAAATCTAGCTTGATGTGCCCACCTTTGAATAAAAAAAACACTACGAAAAGGAGTCGCGCACACACATGTGACGTTGCACGACGGTCTTGTGTGCGACACTTTTGTCCAAAAATGAAAATAATGTCTTTTTAACTAGGTCATTGTCATGAAATGTAAACATACCCAAGTCACTGAATCAAACTCCCAGAACTGCACTTCTCCCTAAGGTGCATCACATTTCTACTGCATTATCGGCGTAATAAATTGTTCCAGATGTCCTGTTCTCTCCCAGGAGGTCTTCACATTCACAGTAACATAGACATACACACACACTTTTATTGGTAACTAACTGCACACACCCGTCTGGTTTAACGTCACTTTTCCCCCAGGCTTGGAGCCAATTAGCTAACGACTGAGCTTGAGTTGGGAGAGAGCGAGAGTGAGCGACGCCATTGCAAGCAGCTGGCTAGCACGAAAAAAAAAAAAGCCCACAAAGGAGGCTTTTCCTCTCCTCGCTTCTAATCTTCTTCAAATCTGCCCGCTAATGCTCATTCACACCCAAACACCTTGTCAAAATCCCAACAGGTAGACGCCAACGTTGTCGGCCAGAGGAATCCATTTTGGGGGTGTGACGCGACCTTGTTGTACCCGCTGGAGATTAAAAAGTAACGAGAGTCATGAGAGTGAACAAATATGGAAGAATAGTTGACTGAAAACAGGAGGCAATGCGTTAAAAAAAAAAATCACCTAAAATGCGGGTTTAATTCAAATTGTGTATTTTGACCATTATGTTACAAAGATTATGCTACGTACTATAGCTTTTAAGCCATTTTCATTTTAGTTTTTAAAAAATAGGATGAGTTCATGGCATTTCCAGTGCGCAAATCCAAGATGGAAGACATTGTGGCAATGCAAAGGATTGTGGGAATTATCGTGTTGGCAGAAATTGTCTCATTTGAAGTGTATTGTATTGCCCTAGACAACTCTGGAGACAAATAGTATCCCAAAAACATTCTCAGCAGTTGAAAGTGTGACTTTAACATTTTTTTTATTTGGTATTTGCTCCATCAATTTAGCCACTTAACAATTAGTGGGTAAAAATGTATTTATTCCTTTTTACCTATTTTTCTATTCACTTTTCTCATTAAATAATTGATTGAATGGTAGAACATTAATAAAACTAAATATATGTAAACAATACAGTATTGTGTTGAACATTTTTTTTAGATTAAAAACATTAGCGGTCGCAATAAATTGTAAATAATGCAATTTTAAAATTAGAATGATTTAATCAATGAAATAAACTACAAATGTTTCTTATTTATTCATTTATTTAATGAATTTGTCAATTTATATATTGCAAATAAAACAAAACGTGCATTTAATCACGCACGCGGCGCTGAGCCTTATTACTAAACAACAAAGAATAATTTTTTTATACACATGAATTATTTGTTTTTTTTATTTTACAAAAGATCACTGGTATTCTTCCCACAGTCAGGAAAGCTTTGTCAACAAATTTCATGATTACTCAATTACCTCATTTTCTACCGATTTATTAAAAAAAAAAAAAACGATGCTACAAAATGTATAAAGTACAATTATTTTTCATAAAGATGCGTTAAATATTGAATGAATATTAATTATCAATTGCCTAAAGTCAATTAGTGTGAATAAAAAAAAGGATTGAGAGCCAATCGTGGCTGTGATAAATCGATCCATCCACCAATTTTCCAAGCCGCTTATCCTCACAAGGGTCGCGGGGAGTGCTGGAGCCTATCCCAGCTGTGAACGGGCAGGAGGCAGGGTACACCCTGAACTGGTTGTCAGCCAATCGCAGGGCACAGCTATGCTCAATATTGCTTGGTAAAATGTAGCTCAATGGAACGGAGTAAAAAGAATGCAAGCCAAAATATGTTTGTGTTTGTATATGATTTGTATATTTATTATTATTAGTATTATTTATTATTTATTATGTATATATATATTTGTATATATATAATATGTTTTAATAAGTATGTTGCATTAACAACAACACATAAAATTTTTTAAATTATTATTTTTTTGTAGTAGTAGTAGATAAGTGATATTCTTGCCACAACAAAACTCACACCAGACTTTAATGCACTGAAAAAAAAGTGATCAACAAAACCCTTCCCATTAGAAGTAAATCTTAGTATTACTGTTACACTGCCTTTTGTTATTTTTCATATGGAAGCATCTGCTGGTGAGTTGGCCCGCCTGTCAAATTTGAAACGTCAATGTGGCCCCTGATCTATTGATCTATTGTCTGCCTATAACAATATCCTGACATCTTTCCCCACAAAGCTCGCCTCAATCAATGGGAAAATCCCTCCCCCCACCCCTTGACACCTTGACAATGTGTTTTATTCTCATTCTATTTCATTGGTGTTGTTTAAAAAAGATAACCAGGTGCATACATGTATATTTATCCTTTCTTTTTTTTTTTTTTTTTTTTTGGGTGATGAGTCACACTGCAAATAAAGCAAACCAGCACATCTCGGCCGCCCGCAGATGAGACGCGCAGCGGGCGCGATAGCGTCTGAAAGCGATGGCTCGCTGCACGGCGGCGCAAGAGGTGGCGAGTGACAGATTTCCCGTCCCGCGCCGTCCCTTTACGACCATAATCACACAGCCGCGTGCATTTAATCAAGCATGTGGGGCTGAGGCTTCGCGTTAAAAGTGACAGGGGGGAAAGCGTTTATGCAATTTGAGAGGGCCGGCCGTGGGAGGGCCTGTGCCAGGCTTTATTTAGATCGACTTGATGTGTGCCTGCGCGGAGGCTGCGATTCAATCACACAAGCAACCAAAAGGCTGACTTTGTACTCCCAAATTTCACAAAATGACAACCAACGGTGCGCTTAATAGCCGGGACATGACTCTCTATTATTACTGTTCTATTACTCAAGGATTCAGGTGTTTACTGTATTTCATTCTGAGCTGCTATCCAGATTGATACTGTCCATAGTGTACATAGACCACTGCTAAGGCAGCACGGTGGGTGATTGGTTAGCACATCCACCACAGTTCAAAGGTCACGGGTTCAAAATCCAGGCTCAGGCTTCCTCTGTGTGGAGTTTGGGTCTGCTCCCCGTGCCTGAGTGGCTTTTCTCCAGTTACTCCGGTTGATCTGACAAGTATCCCAAAAACATGCATGGTAGCCCAATTGCAAACTTAAAATTGCCTTTGTGAATGGATGTTTGTTTACACGTGTCACGTGATGCACGGACAGACAATGCTCCTGACATCATTCACATTTGAGTGTCCTGTAAATTTATACAGAATATTTATAAATGTTTATTTAATTCTAAGATGCTTATATATAAACTAATGTTTATTGATACATTTTTTTTTGCCACATACAATGTTGCTGCCTAGTTGTGCTGCTACTTGAATTTACTTGAGTTTATTAAATCCAACATCCATATAATGCATTTATGTAGCATTACCATTCATATTTGTATCTACAGTACACATTATCGGTACATGTATATATATTTTTTGCAACACATAATGCCTCTGACTATGCTTCCAGCTGTTTGCGTTTACTTCCGGATAGAGTATAACATCCTTATCCGCAAAAATGACAGAAAATGCTGTCATATGCATATTAGGCTAATAGTTGATAATATGACGACAATATCATGAATTATAGGAAGCCGTATAAACCATACGGAGTTTCCTCTCACATCCGGAACCCGAGACGTCGGCCAAAAATATACAAAAATAAATCTAGAAATGAGTCAACAGTGGGATCCAAATGGAGAATACAGTAACATGCCGGCGCTGCCAGCTCACCCGCCAGTGAACTCTAACTGTGACACACACACACACACACACAAACGGTGTGAGACAGAGAGGAGGTGTGACCGCCTCTGAGAAAAAGCCAGATGAGATATTAAGTGGTTTGTGTGTGTGTGTGTGTGTGTGTGTGTGTGTGCGCGCGCGCGTGTGTCGCCTCCTCTTTCTGCTCGACTACCTGAGTGTGACAGCCAGCCAGACAACAGGAAGGAGAGGAGACTATGCATCTGTGTGTTTGTCACAATCAATATTTAGGGTCCCTAAAAACGACATTTCCGGAAATAAGAAAACCTTTCTTCCCCCCCAAAAGTAAACTACAATAATTAACTGCCAAAAAAAAAAAAAAAAAAAACAACACTGAGAACACGCTAAATTGTATAAAAAGCCTCTAAATCAACAACCAGAGCACTCGATAGAGGACAGACCTTCAGGCCAGCGGTTCTCAAAATTTTTTACACCAAGTACTACCTCAAAAAATAGATGACTAATTTTAAAATACAGTCAGGTAGTAGGCCCAAGTGTTCATCAAAAGCGAGGAAGAGGTTTTGTGCACTCACATTTACACCTATGGGCAATTTAGTACCTTGCATTAAACTACCATGCATGTTTTTGTAATGTGGGAGGAGAACTCACACAGGCACAGTACAACTGAACTGTAGTCAACCAATGTACTGTCTTCTTTTCTTCTTTTTCTTTCGGCTTGTCCCGTTTGGGGTCGCTACAGCGTGTCATCTTTTTCCATCTCGTGCACTAACACGCACAGTCTTCATGTCCTCCCTCACCACTTCCATCAACCTTTTCTTTGGTTTTCCTCTCGCTCTTTTGCCTGGCAGCACCATCCTCAGCACCCTTCTACCAATATACTCACTCTCTTGTCTCTGAACATGTCCAAATCATCTAAGTCTGCTCTCTCTAAACTTGTCTCCAAAACATCCAACTTTGGCTGTCCCTCTAATGAGCTCATTTCTAATCCTATCCAACCTGCTCAACATCTTCATTTCTGTTACCTCCAGTTCTGCTTCCTGTTGTTTCTTCAGAGCCACCATCTTTACCGGCCTCACCACTGTTTTAGAAACCTTGCCCTTCATCCTAGCGGAGACTCTTCTGTCACATAGAACACCAGAAACCTTCCACCAACTGTTCCATCCCGCTTGGACCCGTTTCTTCACTTCCTTACCATTGCTCCGGATTGTTGACCCAAGTATTTGAGGTCGTCCACCCTCGCTATCTCTTCTCCCTGGAGCTTCACTCTTCCTCCTCCGCCACTCACATTCATGCACATATATTCTGTTTTACTTTGGCTAATCTTCATTCCGCTCTTTTCCAGTGCGTGCCTCCATCTTTGTAATTGTTCCTCCACCTGCTCCCTGCTTTTACTGCAGATCACAATATCATCTATGAACGTCATGGTCCAAGGGGATTCCAGTCTAACCTCGTCTGTCAGCCTATCCATTACTACCGCAAACAGGAAGGGGCTCAGCGCGGAACCCTGATGCAGTCCGACCTCCACCTTAAATTCTTCTGCCACACTTACGGCACACCTCACCGCTGTTTTGGTGCCCTCAGACATGCCCTGTTCTATTCTAACATATTTCTCCGCCACACCAGACTTGCGCATGCAGTACCGCAGTTCCTCTCTTGGTACTCTGTCCTAGGCTTTCTCTAGGTCTACAAAGATACAATGTAGCTCCTTCTGACCTTCTCTGTACATTTCTATGAGCATCCTCGAGGGAAATAATGCATCAGTGGTACTCTTTCTAGGCATGAAACCATACTGTTGCTCGCAGATACTTACTTCTGTCCTGAGTCTAGCCTACCACTACTAACCAATGTACTGTCCCAGACAAAAAAAAAGTTGAACACATTGTAAGCACATCTTGAACATATAATTTATTGATTTTGTCCCGTACCGCTAGAAGGTGCACACACACCTCTAGTGGTACTCGTATCACACTTTTAGGGTAGGGAGCATAAATTCCCGAAGCAAACATCGACTTTAATTCGTCTGAGATTGAATATGCGTCATGATAGGTGCCGCTTATTCGGTTGTCAACAGAGTTCAACTTGGCTGTGCAGGTAACTCGATGACCCGAGATCATCGCAGTTCCTAAAAGTTTCTTTTCTTGCATCTATTTGAGGCAGGCGCTCATTTAAAATGGATAGATTACACAGCAGTTGAGCAACTAGGGCCTGCTTGGTGTTGTCTCGAGGCGAGGCCGCTGTCTAAGAACGTCCTTTTAAATGTACTGTACTTTGATTTCTGCATATTTTTGAATTTGGGCATTGAGACACAATGCATTATTAATTGAGAAATTAATAAATGCATATTTAATTTGGTTTCAAAGCTGCAGCAGATTATAATAGCATTTCAGGAGCAACTTTCCCAACACAAAATGTTGAAATCTGTTGGGTAGAGGCGGCACCGTGGATCAGATGGTAAAACGTTGGCCTCACCCGGGTTCGATCCCGGCCCCGCCTGTGCGTTTGCATGTTCTCCCCGTGCCTGCGTGGGTTTCCTCCGGGCACTCCAGTTTCCTCCCACATCCCAAAAACATGCAACATTAATTGGACACTCTAAATTGCCCCGAGGTGTGATTTTTAGTGGGAATGTTTGTCTCTATGTGCCCTGCGATTGGCTGCTCCAGCACTCCCTGCGACCCTTGTGAGGATAAGTGGCAAAGAAAATGGATGGATGAATGTTGGGTAGATATAGTTCACTAGAATGTCACCAGTTAGAGGGCATAACTGTGCCAAGGTCAATCAATCAATCAATCATCAATCAATCAATCAATCAATCAATCAATCAATCAATCAATCAATCAATCAATCAATCAATCAATCCCCCCAACAACTTGTCAACAAAGAGACAGACATGCATTCACGAGCAGTTAAAAACGTCTAATACTTCTAATGACCTAAGACATACACACTCACACACATAATAGTAAAAAAAACAAAAAAAACCACACAATATCAAAATGAAAGAAGAAATCTGAGGCTGAAGCATTCAGGCCAGGAATGTGTGTACATAATGACATGTCTGTCCAAGTTAAAAAAAAAAAAATCATAATGTGAAGGGTGACGATACTGTTTCATTGTAGTCCTGTAGGTGGCGGTGATGAGCCCCAACAACGTTTTTGTACAGTATTACAGTACTGCACTGTATTTTTCAACCACTTGCCCCACTTGGCCCTGACGCAAGCCGCTTCTAAAAAGTAACTTCTCACTGCACCTTCATGCCAATCTGCACCAAAAATAAAACAACTTCTTCGGTGATTGTTTAGCAAATTTTGGTGGACATGTTTTTAGTGTAACTCGCACCTGCGGCCACAAATGAAGATGCCAGGTCATCCATAAATTAATTAAAAAAAAAAATCCCTCAACCCTTTTAGTTACAGAACAAATATATTGATGACAAAAAGTGCACACTGAGCTTGCAGGACCTGCCCATCATTTTTTTTTTTTTTTTTTTTAGCTTAGGCACAGATGAGTGTAGACACGACCTTTGAAAGCCCCTTAGGGTGCTGACACTTTGATGCTAAGTGCTAGACTGGTCCACAGTAGGATCTCCACATTAAAAGGAAAAAAATATATATAAAAGTGTCGATGTGAGCCACACTGTTTACTGGCGGCACCTCGCATGAGCGCACATAAACGCATGTGTGAGCCCAGGTGGTAGCCGCTATGACCTCATTCAGTTTGAAATGCTTTACCCTCGAGTTTTAATGGAAACCTCCCCTGCCGCAAAAAAAAAAAAAAAAAAACTTTCATTGGGACATTATGGACAAAAAGGAAGGAAGAGAAATATTTTGTTTTCTTTTAACACTTTGCCATATAAACAATGAAAGAAAGGGGTCCAAGTTCAGTGCCTTGTAGCACACCACATGTAATGAAGAATTGGTACGTTTAAAAAAAAAAAAAAAAAAAAATATATATATATATATATATATATATATATATATATACATACATATACCGGGTAATTACAAGTTTTCATGTACAATATAAGAAAATACTTATTTTAAAAACTAAAATAATTTCCATTTGTTGTTCTCTAAACGAGTCCCATTGTGAGTGATTGCGACTGGTTGTTTGTATTTATGTGCGCTACGATTGGCTGACAACCACTTCAGGGTGTACCCCCCACCCCCACCCCGCCCAAAGATAGCTGGGATAGGCTCCACCACTCCTGCAACTCTTGTGAGGATAAGTGGTTAAGAAAATGAATGGATGTTGCAAGAAGAGATTTTTCACATCCCTGCTAAATCCGAATGGTCACTTCTTAGTTTATTTTCAGCAAAATACTCGTTATAGTATTAAAATGCATGAGCGGTTAGATCCCCAGACCTCACTCCATTCGTGGGGGCCTTTTGAAAGCCACGGTGTATAATAAAAGATGCAAAACATAAATCATCTCGAGAAATGTAATCGCCAAAACCAGTAAAAGCATAACTCGGGCTGTGCTAATACAAGTACTTCAGCAGTGGAGGACTCACATGGAAATATGCTTTCAAAATAATGCTATTCACGTTAAGCGAATTATATGAATAAAAATGTTTTTCATCATTTGGTAGAAAAGGAGCATCCCCAAAGACTCAGTTGTACACAAGCAAAGTTCACCACTTTGTGAGCAACCGAGTGAACACGTCACTCACCCTTTGCGATTATATATGAAACATATTAAATTGTATTACACAATATTTTAGTCAAAATTCATTTTTACTTGTAGAAATGGGATTCTATACAAAGCAATGTGTGTTAAAGTATACATCTATTTCATTTTGTGTGGGATTTTATTTTTCCTTTATACAAGCAAAATGTACATTATTTTTACTACGGAAAACAGTCTCTATAAGAATGCACAG
The DNA here is from genome assembly GCF_019802595.1 of Syngnathoides biaculeatus. NCBI lineage: Eukaryota > Metazoa > Chordata > Actinopteri > Syngnathiformes > Syngnathidae > Syngnathoides > Syngnathoides biaculeatus. Next base: position 10,429,153 of record NC_084656.1, on the reverse strand, counting down.
TGGATTTTTTTTTTTTTTAACAATTTTTATCTGGGGCACGTGATTAATTTGACAATCTGAGCACGCGGTTATCCCCAAGGGATATAACTGTATTTCATTTTGCATCCAAGCTAGGTCCCACGTTAAATATTAAACAAAATATGACTCATATGGAGGCAGAGAACGAAGACAATGTATATACTACATATAAAAAAAAGACATTTTCTTTCAAACAAAGGTGACAAACACACCACTCATTGCCTGATACTTTGTTTACAACTTGCAATTGACTATCCAATTCGAAGCCATTTTTTTGATAACACACTTAACGATAATGATGACGCTATTGGGTCAGACAGCATACGTTATCAAAAGTTATTCTCATCAAAAGGAAACTTACATTAGCTTCACGTATATAACGTACAACAGCCCGCCAACCCCCCCGAGAGAGCCTCGTACAGCAGCCGCGCTGAAATACACGCGGACGACTCGAGCACAGTGACGAATGCAGTACTTTTCTGTTATATTGAAGAGCCAATTCCAAGTTGATCCGAACGAAGGCTCATAACTTTTGAAACTTTTGCGCTTCATAACAGAGCTTCCATTTTTTCAGTGGAGAGGCTAGTTAGCTGAAAATGTCTCTGGAAATTTTAAGACATAATGACAAAAATGTTCTAATGTTGAAATTTTGCAACATTCTTGAAATGTTGTGAAACATTTGAAGTCATTCTTACTTTTAAGTTGGTGAGGGATGATAACTGTCACTTTGCGATAATAATCCCATATTTTACAGAATAAACCCCTGAACTTGAATTGTTTTAGAAATTTCATTTCCATGCATGTGACTTTCTTTTGATGAGGAATCATAACTTTTTAACTTCGCAATCTTAATAACAGCATCCATTTGGTGAAATGCAACATTTTTTTTAGGGAATCCAGAGCAGAGTTTCACTTTTAAACCAAAAGGTTTAGGATTGGGGTTAGGGTTAGGGCAGGGGTGCTCAGTGCGTCGATGCAATGGCACAATTCACATAAGTACTGTAAAAAATGAAAAGAAGCCGCCACTGTTTCCTTTTAGGCAGCACACGGAACTTTCTCTAACAACGACCACTGCTCCGCCACACTCTTTTTACTAGTTTACCTTACACCCCCCCCCCAAGACATACACTCATAATTACAAATGTTACAGTACTCATGCAGCCCATCAATGTGGTTTATAATGACAGCATCGACCACCGCTGCTTTAGTTAGCAACACAGTCTGATCAATGTAGAGCAAAGACGAGCTAGACAAGCTGCTTATATGTTTACGTTCGATATTAATGGAGAAAGTTAAAAAAAGAAATGCTGTTGTTTTAAGATACAGTGACTGTCGGGGTATGTGAATAATCAAAGAAAAAGTGGTTAAACCGGATGAGATTTTCTCTTTTCCGAGTGGGAAAGGTCTGGTCTGAAGCGAAAGTAGAAAGTGCAGTATGAAATGGTGTGTAATTTGAAAATTCCACCTTGACACAGCCTGATCCAAGATGAAAGCACAGACAATACAGTGTACAAAAAGTTAATTCTGTATTTTAAATATAGGAGGCAACATAACATTAACCTTAAAACGGTTTGGGAGCATCATCATCCCTCCCGTCAGTAGCTCGCGATAGGCTGGCTGCTTGAAAAGTACATCTTGGGGTAAAAAAAGTCTTGGCACCCCTGGGTTAGGGTTATGTTTTTGTTTTTCAGTGATCACAACTTTTTAAATTTGGGGCTCAAAACAACAGCCATTTGGTGAGTTTTTTTTCTTTTAAACCGAGTACATGAAAGAATTATGTCAGAAATTTCACAGCAATTTGACTGTTTTTGGTGTGAGATTATACGTTTAAAACAGTCGTACAACCTGATGGAATTCCATCTTTATCTTTTAGCAAATATTGATATGAAAGTGCATGCAATATTTCAAGTCAATCTGATTTTGGAGTGCTCATATCTGAAATCCAGTTTTTCTTTTATCGAATATGGTCTGACTACGAACTATGTAAAAAGTGTGAAAAAGCCTTTTGTGTAGCAAATGTGAAGTTTAAAGTTACACAAACAATGTGTGGTGTGCAGACAACAACACATGTTCTGTATTCATGACAGCATACGCAGCTGGCAGCCAAGGCTGCGTGCGCGCGCGTGCGTACGTGTGTGTGTGTGTGTGTGCACGTGCACATGGCGGCCGCATCTAAAGTAGCCCCTGTTGTACACTCATGGCATCATGATTCAATTATATAGAGCCAGTGCTTTGCCTGAATATTAATCTGGGAGGGGGCCCCCCAAACTTAATTTGTCTGGCAAAGGGGGAGGGGGAGGTGTCACAAGCCCATCTGGCAACATGGTGTGTGCATGTTTGTAGGTGAAGGGGTTTGGAGGGGGTGGGGTGCTGTCTGTCTATTGACACACGGAAGAACATATGACTTACTCTGAGGAAGATCACTTTGACCCAGGCAGCATCTTGATCATGTAGATGCATGCGTATTTCCACTTTTAAATGTTTTGTTTCTTTGTATTTAAATGCTTTAAGTCACACAGTAAACTCCTGGAGTTTTGTTAATCTTGGTGTTGCTGTTAATTTTATTTAAATTTTATTTTTAACTAAGAAGACAGTGAGCAAGCGGCATTGGTGGATCAGCTGGTAAAGCGTTGGCCTCACAGTTTTAAGGTCCCGGGTTCATCCCGGCCCCGCCTGTGTGGAGTTTGCATGTTCTTCCCGTGCTCGCGTGGGTTTTCTTTGGGCACTCCGGTTTCCTCCTCCATCCCAAAATCATGCAACATTGATTACACACTCTAACTGGCCCCTAGGTGTGATTGCGAGTGTGGCTGTTTGTCTCGATGTGCCCTGCGATTGGTTGGCGACCAGTTCAGGGTGTACCCTGCCTCCTGCCCATTGACAGCTGGGATAGGCTCCAGCACTCCCGCAATCCTCTTGAGGATAAGCGGATAAGAAAATGGATGGATGGATAGTTAGCAAATGTTTATCACGTCAAAAACCTGCTTATATTTCTCTCTGGAGGCAGCAAACGTCCACATCTGACAATGCAACATCCCCATTTGAGCCATAATTTTTTTTTTTTTTTTTTTTTTTACAACTTTCACTTACATGCTTCACCTGACACTGTGAATTCCCAGATTCACGAACGCATCCTACCCATTATAGTCACCCCGTTTTTAAAAATACGTTTTCCATGGATTGATTTTCTGCAGCGTGTCTTGTCACTAGGGTTGCAAATGTGCGGGAGCATATACCAGCTGTCTTTGGGGAGAGGGCGGGGCACACCCTGAACTGGTTGCCAGCCAATGGCAGGGCACATAGAAACAACCGTTCGCAATCACATTCACACCTATGGGCAATTTAGAGTCTTTATTTAACCTACCATGTTTGTTTTTGCAATGTGGGAGGAAAGCGGCGTACCCGGAGAAAAGCCATGCAGACAAGTGGAGAACAAATTTCAAATTGTCTTGTTTTTTTGCCAACGTCTGCAAAGAATATGAGCCTAAACGTTGACAGCGCCGGACGTCGTTAACTCCCACAGGCTACAAACTCGTCATCGCCTTATTGCCTCGTCCTTGTCACATTGCCAAGGGAACCCTTGGGAGGTAAAGATGGGAGCCTCTCCTTGAACTCCCCCTCTCTGCGTGTCTGGGACCTTCCTGTGACGCGTAAGGTTAACTTTTTCTACAGGGGGGCCGAGGTCAAATGCAGCGTGAGGAGGGGGTTATTGTCTGTGCGTGTGTGTGTGTGTGTGGGGGGGGGGGTTAGCAGTTCACGCAGCGTGTCTTGCACACTCTTTGTCGTGTTCTTTTCGCTCATCACCAGGAAGGCTGCAGAGGCGAGGCGGGATGGAGGGGGGGGGGGCACAGGACGGGGGTGTCTGATAATGCAAGGTGACAGACATGCAAACCCACGCGCGCACACGTCTGAGAGTCTTCGCGCGAACACATTATGTGTGTGAAGAAGTGAGACAAAATGTGCAAAAAGAATTGAGCACATGATGGGGAAAAAAAATCGTACACACATTCTACACCCGAAAAAGTTTTTGTAAGTTGCTTTTACGCAATTGGGGTTTTTGGGCCCTATCATCGAATTAAAAAAACAAAATAATAACTGATCATAAATTGGAGGACTCTGATTGGCTGGCAAGCAGTTCAGTGTGTACCCCGCCTCCTGCCCGAACATGGCTTGGATAGGCCCCAACAATCCTGCGACCCTCATGTGGATAAGCTGTTTGGCTAATGGGTGGATGGAAGATGGCGCAATGTGTCAACTTGTTCATTTAGGGTATAGATCTGTACTGTAGTCCATACTGAGAATCTTCAAACGTACTCGCTATTTAGGTCACGTATAGAAATCGTGCAACTACGTCATAAAACAACGTGATTTATGTTTACGTCGCCATATTGCCGGTCAAACAAACCACTGTTGCAAGTTAATTCCATTGAGACGAATATGTCTTACAGCACGACACCCAGAGTTTTGTCCGATAATGTTAAACATTTAGAAGGTTATAATAAATGAAGGTACGTGGAAAAATTTGAGACACTTGGGCGAAGTCGATGTTTTTGCCGATAAGAAATTGGACTGTTAACCCACTTTATTATAATAATAATAAATTAATCTAATCAACTATCTTTGTAATTGTCTTTTTAAAACTTTCAACTCGGAATAGCTAAAAAACATCTCCAGGCATCTTTTACAACTTTTTGGAAGACTTGTTAAAGTTCGTGGCCTCCATTTGGCGCTTGTAACAAATTTTTGACCCGCCCTTCGAGAAAAAAAAACCATTACACATGGAAAAACCTCTAAGTATAGTTACTCGTAAACTGAGGTACTGTGGGACTGTATTTTCTTTACCCTGTACTTTTGTGTCAGGAGTCTGTGCAGGTGTACCAAATGTTGTGTTCGGTGTGGTGTATTTTAAAGCTTTAAAAGAAACGGCATCGTCAGTGCTTGTATTTCCTCTAAGGTCAGCTGTCAGTCAGCGTTCTTTAAAAGGCTTTTTAAAAAAAAAAAAAATCTCTAAACATTCAAACACACGTCGGCCCTGTTCGGTTTCTTTCATGAGGCCCGCTGACAAAAACATAAATATGGCCGGCGAGACTGCTCGGTGCTGGTTGTTGCACCTGCGTGCTCATTCTCACACCAGGCTGTTTGCCTTGGCCGTGCACTCACGCGCCGTTAGGACAAATCTGGGCTTTAATCAGGGCCAAGCAGCAGATGAAAAGCGCCACGTTGATGAACGTGCCTCACGGTCATCCCTCCGCAAATTTGCCCCCGTGCCCGCCAACGACCAGAAAGTCAACGTAACGATTGAGCCGTCATAAAAGAGGCCAAACAACACACGACGGGCGGCTGTAACGAGGGATCAATAACGCAATCAATTCACCCCGGCGAGGCGGGAAAATTATGACGAGTCTGATGACGTCGCCAGTCACAAATCAGTTGCAAAAGGGAAATCGATGGTGTTGATCGGATCGTCTAACAGGTTTGCCGCTAAGACAATTGGATGCTTTGTCGTTCACGTCGCTCCATGCGACAATTCGCAAACCAATTAGCAGATAGTTCATGCTACGTGCTAGCTGGCCCCTCCACCTCTTTATTTTATTGTAAAGCTCAGAGGGCTTGGAATTGTTTCTTCCACTAAAGCCCCCCCCAATGTCACCAATGAAACCAAATAAAGATACCTTTAACCTGCCACTAATATATGGCCCAATCGCTAAGTTGTCACTTTTTGCATTGGCACTTTTTGCATTGGCATGTTTAATTTTCAGAGCCTGAGGCTGAACCCAAGGCGTTGACATCAAACAATGTCGCCATTGTGGCTGCCAGCGCTCTCGCCGTGGCCTCGGCGTGACCGCGACGACTCAATACTCCTTTGTCTGCCGCCTTGTGCCTCAAATGCGGTCGTACGACACAAACACGGATACGACGCGACACCGGGAAGGGGGGCCTTGGGGGGAAATCAATCTAATGAAGGACTCTAAAGAGGTGCGAGATGCTCCCAGCCAACACACAATATAATTAACATATATATTATAGTAGCGCTCAACCTGCAGCAAAATGAAAAAAATGTAGTTATTTAAATACAAGCACATACTGTGTGTGTGTAACAGACTTGATATAATTAAGCTTATTATTGTGGTCATGAAGGCACACAGGTGGCCCCGTGTGATAATGAAAATTCAACGCTTGACTAGACGAGGCAAACTTTTAGAGGACCTCATCTTAAGATTTTGAGAGAAAAATGTTACTTGTGAGAGTCAAAGACATTTTGGGTTTGACAAAAAAAAAAAAAAGTAAATCAAAGCAAATGTGTCTGGAAACTGCATTTCATACACAAGGTAACCCGTTGTGCTTTACATGATTAAAAGCATTCAAATACATCAAAACATTTGAAAAAGGACAATTAAAATAGTTTTTAGTGCAACAAATATCACTGAAAAATTGAAGTACAGTACTCTAAAACGCATGAGAAAAGGTTTTTGATCTGGATTTTAAAAAACACTTGGGGCTGACGTCACTTCTGTTGACAACTTGTGATTTTTGCTTATACTTCCCTGGCATGCAGTACTTCAGGAAAAGTACTGAAACATTGCAAAAAAAAATACTTTGGTCAAAGTAATAGCACTGAAGTCACTCCCTTAAGTATGAAAGATACACGTATACTTGTGCTTGGGGGGGGAGTACAATTTATTTTCAAGCCCACATAAGGGAGATTTTAGTTTTTCTCTAGATTGGCCTGCTTTCTCTGAACAAAAAAAAAAAAAAAATAAAACGGGTATGCTGAGCAAAAAAGATGAGCTTTTATCATTATTTTTAAATAAATAAATAGAGAAATGGTTCACCCAAAGCTTTGCAGCCGCTTAATTAATATACTGGTAACAATACAGTAATGTTACATTGTACAAAGTACTTTGTTGATTGCCACTTCTGGTACGTGAGCATAAATTACCACTAAAGTTTTTACGCCAGGGTGTTGTAGACTCAGAACTTTGTCTTGAACCAAAGTAAGTGTTAAGGGCTCCCTACTAGGAATAAGAAGTTGGTTTACGGATTCTCCCCGGACAAGGAGCACCTTGTCTATCAATCCATGCGATCGCCCGGCCCACCTCTTTGAAGCCTGTTTACACGGAGAACACGACTTTGAGCCACCGGGCCCGTAAAAGGCAGCCGACGCGTGCAGATGTTTTCATAAGGACCACGTTCAAATCCTCCATCGTTAACGTGTTTCCTGACTTCGTTTTTAGCATGTCAAGGAATGGAAAAAATAAAAAGTGATGCATGTTGCCTGGCAACAGGGTCGAGCCTGACAGTCGCTTGGCGGGAACCCGGCGATAAAGATATTAGGGGCCACTTCACGTCGGGCGCTCGTGGACGCTCGCTACGACCTCCACATGTTACATTTGCAAAACTGGGTCCCTTTCCATCGCTAATTGTAAGGTTTGTATTGATTTCAGCTTCAGTCATCAGTCGAGCAACGTGCGCACGCACGCACGCACGCACACACACACACACACACACACACACACACACACACACACCACACACACACACACACACACACACACACACACACACGAGTATCCTGGCCAAGAGGAGGAAGAAAGCAAAGGAATTCCCGACCTCTTCCTACTTCCTCATTCCTTGCGTTCTTCCCCTCTCATCCCTCAGCGCCACATTCCATCTGTTATTTTGGCAGCGGCGGGTGTGGAATAAGCACGACCCAGCCAATCCGACGCTGGGGTGCACATGCTAGTGACAAAGACGTGTGTGTGTGTGTGTGTGTGTGTGTGTGTGTGAGAGAGAGACCAGCAGATGGGAACGTGGAGTAGTCGCGATTCTGAAGCATGACTGAACAAAGAGGGGCAAAGCCTTATTGGGGGGAGACCAAGTCGAAATTTTTACAACAGTCTTGGTATGACTTTATTGTTTTTAGAACAGTATGAAGAGTAAGAGTATTTTCATGACTGAAATTAAGTCAATAGTAATATAATATATAATAATCATATATAACATAATATATAATCATATTATTATATCGCTCAGTGGTTAGAGCGTTGGTTTGGTAAACTAGGGGTCGTGAGTTCGTACCCCACTGAGCCCTCCACTCCCCGAGAGGGGTTGTGTCAGGAAGGGCATCCGGCATAAAAACTGTGCCAAACAAATGGGACCGTTCCTCTGAGATGACACGCTGTGGCGACCCCTAACGGGACAAGCCAAAAGAAACTTACTTATATTATATATAATAATCCTAATATTCTGAGAAATAAAGTCATTTTGGTAGTAAAGTCATAATGCTCACAACGATATATCGTAATATTATGAGAAGTCCATGACAGTACGAGGGGGCGTCATTTTACGGGAATCAAGTGGCAATATTCAGTAAGACAACTGTTCCCATTTGCTTTGTTTCACTTTTTGTACGACTCCAAAATGCCAGCGAACTAAGACCAGTTCCCTTCAGGCCCAGAAGAACTAAACAAAGAATTTGGAACAATTGATGATCGACTATAACTTTGTAAAGGCTTCCATGCAGGACACGCAATTACGAGTATTTGGCTCTGTTTAAGTTTGAGTTACTGACTCAGGACTCGGTGCGCCCCTAAGGGCCGCCGAGACACTTCATTCAGGAAGCGTAAAGGTCGTGATATCATTTCCTGCGCCGCCAGTCCAGGAAGCGGCGACACAGCTTTCCAGTTTCCGCTCAGGTTGACAACAGATTCTAAAAGTTTCCTACCCCTGTCGAAGAAAAATGTTTGGGGATCATTACCGCGACAATTTGTTTTGGGTTGTACATGAATGGAGGAAGATGTAGAGGCAATTTTCTGGCTTCACAGCTCCAATCAGGACTGGAACAAAGGCGGCCAGAGCTGGCGGATCAAGCCCATTTTGTGTTGCCATTTTTCTCTGCCATCGTTTGTATTCAAAGCAATGACGAAGGGACTGCGTCGACTTGGCAATTGTCCCCCTTTGGAAATGATAAGATACTATCAAATACTGTATGTAACAGAAGCAGGAGACTCTGTGAAAAGCCCCTTTTACACTGCTTGAAAAAAAAAAAATAATAATTTTCCCTGTCACTAATCTGAATTGAACACTACTGACAGGGAATGATGGGCCCAATTCTACCTGGGAATTTTCCACCTTTGGCGGTAGGTAGTATCACATCAGTAAAAGAGACAAGACGATTGTTTAAGAGGAAGCCCTCATTGTATAGCTTAGGCAAGCTACACTGTTTTACATTACAGTTTTATACAAACCACACTGGCACAGATGGGGGGACTAAGTTCATACAGCCATTTTCCGCCTTCAGGGGTAGTACAAGAGACCTAAAACTTGAAAGCATCGGGATTTTTCACTATTTGTAAAATACCCAATTTTTCTACATCACTGTTTTATAACAACAGCATCAACACGGAATTAGAGGACAAACTCTACCTGTGAATTTTCCACATTCGGAGGTAACGTCTGAATCGTAGCAGAGATGGAACGCTTCTTGTGTGTAGGGGAATACCACAAATCAAGGACAGGAGTGTGGAGTGTCTGTCATTCTTTCATTTTCAGGACCACTTACCTTCAATTGGGTCTTGCTATGTTGTGTCAAAAACAATCGAAAGCACTTTAACCTCCACACACTTAGATCCGCAGAGACTGCAGTACTGTCTGCGGGTTGCTGTCACCTCCGTGAAAGCACACAGGTTGCGGCAATATCCCGCTTTCCTGGACTTCTGTATAGAATGCAGTAGCAGGGAACTCGTGGCTGTTTCAGGATGATGATGATTTGGGAGGAACAAGTAGCGAGGTGTCACTGGCGCTGAGATGGAGAGGTCCAGAGGTCGAGCTAGAAGCAGTCGGTTGCCCGCTCTTATTGATTTCTTATGTACGGAGAAGAGTGTTTCCGTAGCTGAACGTCTGGGGAGACGCTTCTTGGGCTTTTTAACTGTACTTTGTCTTCTGGAGCATGCTGCTCTCTGACCTCCACACAGCCCTACCGAGCCCCGCACCCTCTCCCCCCAACACACACTGTGGACTGCACTGCATACCTGAATAGGAATGGGAAACGTAAGGTGTCCAGACTGTTGACCTGTTCAAAAACTGCTTGATCAACTAAGAAGCTAATTAAGTGACCCAAAAGGTTTCTATTCCATTCCATTATCAAAATTTCATAATCACGGTGCTACTATTCAGGCCTTTGAGTTTATGGATTACTACTACTCCAAATTGAATCTCAGAATTTTCTTGATCATTTTCTCTAACTTTATTTTGGACTCCCAGAATTTACCGCAACTAGATGTAATCCACTCACCCGAGGATGCTACAGTACAAGTTTATCCTGTTGGTCGTGAGGCAACAACATATGAAAGTTTCAGCAGGTAGAGAGCTCTGACACTCCATGTACAGCGATGACCTTTGACCCCAGCTGCCTGAAGTGTCGGGAGGATCAGACAGCATCCAAAAATCAATAACGTCCTTCCTTCGACACGCTGGAATAATCTGGAAGGAAATGAGTGGTGATGCCATGATGCGTGAACGCACCTCTCTGACCTTTCAGCTACTGTACCTTGAACATTTCGCTTCAAATCAATAAGGTACTGTCGATCCAACGAAGTTGAAAAGAGGTTATTTGGGGATTGGACTCAACAGGATAAAGTGGACTGTAAGAAATACTTTCCTGATGATCAGGCTGTTGTCTTTAAATTGCTCTTCAAATTAGCAAGGTTTTCCCTAAACATATTTTAACACAGTTCCTGAACGTTTGTCCACAATAAATTAGTTACATTATAAATCATTCAGCCATTAAAACCAATGAGATAGATAGATAGATAGATAGATAGATAGATAGATAGATAGATAGATAGATAGATAGATAGATAGATAGATAGATAGATAGATAGATAGATAGATAGATAGATAGAGATAGATAGATAGATATAGATAGATAGATAGATAGATAATAGATAGATAGATAGATAGATAGATAGATAGATAGATAGATAGATAGATAATAGATAGATAGATAGATAGATAGATAGATAGATAGATAGATAATAGATAGATAGATAGATAGATAGATAGATAGATAGATAGATAGAAAGGTTGGAAAGGTTGGAAAGAGCTACAGTGAAGAAAATAATTATTTGAACACCCTGCTATATTGCAAGTTTTCCCACTTAGAAATCATGGAGGGGTCTGAAATTTTCATCGTAGGTGCATGTCCACTGTGAGAGAGATAATCTAAAAAGAAAAATCCAGATTCACAATATATTGTTTTTTAACGAATTATTTGTGTTATACAGCTGCAAATAAGTATTTGAACACCTGAGAAAAGCATTGTTAATATTTGGTATAGTAGCCTATGTTCACAATTAGAGAGGTCAAACGTTTCCTGTAGTTGTTCACCAGGTTTGCACACACTGCTGGAGGGATTTTGGCCCACTCCTCCACACAGATCTTCTCTAGATCAGAAAGGTTTCTGGGCTGTCGCTGAGAAACACAGAGTTTCAGCTCCCTCCAAAGATTTTCTATTGGGTTTAGGTCTGGAGACTGGCTAGGCCACGCCAGAACCTTGATATGGTTCTTATGGAGCCACTCCTTGGTTTTCCTGGCTGTGTGCTTCGGGTCATTGTCATGTGCAGCTGTATCACACAAATAAATCGTTAAAAATCATACATTGTGATTTCTGGATTTTTCTTTTTAGATTATCTCTCTCACAGTGGACATGCACCTACGATGAAAATTTCACACCCCTCCATGATTTCCAAGTGGGAGGACTTGGAATATAGCAGACGGTTCAAATACTTATTTTCTTCACTGTATTTTGGAAGCACGAGTGCTGTCTAGTATCAGTCTTTGATCTCATAGACTTACACGTCATAAATTTCTGAAAAGCAAGAAGGACATAGTACAATAATCTCTAAAAATTTTAAGATTTTTTTTTTGGGGGTGTTTGAGTGCTGCCTAGAATCATAGACTAATACATCCAGGCTTTGAGTGAATACACAAATATGTCAAAAAAAGATCTTGCTTTGACAAACAATAATTCCTCCAATTTTAAGGGAGGTTTTTTGAGATTCCCAAATGATGCCTAGAATCATCTCATTACCTGTCAGGATATTTGATCTCACTAATTTTAACAAATCACATCCTTAAAACCAATAAAGATCTTGCTAACCCTCATAGTTTAAAGGGTGCCAAAGTTCTGCCAAGAATCCCCCTCCTATCAGTAAGGATCTTTTTTATCATTAAGCTGGAAATGAAATGCCCCTTGAAATTAATTTCAATGTTTCTTTAACAGAATAACTTTTTGTCTTGGTCTAGTCTTTTTTTTTTGGGATGCTCGAGCACCGCCTAGCATGCGTCGGAGCTGCCCATTAGCAATATTGTCCAAGGGCGCACGCACACAGAATTCCCATTTGGAAGTGTGCTCTGTGCCTAATGTACGAGGGTGTAATGGCCGGCATGGAAATGAGGCTCTGCGTTGTCGGTGCAATGAGCCACTGGCCTGCCACATTTGTCACGCGCTTCTGCCGCTAATAACCCTGGAAACAACGCGAGCGGCTGCCTTTTTTTTCCTTTGATACAACCACAAAGACAAAAAAAAAAAGCTAAACACTTTTGCATCATGACTTTTTCATCCTGTTCTTTTTATTTTCCACAAGTTTGGGGGGAAAAAAAGCAAAAAAAAAAAAAAAAAAAACGGGCGTCCAAGTTGAGCCCCCCCCAGGCATTAAAGTTTCAATAGTCATGACAACATGCAAATGGCGGAGGGACTGAGGAGGTTCCACGGGTACAGACGAGGAAGGGGCAGCACACCCTCCACTTTTTTTTCTTGCATAACAAAAACTTGCTTTGGTGGCAAAACCACAGTAACACCACCACTTACACACTTGCCTGCAAGCTAGGTATCACTACGGTTTCACAAGTCTTTACTCGCACTCCCCCCGCCCCCCATATATATAAATGAGCTTAACTTAAATAGAAAGCTAGAAATAAAAGAAGTTGACATCATTGAGACATCATCATCATCATCCGAGTGATGATGTTTCTATTTCACGTGACCTGAATTCTTGATGCAAGACAGAGGAAATAATTATACAAAAAACAAAACATAAGCACGCTGCGTGTAAGCACAAGCACGTACACTGCGTTTATTAGGGGTGCAAAGGGGTACTTGACGTCACGTGCTAAGCTATAGGCTAAATCTAGCCATGAGGCCGGATTTTAATTGGCTTTTGGGCTACTCGTCGCTCGTCAGTTCCCTCTAAGGCACTAAAAATAACGTGAAAAAAAGAAAAAGTCGTATGTCAGCCTAAACTGGTGTAGAACTTTTTTTTTTTGGTATCACTGTGTCCCGATTCAGGGGTAAGATCATTCAGAAGGACAATGCGTAACACCGCAAAGGGTGTCCGGATTTGAAGCAAAAGTACAACTTCATTCTCGTAATGTTACAGTTAAGTAGTTTTCTCGTACTATTACAACTTTTTTCTTGGAATGTTCCCACTTCTTCCCTGTATTATTACAACTTTATTGTTTATTTACTACCACAACCTTATTATGACAGTTTCGCAACAGCAGCTGTTCTTGTGAGATGACAACTTATAATTTTTGTAATATTGATTTTTTCTTCTGTAATATCACTACTTCATTTTTGTAATTCTACAAATATTTTACAGCTGTGCAACATTTTCTGCAGTGTCGCAACATTTTTGCATTATGACTTTCTGTGTAACACGACTTCATTTTTTTTCCTGCAATATTACAACTTATTTCATGACTGCTTCATAGATTCAATACTTGTTGTAATATTTCGATGAATATCATATAACTTTGTAACATTTTCTCATGTTAAAACTGTTTTCCTCCTGTAGCTGTTTAACTTTCTCATTGTAATATCTCTACTTTCTTAGCTTTGCCACTTCTCTCACAGCTCTACCACCTCCTTTTTGTGATATCCACTTTATAGTCATAACTTGGACTTTTTTTTTTCTAGAAGAAACATGACATAATTCTTGCTGCATTACATTTACCGTATTTTACTTTGTGTAGTATTACAACTTCTCATATAACCGTTTCCTGTAATGCACCTATTTTGTAGCTTTTTAACTACAGTAGTAATATTACCACTTGAATCTCGTAATTTTACTTTCCCCTAGCAATATGATATTATTATTATGACATTATTTTTATAGTACAACTAATCCATAGCTTTGAAATTTTCAAAATACTACAATTACTCTCGTAAAGTTTTTTTCCCCTCTTGCAATATAACTTTATTCTTTTGCTATTACAAATTTTTGGGAGCTCTGGAAATATTTTATTACAGCTTTATTACTATAACATTACCTTAAGTTACAACTTTTTTCTTGCAACAGTTTTTCTTGCTTTGTGACTTTTGTAACTTTGTGGTAAAAACTACGATTTCATGCTTGTCATTCCAACTAAGAGTACAACAGTTTGTCCAATAATATTGTGACGAACATGTAGCTTTACAACTTTTTTTCTTTTTCCATAACGTTAGAAGTTCTATTCTCTCTCTTTTTTTTTTTAGAATGCTTCGCTATTAGGCATGCGTTTTAAAAAGCAATGCATTGATACTACAAAAATATATTGGATTTAAGTACGGCAAACCATATGAACGTATTTGTGTTTTTAGCACGTTTGATGCAAAAGAGTCAATCTCGTCTGCTATGACATTGCATGGGATTGTGGGAATATCAAACAATGGCGTTTCGCACTCCAGAAAAACAAACAACGTAAAGGTTTTCAGGCCAGACGTGTCAACACTTCTTGCAACTGTAAACCTTCGGTTTAAAATAAATATTGTTAGCCACCTACCACCATGACGTAAAAAGTCAGCGGTCACGACCGTCCCGCTTAACGGGGGCTGTTGGTAGATGAATTTTGTGTGTCCTTCGAAGGATGCGGCCCCTGAATTGCAACACAAGTTAATTCCTGGGTGAAATTCTGCAAGTGTTTTCCCTTGACTACACTTCTTGTTGTTTTGAATTACTAACAAATATACAGAACGCTGATTACAGAGAGCCCATTCACTGATGCTACATAAACAATCATACCGCACGTTAGCTTAATAGATAAATATATATATAGAGATTTTTTTTTGGCTATGCAGTCTTCACAAGACACAGGTTAGTAAAGGTCATTACTCCTCAAACACAGTAAACACCATCAAGTAATGTCACACCAAATATTCACAGCAAAAGATGGCTCCAGGTAAATGTCATACTTTTCATTTGCCATCCCCTGTTTTTTTCCTATTCCCCCCCCATACACACTAAAGTGTGACGTCTACTCTGTAGCTCAATAATAATTTATTTTTGCCTCCGCTACACTTTTTATTCGTCCCATTTCTTTGTTTTGCACAAACCACCTCACAGCAGTCCAAGCAACTTAAACGTGTGAATAAGGCTAGATCTCATACGTACATGTTGAAGATCAGGAAAACGAGGATCAAAAATGTACTGTATGCGAAGGAATATTAACACCACACTGAAAAGGCAAAAAGAATCACGAGGCGCGCGAATGCTTATTCCGAGAAGCGTTAAACATTTAAGCTTTTTGGCCCTGGGTCGTATTCATTATGGTTTCAATTACAATTTTACATATAGCGTCTTTACACTGTGTTACTTCAGACTTTGGTGGAGTTAGTTGTTTTGCAGCTTTTTAATGTATCATGACATAGATGATAAAATGAATGATTGTAATTAAGTGGAATAACCAACTTTTTTTTTTTTTTACTCCTATCATTCATCTTTTACAGCTTTCATGAATGAACCACATAACGGTTTCGTAAAGAATCCATGTGCAAAGTATCAGGATGAAAAGTGACAATGGAGAAGTTCTTAAATGCCAGTAATCTGTTTTAAAGGTGTCAATAGGGAAAGGGTTAAGCTTTTATTGATTTCACTGATGTGCTGAGAGAACCTTCAATGGGAATCAAGTCTCCAGGTCCTGGAGGAAGACTTTCCCACAACCAGTCCACTCGTGGGATCACTCATTTGTCTGTCCTCCACACAGGGTTTCGATTAAAGGGGAGATTTTTTTTTTATTCCAAGATACTTCTGCAGCCATGACTAAAAATAATCTTTTTTTGCTTTATATTAATTGTTATACTTTCTGCAGTTTTTTCTTTTTTTTTTTCCAATTTGGGAGGATGATGCTGCTGGACCGTCTGGTGCATTATTCGTGCTACGTTTATTCATCAAGCCAAAGTCAAAAACTTCCAATAAAATGAATACAGTATACAATTACAATAATACGTCATATTTATATATTTATATGTCCCTGTGGATGAAATAGTGATGCGTACAGACCCTGTGGCCAAAAAGAATGTGAGCGATGTCACCGCGCGTCACTGAATGAGGCGATCGGTACAGCCGCTCAGTTTATCCGCACTCCTTGATAAAAAGCAAATAGTAAGAAGTAAGATAACTTGCTGGGAACGTGACAAAGTTCAGATTTGTCCTTTCTGGGATTTGAGAGGGATTTAACCTAACTTCATGGGTCATGCACAATAAAAATTGGATAAAACTCAAAATATTGAATATTAAACAATATTCTGAACCTATCAAATTTATCAGCAAGAATGTATTGATTTCATTGCTTGGTTCCATTATATTTATTTATGATTTTTTTTACTGGCACGGTCGGGCCAGCATCTGTCTTGGATTCGAACCACAAGAAAGAGATCAGTGCGCATTAAGTCAATTTTAATATCTCTAAACTGGCTCGGAGTCAACTACAGAAAATCTGTCACTGGTCTATCAATGACAAAATACAATGTTGTGGTCCTGGATATATTAAAGAAAGGCTAATAGACGATAAATCCATTAGAGTTCTGAGCTCTTTACCCTGGTCTTTTATTTTCCTGTACTTTTCAAAATGTTTTATACTCTTTTGTTTTTAAATGCTTTAAAACAAGTAAAGCACATTGAGTGAAATTTTTGAAATAAATATATTTGCCTTGAGTTTTTTCCTCCTGGAAGTCAACTTAATTTTTCTACAATATTAGTCACATCATCATTATTCTTTTCACATTACAAATTTTTGTCACTCTTTCATTTGTGTATCATTGAGACATTGTCATATCGACTTTTTAGTTGATCTGTCTTTACAACAACTAAGTCTTATGACTTAATTCTCCGACAATAACTTTTTCATAAACTTACATCAGTATATAGTTCATCTGATGAATTGATCGACCCATCTTGCTACTAGAAATTAGATATTCATGTAAATATTCATATTCATAGTGAGGCCCCGTAGCTCAGTGGTTAGAGCACTGGTTTAGTAAACCAGGGGTTGTGGGTTCGTATCCCACTGGGGCCTCCACTCCCTGAGAAGGGTTGCGTCAGGAAGGGCATCCGGTGTAAAAATTGTGCCAAACGTATATGGGCTTTCATCTGAGATTACACGCTGTGATGCAGATGGGTACATTTCAATAAAACAGATAATCGGGTGACCCAAATTTTTCTTCAATCAAACTACAACAAAACTGAGAATTATTTTGGGTGGTAAAGAAAAGAGAATGACTCTTAGTAAACACCTGGACTCACTATCTTAAAAAACAAGACCAAAACCAAAACCTTGATGTTCTTGACTTTCAACAGTCATATCAAATCAATTACTAAAACTGCCTTTTACCATCTATCGAATATATCTAGCGCAGGGCTCAGCAACGTTTTTGAGGCTGAGGGCTACTTCATGAACACCAATCGTATGAAGGGGTACATGACCTGTTTGCAGAAAATTTCAGACTCAGCTCATTAGACGTACATAAAATATTTTTGTTTTAATTTATTATAGTAAATGACATTACAGGTATTTTAAATTTTAATTCACATAAGCAAGTCAGATTCAGAATTTAAAGCACAAATAATAGTAAATTTGTGGCCTACGGTATTCTTATAGCATACCTTGGGGGCGCCTTATATGGTCCTCGCGGGCTATCATTTGCCCGGGGGCACCGCGTTGGTGACCCCTAATCCAGAGTGAAGGCTTACATGTGTCAAGCAGACTATGAGACGTTTATCCATACTTTTATCTCATGAAGACTTGACTACTTTAATGGTCTTTTGACTGGGCTCCCCAAAAAGACCGTTAAACAGCTGCAGGTCTTTCTGAATGTTGCAGCTCCGGTTGTGACCAAAACAAAGAGGTCAGAGCATATCACTCCAATTCTAAAATCTTTACACTGGTTTCCAGTCACCCTTAGAAGAGATTTCAAAGTTCTGATACTGGTCTATTAATCACTAAATGGTTTAGGTCCAGAATACTTGAAAGAAATGCTAATAGAATATAAAACCAGTAGGGTTTATCAAATCAACAGACCTAGGTCAAAGAGTGGAGCGCAGAGTCCAAAGCAAACATGGTGAAGCAGCATTTAGCTTTTATGCTGCACACAAATCGAAAGAAGTTGCAGACAGATGTGACAAAGTGTGAATGTTTTTAAATCCATGTTTTTCCTCATGCTTTTTAGCGTATTTCCATTTTTAAACATTTCTTGCACTTTAGACTGTTGTAATTGTACAGTTTTTTTCCCAATGGTTTTAATTTTAGCTTTTAAATGGTTTTAATAATGTAAAGCACACCGAGTCACCTTGTGTATCAAATGCGCTGTATAAATACATTTGCTTTAACTTTAAAACGTGCTTCTCATTACAATTTCATTGTCCGATGATCCTATGATAACATTTTATCGTAAGCTTAATTAACGTAATATCGCAGTCTGCAATATATTCGTGCAACGTCCAAAAATTATTCTCATATTATGACATTTTTCTCATAATGTTAGAGTTTTTCTCTTTTCAGTGTGGCTCGAATAGTCCTCAGTAAGAATCCACTGGTAAAATCAAATAGTTCTAATACACACACACACACACACACACACACACACACACACACACACACACACACACACACACACACCACACACACACACACGTATATATTAGACATACACACACATTTAAAAAAAAATTATGAACGTGGAAGTGGACAGCTTGGGAGACAAAAACAAAAGGTTTAACAGCACTGTGTGTTTTTTTTAACGCTCCTCTAAAGCCGACGACCTCCCCATCCCCTTATTTCCCATTTTTCTATGGTAGAGAGGGATGCTTGGTTGCCATGCATGCGTGTGCTTGTGTCTCACAAAGGCTCAAGCAGCCATCTGCCACCCTACTCTAGCCAGCCTGATCCTTATCCCGAGCCCAGCCGGGCCCAGCAGCCCCGCTGTCTCATCCCCACAAAAAAGGCTTCCTGCTAAGGGAGGGAAACAAAGGGTGGGGGATGGGAGGTAATGGGGGTTGGTGTGGGCGTGCTGGAGTCCCGCAGTGGGACCTCCTGACCCGGGGTCTCTGAGGAGGGGAGGGCAGACGGTGCACACAGACAGCAGCCCCGTGTCTTCTCCCTGCCTCCATTGTCTTTTATCAGCCACGAGCGCTGGAGGATGGAATGAGAGGAAGGGGCGGAGGACAATGAAGACACAGGCGCCCCTCATCCTCCTCCTTTTAACAAGCTCTCTATTCCCAACAGATGAGCTGCCGCCATCCTACACTGCCCCTAGCGGCCCAAAATGCAATCGTCTGTACCAAAAGTCTGGGATGAAATGGCAGGTCTAGGCTGTGGCCATGGTGAGCTTGTGGATGGTGCGGTCGTAGTACTGTGTGGTGAGTGCTTCAAGGGGGCTCCAGCGGTGCGCGTGCAACTCCAATACCTCCATGAGCAACGAACGGGTCAGGGGTGACTCAGCCGGGCTCAACATTTTGTCGCGTACCGCCGCGAGCAGCTCCGTCATCATCTCAGGCAGCTGCTCCTCCAGGAGGCTCCCGGCACTCTGCAGCTGTGGAGTTCCAAGTAGAAGTGTGAGACAGTGTCTGCCACCTTTTAATCCGTGTAGCATCTGCTCTTTTCCATTTTCACTTGACAACCAAAAAATGAAATGTGGCATGATGGCGTCTATTTTGATTTAAGGGTGCACCGACCAACACGATTTTGGACTTTGTCGATTTTTTGTTTCGCAACGCAAGCCAAGATTTGAATGAATGACATTTAATATCATACGAAACTATATAATGAAATTGGAGAACCTCTCGTGCGTCAGTGCATACATAAAAGCAAAATAATTAGAATAAAAATACAAATAAATAAAAATATGTGTAAAGTGGAATGCATAAAAAGTATTGCTCAAGATATAGATTGTGTCTCAGTGTCTCAATAATCACGCTGTTGTTGCACCGGTCGTCATGCATGTACACACAGAGCCTCCCACTGCTGCTTTTGCCAGTTTTCAGTCCAATCCTAGCAGTACAGGGTATAGCCCGCTAGCAACACGCTACCATCAAGAATGTTCGAGTGAAGCTAGCTCTCCGTTATGATGAGGACGCAGCAATCATGGACAAAGATGATTAACCGCAAGTTGTAATTCTAGCTGGTCCATTTTGTTGGCGATGGATCTGGGTTGGTGAGGTACAGCCTTGGAAGAGGGGGTCTGCGTGGGTTGTTCATTAGTATGAGCTAGGGATCGCAAAAAAACGCTTACTTTCATAATCGGTTTTAACCGAACACCTGTAGCAAAAAAATGATTCACCGGTTTTAAAATCGGTACCATTGTGGTGTTTACATAATTCACCCGCGGGACCTCGAGTTGGGGTGCGGGGTTCCGCATGGACTGTTTTTGTTGTTGCTCTACCGGAGTGACGAGTTCACAGAGTTCCCGCCGTTATGAGAGTAGTGTTTTGATGTCTGCCAATAAAACAAGTTTTGTTCCTGTGTCCGACACTCCGCCTCCGACTCCTTTTCTCCGGCACTACACCATCGATCGTTAATTTACTCCGCGGTAATGGGGTAGTTTGTATACAATATTGACAAACAAGCTTGTTGAATATGGCTTTCAACAACGCACTCGTGTAAGTTACATTTTTGTTCTTTTTTTTGTAAAAATGTTTTAATGTTAACATTCTTGAAAAAAGTGGAAATGATATTGAAAAAATAGCGCAATGTGGAATACCGGAACCGGAAGAAATTATTGGAAATTTTAACTGATTTCGAAAGTCCGATTACGGTTTCGGTTTTAAACAATCGAAAACCGGTTATAACCGATTAATTGTAACCGTTTGCGATCCCTAGTCTGAGCAGGCAGCCGGACCAACGGCCCCGCTCCTGCTTCCTGTCTCTTGTCCGAAGCTTCGCTGGCCTGGCTACAATCCACAGCGAGCCCGGTCATCTCGGAAGCTCATCTGGAATTTTGTGCTTCAGTAAAAGTCGCTTGAAACTGCTTCTTTGTGATGGTATCCGAAGTCCAAAAATTCCTGTCGGGTGTAGCAGTGTCGTGCCGAGGCCTACGTGAGCAAAGTGCCTCAAAAAACAAAATATGAATACCAGCGCTGATAAGGAGAGCTATAAGTCGGTGTGTTTTTTCACGACGCCAAAGAGTTATGAGCAAGCTTTAGATATGAGACCGCCAGAGTGAAGTAAAAAAATAAAAAAATAAAATTAAAAAGTACAGTACTCATGTTTACTTATCGAAATTTGATGATTGCATTAGTCTCCACGCCCGCCCCAAGCTCAGTACGGATGTCTCAAAAACGATGTGTTAAGGCTTCGTTATACTCGGATGTGCGGAGACTGTACTGATGTCACCGTGGGTCTTCTGCGCGTAGTTTGCCCTTATACTCAGTTTTGAAAATGTACAGCAGTTCTTCTCCAAGTCAGAGATATCACTACAGCTGGTATTGACAAGGACTTTGCAGGGTACAGTTTTCTTAGCATATTTTGGTCATTTCTGGTAAACAATTTTACTTTTCTTACAGTAACAAGGGACAAAGCAACAAAATTAGTGACTGTGGAATAGTGTCTGTTTGAACAAAGGGACCTAGATGACCAGATGATACAGTTAATTATGCTGTAATATAGATCGCGAAGGCGGCAACGTAGGTAATGTGTGGAGCCAGGGTGAACGGTGAGCATGTGACTAAAATGGGCCAATCACGAGAGGTGAGCGCCGTGGCTTTTTTTGATGCATGCATGGCAAGCTACACAAATGTGCTGCATTTGGCAATGTGTAGGTCAAGTGATGCAATACGGGCATTGTTTGCCGCGCGACTGCAGGAGTATAAGGTGGCTTTTACAGGTTTAATGTTGTATTTTTTGGAATGTATAATCAATTAAAAATGAGAGAGGTGCTCAATTTACCTCAAGACCCGGTAGGAACGTTGAAGTCGCTGTTTGTTCGCATGTCAACGCCAGTGACATACAGCACCATACATATCCTTAGCCTTGATTTGAACTACAGGTGCCCAAATCCTTCCTATTTTACTTGAGCTAGTCCCAAGAGTTAAATAATGCTGCCAACAAACTATAATAGTCACCCTTTGTGCAAGGCGCGTCCTCCTGCGAGGCTGTGTGCAAATGACTGACAGACTATTTAGTAATGCCTTCTCTCTCGACAGTCACTGATTGGCTATTCTTGTCGTGCCGTGCCAGGAGGCATTTTCTAAGGCCTCATGGTTAAAGGAGCAACACAAAGCAACCCCAAGAAGCATAAATCAACCAAAGTATGGCTTGTAACTTGAAAAATGATTACGTTTCAGAGCACTATTAAGACAAGGTACCATTGTACAACTGTCATACCCTCATACGTGAGCGAGGAGCGTTGCACTTCCTGATGCACCTGATTGAACAGAGAAAAACAGATTTATCTCAGATAATTCTCTTTGAATTATTGGCTATTTAAGATGGGTGTAGTGATGTGAATACTGGAGAGAGGTGGGGCTTTCTTTTTTTACTTTTTCTTCTTCTTTTGTCTAGAGTGGACGGACTGATCCTTATTAGGTGGACCAGCCTTCAGCGTATAATGGATCAGACGGAAAAATAAGGTGCCGTAGCTAGTGAGAGGAAAAGGGAGGACAGGTTCATTTTCTTTTGTGTGTGCAATGCTCCTCTACAAGAACATGATAGTTCATCTTGCTCTAGTTCTTCTCCCCCCTTTAAGTGCGTTACGTAAGTAAATGTTCATTTTTCTTGGAATTGCAGGAGGCCGCAACAACAAACATACTATAAGTTATTTTCCGACAATAAAGTTTTTGGAAGAGGATGTTATTTGTGTTTGCGTTAGGTGGGAAGGGGACATTCTCAACATCAGTCTAAACCTGGGTCAGAGGTGTTATTTACAACACAAATATAAATTATCCAAAATTCCTTTAAAAATTAGTTTTTGGCCTTGCTGAGCTAACTCAACAAATTGTTGTTGTGGGAAACTTCAATTGCACACTGGACCCTGTTATGGATTTGTGAAAAGATCACACAACAGGAGTAGAAAAGTTACCAAACTCTAATCTGAAGAAATTTTAGAGAGCAATTAAGGCGTATTTTTATCTCACACCAAACATGAACCCTGACACTAACCCTATCAAACATGATCAATCAACTATTTTATAATATCCTAACATCTACGACCCAAATCGCAATATTTTTAATACCCAATTTTACTTTTGACCATGCACCATTCTTTTTGTTATGAAAAGCAAAAAATGGTTTAAGACTCGACAAGGTGACAATTTCAACAAATAAATTCCTTGGCATGCATCACATGGGAGGCTTTGAAAGCTTTATGAGCAAACATTTGTTTAACAAGTTAAAAATCAAACAATCAATTTTATCTTGAGGCGAGATTAAAAAAAAAAAGTGTAAAAGCTGTTCAAAAAAATTTTGTTTTTTGGGAAATAACCCAGAAAAGGAAGGTAAATTGTTATCTCTTCAAGCAGAGTAGAAGAAAATATCTCCATTTAGAGCTGCTGTCCTTATATTAAAACCACAACAAACGAACAAGGTGACCAAGAAAAGGTACAAGCATGGCAAAAATAAAAAAATAAAAAAAACTCAGTGGCAGAGTGAATGTGAGTGCAAATGGTTGTCCATGTCCGCAGGTACCCTGCGATTGACTGGCGACCAGTTCAGGGTGTAGGCCACCTTTCACCCAAAGTCAGCTGGGATAGGCTCCAGCGACCTGTGACCCTAACCAGGATGAGCACTGTTGAAAATGGATGGATTGATGGATTTTAGCAAATGGTGGCAATATAACAAATTGAAAAATCCAAGGGGGTCTGAAAACTTTCCACACCTACTGTTTATCTTATGAAGTAAAGGTCTAACGTAAGAATCTGTATTGGAGAATGTGTTAAAATATGGTCATGCAATATGTGGTATTGTACAAATACTACTCAATAACATTCATTCATCCATTTTCTGAGCTGCTTATCCTCACAAGGGTCGCAGGAGTGCTGGAGCCTATCCCAGCTATGACCTCGTATCTTTGAGCAGGATGCGGGACACATTCTTAACTGGTTGCCAGCCACCTCAGACAAAACTAACCCTTTTTTTTTTTTTAAAGACCACAGCACTATTATGTTGCACAAAAAAAAACCCAATTATATTTCTGATCAAATATATTTAATAGACTGTACATTAATACTTTCCTGAAATATTGAACACTTTCTTAATTCATCTCCAGTTTTTGGACTGCCCCGTGGCCCATATTTCAAATTCATAGTCATCCCCCCCCTTTTTTTTTCCTGTTAGAACACAAAATCAAAACAGTCACTTTCTATTTATTTAAATTTTTCATTGCCAATTGAAAAAAGGAAGAACAAATGCGACACAGATTTACCTTGCTACTGCCAATGCATGCCTGCCTTTTAGTGTCCGATATAGATTTTATTTACAATTCTTTTTCACCTTTGCTATTTTATTATTCATAACGCTCACGTGGGCATACTGGAGCGCCGTTAGAATCATAAATGCAACACTAGTTAAATAAACGATGTTATAACCCAATTCTAATGATGCTGGGATGTTGTGTTAAATAAAAACAATGATTTGGAAATCATGTTCAACCTATTTTTTAATTGCATACAGTACAAAGAAAAGATATTAAACAACTATTGTTGTATATAATAAAAATAATCATGAACTTGGAATTTTATGGCTGCAACAGTTTTTAAACACACTGCAAACCGACATGAACATGCACAAAAAAAAAACAAAAAAAAAAAACCAACTATAAAATGCACGGAAAATACTATGTGTTAGGTTGTGCCTGGTGGTACATTACATCCCCTGTAAAGTGTCCCTGGACCCAAAAAATTTGAAACCCCCCTGTTTACAGACAGGGTACTGTGTCACGTGATAGTATATGCAATCGGGTGTGCGTTTATGTCTTACCGCCATACAACAGCAAAGCACGGCATCTTCCTTGACATCTTTCGACTGCAGCAGCTACATGGAACAAGAATAGATAGAGTGCCAATTTGAATCACGGCTGACGCCAGCATAGTGACATTCCAATTGTACAGAAGTAATAAAAATACAGTATATAATGACGCCCACCAATGTTACAGTAAATATAAACCTTCAAACTATACACAAGGAGTAGCCCATAGTGTTGTATAATTATCTTCTTGTACAATAACTATTATTGAGGACATGGTAAACAATTCCCCATGCCTGTATTTACTCTTTTGCTCTTCAGAATGTAATGAAAGAAAGCACATTCTAAAAGATTACACTTGAGTGAGCGGGAGGGAAAACATTATTCCATTTGTGAAGGGACAAACTGAAGTGTACATGAATCTCAAGTGCACATAACTCAAATAGAGCTACAGTAATTCATATTATGTTACTATGTGAAAGATAATTAATTAAAAATAAATGAACTTTTAGTAAAGTGCTAATAACCAGACACTATAACTGGGTGCATAATACTGCATTAGTACGGGGAGAAGTCAGACAAATAGTTACATTTTGTGCTCTACTGGGCATATTTTCCTTTCGATTGAAACTATTATAAACTATCCAAACAATACAGAGAGGGAAAAGGTGAAATGTGTGCTGGTTTTCATGTAACGAGTTTATTATCCTGTATTGTTTTCCCTTTGCATCTTATGTTACAGGGTGGGGGGGGGGGGGGGGTCACAGTACAATGCATTTTTACTGTCCTTCAGCCCTAAAATTAACTTCATTTGCCTTATTTCTGAAAAAGTGTCTGCGAATGAGCACTTCTGCAGTAGCACTAGTTCATGTAATAACGGCATCCCACACAAAATTTCTCTGCACACGACAGAGCCACTTTCAAGTAACAACACTGTCTGAAATATGATCATGGAGAAACACCCATGCCTCTCCAATCATGTCAGAGGCAAAGGGTCAGCAGAGCTTCATTAAGTTTAACTTGCTGGACATATTTGTGAGCTTTAGCGTCTGATAAACAGGGCATATTTGATTGCTTCGTGAACTTAATGATGCAGTGGCGGTGGCATTCATGTTTGATACCATGTCTGAGTGAAAATGTTTGATTGTGCATAATGGCACTCTTTTTTTTTTGTCCACTGTGCAGTAGAAGCCACTTCAGGTTCCACCCCCAACCGTTACGGCTTCTCTGGGGGTTCTTACGCAGACATTTAACTCAAATACAGCCACTAATAAATTTTTCTGTGAAAGTTTTTTTTTTTAATTATTAATATTAATGTGGATAACACAGTTTCAAAGAAGCTCCTGACAAGCCAGGAGCTATTTGCAATTACATTACATAACAAAGTTGAGAAAACCTTGGGAATCGCTTGTGATTCCCGTTCACTTTTTTTTGCCGCACCAATCCACAGTCCTATATTCAAAAGACATTTGATCAGAAAAATGAAAGTAGGACAGCTGTGACATTCTGAACACGTGAGTGAAGAACATCCATATTTATCCCAGCGTTTTTGTTGCCGCACAGATCAAACATCCCCGTGTTTGACGAACAGATGACATGTCACTGATGGCATTGTCAAAGAATGCAGTGATGGGAGGCACCGATTTCCAGCTGAGAAGTAAATATGTTTCATCTCCATACTAATAACACACGCAAGCAGCGAGCGCTAGAACTTGGAAGACTTCAAATGAGCTTCCAATAGTTGCATAGCAACACTATTTCTGGCATTGGGACTAGCGTTCCCGCCTCTTTCATCAAGTATTATTCTTTATCCCATCAC
This sequence comes from Syngnathoides biaculeatus, assembly GCF_019802595.1. Lineage (NCBI taxonomy): Eukaryota > Metazoa > Chordata > Actinopteri > Syngnathiformes > Syngnathidae > Syngnathoides > Syngnathoides biaculeatus. Next base: position 10,402,109 of record NC_084656.1, on the reverse strand, counting down.
ATCCACTCCACTGAGGTGCACCAAACTAAAAGCATACAATGGACACTTCATTAGGTACACAACGGCACAATCTAATGCAGTGTTTTCATCACATTTACGGAGCCAGCAGACAAAAATGTCACAATGTGGATACACTGATTAATTATGTACCTTCAGCAGTTAATTGTTCTGCCTGTCAGTATACATTTCTATATTTGTAAATTAAAGTATTCGAATGAAAAAAAAAATATTTTACCTATTGAGGTGACATTGGATCATTTCATCACGGCAGACCTGATAATCTCTCATGGTACACTATCTGTGCCACACTATTCTGGTTGGGAATAACCAATCCAATGGGGCAGTCAGTGAAAAATGACGTGAAAAATACCCAACAACAAAGGTGATGACTGAATTTCTCCTCATGAGGCTGTTGTGAACAGACATTTGATATGAGAAGGGGACAATCAGCAGTCCCTTTTTAGTGAAAATACAATGAAATTGGCTCCTTGACAAAACTCACCCTAAAATAAATTCTTCAAAAGATAAACGTAAAATAGAATGTCTCAAGAGTAATTTTTTTGTTGAAATATATCATGCAAATGATGCATCAATTTTTTTTCAGGGTGGGGTGGGGGTTCTTGAAGAACAAGGAATGTTAGGAGACAGAGAAAAGACTGAGGGTAGCCATTTTTTTTGTGCACATCCATTTACCAGAGATCTAAGTAACGACCTGGCGTATCAGAAAGAATAGGTGCTACAAGAGTGATATTTCAACCTCAAACTACAATCTATGAGTTTTCTCATTTATTGTGGGCAAGCTGATCAACCAGCATGGCCACAAAAAAACCTTGCAGTAGACGGTTCATTCAGTGGCAAAAGGCCAACTCATGGCTGCTTCAAAATGACAAAACAACAAAATGATATCCGAGAGTTCCTGGCTGAGACGAATAAGCAAACTCTCTACTCACTGAAATTGGCTGCGGATTATTTTTTTCATATTTTGCAAGGTCAAAAGGGTTATAAAGGGATGCTTTTGAATAAGTGGACGACATCAAGATAGTCATAAAAATTGAGCGGTGGAAGAGCCCAGATACATACTGCAAGGAGTGCATGAAGGTGTGGCAGAGAAGGCTGAAAAAGTACTGTTGACTCCAGTGGCAGTAGTTTGGAAGGAAAAATCGTAGTTTAATAGTAAATTTGAAATACAGTGGTGTCAAGAGAGCATAATTCATTCTGTGACCACGCTCATAAATAAAAACGCTCACACCTCCACTCATCTTTCCCCACTGAAAGTCGGGTCAATCATCAATCGGGTTCTGATGGGGGAGTATTCTTTCCAATCAGGCCCTTCCAGGTTTCACTGTCATTGCCTGCGTGAGCATTGAAGTCCCCCAGCGGGACTGATGCACTTGACCCTGATGGCTCCTCCCAAAGGTGGTGAGCTCATGGGAAGGGGGACCCATGTAACCCTTTCAGGCTGATGCTCGCCTTCGAGTCCCACCTCCAGGTCTGGCTCCAGAGGGGGGCCCCGGTGACCCAGGTCCGAGCAAGGGAAACCTACATCCAATTATTTTATTTTTCATAGGGGTCTTAGAGCTGTGCTTTGTCTGGTCCTTCACCTTGGATGTGTTTGTCATGGGTGACCATGCCACGGGTGTGAAGCCCCAGACAAATTAGCTCATAGGACCATTGAGACACTCAAAAGTCTTCACAACAATAAGGAGACAGCTTGAGGAGTTGGTGTGTTGATTCTTTCATAGGCTGTACGCATGTCATTGGCTTCAATAAAAGATTAGGTTTTCTCCAGAAAAATGTTTCATGCGACAGAAAAAGCATCAAAAAGAGGAAAATAAATCCATTGTTTATTTTTTTCCTTACCTACACAACAACAGACTATGCATCAATTAATCAAGGTTCGTATTTAAGCCAACCACAAGAGGAAGCTGTTTCTGTCGTGTTTTTGATGCGCCAACATGCGGATACTTGATGAATAATTCAGAGAATATATCTTTCTCCGAGGTGTTCTCCTGTTTAAGCTCTGAGGAAAAATGTACACAATTTAGCAAGGAAAGTTATTGTCGAGCGGTTCTTCAAACGACATCTAAAAACACCCGACTGATTGAATGCTGCATTCAGGCTACATGGGTCAAATAATATGCATGGTTTTTGGGGATTGCTATGAGGTGTTAACCGGTATTTGGCATCTCAGGGGCATTTTATAGTCATGTACAACTAGTACAGGTGTGGTGCAATTCATACACATTGCTTCTGCCGGTCGCTTCCTGTAGGTGCCAGTGCTAATGAAAAAGCATTTAAAGAAAAAAAAAAAAAAAAAAAACAACTGCGCAGCACCTTTGCTAAATGGATGAGCCACCTGCGTGGTGGTCGTAGCGGAGCATTTAGCAGCCAGTAAGCAGATATTTCCCCCGGCAGTGACAATGACACAAGAGTGGGGGCCAAATATTTGAATGCAATCCATTGGTAATGTGGCTAACAACACTTTTGCATGATCGCCCTTGTATGTCAGTTGGTTGTTAAAAAGGGAATTTATGCTCAAGGGCAACAGTGGGATGGAACATTCATAAACGTGGATGTAAAATATAGAGACAAAATTAAAGCATGCTCATTTTCAACATTTACAATTATTTATATATTTTATATATTATCTATAATTAAGCATTTAATACAGAAGTCTATTAATGTATGTGTACTACTTTACAGTAAATCAACATTTTTGTGATGGGAGTAAAAAAAAATTGACAAAAAGAAGAAATCTACACAAATAGAACATACATTTTGATTAATTTCAGGGAAAAAAATGTAAAATTAATACAGCATATATAACGGGAATTGCTAATGTATCTGCACTGTGAGCCAGATTAACAAACCGAGGGGTGCTGTATGTCACCATTGTGTCATATGTTGTCGACCCCAAATTTAGGCTGTGTCAGTCCAGGAAGAAGACAAATACGGAAATGGAGCTTAAGATAGTGTCATATGAGTTTCTGTTTCTGTCCTGACTCTGTATAAGAGTCGAGACTAATAGTAATAATTGGGCATGGAATTAAATGATTTTAGAAAGATTGCCACGATTTTTCTGGGGAACAGAAACTTTTTTTTAGCTGCTTCAGTAGTGCAAAGAGCATCTCTGGTGACAAGAAAAATGGCTGTAAACCAGAAGGACGTGGTTTAGTATATTAAAGTGTTATCATCAAATTATTTGGAGACTGACTTTTTTTGTGTGTTAATTCCCACTATAGACAACATGAGCTAAATCCTTTTCACATTGTTTTACAAATGAGAAATGAACCTAGTGGAAGAAAATTGCCAATGACTTTGTGATATTTTCATGGCACAAGCAGTGATTGAGCAACATCTTGGAAACTTTTCACTATCTTTGATAACAGACATGGACCACCCAAGTCCTTGACTCATTTTATATTATTTCTGTTGAATATTTAAAATCAAATCTATTTATGGATTGACAAAAGGGCCATTTTATGATACAATTAATTTTCAAATTCTCTATAAACAAAAAATATATTTTTTCTTACATTACTGTGGAAGTTGATGGACATTGTTTGTTTGACATCAGGAGAAATAAAGCGAAACCCAGAAGGGGGAAAAAAATCAATTGCCAACCCAAATGAATAATATACAGAATTTGTTTCACTATAAATAATTTTTAACTTTAATATAATTACTAATGCATTTACCAGAAACATTTTGGAATGAACTAATTACATTTCTGTTACTTCCTATAGGGAAAATTAATAAATGATGTACTCGAGGTTGTGCTGCACATTTATGTAAATTCATACTGGTCTTGTACCTGTCATGTCACCAGTAAACTTCCTGTGCAGCAAGTGCTGATTGGACCACAATCTATCGCTGCAGCTTCCCCCCTCCCCCAACTTCCTTTTTTCAACACCCCATAGGTCTGCAACCACTTCTGTATGGTGGTCCCTCTGCTGCTGTGACCCCATATATGGTTTCCATGAATAGTAAGAAGAGTATATGGCAGGTGGCCTGGCCTGATGATGAGAGTTCAACCCTGGGTCGTCCGCTTTCCTGGAAGCGATAGCGTGCTGGCAGGTTGAGCCACTAACGAAAAAGCCACTGCGGTGTCTACTGTCTAGACTGGCTTGAGGGCGGAAAACAGGAAACTAAACTTGCGTCGTGCAATATGCGGTTAAGCATTTTCTTCTTACTAGAAAAGTGCACGGGGATGGTTGACTCTTAATTGTGAATTTCTAAAGGGGAGATGAGACCAACTTTACAAAGTCACATGCTTACACCAAAATGTGCCATGGATCGAGAATTGTAGCACACTTAAAACATTGTGTTGTTACCATGACAACTAAAGATAAATAGTGTGCGAATTTGCGAAGTGCAGGCGAGCACTCAAAAAGTCTGAACAGATTTGAGAATTACACGTGTCAATTAGTGTGGGGAGCCATGTATTTGGTGCATGCAGGAGAGACACCATCAAAAAAAAATTAACAACGCTCGACCTCTCCCAATCGGCAATCAGTTACTGTATGTATTTCTTATCAGAAGTTAAAGGTGTGCAAACAGATCTCAATGCAAGTCTATTCAACTTTTGGCTTTGAAACGAATGGGTTTTCGGACAAACTAGCTGTGGCTTAAAAATGGCCTTGAATCTGTGCCCAGTCTATCAAGTCATTGACATGGAATCAGAAAGTAATATTACACAGGTGATCCTCTGAGAAAGGGTTCTGTTCCTAGGGTGGAAACATCACCCAAATTTTTACAGCAGTCTATCACTAACAGTAGTGCTACTAAAGTCATTCGGTAAATATTTGTATGAAACAACTCAACCCAAAATAATAAACAAAAAACTATGTACATCTGTAATTAAGTATGTCTGATTTTGCCTAGTAGTCTTAAATCACTGCGCAATATAGCTGAGCGTGTTGATTTTTATAACCTTGAAACTTGTCATGTCTATCATAAACCGAGGACCCCGCTATTAGTACATGTGTTGCACATAGGGATGCTTGATAATTTTTTTTTTTTTACGACAAATACTGTACTTATATCCAATATTATCAGCCTTCAATAATTTCCAAGTCAAGACTTGCTTCCCCCAAATTGAATGAAACTGCAACAGGGACATGCCATGTATATATGTTAGCAGTGTACTGATCCAATCTATAATCGTGGATATCAGTCTGACACGAGCAAAGAGTATTGGATCGGCACGGACTGCATTTAAAATTTCAGATTTTACAACTCTTATACAAGCAGTCCGTTCCATGCTCTGTTTCAACACTTCTGTCCAGCACCACTGAAATGGCTTAAGGCACTTTGTGGGTGCTGGAGGCAAAGTCTGGCTGAGGCTGGGCCGCATCCTTGGCACACATGTACGAATGCACAATTTTCTCATAGATCTTTTTTATTTCAATTTTTTTCACAAAAAATAAGATCAACAATGACGCTGATGAAAACAAGATGGGTGCAAAACCACTAATAAAAGTCTCCAAGGCAATGCTACTGTAACTCTCACTTACTGTAAAATGGTTCTCGGCTAAAATTAATCCCGGTCTATGTCACGCCCCTAAAAGCAACTGTGATTGGTAGGTTCGTCACCTCCACATACAACACTGTAAAAGTTCCATTGACATAAAACTCAAGGCCTACACTAACAAACTTTCATTTTAAGGTGGAGAGGGAGGGGTCACAAAAAAATTGTTGGTGGCGCGGGCTTCCAGTTTGAGAGCCCTGGATTAAGGGCTCTTTATGCTCACGCCGGGTGCTCACATCACTGTGGGAATCAAGCATGTAGTTTGCCTTTATACTCGTGCGCAACTAAGTTTGGGAAATGTGTTGCAGTTCTTCTCCAAGTGAGAGGGGTCACTACAGCTGGTATTGGCAAGGTTGCCACAGGTTGGAGTTTCCTCAGCAGTTATTTTTGGTAACAAGGAACAAAGCAACAACAACGGTGACCGTCGAACACTGTCTGTTTGAACAAATGGAGCTAAATGACCAGATGTTTGATTATGCAGCAAAATTATTCAAAAAGGCAGAGACATAGGTGGTATGTGGAACAGGGAGGAACGGGGAGTACCTTGAGTGAGGATTTCCACGGCTTTCGCGGGGAAATCCGTAAGTCACATGATGCAATGTGGGCCTTTACAGATCATGTGATCACAACAGGTTGTTAAGTTGCTAACATAGTAGCAAGGAGTAAGGGCGAATGTTCCTTGCTTAATGTTGCTCTCTGACGCTTCAGCTGAAGTTCACTAAAGCTAAACAGACAAATTAATGAACCCTATTGAATGTTGAAATATATGAAATATAATATACCAAACTTTGTGTCTTTGTTTTTGTTCACAAAAACAGTAGCTCACATATAATGAGTGAACCACACAACTTAGATTGCTCAAAATAATGACGATTGGTACACAAACAACATAATTACATACAACTGGACTGGCTGGGAAAATGAAATGATGGATGGCAGTAGAACTACTCTCTGGCATAAAGTCTTCAAATTCTGTGAAAAACGATAAATATCAACAATATCCAATCGTGAATACTACTTTCTTTGTTACAGCGAGTGTCACATTCCGTCCACCACAGAGGTCAAAGACAAGCACAACACAGTTACTCTGTCACCCATTCATCCATTTTCCATATTGGTTATCCTCACTAGGGTTGCAGGCATTTTGGCGCCTCTCCCAGCTGAGTCTGGGTGAGAGGCGGAGCACACTCTGAATTTCCCACCATCCAATCGTACATAAGAATAACCATTAACACTCACATTCACACCTAAAATAATTTGGTCTCCAATTAACCTACCATGCATGTTTTTGGAATGTGGAGGAAACCACAGTACCCTGAGGAGATGGCGAGAACGTGGAACCTCCACACAGGGTGAGACAGGACATGAACCAAGCCAGGTTCTCAGAATTAATCCGAATTTACTTTGGATATAGACAATTTTGGGTGTCCTAGGCAAAAATTCTTTGTCAAAATTATACGACTGTCACAAGCCACTGCAACAGAGCTGCTGGTCACCAGGGAGGTGCTGAATGAAAACAAGTTTTTGATTCTTGGACTAATTTTCCTAAATATAAGTGGATAATTACCAGTCCTGATAGTTATGGCATAATTCCTAGTTATGCAACAACCATTTCTAATAACGATACACACCTCTTGCAGGCAGGTGTAGATGGGACACACCAGGACCCGAAAGGGCTCTCCAGAACTGCTCCTCATTATCCCAAATACCTCACACAGGAAGGTGATGAAGCCTAACCACACCTCCACGTCCGACTGCTGCAACTCCGTACGACGGGCAAAGTCCTTCTGTGGATAAATAATTGCGGGGAAAGAGAGAGGGGTTATGAATCTATCTCTGAGGTGTCCAAATTACATACACAGTTGAAGCCAGAAGTTTACATTTACTGTGCAAATACACATTTCTTTTGTTGCTTCAGGCCAGTCAAGATCACCAAAATTAATCCATCAATCCATTGTCTGAGCCACTTATTCTCACAAGGGTCGTGAGAGTGCTGGAGCCAATCCCAGGTGTCATCGGGCAGGAGGCAGGGTACACCCTGAACTGGTTGTCAGCCAATCGCAGTGCACATGGAGACAGAAAACAGTTGTACTCAATTTGTTGACGTACTCAACAATTTAAAGTCCCCAATTCATGCATGTTTTGTAGGATGTGGAAGGAAACCGGAGAAAACCCACGCAGGCACTGGGAGAACATGCAAACTCCACATAGGCAGGGCCGGTCCTCAGAACTGTGAGGTCGATGCTCTACAGCTGCGCCACCGTGCCGCCCCCATTTAATTTTGTTAAATGTCACAATAATGACAGCGATCATGTCTTAGATAACGTTGTATTATATTCTTCAATGTCAAAACTTTACATCCACGAAAAGTACTGTCATTAAAGAACAATGAGAAGTCCGGATGATGAGGCCATAGCTTAGGAAGCTTCTAATAGGTAAACTGACAACATGTAAGTTAATTTACGGCACAACCAGGGTGTTTTTATGGCCACAGCTCAACCACTCTGCTTGATTATTTTATATCATGGGGGGAGGGGGAGGAACGGACAAAAAAAAAAATCTAAACATTTGACCCAAGTCAAGCAGTTCACAGGAAATGCTACTCGATACTAAGGCGATGGATGCAAACTTTGAAGAAGAAGAAAATGATCTAAAATTCTCTAAGAAATTCTCACTCTCTCAATTGTGGCATTTAACAAAATTAAATAATTTTGCTGATCCTGACTGACCTAAAATAGGAGAGGTTTAGTCATATTAGATTGTCAGACAATGAGACAAAAAAATGAAATGTGCAAATAAAGAAAAGAAACTTTACAACTAAAATAACTCAATTTCTGATCATACTGAATAAATATTTTTGATTTCTGGAGAAAAAAATGGCCTCCTTCACTTTTTGCTCCGCAATACACTCATAATTAGTATGAATAATGATATAAAACTGTTTAATTTATTTTTGTGTGTTTAATAAATGTGTAAGTTTTTCTGATTTTCAGTGTCGCTTGTATCCTTGCATTTTTTGTATTAGGCCCTAGTAGAAAAAGTTTGGAAATCTTGCTCTCTCTTGTCGGTGGATATTGAGAATTACATTTATCAACGGCGGTGAAAGTAATTCAAATCTGTGATTGGACTTTTTGTAGGTGGTGTACACATTAACCTTACAGCCTCAGCTAAAAACATGAAACAAAATGAATCTTTTGCATTGCTTTAGCATTACAAAATTGATGCCCAGTGAGCAACATGACTGCTGGGATAAATACTGGTTGAGCCACTCATATACAGTAGATGTTCCGCCTGGATTTCAAGTAAAACTTTCAAGAGTTCCGGCACCCACCACCGTGAGATCTGACATTTATCTCTAATAACCTGCACATATACGGCAGAAAATTAACCCTCAAGTTAAGTGGAGGTGAGAAAAACAAAGTTGGGGGAAAAAGTCAAGCTCTCTTAAAGATGACCTGTGACAATTGATGTCTTGGCTACTAATGAGCAGAGTGGTCATGCAATAGTTGTCCCCCTTACTGACATGCAGAGAGTCTTGAACTACGGTAATACCATTAAGTACTAACCCTTTGTGAACCCACATGTGACATTTACAGTATTATGAAGCAAAATGTCAGAAACAAAAGGGGGAAGAAAAGGACAAGAAAACCAAAGGAACAATGGAAGTGAGGTAGAGTCTTCGCTCTCCATGTTTGTGGTTCACTACTCAAGTATCCCTTAGACCCGGTACACATAATCAGATCCTTTTGTCCTGGTTTGTCATGTCATGTTAAATACCAGACAATTTTGTTTTAAGATTATCCTTAGGTCTGGGGTGTGCGAAGAGGAGGTTCGGTCCCGATAGGGTCCAAAAAATCCTAATCCTAATAATCCTAAAAATTGAACGCATTCAGTATTCATAACCAAATCTTGTGTGTGGGGAAAGCTGATGTCTCCCCGAGTTATGAACGTGTGAATTGTGATGTGAAACTGAATGAAGCCAATCAAAGTAGCCCCCTGACTCAGGAACAACAACCCAGCTGCACATGGAAAACGTCTTACCTGAAATTGTTTTTTTTTTTCTATAAAAGTGGTTTTCCCAAGAAGTATATTTCAAAACAAGTCGTTTTATTAGTAACAGGTTATTCTACAAAAGTCCCGTTTCCATTCCCTTTGGCAACACTCAGTAAAGATCAGCGCAATCCCAGAATTGTCTGCCCATCTTCATTTTTGTGAGCTCATGTGAGATTTCAATATCGTCGAGAGAACAACATCTGCGTGAGTGTGGTGTCATGTATTGATATAATCAGAGCACACTACACACAATACAACCAAAATTCTTAAAGGCCCGATTTTTAATCTTTTGTGTGGAGTTCATCACAGATAAAACATAAGATTAAAAAAAAACATATTCAACGCTGATCTCTGAAAAACTCCCATAACTTTTTTTGTGCTTTTGGAAATGCCCGAAGTGCCACCAAATTGTAAGGTTTTACAGTCTGGTAAAAGGGAAGTATTTTGAAGTGATATATTTTCACCGCATGTCCATCTTTATGCATATTCCCAGGGCATTTTTTTCATCAATGGATCAGTGAGCCATTTACTTTCATTAATGTAAAATGCATATGAATTTATATTCAACTGTAATAATATATATTATGGTTTAAGATATTATCTATCCATCAGTTATGTGTTTTTGCAATTTAAAGTAGGCCCCATTCCCTTGAATTACTCCAACTCTAGTCTACAGATTCAACTTGATAAATCTTCAAATCTATCCATCCATTCATTTATTTTACATTTTTATATTTTTTACAATGATCATCTTAGATGTTCCCTGGGGGCTTCCCTCAGACCACATAATCTCTGTGCTTCTCTATGTGATTGTCTTTTCTCACGCACGAGGCCACGGGCCACTGCCTGAATTTAAGACCACTACTACCCCCTTGGTCTCTCCACTCCATCGGCGCTACCCTCTTTCAGATCAAGGAGTGGGAACAACTCACCGCTGGGCAGTAATGCGTGCAGAAGTGGTTGACTGAGACAAACATGTCAATGCTCTCTTCCACGTGACACATGACTCCAAATGATATCCACACTCTACTTACTTCTACTGCACACGCTTTTCTTAACTTTGCTTTTGTTTTAAAACTGAACTATGCAAAGATGTTGAGGTCAAGTTGTAAATGCGGGAAGGTACATGGATCATGCCTTGGGTAGAGTTGGCTATAGAAAGGGAATAAAAGGTGATTAACCATTAAGAATTTGGTTGAATATGTGAAAGTGGTGGTTGATTAATTGTGACTTGAATGGTACCGTTAGCACACAGAAACTAATTTTTTGACTTTTTCATTATATGAAAGTGGGTACAGTTGCATTAATTTTCCACCTACTCAACATTGTGTAAAAAAAAAAAAAAAAGGCAAAGGGGGATCTTTCTCAGTTTGTGCTCTGGCTCAGAACCATAAATAGTGGAATCTCACCGTGAAAGAAGCTATAGAAATGTAACAGTTCCTTAGTATGAGTAGCTTTTTTGTAATAGCTGCAAAAGCTCAAATTTGTTTGCCTTTTCTGTTGCAGTGTTCTGGATAAAAGCGATGAAAAATACTTCTTCCCTCTGAGAAAGTATCAGAGCTATAACTGAGGCATGATGTATTTTCTGAGTAAGGGAATGCCAACCACATGCTAGTGTAGATTCAATTTAATTATCAGATTACGAGATGCTGTGTGAAATTGTACAGTTGTAGTAATGTTCCACTTCTGATTCTGCGTAAACGAGAGTCATGAATACAGTCCAGGTTTCTGATGAATCCATATTTAGAGAATCTCTGTGTGTTATAGAATGCATCTATTACAGTTCTCTGTCCATTTTTCCATGTCACATTAAAGGTTCCATATTTTGGCTATTTCAACCTCCAAACAGTGACCCTCTACAATGGACTTAGTATAAAACCGTCAATTTTATGTAAAAAAAAAAAAAAAAAACATGTTTTGTCATTTAAGTGTCCCAAAAAGACCATTCTGACAGCTACTTTTGTTTGACAGTTTTCCAAAAGCTTTGTCTATATTTGGCTAAAACTTTTCTCTAATTGGTTGCTTCTGTGTGGAATGTGTTTGTTATGTTGACAGCATTGGCTCGGGAGCGGAGAGACACATGGAGATCTTCACCACTGGCGTCAGTAAGCTGGAGAAATTCGAATGACCTGATTGGAGGCCTCTCGGCAGGAAAACATCTGTGACTCAGGAATGCGTGGAGGGTTTTAATTCATACCCCAAACATTTACTGAGGCAACAAATACACAATCTGACATCCAAAATACTAAAAAATGGGATTGTTTAAATTGTTTAAAGGCATAGTAATGTTATTGTGTGTAAACTCATGACTTTAATAAATCCCATTCGTGGGCAGCATCCCATTTTTGGGACATCATGATTTTCACACATTATATCCTTCAGTATATCAAAATATTTAAGTGTTTTAATCTGAAGTCATAATTTGGTATCAGGAGAGGATAACTTATTGGTCAAAGTTAGCACGGAGTTATTTCCCTTTCTTTCCTGACCCAACATGGCTGCCTCAAGTACATATGGAGCGTTTTCCAAGAGAAGAAAGGGAGAAAGGACAGTATGCAACCAAGTTTGTCTTCAAAATGCTAATCCATCAGTATTATTAATGCATAAGTGTCATTCTAGAAAAAGAACTAATTAATAAACATATCTCTAGTATGGACCACTTCACAGAACTGATAACATACCCGTCCCGCGAAAGGGCACATCTTTTTTGCCCTTTGTTTGATGCGTTAAACGAAAAAGAAATATTTCCTTGATTGTGGTCTGCCCATGAATGGGTTAAAGAAAGTAATGCAAATTCTAACCCCAAAGATCCATTTAAAAATGCTTGTCGTTATTCTAGCATTTACCAAATAGATATAATTTAGGTAATCCTAATTGCACTAAAACAAGACTTTTTTTTGTCTGTCAGATAATGAGGAAAAAAATTTATTTTTATCAAGTGAATATAAACAAACATATTTCAACTGTATATGTTACACGAGGCACTGAGCCCAATAATGCTGTTTCTCTGTGTGAATGCACAGTTGCGACATTGTCCCTTTTGAGGTTTTGAGTCAAAGGTGGAGGTGGATAAATTCTCAGTCGCCAGTTATAACTGATGTGGCAATTAAGTAGATTCTTTGTCATATTGGTGACAGAAATGTCCCAAGAAGTCGTTTTGCATAAATGGTACTGACACAAATTATGTGAAATTGTCTTGCAAACATTCCACTTTCTGAAATAGCATCAGAGCCATAACAGAGTTGAGATGGTGCCTGTGTTTAAGGGAATGCTGGAAAGGTAGAATGGGGGTGTAAACTTTGATACTTTGACAGGGCTTTCTCCCATCCTGTGGTGGTGAAAGCAATTAACCATAAAGCTATTCCATGTTACATCAGACTCTGATGGGAATAATGAATGCTGTTGAACCAAAATTCTCCAGTACTTTGTTGGGTTTTGTGAAAAATGCACACACGGATGAACTCCAGCTCTTCTGGTACTAATCTGTTGTGAAAGAGCTGAATATTACCTGCAAAAGGTTGAGCAGCAGCGACCTGAACTTGGTCCCATCCACCATGAACAGCGCCATCTTGTCGCACAGTTTGGCGGCAGTGGCAGCGAAGCTCCGGTCCGACACGGTCTTGTCATAGATGGTGCCCACCACTTGGGCCAGGGTTTGCTCGGAGCGTGCCGAGCTTTGTGCCTCCTCCATGAAGGAGGTCAGCTGCTTCTCCACGCCACTACTGTTATTCCTCATGCTATTGAGAAGCCCCACTAACCGGTCCATGTTGGGTGCACTTGATGCCTCCGTTATCACCTCTTCCTGGAGAAACAGAGTTGAGTTACTCTTACTTGGTATACCCAGGACTTGTTTGAAAACAAGGATTCACAGTCACATTCACACCTATGGAAAGAGTTTGTCAATGAATGTAACATGCATGTTTTTGGATGGTAGGAGGTACCCAGCGTACCTGGACAGGGTACAGGCTACGGTGAGACTAATTTGGACACACAGAACAAGGTACATGCGTATGCCCAATCAATGTGGTTAAGTGTTTTTCCCAAGGACACAATAGTGACATGTGCTCAGGGATTGATACAAATTGCTGACCCTCTGGTTGCAGGGCCTACTCTTACACTCTGCACCGAAGTGCTCCCGTTTTTATGAAGTCACTAAAAAAAAAAAAAAAAAAAAACCCATAAACCTCAAAGTGACTAAATCGACTTAAAATACATCCATCCCACCCAATGTCTTCATGCAACACAAACGCAAATGTTCAACAGCATATATGTGCACATAATCATACATACAGTGGGATTTAAAAAAAAGTAGTCAGTCACCAGTTGTGTAACTTTTTCAATTTAAAAAGATGAGGGATGTAATTTTCATCATAGGTCAACCACACCTATGAGACAAAATGAGGAAAAAAAATCCAGAAAAATCACAGTCTGATTTTTAAAGAATTTATGTTCAAATTCTTGTGGATTATTATGATTAGCAAGTATAGAATTGGCTTTGTATATATTTGTGTACTGTATACTGAGTACTGTACCCATCCATTTGCTGTACTGCTCATCCTCACTAAGGCCACGGGTGTGCTGGAGCCCATCCCAGCTCAAACTTACTCTCTAGCATTCTAAACAAATGTTAAGCATCAGTGACCTCTTGGGGCATTAAAAGATTGCCCACTGACATACTTTTAGGTCAAATCCATATTATAACATGATAGAAATAATGGGTGCTAATTTACTGTCATTAAATTACTTTATTGCAATTAAATTATTTTAATAAATACTGTTCATAATGGGCGTACTCAAACTTTCTCACTGTTCGTTTTATGGACGGGTATTGTCCAGCATTTTTGTCCCTTTGATTTTTCCGTTGTTTTTTGGGGGGTTTTGTGTACGTTCTTCAGGTGCCCAATAAAATTCGTTGTGTATAAGCATTTACATAACATTCTCCATGATGTATTTCAGTTGTGCACAGACTGAAAATAATTGATGCTGTCTGAGACGCCCCAAAATAGTCCTGCATCAATGATGTGTTCCTTTCACAGACAACATTGAAAAATCTTTATTGGCCGTCAGGTAGTTATAGTACTCCTCCACAAGGCACTTGACAAGCCTAAAAACAAATTAACTTTGGGATTTCCACGTGACAGCGACACAAAGTTAAATGAAGTTGATCGATGACATTGATCGGATCGTCAAGTTATGACATGGAAGCCTATTGGGACAAAATCCTAATTATCAGCTGATACCGATCACATCGATCAGATCAATGTCTAAACGCCACATAGGAAGTCATTGGCCAAGAAACTAACTCAGAACCTTGGACCTGGATGTGGGGGAAAAAAACGGTTTCATAGTGTTAGCTGTTATTTAAAGTGATTAAGAAAAATATGATTCAACTCTTGAGGTTTTAGGTAAAATGAATAAAGCAGCCACTCGCAGCGTCACTAAGTCTCTCAGGAATTATGTTCATGAATTGTGGCTTTGCTGTCAGTTCTGAGCAGCCAAGTATCAGAGAACACAGCTGACTCATGCAACAGTTGAGTCAAATCTAAGAAGTAGCTAAATGACTAAAGCACCGTGGTGTGTGACAACGATGAAAGTACACTGCCCACACACACACACACACCACACACACACACACACACACAATCACAACATGAGGACCCATGCACGTTAGTCTTCATTGGCTTAATAGTCAAGGACAGAAAGTAAGTAGCTTTCCTGTACCTTGTCCTTTAGTCTCCTTTGCAGCCTCTCCTTAGACGACTGCAGCAAACTGATTTGGGGCTCCCTAGATGGGCCCTGGCCTGATGAGCCAAGGCTTTCTTTGTCGGCTGTCACGTCTGATGAGATGTCCGCGCCCAGCGCTGAGTCAGACTTGGGCGAGTCAGCTGGACTCTTACAGTCCCGAGGCTCCTCCATCTGTCGCGCCTGCTTGTTGCTTGTCACTTTTACATTCTCTGTCTCTTTGGTTGCTCTCAGAGGTAGTCCTCTATCGGAACCTGCTGGGTTCTGTTGTCCTGGACCTTGCTGATTGGGGTTCCAGCGTCGGTTCTGGCTGTAACCGTGCAAAGATCCACCATGGCGTTGCCCATGTCTGCCTTGATACTGGCGAGGTGACCGAGCGTTGTTTCTGTTGTCTCCTGCATCTGTTGGGCTGGGTGACTGCTGATCCCACTGGTGTTGTGGTGATGATGCCTGGTTCTTACCTCCTCCTTGAGCCCGCTGTTGTCTCCTGGAAAGGAAGGTAATGGTTAGTTCAGTGATGATGCTATATAAGTCAACAAGTCAATCACCCCACTACGCCTCCACCACCACCACCACTACACCAAAATTTAAGTAACACCGCTTACATGTGGCTGCGCGTTGAATTTTCCCATCCTACATAGTTCTGTTCTACGGCTGTACTACCTCTGTGTGCTTGTCAAGTCAAGATACTGGCATATGGTCTGGGAGATTAACTACAGGGGCATGAAGAAGGTAACCTATTATCTACCTCAGCCTAAGCATGATCAGACACAACCACCTTCAAACATGGCTGCTGCTCAACCACCTCTGTTTTATAGGACACAAGTACCCTTAGTCTAACGATGCATTGACGCTAGAGTTTAGCAGACCCTGTTTGCTGCGACCAGAAACCAAAACGTTTGCTGACATTTTGATCGCAAAAAGTCCCAAAATCTTAATTTCAACAGACAAACCTTTCAGTATTTGGATTGATGGTCACAGTGGTAGACTGGTATGAAATTAAACTGACTGGTGCAAAGAGAATTGTTAATTTGTGTTATATTGACTAACTTCACCCTTTAGGAAGATTAGTAAAGGTGTACTTAGTAGAAGGGGTGAAGGAGTGGGGCGGTCACGGAGAAACCTACTGCACAGTCCTTGATCTTATACCTTTTGCAAAACTCAAAGGGCCTTCCTTGACACTTAGGACAAGGCTGTCAAAGTTTTGCTTAAGTGTACATTTTCCCTTTTTAAAGGCAACTTGAAGTTAAGGCACTTTAGTGTTGAGTAGTTGAATGATGAGTCAGACTGGGAGCAATTTTGTTGCTTTTTTGATGTGTTCAATCAAAAAGTAAGGAGAAATTAAATTACAGATATTATTGATAAAGGGTACAGTGAACTCTGGTTTATTGTAGGGGACACATTGTAGATACGCCCATGATATAACAAAAGCATATACTTTTTGTTTTTTTAGTCACTCCTACATGCTTCAAAACATTTTAACTTGTTAAAACATACATGAACCTATTAAAACACTTGAAAGTATTCTTGGAGACCTGTCCAATCTGCAATGTCTCTCTCGCTTGCACAGTTCTCTGAAAAAGACGCCAAATGTGCTTCCTTCATGCTTCTTTTTTCCCCCCTAACAATGAAGTTTACAGTAAAACTAACACAAAACATGAGAATAAAACTGTATATTTAAACATCAAAATGCTCAACCCAATCACAAAATTTCAACGCACAAAATTCTGGTAGCTTAATGCTCACATAATGTGAAACATTTTTGAAAGGCTAACGGAAATTACCATAGATCTTACGATTAGTAAAAAACTTCAAACAACTGGTAATACAATACACACAAGCAACAACACGGTGCATACAACAATATTTGCGCATGACGCTGGAACATATCCCCCACAATACATAGGAAATCACAGTATGTTTTATCAGTGATATCTGTATTTTAATTTCTCTGACATTCTGGTTAAACAGTTTGAAAAGAGACAAAGCTTCTCCCAGTCTGACTCAGGCCATTCAAACACTCAACATAAAAGAGGCTTTCTTGGTATTACCTTTCGGAGCCGACGCAGATGGTAATCAAAACTCTACCAGCCTTGTAGGAGGTTGTACTGAAGAGCAACAGGGAAGGTCATGGAACTTTATAAAAGAGATCAATGAGTCTGCTGTTTGTTGCATCACTTCTCACAAACCCGAGACTCTTAGCCTTTATTTAAATGACCAAAGCTTTCAGAATCAGTTCAAAAATTGGGCCAAAATGAAAAATAAATGAATAGGACTCTGAGGAAGCAGAAGAAAACTGGAAAAAGTTTAACAAAATACAAGATTGTCTAAGCTCGTGGGCTTTGCTTTCATGCTGGGACAGCTAAGAAAATATTTAGTACAATTGATTTTCTACAGCATTTACCTTTGCAGGGTTGCTGGTTAGATGGCGCCTATCACAGCTGGCTTTAGGTGACTGGTGGAGTACTCCCTGGATGGGTCACCAGCCATTTGCAGTGCACATAGCTGTATAGCCAGTGTTGGAGGCTAAATACATGTACGTAGATAATTTAATTCCAAAATGTATGGAATTCTAATCCATTACACTACTGTGAGAAAATGTGTAATTATATTAGAGCTGCTTTAGGAAATATTTGTGATTAAAATTTTAGTTACATTTGGAAAAATAGCCACAAAACCTCAGATTAGTTTTTTCTTCCATATGACCACAAACTTGACTTTGTGGTGCAGGATATTAGTTTGAGAATTTAAAAACATTTCACTCATACTTGTGTGGTATACTTTTATTGTCAATTCTCAATATGTATGGGAGCCAGGCGGTCTTATACTTCTTAAGGCTCACTGTATTTCTTTCGGCTTGTCCCGTTGGGGTTTGCCACAGCGTGTCATCTCAGATGAATGCGCATATTTGTTTGGCACAGTTTTTACGCCGGTTGCCCTTCCTGACGCAACCCCTCTGCAGTTATGCACCATCTATGACATCATCACTGAGCGGGAATCGATCCCATGCTGCTTGCACCAAAGGCAGGCGTGTGTACCACTACACAATCTGTGACTCCCATTTCTTAAAGCTCATTGTCTACGCAAAAATAATACAATCCTTTCGTCTCAAATGACACACCAACACGTGAGCAAACCATTCTGGGATTTGTTTTATTAATGCTGCATGTTCTATATATCGGTGACCCAGCTGTAATAAACATTTGATTTTGTCTTGCGGATTAGCCAGACAGCCTTGGGTTTGACATACATCCCAATTAATTAGAATATGGTTGAAAAGTTCCAGTGGCACAGTGGTTGACTGGTTAGCACATCTGCCTCACAGTTTTGAGGACCCAGGTCAAATCTGGCCTCGCCTGCATGTTTCCCCTGTGTCTGTGTGGATTTTCTCCAGATACTCCGGTTTCCTCCCACATCCCATAAACATGCACAGTAGGTTAAGTGAATGTTTGTGCCGTGTGAGTGGCTGACAACCAGTTCTGGGTGTAGCGGCATACACCCAGAACTGGATGTTTCTCATCCTGGGTCCACTGAGATAAGAGCCAACACACCACAACCCCAATGAGGATAAGTGATATGGGAAATAGATGGATGGACAAAAAAAAAATCCATAATATTTGAGAACAATACTAAAATATTACACAGATTCATTTAACACCTTGGAAATTACTTTTCAGAGGGCAAATTCCTACCCCACAATTTCCACATTAGACCAATTTCATTTTCTTGTTACATAATATTCTAAAGTGTTGGTGAATTTTGTTTTTTCATTGGCTGTCAGCTATCATCAAGAAAATCCCACATATACACATTTAAGTGTAAATGTGCAAATGACATACGGGAGGTGATTGTGCTGACGAGGTTTCAAGGTTATGCAGAGCATGTAATGGAGTAGTTTGCGCAGCGGGGTAATGATATGTGGTCAAGTGGCACAAGAAGGCCCACTCATTTACCACCATACAATGACTTACTGTAATTGTTATTGGTTTTGTGCATGGTAGTGATTGACTGCAGCACATTCCAGCTTGTTTAAAAATTTAAGTTGCATTGAGTGGAACAGAACTTAGTCGTAAAGCGAGCAGTCCCTTTATTTTGGAAAAGTTTCGAGCTGAAAAGCCTCCAATATGGAATTGAAAAGTCTAAAAGGTAAGAAAGTGACTATTCAAAGGAGAGATTTAACTTCCTTATCAGGCATCAAACAGTCTTATATTTCAGAAATTTGCTTACTTTAAAGCATTTCCTCTCTTCATAAAAGCGCAAGCACAAGTAAATGCAAATGCAATATATTTATAGGTCACTTTGTATGCGTACATTGGCTGTGTGTCCTTTCAGGCACCTCGGCTCTACTCTCCTAGGGAGGTTGGGAGACAGTTCATCTGGTGGTGAGCAAACAACTGCCTCAAATATTCAGCATCTTTCAGAGAGGTTCGTTAAGCTCTGTGCAGGTTGGCCGTGCTTTTCTTCACCTCCTTCAATAAAGTGACGGGAACAAAGCAGCTTTTCAAGACTGAGATATTTCCACCAGGGGTTTTCGTGACTAATCCCAATCAGACTTAATGCTGACCGACAAATGGCAAAATTGTGTTTAATCGGACTAAAGAGGTTGAGGTATTAGAATCTATCATGGAGCCACTTGTCGCTCATAGGAGACATTGTGAAAGTTGAGCGGGACAATATCTCGCTCAAGCTAATGATTAATTTTATCTTTCCGACAGCTGTTAGTAGAGGCTCACGTCTCGTAAACCTTTCCCCAACGCACCACAGGCGAGGGGGTGAAAATGAGACGGTAATAAAACGTTAATCATATTTAATGATGGCTGAGCTCGGCGGCGGCATTACTTGCGCCAACCGTCCATCAGTTACATCGCTACTGGGGAGTATGCCCTGAAAAATGAAACAACAGGCCACTGATGAGCTTACAAAGTCTCCTACATGGAAACTCGGTTTTCTACAAAAGCCATCAACTAATTAAATAGAAGTATTTTTAGCATAATGTGTTTTGTACCATCAACGTAGTCATCATAATTGAATTGTTTGAAGCTCATCAAGATAAAAAAAAAAGCCTTCTCCAATCTAAATCTAACATAAATCTAAGAAAAAAAAAACATGTTTAACTGGTGTTGCGATTATGGGGGTTGGAAAAATGACTTGATAAAAGAAAATGGAGCCATACCAGCAAATGACATGCCTCTCCAAGCCATTACTGATTATGGAAACTTCACACTGGACTTTAAGCATCTTGACTTTTGTGCTCATGTAAGGTGCTCCTAGCTGGACCCAAAGTTTGGGAATCCCTGTTATGAACAGTGGAATACTAATGGCTAGAAATAAAGCAGTGAGATTTTCATGAAAAAAACCTTAGTAGTCTTAATATCACACAGGAAAGTAAATAAATGAACAAACCTGAGTTTTCACCTGAGACAGCATACAAGATTTGACAGTGTCACTGGCTTTCTTGTTCATCCGAGTCAGCATTTCCCCTTGAGGGTACTCTGCTATTGTTGTTAGCAACTAGCAAGCTGAACGAAGCTAGCCAGTTTAAAGTCGAAGTCCACGCAAATTTGGCACAAGTCACATACGTGACCTTCATGATAATTTCTCGTTAGCCTGACTCTCATTTGCCACACACATCCTCTGGTGTTTCATCCAACTACTCGGGACAAAATGGGAAGGGGTGACAAGACATAGGGCATAAGAAGGAAGTGAACAAGATATGAAGAAGATAGTGGCCTTACTAATTAGTTTACAATCGCAATCATCTCAACATGCAATGTATATTTGATGTTCTTGTGTTGCCAAACTGTCTAATTTCACACACACAAAAAAAAATACTTTTGCACGACAAATAATGGCTTATTTGATTCTAATATATTGCCACTTGGGTATCTACCCTCGATCTTCAACAAAACATTACACCTTTAGTTCATGCTTAAACCCCATCAAAAAGTATAATTATCTAAAATGCTTTTTCCCGTAATTTGCCTCCCATAAAACAAACAAAAATCTTTGGCTGTGATAATGTTTAATAAACCTTTCAGGTTTTAGTCAGAATACATGATTGTCACACTCTGCAATGAAAAATATGCCAGTTCAATTTTTAGTTCATATTTACATGACAAGCAACATTTTTTAAGTAAGATTTTTGAAGACAAAGATAAAATGTTGTTTACTGGACAGTGGCATTAAGTGATGTCCCCTGTGCAAAGACTTACCTGGCGTTAGATGTGCCGCATCCCCTCAGGGCCAGTTGACAGAAGTGTGGCTAAAGAGTGGCAGCTACAACTCGAGAATGAGAGAAAGGATGTCCCACAGTGTGGGTGAATGGAAGGATGTATAGATGAGGACTACATTAATTGGGTATAACAATTGAAAATAAGATGGATTTATGTAGAAGACGAAAACCATGGAGGCAAAAAAAGGACAGAAAAAAAATACAGGCTGATAACTGTCATCTGAACAACATGCAGAGAACTAGTGGAAGTGAAGGTTGCCACGGCAACTGAAGAGGTGAATGAATCATGGATATATGCTCGTGGGATATTGCGGTCGATCAGGGTTGCTGCTACAGGTGTGTGCGTTGACCATTAGTTGACCCAGACGAATTGATTAGCCCGTGCGGGGATGAGGGGAGCTTTGCAGGCAGACAGTCAATATCAGTCTCAACTTCACACTGACCACTACACACTATACTTTAAGGGAGTCTGGGGACTGGCTTATGCCAAGCCTTCGCGGTAAAGCGTCAACATTACAAGGTTTTAGTTGAGATTATGAAGACATTGTTCAAAACTGAAACATAAAATTACAGAAAATATAAAACAAACAAATTAGATGATTATAATCTATTTATGATGGTATATTGATGATAATACATACAATGAAACTTGTCGGGCCATTTCGCATTGCAGAAAAGCAACCACAGACATTTTCTACCTCTATTCTGTATTGCTATGTATGTCACAGGCACAGGATAGGGAGGGAAATGCGATTTTCTGCCTTTGTCAGTACTATTAGAGCCCTAAAGGTCGCCTATGCATTGTGCTCATTTCACACAGCTTGCAAAAGTCCCATTTTCCCACTTGTGTTCTGTGTCAATGCTCAGTGAAACGGCAGTGACACATGGGGGGAGTTGAGTCAACCAGGGAAATTTCCACCTTTGGAGGGCGTGTCAGATCTACAGATCAGATGACACCAGTGTGAAAAGCCACTTTCACACTTTCTGCAAAAGAAATCTTTTTCCACCACATGAATGGAGTACGGAAAACTAATTAAATTCTCAATACAAGGACTATATAAAAAAAAAAACACACCGGGCAAAGATAAGTGCAGATGTGCAAAGGCAACACAACAAAGTAAAACGTTTAAGAGATGAGGAAGGAGCATATTGAGTCATTCTTTGTCCCTTCTCTGCAAGCAGCACATTCCAGTAAATCATAACTAATTTCAGCCCTGCTTGACGTGCCTTCTAAAGTAGAAACACATGTAGTGCCTCCAATTCCCTTCTCTTACTAGACAGTATTGCGCCTTATGGAACGCCACATCCATATCGTACGGTAGGCTTGCTACTGGGCTATTTATAGGTTGTGTCTGCATGTATTTCTAGTCACATACAATTTAACAACATATCTTTACCACTTCTTTCAGAGTGGACTTGCAGAAGGAGAAATTAATACTTGTATTATCTTTAATGGCCTGCGGGGGTGAAATACCTAAGGTTATTGTTAATGCTTGTCAAAATGATTGGTAAGTTTGAATACATTTTCCCCAATAGGAAATCATGACAGAAGGATGTATCTCTTTCAAGATCAAGCTGCTGCGAACGTAAAACCTTTATTAACTATAGAATTAAAATTGCCATAAAAGTGTAAAAACAAACCGCAACAATTAAATTGTTCTGAAAAACTGAAAACGTCTAGTCTCAGATGTCATGCCATAATAAAAAACAAAACCTTGGACAATTAATTATGTACTGATCCTTCACTTTGACAAGTGATGGAAACCTAAGGCAAAAACCAAAAAGAATGTACACTAAAATAAAAATGCAAATTGTGTACCTGCCCTTAATTTTAACAAGTTATGTCTAGATCACACTATTGGATTTTAGCCTCAACAGTGGCCCTGTTTGCTATCAAGGACATATTCCAGAGGAGGCCCAACATATTTTGTCAAAAACAACAAAACGTCTTGGAAAGTGAGAAAAATCGACAACAAACAATATGCACATTCGATAACACTGCAACACCAAAATAAAAAGTCTGGGAAGTTTGATTTTTTGGGGGGGTATCTTCAATGTAGTGCGTTAACAAAAACTTGACGTCGACCAGTAGAACTGTGTATTGTCACTGGTGCTTCGCCTCCCATGCTTTGCCATTGTCAACATACTTTGTTGCCATTCTTAACATGTGGTTGCATGCAAAAATCAGTTTATCAAAGTCTAATAGCATGACTTGATAGAGCGTCCGCGGGTTTACACACAAATGTTAGTGCTAGCTCCCACTTGCTAGATTGCATAATGTTTTATTGCCTGCTTGTGAGACATAATACATTAAAAATATGTGAACATGCCTTAAGTGATCCTTGAATGGACAGCTCAAAATGTAATTTCCCGAGCACTTTGTGACACGCGCTTTTTGTCCCCTAACCCAACATTGCCATGGCGATTTGTTGTTTGACAACGACTTGTTGTTGTCATGGTAATGACGGTATCCGGTTGCAGTCAAAGGTGACACATTTTTGGTCACACTCCCTGGCAGTTATTGGTTTGACAAGATAAAGCCCAGTTATCGTAAAAGATGAGATATGATGGTATTGGAATACGTTGTGTAATGTTGCCACTGTCTGATCAAGATACAGCAAGATTTTATGGCAGAACTCTGATACAGTGGAATCATGAAAAATCTAATTTGTCTTAGAGTCGGATCTGGCATTGTAGACGATGTATGGAGAAAAGAATTTTGGCGTTCCAATTTTTTTAGATACTAACTGGTAAACAGGTTCAAGACGTTAACGGATAACTGACTCATTGCAGCAAATGTTTGGGCTTACATAAGACTATTGTAATTATTTTTATCAGTTTGGAAATATTCTACTTAGCAGCTGTGTGTCAGAATTATCACTATTCTCTAGCTACACTTTTCCACTTTGTCATCTTTGTCTTTGTCTCATAATGGTCTAAGATAGAATCAGAAAAAAAAGTTAAAAAAAAAAAACAGAGGACAATGAGATTTATGTCAGTAATGTCTCTTCAAATTTGGATGATTTTCAAGGCATATTTTTCCCTGAGAGCTTTTGGTTAAATTCCAAATTGGGGGCATTCCACTTCAGATAATACACTGTTGTTGTTCCCTGAACTGTAGTTTTCCTTTGCTATGACTCAAAAACCCAGAAAAGGCTTTGGTCTTGTGTGTTTAAGTCGTTTTTGACAATAAATTAGCACGGTATGCTTTGACACGAGCCAGTAGAACAGAGTGGTATAAGTCTTATTCGGCCAAGATGTCGATCCCTCATTAGAAGGAACTCTTAACTTGGGGGTCTTTGTTGGGTGGGGCTATACTAATGAGTCAGTGTAAATTTAACATACTGTAATACTGGTGGTTGTGACACACCAAATGGACAAAAAAAACAAAAGTGCGCTAAGAAATGTGAAGTCTTTGACATCCTGTTATTTCCCCATGAACAACCCCAATTCCTAATTAAGATGGGACGTTGTGTTAAATAAAAACAGTACAATGATTTTCAAATCATTCAACCTATATTTAATTGAATACACTACACGGACAAGATATTTTCTGTTCAAACTGATGATCATTATCATCCTCACATGGTTTTGTTTACTACTGTGTTATATCACCTTTTCTTTTAACAACATTCAATAAAGGCTTGGGAACTGAGAACACTAAGTGCTGAAGCTTTGTAGGTGTAATTCTTTCCCATCCTTGCTTGATGTACAGCTTGAGCTGTTCAACAGTCCGGGGTCTCCAGTGTCATATTTTATGCTTAATAATGGCAATCTAGAACTTGGACTCTTTTTACTGCAAAGTCACGCTGTTGTAGCACATACAGAATGTTGTTTGGCATTGTCTTGGTGAAATAAGCAGGATCATCTATGAAAACGATGTTGCTTGGATGGCAGCACATGTTTTTCAAAAATCTGAAAGTAGCTTTCAGGATTAATGGTGCCTTCAGAGATGTGTAAGTTATCCATGCCATTGGGACCAACACAGCCTCGTACCATCACAGAATCTAGCTTCTGAACTTTGCGTCCATAAAAGTCCGGATGTTTTTTTTCCTCTTTGGCCCAGAGGACACGACGTCAACAATTTTCCAAGAACAATGTGAAATGTGGACTGGAAGGACCATGGAACACTTTTCAACTTTGGATCAGTCCATCTTAGATGAGCTTGGGCCCAGAGAAGCCGGTGGCGTTTCTGGGTCTCGTTGACATATGTTTTTTTGTTTTGCATTATTGAGTTTTAAGTTGCATTTAAGAATGTAGCGCTGGACTGTATTTAGTGATATTGGTTTTCCTGACCCCATGCTGTGATATGCTTTACACAGTGATGTCAGTATTTGACGCAGTGCCACCTGAGGGATCGAAGTTCATGGGCGTTCAATCTTGGTTTTCACTCTTCCCACTTACTGCAGTGATTTCTCCAGATTCTCTGAAAGCTGGGTGACTATTTTCTCACGCACTTTTTCAGAAAGATGTAAACCTCACCCCATCTTTGCTTGTGAATGACTGAGCAATTAAGGGACGCTCCTTTTATACCCAATATTGGCCCCCACCTGTTTCCATTTTGCCTGTTCAACTGAGGGACGTTACAACAGGTGTTTGAGGAGCATTCCTCAACTTTCTCAGTCTTTTTTGCCACCTGCCCCAGCTTTTTTGTAACGATTACTTGATTGAAGGATTACTTGCTCAAAAAATTTTGATCTGTTTGAACATTAAATATCTCATCTTTGTACTGTATTCAAGTAAATATAGGTTGAACTATTTTTATTTGTTTAACACAATGTACCAACTTCATCAGAATTGGGATTGTACAAATCCACTGCCATGAACACAATAGCTCTGAACAGTGCCAATTACATGTTTGCTTTACTTTGCTTTGTCCATTTGTCCATTTGATACTTGGGTAGATGTAACGTTTAACCAAAAATAAAACCCATATATTTTTGCTTTCCTGGTCACTTAGCAACCCACGAACAATTTTCCAGTGACGTCAGGGCAGGGAGAGAGAGAATCCGATTCCCTTCAGCCTGCCTTCCATTCTCAAGATGCTGCTTTCAATGTCGAAAATCAGACTTCAATGCGTATACAATAAGATCACACGTCAACACAAACTTAAAAAAACTGAATCAAAATGAAGCATGTTTAATGTTAAGAAACATTGAGTGTATGTTTTATTATTTATCTGCAGTGTGCATTCCTGTGTGGACAATATTTGGCAAACGAGACCGGTTAAGGCCAAAGGACTGGCTGCTTGACATCTGACTTCATCGCATTAAAACCTTCCCTGGAGTGTTGTGTGTGCGTGTGTGGATTTCCATGCGTCATTACCGTCGGTCGTTCCTCTTGCGCCGGAAAAGCTTTTTGGTGTGCGCGATCTCAGCCTCGTTAGGAAGGGGTGGGAAGACCTGTTAGGAACAAATCATGGAGACGGCTGCTGTCAAGACCAGCAATGTGCACTACATCACTGCGTGGAAACTTTATATACAAGTAAAAGTACATTGGAAACATGCTCATTATATATGACATAATCCAAGACCTTTATGCCCTTGAGTCTGCTTTCAATTGAATAGGAAGTACTTGAATTATTCACCCTATCAAAAAAAAAAAGACAAAACTCTCAGTTTGGTAAAATAGATGGAGTTTGCAATTCTGTTGTTAAAAGTTGTCCAGGATACCAAAATAAGTGCTACTAAATTAATCACTGATATGGCTCAGTTTGGTATGAATTATTTTTCGGCAACATGAAAAGCAGGGGTGGCCTTACACAGCCATGCCATCAGTGGACAGTTTTTATGTCAATCACATCACTTCTTAAGAGGAAAAGGAATGTATGTCATCAAATTCATAATGAGTGTATATTTGCAGCAATAATAAAAAAAAAATCAATTTGAAAATGAAATGTCTTTGTTGTATATTTCATTTAATATAGGTTTAAAATTATTTAAAGGTCACAGTACTGTTTTATTGACATTGGCCAATGTCCCAACTTCATTAGAATTGGGGTTCGTAAATGTTAAATGTAGTTATGTGTTGTCATGAGCCAGCTTTATAGTCAATGTTTATAGAGTCATTGAATGATATTCATGTTAATCATTATACCTGCAGCACAGAAGTACATACAGTAGTTTAACTATGCTGTCATTCCTTGGTTTTACTCACTGTTAATGCAGTCATTTAGACATTTGGAACGTGCAACAAGGATTACCCATTGCACCGTTTTACAGGACAATATAATTTATAGTTGGACAGTTCAGTCTTTAGCTGGCTTTTTAGTCACTATTCATCAAGTCATTTGGTAATCTGCATGTTCACTAAAATTCCAAGAAAACAAAGCATTACCCTCAGGGCTTTTGATGTGTTATATGTGTGTTGCCCATAACACCTGGCAAGTAAATGTAGTTCAAAAGATTGACTACTCTTTCATCGCCTGTCATTGTTAATAAACTCATTGGGTGATGTACATGTCAATCAAGATACAGAGCAACAAGAACTAGCTTTGGTAAATCTTAGCGTTTCCCACTGGACTACACTTTCATCGTGTTGCTTTTCAGTCTCTATTCCTGCAGTCATTGAGCTCTCTGATATGCGTTATTTGAATTGTATAGACTGGTGCACTTTCATGAACCTATGATCCATTTTTCAGGCTTGACAGGTGGAAACCCATTGAGTAACCAGGGGGGCATGAATACATCAAAAGCCCTTGTAACGTTTAATTACATACATGTTTTTGGTTTTTGATTGTCTTTAGGAATAAGGCATTGTACAGGGTTATAGAATTTGCTGAGAGTTTGGGGGGAGTCGTAATCATTCGGCTCTATATATACTCTGCAAAACATCAGTGCTACCAATCAAACAGCACAGTCCCAGCAACACTGTTTTCATCAGTGCGTGTCATTGCCATGGTTACATGTCGGTTCATAACCAGTGCGGGTGAAAGGAGTCCTACTTACTGGAGGCCAATACAACAATATGACTGAGGAACGCTTCAATAAACTGCTAGTCTTATCCTTGTCCTCTGGCTAACATGGTAGCTCAGAAAGGAGTAGGTCTATGCCCTGATCATTAATCTATATCTTAGCCCTGGACTTTACAGGCTCCCTCAACCTTGTCATTTTTATGGTAGCAGCTCTCAAATGCAACGGTACATTTCAGGATGCTATTTTCTGGAGGTCAAAGATAGCTGCGGCATCATCATTGTCATTCAGAGAGCATTGATGGGTGGGCCAAGTGCCAAGTCAGCACATTTGGGCCTCTGGAGGTGCAGCAGGGATGCAGCTCAGACGCTTCATTAGCTATCTAATGAAGGCAGATATGTCAAATGTTCTGGTATCCAGAACTTCAGTATGAATATTTGTTTAAAGAAAAAGTGTGTAAAAGTACTGAATCCCGAATAAAAAGTAAAATGTCCTTAAGTAAAAAGTAAATTTACTTTTTTCAACCCAATAATAAAACCTGTAGGGACCTTTTTGTATTCCCCCAGAAGATTGGCATGCTTTCTTGGTGGGTGGGGGTGTGTGGGGAGAGGTGGCGGATAAAACAAATAAAATAAAACAATAGCAGGTTAGCTTAAATGAAAAGATGAACATTTATTTGTATGTACCAAACAAAAATTAAAAATCAAAAAGCTGGATTTGTTTCAACTTCCAAACATTTACTTTATTTAACCAATTACCAAACAAGAAGATGGAGGTTGATTAACACTAATCAAAAATTGTCTAAATCAGGGCCATTTTTAGGTAGACTTTTTATTGCAAGAAAAACTATTGAAAATATTATATTTTAATTCTTTTAGGATTTGAGCGAACCATATAGATAGCCAGTATCCTCACTTGGAGAAAATAGAACAGTTCCTCGACCCTTCGGTTTTGTCTCCTACTTGGGTAAGCCCTTCAGTTTAAGAATGTCCATCAAACTTCTACGGTCAAAATTCCAAGTGGTTCACAGAGTCGACGCCTCAAAATTACCAAAATATTTCCAACAACGTCACTCGCTCTAAAAAATGACTTAAATGGCACAAATGTCGCATTATTTGTGAGAGAAGCAGTGTGTGCAGTAGAGTAGGTTACGTACTTTAGGAATTATTTGATTTTCATGAATTATTTGTTGTGGAGGCATAAGACGAGCTCATACTGTGCTTTTTCTTAAATTCCACAAAGTTGGCGGCCACACTGCTAGTTTTTGTCTTTACGGTATAGATCTCCTACGGATTATATTTTACGATTACGAGACGATTTAATTTTTTCGGAACATTCTTCAAGAGTTGGCAGCAAGGAAGCCAATACTCTTAATATTGTCTGTAAATTTTCATTCACAAACACAATTTAAACAAAATCTGTCAACACATACAAACATGCAGATCTTGATTTGAACACACTGAGGTGTTATTTTACAAGCACCTTTGTGCATGTAGATGTGATTTTTATGGAGTGCAGCTCATTTGTAGATGAAAACAAGTATCATTCACCCATGTGGGAAAAATGTTGTACTTTAGTGTCCATCCCTCCAGCTTTTATGTGCTTTCAGTGTTAAATTTACAATCTCTCATGTTGTCATTCCCATGCTACTTCTCCCTCATCCCTCAGTGCTCTCAACAACCTGCCCTGTAACGCCACTCCTGGGGCACTTTTATATTTATCGCTTTTGGCCGTGTTCCCCGGTAACATAAATAAGCAGAAAGAGAGTGAGTGAAACAATGGACTGCTCCGAAATGATAGCAGAATTGTTATTCCATTTGAAGCCACCCCAAAGACAATACACTTCACTTTTTCGGCTATTGCGAGCAAGTCCTGAACAAGAGTGTTCATTTCTATTCACATTCCACGGTTCCTTACATTCCTTCCTTGTTCCTCATATCTCTTTCACGGCCACAGCACCCTCCATTCTAATGAAATGATCAACAATAGTAATGAGATCATGACCCTTTTTCCCATGCCTGAGATATTTTCATATAGCTGAGAAAAAACAAGGGCCTTTGTTAGCTAACATACATCGTTTCCTTTGTCCTACGTGGCTACACGAGACGCGTCCTCCCAATAGCATAGAGCACTCTGTAATTCTTGCAGCTACAGTTGAAGCCAGACATTTACATACACTGTGCAAAAACACATTTCAATTTTTGCCTCACTCTCTGAAGTCAAGTGAGACTCAAAACCTCTCCTGTTTCAGGTCACTCAGGATCATCAAAATGATTTCATTTTGTTAAATGCCGCAATAATGGCAGAGAGAATTTCTTTGAGACTTTTCTTATTTTCTTCGAGGTCAAAAGTTTACATACATTTCTTTACAGAGTGGTATTTCCTTTGAACTGCATGACTTGGGTCAAGCGTTTTGGGTGACCTTCCACAAGCCTCTGACAGTACTCTGGTGGAATCCTCCTGACAGAACTGATGTAACTGAATACATTTTATGACCTTATCTAGAACAAATGAAACTTTTACCTCCCAAAAATGTAGCTCGAAAAGGAAAATTAAAAAAAAAAAAATTTCAACTCAAACTTATCTTTTTTTTTTGGTTTTCATTTCAGCGGAAATCTAGGTGTAGCTATGGCCTCAATCACTCATTTTTGCATGGAATGAGAAATGCTATTAAACATCTATTTATTGATGAGCGACAGCTTGACAAGGAGCGCTTCAAGTGTATGCAGAAATCAGAAAATCCTGACAGTCAACCACTAGTGCTGTCAACGGAAAGTCAAGCTTGCACATGTCAAACAAAGAATTTCTTACAGGGTTTTCTTGTAAAATCCCTGCAGTATAGGATTGCCCATAGCGTCGGATTTGCTTGGCATTTGATGATCGCTACTCAGGGTCCTTTTTGATCCAAGACTGTAAATAACGCTCAGCCACAGTAAAGAAAAGGGGAGATTTGGACCCATCACCGTCAGGTACATTGGGTGATCTGTGATAGGAGGGGAAAAGATACGACATCCTGACATCCATGTCTCATTAAATAGACGTGATCTGAGGACTGTGCCACAGTGAAGCGCTGTAAGATCTACAGCTACATCAAAGCAGCCGGTGGTCTGCAAGCAGGAGATGCATCCATTGTGGGATCAAAGTGTTGTTTGGGGTGGTGGACAGTAGTACCCTGTAGAAATGTAATCATGTGACGCCGACTGCTAGAGTAACGAGTTTCCCGTGCTCACCCTCGGTTCGTGCCACATCTCCCAGTGAGACTTCAATCATAGGCACGTTCTACGCTACATTAAGTTAACAACCAGCTCATCCTTTCGGCTGTCTCAAAGGTTTATGCTTGTGTGCTGTGGTTTTACATTAAGGATGGGTTTTTGTGAAAAAAAAAAGCCAACTGTAAATTTTAAAACAGTTCCCAAAGGCCTTAATAATATCAATGGCATGCGTTTTCTCAAAATACTGTATCTGAAGGATCAAGAATTTTATTACAGGAGACTCCCGCATATTCGTGGCTGGCTAACAAAAAATTTTGCTAGTTGTGTTTTAAGGGGGTGAAAGCTATTTTCAACTATTTTACCTATTCACATTTTTGTGCTCTTTCTTGAACACCCTAAGATGCCACAAAATGGCAAAAAACCTTTACTAATAGAAAAATAGAGCTTGGTATCTGGGAAGTGTGTAGCATCTCGACAGAGACTAATGCAACGTACCGACCGGTTGCGAAAGATTGCTATTCTGCAAATCCTTCGCGTGAAAATTTGAAAGTGCAGGCCCTTCATCGGCAATGTAACCTCGCCAAGGATTGGGTCTTCTCCTCCATGAAGCGCCGACAACATTAATTCCTGAATAGGTTCAGCTGTCCCAGCTTCGAACGGTTGAGCAAAGGAGGCAAATTTGAGAATGTCCGCGTTATCTAGACCGCGTCGTCCGTATCATTCACATCCATCTGCGCGAACTGTACTGACTTTCTATGTAATCGCCCCGCATGAAATGCCCAAAAT
Organism: Syngnathoides biaculeatus; assembly: GCF_019802595.1. Classification (NCBI taxonomy): domain Eukaryota; kingdom Metazoa; phylum Chordata; class Actinopteri; order Syngnathiformes; family Syngnathidae; genus Syngnathoides; species Syngnathoides biaculeatus. The sequence continues at coordinate 10,369,643 of NC_084656.1, read as the reverse complement.
GCATCTGGTAGGTACGTGGGATAGGATCTTTGTACATCAAAGAAAACCAATTGGTCAGGGTTGTGAGCAGAAATTAGGGAGTGTAATCACTTGTGCGCTGTAGAGTAGCAAAAAGCCACTGGGGGGTTTTGGGGGTATTAGTTTTGAGTCATCTTATTCAGAATTGTGTTTGAAAATGCATATTCACTGGTCGCACAAGAGTAACTCATTGCCGTTTTGATTGTCATGTAGTTTGTTAGGAAGGACTAAAAGAAAAGACGTATGGTTAAATAGTAGTCAGAGAGAAAAAAGCATAGAATAAAGCCATTTAAAAAAATTATGGATTTGAAAGTCAAAGTTACTGTAATAAGCACTTTGTTCCGACAATTAAGCATTACAAGAAAAAAATTAGGAACCTCATAATGAGATATGTTTGGAAAGTATTAATACTTGAAAACAGCCATAAAATGTACAAGAGTAAGTTTACTTTATTCTCAAAAAGTGGTAATAATGTGGGGGGGGGTATATTTTCAACAAGTCCTATTTTGTTCATTAAAGCAGAAATTGTGCTGCAGTACAAAAATGTAAAGTTCTGAGTCATTTTCGGTTTGAAAAAAACAGTGTAGTCACCTGCACATCTGTGATGGTTAGATTTATATGCTAAATTATTTCAATGAGGCAGCAATAAGAAATAAAGTTGATCTGCCTCTATTCCTAGAGTAAGGAACTGCACTGAGTAACTTGTTGAAAACAAGCCATAGTGAGAGTTTTTTTAATCAAGAGAAATTATTTATAATTATAATTATTATATTTATATATATTATTAGATTATAATTATTTTTATTTTTTTTACAACTACAGTACAACAGTTAATAGAAACCTTTTCTTTCTTAAAAGTAATATTACAAGAAAAAAAGGCAGGAGGTGAAAGCTGTAATTAAAAAAAAGTTATCAGTGGAATTTTTTTTTTTTAAGCAAATAAAAAAAAAAAAAAAAAAGAGATCCAGCCATTTCATTGGACAGTGACCATATGCAAAGCCCTGGCAGTGGCTAAGGTGGGAAAAGAACAAGGGGTTGTATTGCAGAAGTGACTAGCGCAAAGTTAACATATTGCAGGATCAAGAGCAGGGACAATAGCAGGAAGAGACCACAGGGTGGGGGGCTACCGGTCACCGTGACCCCCTTATCCCTCTCTGGATGTTGTTCCTCTGCCTACCAACTTTTGAAGGATGTGGGGAACCACGAAGGATGTCAAGTGAAGCACAGGGAGGGAGGATGAGACGCATGAAGATGTCAAATATAAAGTGTGATAGGAGATGATGTCAGACTATTGGGGGGAGGAGAAACATGAAACAGACAGCATATGGTAAAGGTTGACAGTGGAATGCACACTTGACAGCTGGCAGACACACTGCCACAAAGAGTCCAGCCCAAGAAACCCCCCCCCCCCCCCCCTCCCTCCCTCCCTCAGTCCACTTCCCGACCAAAGTCCTGCTCGGCTGCACGTACGCGTCCAGGCACAGGGGCCAGGCAGTCTGCGACACATCTCAGCTCCAGGCTGCTGCTTTGTTCCCGGGCCAGAAAGCGGATATGTCCTCAATGACTGCTCTCACCTAACCTTCCCTTTCTGCTGCCTTTTATTCTTTTAAGACGTTGTAATCGTCTACCCGACAGGGCTGTAGACTGCTCATTCCTTCATGCATTAAAAAAAATACAACAGTACGTCTGTGTGGTCATTTGGAATTGGAGGTTATGTTGTGTTTGGCAGGGCTTTGTGTGAAACTTCCAGGGAACAGTTTTCATATGGTCTTGGGTCAAGTAGGTATTCTTCTTCTAAGCCACTATGAACTCAGAAAACAAAAAAAAAATAGTTGTAGATGGCCAACCTGTATTACTCCTCTCAAAATTTTATCCAGATTTTATTCTAAAAAGTGGCAACACTAACCTCAGCATATTACTATGGTTAGCACATCTGCCTCAGTGTTCTGGGGTATTCGGGATTCAAATTTGCAGTTTTTGTGTTTTCTCTTCAGGTAGTATGGCTCCCTTCCACATTCCAAACACTTGCATGTTAAGTAGGACTGAACAATAAATTTTGAACATTGTCATTGAAATGCACGTGTGCAATAATCATATAGCAGAGTTACTGCATGGTTGTATTGTAATCCAGTGAATCAAACTCATTAATTAATGACCAGCAAAGGGACCTGATAGGGCATGCTAGCACAGATTTTAGAGTAAGCTGTAACCACTACAAACTGAACACATGGAGCAACTCTGAGTGTGGTGTAGTTTTTTTTTTTCTTGTATAATAACTAATAATAAGGACACAGGAAATAATTACATGCCTGCCTTTACTGTTTTGACTTTGAGAATGTAACAAACAAATGGTTGTCAAGACAAGTTACGTTTGGAGGGTGAAGCTATGGCATTTGTAAAGGAACAAACCTAGGTTTACATATGGCAAATCTAAATATATTAATGCATGTTCTCAAAATGTAAAATAGATGGTTTGAAAATAAACAGTGTTAGGGTTGTGTTAATGACTCTACAGTATAACAGGGCATTAAAATAAATGATGTTAACTTGAAATCTATAACCTGCTTAATACTACAGTACATTTCTACACTGTGCTCTACTGAGCATAGTTTCTTTTCTACTGTAGCCATTAACTAAATGTTCAACTAATAAGGGGAAATGTGTGCAGATTTTCATGTATACTATCCTGAAAAAATGGAAAAAGGACATGCAAACAGACAAGCCAAGACAACGCCGAAAGATCTATCAATAATAAAATACCAACCCAGTCCCTTGTTAGTGGAAATGAATATTGGTGAGGACAGGGGAGAGAAAAAAATGTGTTGGGAGAAAAAAGCTTGGAGGTGGGAACATGAGAGTGTGGGGCTGATTTTCAGTAAATGGTATTGGTAAACTTCAAATTAATGAAGGAATGATGAATTGGCAAATGCACAGAGACATTCTGGACAAAAATCTGCTGCCATCTACGAGAATGATGAAAATGAAATGAGGATGGACATTACAGCAGGATAATGATCCAAAGCATCCTGCCAAGTTTCCTGTGTCCTCATTAATAGTTTTGATTCAAAGAAAAAAAAAAATCTGCTAGAAGGGCCCAGTCAATCCACTGATTTGAATCCAATCAAAAATCTATGGAAAGAATTGAAATATTAAAAAATTATCCATCCAACCATCCATCCATTTTCTTTGCCACATGAGGGTCGCAGCAAGTGCTGGAGCCCATCCCAGCTGTCAACGGGCAGGGCACACCCTGAACTGGTTGCCAGCCAATCACAGGGCACAGAGAGACAAACAGCAACACTCACAATCACACCAAGGGGCAATTTAGAGTCTCCAACCAATTAATGTTTTTGGGATGTGGGAGGAAACAGGAGTGCCCGGAGAAAACCCACGTAAGCACGAGGAGAACATGCAAACGCCACACAGGCAGGGTTGGGATCAAACCCGGGTCCTCAGAACTGTGAGGCCAAGAGTTTACATCTTATCCACCGTTCCACCATTAAAAATTCATCTTCTAAAAATAATAATCTAAAAATTAATCTTTGATTAACCTTACCATGCATGCTTCTGAGATGCGGGAGGAAACCAGAGTACCCGGAGAATACTCACACAGGCACGGGGAGGACATGGAAACTTCATGCAGGTGGGACAGTATTTGAACCTTGGTCCTCGGAACCGTAAGGCAGACGTGCTAACGGCCACCAAGACACCCAATTACAGTAAGTTACCATTAGAAATGAAAGTGGACTTTCGTGAAAATTCCTAAAAATACAAATGCGAGCACTAAGGAGGTCCGAGGGGATGCCCCCCAAGAAATTTTTGAAAAAAAAATGGATGGCTGTGGTGAATTCTGGCGATATCTGTGAACAAAATTCAGACAAAAATCGAAAGTAAAATTTCTAAATTCTAACCAAAAAAAAATTGTTCCCCAAGGACCAAGCCCAGATTTTTTTGCCCCCATCCCCCATCACAAAATCCCATTTGTCATTAAAATATGCTTAAAATATGCCATTTTATCTCAAGATAAATGAATTAAGTGAACTATTCAGTAAAAAGATATCTAAAATTGTCCTGTTCCCCACATTATACATATTATAGTATAGATATAGAATATACACGAAAATATAAAAAATAATTAAATATATAAAACATGTTAAAGAAGTTGATCTGTAGTAATTACTATTAACGTTTAAGTCTCAAACTTGTTACGTCGCATTGTACTGATAGACTCGACCACATTGCTCACTAAGATATAGATCTAGTAATACTAATAGTATAATCAGTTGCCTTTAATATAATATACAGTATATATATACAGTATATATATATATATACACACACACACACACACACACACACACACACACACACACACACACACACACACACACACACACAGTCACATTTGAAAACGTATGGGTGTGGTCAGTCATGCTCGCAGATAACGTTGCGGGTGTGATTAGGGATGGCCTTAAAACAATTTACTGGATTAATAATATACAAAACTGTAAATTAAAAATAAAATAAACAAATACATCACTAAAATAGAAAACTAAAATTTAAAACTCAGAAATGATCATTTCCAGTTTCAACTGATATTAGGAGAACATGATGTAAAACGGTATATACAAATTTTCATCAATAAAAATTCTTTTTCTGACAAACTATTTGAAGAAAAGTTAAATGCACTGGCCTGTCGAGGAATAAACACGAACGATTTATACTCGGAATGTTTTGAAAATGCTGAAAGTTTAGTTCAACATAATCGGCGTTGGTGGCATCAAGCTAGCGATACATTGTAAACACACATTCCTGTCGGCAATCGTGACGTATTGTTGTGGAGGGGGGGGGGGTCCACGCACCACGGGACTGCCGTAAATAGGATGCCGGCTTGCTAGAAGGCGCCTTTATGTGCATGCGCCCGACATATTGGCCACACCTGAATCAAGCGACGAGGTGGATGATACTCTCGTTTTTTTTTTTAACACCGTCACACTGCCTCCCAATAGAGGCAATGAGCACCTCTGGTGTAACTGAATTTCTTTTGACATGGCTCATAATGTTGATGACTTTCGACGTAAATGCGCTTGCATTACGTGAAGCAGTTCTCAACATGCGCTTTCGTACATGCTCCGTACATACTCAGTACGGTTAACTTGGATTTCATGTTCCGGGTGAATACCGGTTGTTTTGGAGCAGGCTTATTTAGTTAAAGTTTATGAAATAAACACGTAAATTAATGTCAAGACCAAACAAAATAAGCAACATCTAGAGAATGCAAGGGGCGTTCCTCCTACTCGTGTTAGTGCCTCAACATGACTACATTCGTGAAAGAAAAACAATGAACTCAAACGCATGTTCGTTCAATGTTGTCAACTAAAACCCTGATTAATTTTAGCCAATTTTTCCTCAATTTTCCGGAACAATTTTCATGAAAATTTAAATATCCGGAATTCCTGGAAAATCCGGAGGACTTTCCTCACTGTACCATCCATCATTTGTGTCATGTTGGTTTGACCTGACTGATTCAGGTACATGCTCTGACTAGAGCAGTGATCTCCAACCTTCTCCGAGGCACATATTTTACAATTGAAAAATATCACGGCACAGCAACAAACAAAAATGTCACAAAAAGTGTATTCATTCATTTCTGTATGTACTTCCTGTCATCTAATAGAAGACATTCATTTGTTGTGTTTGTCACTATGCCTCATTGGCATAAATAGATGAACAAAGATACAGTACTCATTCTAAATGTAATTTTCTGAGCAATTAGTAGACAAATACGCACAGTAAATGAACAAGTCATTTAAATAGAGACATTGCTCTATCTTGAGATCAGATCAGTTATATATATATTTCTTAAACTTGTCAATTGGTCATCAGCCCCAAAAATCCTGATCATGTAAAGTCTAAAAACAAGTCAAGTTATTTGCCAGTGCAGTAAGAGAATGACACTTGGAAAGATTTCTTGAAATTAGAAAAACATAACAGCTCTCGAAAAGAGAGAAAAACCTTAAAATAGGTGGTGAAATACTAATTCCAAGAACGACAAATATTATACTGTACATTAAACTAATTTGTAAATTATGTTTTGAAAGCTTGTTTTACTCAAAGTAAGGTAAAAGACCTACTAACGAGACCAACTCATCAAGATGTTTCAGCCTTATTCACAAATTGAGGCGCTCTCATTGTTTGTGTCATGAGCGGTGTGTGGGGATTACCCCCAGCATGTGACAAGAACTAGGACAAAGCGTGAACCAAAAGAGGAGACAGCCAAACAGGATATTAAATGCACATATTAGCCACCAAGATTCAGCACGTTGTTAGCCACACTCTTGCCAGCAAGATGACAAAAGCTGCCCACATGAAGACCCTCTTGTAAGAAAGGCAATATTTGCCATCGACCCAGCAGTATTAGGGGCTGGCTCACTTTCATGTGACTGGGCCAGCACATAAAACAGTATGAATTGAGCAAATCTACAACTACAGTGTGTTTAAGGCATAATCCTTTGGGTACTTAAAGAAAGCATTACACATATGTTATGAAGACACATGGGAACCGTTTAACAAAGTGCAAAAAAAGAAAAATAACCATGTTAAATGCGCCTCTGTTAAAGTACATGCAAAACCAGCAGGAGGCAGTGATGCGATTTGGAAGAGTGTACAACACAGTATAGCAATAAACCACCAGGTGGCACTAGAGGATAACATATCATCAGCCTGTTCAATTGTGGGTCATCCATTATTTTGCCCATTTCACATACAAAAGGCACGGCCACAAGAAATACATTTAGATTTCCTGCTTGTGGACTCTTAAATCTGCTGTATTTTTACAATCACGAAATAAATGTTTCTATTTCCACCAACATAGAACGCGAAATGAGTATAACTTACGGAGCACAGGTGGGGCAGGAACCGCTCTATGTCACTTAAATCTATGCGGTCATCATCCTCAAACATGTTTTTGCTCATTCTGAAATAGTACAAATACAATGGATAATATCAGGGATCACATCAAGGAGCAAATAGGAATATGAAATATTAAAAACATGCACAACCACATTTGGAACACAAAATGGCAGATCGTACCCCTCTCTGTCAATGTGCGGCAGGTGCTTTGGCATGGCTCTTGTGTGTTTCCTGTGGAAGTGGCTGAAGTCTAACTTCTCTGGCTGCACATCCCAACCTGTACCCCTGTAAATCATATAGAAACATGATAATTATAAATCACGCCGATTTTATCGGCCTGATTGGATTAGCCAATAATTGGTATATTTATTTTGCAGATCGGCCCATCAGTTTTTAAGTCATAAATCTCCGATCCGATCAATGCAGTCATTGATCGGCTCAGAGAAAGGCATTACTGTCGCGCAAAGTATACTTGAACTCAGAAGCTAGTTTATTTTTATATAGTAGTATTTATATTTGTTGTGTCTTTTGACGTGATACTGTAAATATCTGATAGGCAAATGTATTTTTAAAAAAAAACATGCCGGCACCAAGGGAGAGAGAAGAGGGCTGAGAGATGACACGTCCCCAGGACAGGACATTCATGTACGGTTTGCTTAAGGTATGTTCACAATTTTAATACGATACAGCTAACAAGCCATCAACAAAATGTCAAGTAGCCTACCAAGCTAGTGCTAGCACTCGTGGCTGTGTGTAAAAGTGCTGTGGTTCTAAATGGCGCTGACAATACTGGCAATATTCCAAACTAGGAAGTGTCAGTGTGACAAAGCCCCATTTTCCACAAAATGTTCTGTATGAACAGTACCGACAGAAAATGAAGGGACAGAGCTGACATGGCCTCTTTTATCCAGTCGGTAAAACCCAGCATTTTTAAGGCTTTATCATGTTGCTGTTAGGTATTCTGACGCAGAATTGAAGAACAAAGCTGAGCTGACTATCACTTTTGTTCGCAGTATTATAGCTGTAACTGTTATGACGCCTCTTTTTGCAGTAGTGTAGTGATGCCTAAATCAGGAGCAGGTAGGGTGAGGATGAGCAGCAAAGCATGTACCCGCATGAGTCCATTGTGTTAGCCGCCCATATGTCTGTGCCCAGGATATCGAAGGAGACATCTTTGTTACCATTCTACGATCAAACAGCAGAAAGGGGTAAACCAACCACAACATATATAGTCAGTACATGACGTCATGTAAGTTAATAATCACAGACATGGCATGATTTAACTGGTACCTTTGCAGAAAACTGGTTGTTTCGACCCCTGCTGCCAGATCGAGACCCAGAACCCGGTCTGGACCCGGAACTGGGTCTTGACTCTGAACTGCCATTACTGCTATGCTCCCACTCATCCTGCAAACACAAGGGAAGAAAAAACAATGTTTCTGTTTAATCTGGCGAGTGGGGAGAAGGCCAATTGCCACCCTACAGAACACGCACTTACTGGCTTTGAGGAACTTCTCTCCTGTGAGGAGGTCCAGCTGCCATCTTTGTAGTCACTGCAGTTGTCTGTCCACTGGAAGAAAGAAACAACTTGGATGATGCTCTAGTTTGGATGATACAATGTACTGCTGGTATGTTATGTATGGGGGGGTGGGGTGGAATTTATACAGGGGGAAAAAGGATAAGTTTAAGTTGAGAACATCAAGTCTATGCAAGATGTCAACAAATCCCATAAAACTTCAGCTAAGTGAACATCTAAAGAATTCTTAAAAAAAATAAAGTAGTTTTTTTGTAGCTTCTTCATGTATACACATCTATGGCTCCCCCCCCAAAAAAAAATTCAACGTAATAATTTCGAGATATGTAATGACCTCGCTACCCTTGATCTACGTTGATGAGCCCTGACATGTCAAACAGCTTGAATCTGCATCTGCCAGGTTGTTATGACATTCTCTCCATTTCATTAAGTTAATATTTAATGGGCTTTAAATAATCAGGGTTTTTGGGGCCGATCAGCGAGATTAGGAAAAACCAAAACCCATCACTGATCTGATCACACGGTGGAGCAATGACTCTATTTAAATGATCTGTTAATTTACTGTACATACATGTATATGCAATTGCCCCAAAAATATTTCCAACAAATAAAGTATCTTTACTCATCTATTTACTGTATGCCAGTGAGGCATAGCGACAGACAGAACAAATGAATGGACTTCTATTAGATGGCAGTAAGTACCTACAGCAATTAATATACCGGTAAACCCTTTCCGACCTGTCAATCACTCGTACAATAATAGGCAATCAGATAGCCGCATTGTTTTAACCCCTGGATTGACACGCCCCTCTTGCCATATTGTCCCACAAGCAATGCTGATTGTCAGTAGCGTGCGCTTGGAAAAGTTAATGTTACAAAGAAAATGGTCCTCAGATGCACTTGGGGAACGTGCAAATCTCATGAAAGTTATCTTGCTAGTGACAAGGGGCCCGGTTGATTAGTTTTCCAAAGCCTAAAACACAGTTGATGAAGTATCTACGATGGATTAAGGCTTGCGGAAGACCGGACTTACATCTAAATGTGCACAATATCAACAAACACAAGGCTGTATGTTTGAAGGTAAGTGAGGGAGAAGTATCTTCTCTGAGTTTGACTGAATTATTATCAGTGCTTTATACATTGCAGGAGAACAACTTTCACTTTGTTAGTGTATCAATGACCTGCTGAATGAAGTGTGAAATTTTTTTATGCAGAAGAGTCAGGTTTGTGATACGTAAATGCCCGAAGTCATGCAAGAGAAATGTCTATTTGCCCATTTGTATCACATCGGACTTTTAAGACAGAGCACTGGGTTTGATTACGAGCCAAGTCAAACTTTTTCATCTGGTGATGACAGTACTGGCTGACTTAATCACCATTGTTTAAATGTAGAAAATCAAACCTAACTCACCTATAAAGACTACAGGGTGTTGAAATACTTATTTTCCTCACTGTAGTTGCATTGATTGTAGTCATATTTATATTATACGTGACCTCTTTGTTGTTGTTACCCACCCACTCAACTCGGCTGAATAGCGAAATGGCATTTCCTGGTATAAAACAACCGCATATAAGCCACTGCAGAGACATAAAATACACGCCATAAACTATATGTACTGTCCATCCCGTATTTTATAAGAATACTTATTAGGGTTATAGGCTGAATTTGTGCTTACTGAATGTGGCTTCAGTGGATGGAGTGGTGAGGCTTCAGCTAATTGTCACCAGCAGCAATTTTCATTCACGTGGGTGGAGTGAGAGACAAGCTCAGGATGGCCACCTCGTTTGTGTTTTGGTGGGCTCATGTTCTCTATTTGGGGTCAGCGATCCAGCCCTTGGTGCATGGTGCTTTGCTACGCAGTGATTTGTACATACTAGGGTGGGAACCCATCTCGCTCGCACCGAAACAGCACCAACACGACAGCCTGATGATCCTTGTAAGCGGCGACGAGAGCTCTGGCCCTCACTCCCGCTGCATTGCGAGAAGCAGCGGTGGAGGGTACTACTGCGCAATGAAACTCAGGGGAAGCGCTCTCTCATCGTCCCAAAGAGGACTGGTGTTGTGGGAAGTTGTGTGACACGTGTGACAGCCCAGGTGCTCGTCTAAGTAAGTAGCTAAATTTGAGGCACAGTTCACAATTCACAGGTACAATTGATGTGAGTCGCTGCCCAAGATGTGAGATTGGCGATGTGAGTAACATGGGAGAGGAGACTTTTTTCAGCTTGTCTTTTGTTACAAATCATATGAATGCCGGCGGCCAGACATGAGTTTGGGCTCGATATTGAAGGCACTATAGTTGCATTGGAAGTTCCAAATATAGTTACAGTAAGGGCTGTTGTCAAACACAAGATACTGTACATAATTATAAGACTGAATTTGAATGCGTGTTTACGGAGTGTATAAACAACACCCACAATGCATTAGAGTCAAAACTACTAGTCAAATGTCAGGCCAAAAAGACCGACTTGAGTAGCTTGATAAAGGACATTTTTGGCATTTCCACCAAACAATCAATCAATCAAAATGAAATAGTAAAACAGTGTTACAAGAGGAGCTTGACTCAATTTAGCATTGCTAAAGACCAGTACGACCGATTAAAAAGTACTTCCATAATAATTTTTACACTTCTGCTTATATAGTGATATACACAGTTACCGTGAACGGACTCATTTTATATTGTGATATGAATTTTTGGTCAAAACGCCCAGCCGTGCAATGTACAAAATTGGTAAAAGTACGTACAAAAGTTTGCCTACACCAGAATCCGATGTTGACAGTTAAGTCACTGCCATTCATCAGTGAAATAATGACCTAACCTGTGGCACCTTCCTGCCGTCGTCCAGGTCCAGGTCCAAATCTCCGTCGACCTTGTCTCCGAGCAGCCCTTGCACCTGGTACTCCAGCACATAGCTGTCAATGAAGCGCTCCAGTTCTTCGATCTCCTGCGAGCGCGTGCTGCCAGCCTCAGATGACGCCGATGCCACTGATGAGTTCTCCATGAGAACCGAAGCAGCAATCCCGGGTGGGCGTTGAGGTGGAGAAGCGCAGGAGGAAAGTGACCTATGCGGGGGGGAAAAAATGAGCGGGCTGAGTCGGTATCAGCAGGATGTCATATTCCCTATGAGCGCAACATAACGGCTAAGGTCTCACCTCATGATCTTACTGCTGTCAATGAGCATCCATACACGAACCATCATTTCACAATAGCCTTGATGGGATCTTAAAACTACATTAAAGCCATCAAGCACCCCTGTGCTACTGTCAACATCCTCACTTGCCTCTTGGTTTGTTGCACCCTTTTCCCCGCCACTTCATCTCCCTTACTGTCAGGATTGTTGTGTGTGATCACCTGACCCCCCTTTGCTACTAAGCTCCTTTACATCACCGCTTTGATCAGTAGCCATGCAAAGAGGATTTATCCCCATGGAGCAGGCAGAATGCTCTATACCGAGGCCAGGCGATTCGCTGAGGAGTCCTCAGTATTTGCTTGACTTTAGTCCTAGTAATGATGAGGACTACGCTGAGGACAACACCAAGAACTATAGGCAGTGCTTTGTTTTTTTTTTTAAACAGTAAGTATTCAATAACGAGGGCCAAAAAGTCTCAATCCCGGAATAATGGAGAGGACTTGCATTACAGGTCCACGGAATATTTGACTCACTTCCACATCATAAAAAATAACCTGAAGTACGGTGCCCCTAAGGGGCCACCACTGGTGAGTGAGGAAGTGGTCTCATCATTTGGGTTACTTACGTGATCAATATTTTCATTGACTGTATTGACAGCCAAGTCAGATGGGCTTGACATGTACCCTAGAAAAACTGATGCAGGACAAAGTGCCCCAAACTGAAAATGATCTGCCCCTGATTTCATTTTGGGAATATTTACAACATTTTAAAATTGTACTGCAAAACAGCTCCAACAGACTTGTCTGGTATCCTAGATGTACACTGTTACATAACAAGCAGACATAAAGAAGCATAAGCCTGGAGCTAAAACAGTGGGAATGCCAGTCTGGGTTCCCACCACATACAGCGAGGATGGCTAATACATCTAATCTGGTCTACTACAGACTGGCTGTTTTAACAGTCTCACACAGCAGGTTTACACCGACTTTGTCTTTTTATATTTCCGAGCGCAGGGTCACAACGAGGGCTATCGCTGCTTATTGAACAACAGCGACCTGTACCAACTTCAGTTAGTATATCAAGATATGATCCGTTCATCAAGCGGATTTCTTGCTTAAATGTAACACTAAAAAAAGTCAAAAATGGTAGCGGTGTAGTGATGTGCTCTCAATGAAGAATGTCAACATGACTCAGTCCTGGGCCATTGCCTACATCTGGTTCCGGATGCCAAACTTCTTGCTGGGTTGACCCCCCCCCCCACCCCCCTCCATATTATTTGGTCTTCCTTTATCTCTCTTTCCTTGTAGAATCCACTCTAGGGCCAGACATCCTGTTTTCTCTTGGTTTCCAGTGTGTGTGTCCTCTATTACCAGATCTATTTTTTGATTTGAGTTCCCTGAATGTCTTTTGTCTTTTCTTGCAAAGTTCTACATGAGCATTTTTGTCAAACTCTCTGCTGTACAGTATATTTATCCCAGGCATCCATTCATAAATGTCAGAGGGCTTTGTTGTTGTTTTTTTAGTCACTGTTTTAGTGATACACCATGTCTTATGGGCATGAAAAAAGAACAAATTTTATGATTGTGTTTTGCTCACATTCAGATCGAACTACAGGATTTTAGCCGCAATATTGGCCAGATTAGCTATCGCGAGACGTTTTCCAGATCGGAACTGAAATAATTGGCTAGGAACAACAAAGCTTATAGTAGTGTGACACAATCCACGACAACAATTTGGCCCAACCATAGCCCTAGAATGTCAAAATCAAAAGTCTAGCATGTTCGATTTTTTAATCTTCCACGTAGTATGAAAGACAACTCTCTGACACCACATCTTGACATTGACAAATAGAATTGCCTATTGTGAATTTTTAGCGTTACAATTATTGAAACATATACACAAACGTTTAACGAAACTTTAGAGCATGGGTGTCAAACTCATATTTGTCACGGGCCACATTTTACTTGGGGTTTCCCTCAGAGGGCCATTATGACTGTGAAACCATAAAAATCTTTAACTGCCTCATTATATTTACACAAGAAATTTATGAACTAGTTTTTGAATCAGAAATCAAGGGTAATTGGTTTTCCCACTATTGTTGTTTGGTAACACAAAAATGCTTGTAATAGCGCAACGTTATCATTTACGACATGACAATTTGAAATTTTGGGACAGATTTGAACCAAAATCATGGAGGTTAATACCGCGGGCCACATAAAATCATGCGGATCTGGCCCCCAGGCCTTGAATTTGACACCAGTGCTTTAGAGCATGAATAGCCAGAATGCTGTCATATTTTCATACAACCATTAGTGCTACCACTGGTTTTCTAGGCTACATAACGTTTTGTTGCCTGCTTGCGAGCCGTATTGTATTTGAAGTACTGGCACATAAACATACCTCCAGCAATTTTTGAATGAATGTCCTCTCCCACACACCGGTGACGACCACCACAAGTTTACCCTCATTTTGTCCTCCTTCCCCGATACAATACATTAGCGTGATTCACGGAAACAGGATTATCCGGTCACGTTGACTGGTGACATTTTATGTTTCCACCCCTCTGACACTGTTTAAATTGACGAGATAAAGCCTAGTGATCATAAAATACAGGATAGATGTCGGGTCATGTAGTTTCCCACTGTCTGCTGAAGATATTGCAAGATTTTATGGCAGTAGTCTGATAAAATCTAATCGCGAATAACCACATTTGTCTTGTAATCTGATGAAAAGGTGCATCTTTTGAAAAGCATTTCATCCATATAAAGGCTATCCAGTCTTGATGTTTTTGTTTTATCCCAAGATCAACAAATTACATTCGGACATATATATACACATATATAGTTGTCTGTTGGCCAGCAACCAATTCCGGGTGTACCCCGTCTCCTGCCCGATGACAGCTGTGATAGGCTCCAGAACATCCGCGACCCTCGTGAGGTCAAGCGGCTCTGAAAATGGATGGATAGAATGGCAGTTATCAATGTTTACTGAGGGAGACCAATAGCAGGCAACAATTCAGACATTTTTGATTGGGGTGGGAGACATTGTTCAATTGTGATTATAGCCATATAAAAAAATGAATGGCATAAAGAGTTCAATCACTGTACGAAACCATCGATATACAAAATTTCAGGGATAAAAATGTACAATGAACTAGTTTGCAGAGTAAAAATATGTTGTCATGCAGCACAATAATGTACGTGGTTACCGCCTTAATTTTACCACAGCCTGGAAGTCCTATTTACTGTAATTGTGACTTTACTTAGTCGTGATTACAGAGGGATGTAACCTAAAGTTCAATTTCAGGTTACGGTGCTGATGTAGGAACAGAACGTTGTCATAAAATGAGGAAGTCCAGACTTTCACAACATATCCATTCATCCATCCATTCTTATCCTCATAAGGGCCGCGGGAGGTCTGGAGCCAGTCCTGGCTGCCATCAGGCAGGAGACAGGGTACACACCTGAACTGGTCACCAGCCAATCACAGACAACAGTTGCACTCACAATCACCCCTAGGGACAATTTAGTCTCCAATTAATGCATGTTTTTGGAAATTAAAATTTTGAAGTGAGTGATATGGGTGGCGTTGAGAATTGTAAACCGGGGTCACGGGAGGGAGTGGGGGTGCAGTTTGAAAACCACTAAGCGACAGTGAGAAATGGGCATGATAATCAATAAATTGAATGAAAATATTGGGTTGGTTGTGTGAAGCTAAGTAAGATGTGCATCTTGACTCAATAAAGTGTGACCCTTAGATGAAGATACAACTAAAGGCTGAAATTCTCAGCTAAGAATCAACTGTAAAACTTGTTTGAGATGTTTTGACGTGTGAATTGAATGAACTAAATACGTGAATAGGAAAAGAGCAGTCCACATGCACCTCATTGAGGCAAAAGGGCGCCGACATGTTTGTGTATGGGGATGCTTCCATAGGTTTGTGTTCACAATAGACTCATTGTCTCTTAGTGGCACAGTGGTGTTACGATGAGAGAACAGTGAGCATGTGCAAGCTTGTCAGTACCACTATCATGATTATGACACCGACTTTATAATGACATGTTGTATGCCATGTAGCGCACACCCGCAATCAAAACACAAAAGCTGTACCAAACATTACGCCTTTATAAAATAGTTTGGTTTGGCATTTATCAAAGCCAGCAGTTTTGGATTGTCACAATGACCCCGCAAATCACACCAAAGACCAAAGCTAAGACTATATCAATTAACGTGGAGCTACAATAACATAAAAAAAACATGGTGTTGATCCGCCTTTTCCTTTTACACGGAATGCAGTGAAGTATAATATTGTTGCAACAACGTGGGAGTTCAAATTGCTACACGGCATCCTTCAAGCTGATAATTTGATGACAATTAGGTAGCATATAAAGACTAAAGTTGGATGTTTTGGAGACAAGGTTCAAGAGAGCAGACTTCGATGGTTTGGACATGTTCAGAGGCGAAAGAGTGAGTATATTGGTAGAAGGGTGCTGAGGATAGAGCTGCCAGGTAAAAGAGCGAGAGAAAGACCAAAGAGAAGGTTGATGGATGTTGTGAGGGAAGACATGATGACAGTTGGGGTTAGAGGGGAAGATGCAGGAGATAGGCTATGATGGAAAAAGATGACACGCTGTGGCGACCCCTAATGGGACAAGCCGAAAGGAAAAGAAGAAGATGATGATAAAGACTTCATTAATAGACTGGAGAAGGGTAAAAACTTCACACCCCTTTCACACCTTTCTGGTAATCTCTGAGATATACGATCGGTCACACCTGTTTGTGTTACAGCCCTGATACTAACTCCAAAGCTTAAAATATTGCTTAACATTTCTGGGTTGATGCACACTTTTCTTTAATAAGAAGAATTTAATATTTAAAATATAACATAACCTTTTACTTCCGTAGTGGGGATATGTGTATCCTTTCAGCAGCAATAGTGGATACTCATCCGCCATGACAAGATTAATTCAACAAATACATGAAAATAAATATTGAAGCCATGATTTATTAATGATGACAGAGTCATTATATATTGTTCAATTGAACAATATGGCGAATTATTTTTTATCCTGTCCCAGACAAGCTTCCAAATTGTCTTGGTCACATGAGACCAGAGAATCTTATTTCTCACAATCTTAGAGTCCTTCGGGGTTTTGTTTTTTTTTTTTTTAAACTCATTTAATGCTGTTTCTCAAATTGGGAGAGGCGGCTGCCCTCCATTTTTGACCATTTGACGATGGGACTTCGTCATCTTTGTTTTTTTTGCTTTAAAGCTGCCAGTATATATCCATTTTCTCATGACCAAAATTGTTTAGCACGCCACCTCACCACATGGGCTATGGGAAATGGAAGGCTGGCTTGCTCGACCTGCAGCCAAAGATCTGATAAAAGCCACTCCTGCCATCAAGTGTCGATTTATCATACTGAAACCATTCCCAAAGCCTTGATACTAACCAAGGAGCTGTGCAAAGCCCTTTATTACAAATTTAAATAAAAAACAGAAAAAGTAACTATATGTCAGTGGCACTAACTGATGGGGTTTTTGCAAACATAATTTTACGTATGTGCCAATAACTGAGTTAAAACTCCATGCGGACTTGCATGTGTCTTTCACTGAGGCGAGGTTTCCGCCGGACCACTCTGTGATAAAGTCCTAAATGGTGGAGGGCTGCACTGGTGGTTGACTTGTTAGAACTTTCTCACATCTACCAACTGCATCTCTGGAGCTCCGCCACAGTGATCTTTGGGATCTTCGTTACTTCTCTTACCAAGGCTCTTTCCCTCTATCCCGATGACTCAGTTTGGCTGGCTGGCTGGCCAGCTCTAGGAAGGGTTGTGGAAGTCCCAAAGGTCTTCCAATTAAGGATTATGGAGGCCACTCTGATCTTGGGAACATTAAGCGCAGCAGATTTTTTTTCGTTATTTCGGCCAAACCTGTGTCTTGCCAAAATTCTATCACTGCGCTCTTCAGGCAGTTCCTTTGACCTCATGATTCTCATTTGCTCTGACATGCACTTGGAGGAAAGGCTTTCTATAGAGAGGGATGTGACTTTCCTAAACAGGTCGAACCAGTATAATCAAACACAGCTGGAGTCCATTGAAGGTATAGAACCATCTCTCTGAATATTTATGATCGTGTCATATTTCAGTTTCTTTTGGAATAAATCGGAATATATTTAAACAATTCATTTTTTTCTGTCAGTATTGGATGCTGTGTGTACATTAGTGAAAAAAAAACATTTTAGCAAATAACTGCAATATAACAGGCTGAAACTTTTAAGAGGTGTAAATACTTTCCATACCCACTGTATGTGTGTCTGTTATGTGGAACACATGCACACATCTTCAAGTGGTGACATTTTAACAATGGCGCCACACTCAAGTGAACTTTTAGCTCTAGCCCTTAGCTTGCTACCTTGTTAAAGTATTGGGTAGCAACTGAAACAAACAGTTAACTTTCTCTTAAGTGTCCCAGTTGCGCTTGTGTTGCAAATGCCGTTCTGCCACCGGCTTGCTGACTCCGGAGCGGCACAGCCTGTGTTACCACAGCAATGAAAAGGATTATTCATTTTATTTTGTCTGCCGCAGTTAAATGATAGTGACAGAACAATATCAGGTCTGATATTTAGCATTTTTGTGCATTTCGGCATTTGTCTTTTTTTTAGTCAGGTGAAAATTTAATACTAAGTTGCTTTTCTCTGTTGCATCTGCAGCTAGCCTCATCTGTGACATCTTTCTCGAACATAACATTGTACCGTCCAAAACACCACCTGATTGCGTCCACTTGCACAGCCACGGCAAGGGTAATGGCCAATCAGTGAGCAGTAAAATCCCTCCAATGCATGCACAACAATCTCAGTCCAGCACACACAGGACAGAGAAGAGAATGCGCGCACACACACACACACACACCACACACACACACACAGTTATATGCACGCTCTCTCACCTCTAAATTGGCTATTGGTGTGAATGAAGGGTCGTTATTCCATGTGCCATTTGACAAACGTTAGGAAATGCATACAGTTGAAGCCAAAGTTTACATACATTGTGCAAAAACACATTTCATGTTATTCTCAGTCTGAAGTCAAATGAGACTAAACCTCTCATGTTTCAGGTCAGTCATCATCCCAAAATTATGTAATCTTGTGAAATGCCACCATAATGAGAAAGAGAATTTTTCCATTATTTTATCTGTGGTCAAAAGTTTATGTACGTTTCCTTAGTGTTGAGTCGTATTTCCTTTGAACTGCATGATTTGGGTCAAACGTTTTGGGTAACCTTCCACAAGCGTCTAACAGTGTGTGTGTGTTTCTTTCGGCTTGTCCCTTTCGGGGTCGCCATAGCGTGTCATCTCAGATGAACGCATTTATATGTTTGGCACAATTTTTACGCCGGATGCCCTTCCTGACGCAACCCTTCTCAGGGAGTGGAGGCCCCAGTGGGATAAGAACCCCCAACCCCTGGTTTACCAAACCAGTGCTCTAACCACTGCTGGAATCCTGGCCTGTTCCTCACGATGGTGTAACTGAGTCAGGTTTGTCGGTTGCCTTGCTCACACCCACCTTTTCAGATTTGCCCACAAATATTCGATTACTTGATGGGATTCTGATCAGAATCAGCTTTATTGATCAGGTATGTAACAACACGAGGAAGTTGTCTCCAGTAGTTGGTGCTCCCCTAGTAGGGCATACGGGTTGAGTACGAAGAAAAATAAGACAGCCGATCGACAGGAAACATTTTTTTCCTTATAAGATTAGATTTATAGACTTATAAGATATTATACTTCTCACATTTAGAGCAGTTAAGAGTTCCCATGAGATCGATAGTCCAGTACAATGACAAATGGTCAAAGAGCGTATACAGTTTAAAGTGATGAGTCATGCGATAGTCTATCGCAGGGGTGCTCAAACCGTCGATCGCGATCGTCTTGGTTGATCACGGGATGGTGTGCTGTTTTAAAACATTTCTGATACCTCGCTCAGGAGTTCGGTATCAAATTTTAATAGGATCGTTGGAGATAGGCACTCACAAATGAAGACAAGACACACTTCTGGCTACCAACAATTGGCACTTTATTGGTCCCACACAGAAATGGTAACACAAGCACATCTTTTAAATATGGAAAAACACCACAATAAAATTATTCATACTTCATTCCACTCTTGATGTTTTTCCATATTTAAAAGATGTTTCGCAATAGCGTCGTATATTTTGACGCTATTGCGAAACATCTTTTAAATATGGAAAAACACCAAAATAAAATTATTCATACTTCATTCCACTCTTAATGTTTTTCCATATTTAAAAGATGTTTCGCAATAGCGTCAAAATATACGACGCTATTGCGAAACATCTTTTAAATATGGAAAAACACCACAATAAAATTATTCATACTTCATTCCACTCTTGATGTTTTTCCATATTTAAAAGATGTTTCGCAATAGCGTCGTATATGTTTCGCAATAGCTTCGTATATGTTCGCAATAGCTTTGTATAACCTAAAAGATGTTCGCAATAGCTCTGTATAACCAGCGAAATCATAAAAGGATGTTTCAACATAACATATGAGGTAATTGGCCAAACCCCTCCTTCCGCACACGCTTAGAGTATAAAAGGAGAACTTTGGATACTCTCGGTAGAGTCTGCTGCGGGTTGCGTACGGACGCCTAGCCGGTATTGAAGCTGCTCTACCTGGAGTGTTGGCTCTCCCTCCTATTGGCGCACGGTAAGAGCTGGATATTCTTCGAAGAGCTGGTTGGATATTACTTAGCTTCATACCACGTGATTTGTGCTTGTGCTTGTGTTACTATTTCTGTGTGGGACCAATAAAGTGCCAATTGTTGGTAGCCAGAAGTGTGTCTTGTCTTCATTTCTGAGTGCCTATCTCCAACGATCCTATTAAAATTTGATACCGAACTCCTGAGCGGGGTATCAGAAATGTTTTAATGGCGCGCAAGAAAAGTAACAAAAGACCGCGTCGCATCGACCCAAAACAGGTCCGCTCTTTCGCTGTGGCACTCCAGGAAGACTGGGAGCCAGAGGGATGGAATGGCGACATATGGGGAGATGGCGACATGCAATATGGCGGGGAAATGAAACCTCAACCGCTGTACACACAACTTGGACATCTCCAAGTTAAACCCATCTCGCGGAGACGGGAGGAACAGCATGTTGTCTTGCCGTCTTTGAAGAACAGCGAGATGAGAATAATGTACCTATAGTTGATAGGGAAGGAAACCCTATAATGAGGCGAATAGAACAGCCTCAGCCGCCGCCCAGAATGACGATAACAAAAGAGGACTTCTCTCAGGAAGCGATAGCCCATTTAACATCAAAGTATCGACAAAAGCAGGGAGAACCAGCTTATTCTTGGCTCAGGCGGATGTATGAGGAAGGAGCTGACGCCATTGAGCTTGACTCAGAGTACTTTTCGCGATTTGGAGGATTGAGTTCAGATTCTCGAATGAATGCCATGTTTCGTGCAAACGGGAGAGCAATGGCGGCAGGTGATTCTTTTTCGCTATTTGCCTTGTATGCTATGACAGCGCAATCTGTGTATCCAACGTGGCATGATTGGCCCGAGATCAAAGGGCCTTGGGTAACCATCCGCGACGCAATTCACAGGATGGGGAGATTGTGTACGCGCGAGTCGATATCGCGAGCGGGTCATGCTTTTATTGATGAAACAGCAGTGCCAAAGGTGGTGCGTGATGCAATGATTCGAGACGCACCCCCCCACTACAGGTCGGGGAGACTTACCATTTTGTTAGGAGCCGTCGATAACAGCTTCAGTGACGTGAAAACGCGCTTGTTGGAGTTGGCGACTTTGGGAGATTGGGGAGACACAGTACATCAGCATCGCCCTGAGAATTACAGGTCCGAAAAAGATGGCAGACAACCGCGCGCGAAACCGCCCGAAGGCGGGAGTAGTAGGCGGGAAATGTGGAAAACACTCATTGCAGCGGGAGTACCGGTAGAAGAAATTGACGGGCTACCCACAAGTGCCTTGGCTGCAAGATGCAAACAAAGGGGATTGAAGGTAAGTTGCTTGAGCAGGAGATCAAAGGGAAAATCAGAAATTGCTCAGCTGGCCACTATCTTAAAGGGAATGATGACGCCGGCAGCTCAACCAACAGCCCCTCCCTTGGATGCATTTGAGGATGAAGAAGAGGAAGAGGAAGATACAGACTCAAGCGACGACATGCTAGTAGACACAAGAGGCCCCAGTTACGTGGCTGCCATCAGAAAAGGCAAGGCCAAGGGAAAAGGAAAGGGGAGAAGTAAAGATCGAAGGTCCAAAAGCTTGGATCTTCTTAGCTAGGATAGAGGTCAAACTCAGATAACCAGGCAGAACAAAACTTCACATCGATGGAACATAGGGGATATCTGGCCCCATGTTTCAATGGAAATATATTGGGCTAATTCGGTACAACGTGTATCTGCACTGGTTGATACAGGAGCGGAAGCCTCTTTAATTCACGGGAACCCTGACAAAATGAGGGGAGAAATAGTTCCATTGAGGGGCTTGGGAGGTCAAATTGTAAATGGGAAGGCAGTTACGTTGCCTTTAAAAATTGGAAGAATGCCAATTCGCAAATTTGAAGTGGTGGTTACTCCAGTACCAGAGTGGATAGTTGGAATGGACATTCTAGCTGGAATGACACTGTATTTACAGATGGGAAAATTCCAATTTGGAACTGAAATCAACATTCGAACCATCTTAGTGGGGAAGGTGAAAATGACCCCGTTTCCTATCCCTGAGGCCACCGAAACTGTTTGCCAAAAACAATACAGAATTCCTGGGGGACAGGAAGAGATTGCTGCTACTATAAAAGAATATTTAGAGGCAGGAGTTCTGAAGACGATCACAACTAAGTGGAACAACCCCTTGTGGCCGGTGAGAAAATCTGACGGAACTTGGCGCATGACAGTAGATTACCGACGATTGAACAAACTGACACCAGCACTGACGTCAGCTGTCCCGGATGCTATTAGCATCATTGAAAGGATACAGCATCACAGTGGAACCTGGTATGGAGTGATGGATTTGGCTAACGCCTTTTTCACCATACCAATTCCCGAGGACAAAATGGAACAGTTTGCATTTACCTGGGAAGGAAGACAGTACACCTTTACTCGTCTCCCTCAAGGGTACCTGCATAGCCCAACGATATGTCACAGGATTGTGGCAGAGCACCTAGCGGAAGTACCGGTGCCCCGACACATGTTGGTGTCACATTACATCGATGATATCATGATACAGGGAAACACTGAACCGGAAGTGAAAAAATGGCTGAGTAAAATCATTGAGCAACTGAAAGAGTCTGGTTGGGAAATAAACCCTGCTAAAATCCAAGGACCTGCCCAGACTGCCAAATTTCTGGGGATAATTTGGAACAAGGGGGAAAGAGAGATTACAACCAAAGCAAAAGAAAAGCTGGGGAACTTCCCAGTGCCACACAGCAAAAAGGACGCTCAAAAATACATTGGGCTCTTTGGGTTTTGGTTTTCTGCGCTTTAGCTTGGTCAGATTCAAGCGCTTTAATATTCTCTTCAAGTTGCGCTATCTTTTTATCTTTTTGCATTATCCAAAGCCTTTGTTCTTTCCTTCCAGGCTTCGGCAAAAATCCACAACATCTCTCGGACGCCACCTAGCGGGGCTTTGTCCCTCACATCCACCCTGCTTAGCATGCGCTGTAGCAGCGGTGGAGTTACCAAGGGGATTTCTCCTATCCACGGCTTAGGGCGTCCCCCGTACCGTCTAAGGAGTTTCCCTATTTCTTCAAATCCAAGGCTCTTCCAGTCGGAGACGCCATCCTCGTTGGGAGCCACCTCCGCTCCCTTCACCGTTTTACACTCAAAACTTGAGGCCACTTCCGCCTCCTTCACAGTTTTGCTCTTAAAGCAACGAGCCATTTCTGAATGTATTCTCCGCAATCCTGCCGACAACGCCAAAAATGTTTTAAAACATTTCTGATACCTCGCTCAGGAGTTCGGTATCAAATTTTAATAGGATCGTTGGAGATAGGCACTCAGAAATGAAGACAAGACACACTTTTGGCTACTAACAATTGGCACTTTATTGGTCCCACACGGAAATGGTAACACAAGCACAAGCACAAATCACGTGGTATGAAGCTAAGTAATATCCAACCAGCTCTTAGAAGAATATCCAGCTCTTACCGTGCGCCAATAGGAGGGAGAGCCAACACTCCAGGTAGAGCAGCTTCAATACCGGCTAGGCGTCCGTACGCAACCCGCAGCAGACTCTGCCGAGAGTATCCAAAGTTCTCCTTTTATACTCTAAGCGTGTGCGGAAGGAGGGGTGAGTGGCCAATTCATCCCACCTGACGCCACACTATTCTTTGTTACCAACAGATGGCGTTGCACTACCTCATATGTTATGTTGAAACATCCTTTTATGATTTCGCTGGTTATACAGAGCTATTGCGAACATCTTTTAGGTTATACAAAGCTATTGCGAACATATACGAAGCTATTGCGAAACATATACGACGCTATTGCGAAACATCTTTTAAATATGGAAAAACACCACAATAAAATTATTCATACTTCATGTGCCCAAAAAAAAAAAAAACATCAGCCAATGTTCCCTCTAAACTGTGTGTGTGCGCAATTTCGCACCGCTGATGCAGTCTCTTTGAAGATTTTCTGCGTTATGTGAAAAAAAAAAAAAATCCAATGCTAATCGAAAGTAGAACACACAGCTATTCAGTTTGTGGCATTTTGCAATGTGATTCATTGAGTGAGGGATGACTGGTTGTTACATCCAATGGCACAATTCACATACAAACTGTAAAAAATGAAAAGAGGAAGCCACTGGTTTCTTTTAGGCAGCACACAGAACTTTCTCTTACAATGACTACTGCTCCGCCACACACTCTGTTTCCTACTTTACCTTAAACCCTCCCTCCCCACTCTTAAAGATGTACACTCATAATTTCAAATGTTACAGTACTTACGCAGCCCATCAATGTGTTTTATAATGACAGCGTCCACCACCACCGCTGCTCTAGTTTGCAACACAGTCTGGGCAAAGTAGAGCAAAGACGAGCTAGACATGCTGCTTATGTTTACTTTCGATTTCAATATTAATGGAGAAAGCTAAAAAAGAAATGCTGTTGTTTTAAGATGCAATGACTGTCAGAGTATGTGACTAATCGAAGTAAAAGTGATTAAACTGGATGCCATTTTCTCTTTTCCAAGTGGGAAAGGTTTGGTCTGAAGCCAAAGTAGAAAGTGCAGGATGAGATGGTGTGTAATTTTAAAATTCCACCTTGGCACAGCCCGATGCAGGATGAAACCATAGACAATACAGTGCACAAAAAGCTAATACTGTATTTTAAATATAGGAGGCAATATAACATGTCTATAACAGGTCTTTCTTCACGATGCCGTCTATATTGTGAAGCGCCCCAGCTCCTGCTACAGCAAAACAGCCCAACAACATGATACTTCATCATGCTTCACAATTGAACAATAAAATAAAAATGTTTTTCGCCTGACCTTTCATTTTTTCGTGAATTAAAAATTCTGTCAAATTAATAAAACATATGACCACATGTGTTTTCTTCTCATTCACTAAAGTAGGGCTCTTAATTTCAAAATAAGTAAATGAAAAGTATTACGTCTTCAAGAAAATTGATTAACTTCAGAATAATGATTTGAAAAATGAAAAATTACAGATAAGGATACAGATAATTTCGTGTTTTGATTATATGGGTAGAAGCAAAACCATGTTTTGGAAAAAAATAATATATATAGATAGTTAGAAGGGATTTCCAGACTTTTGAGATCAACATTAATGCTGCATAATATACTCTAAAGTACATGGATGTGCATTATATATGATAAATTACAGTACTTGTATGCATCAAGAGACTTGCCGACTTTCATAAAATCATTTGTGTAAGTCTATATTAAAAGTTGTTGCTCATATAAATCAACTCTAGTAAAGGTTGGTAAATGGATTTGGGAGCAGTTTGTCTCCAAGTTCGCGTTTAAAGCAAATCTTGGTTGCCACTGTTATAGCTTTGTTGGAAATCTTTGCTCTGCATCAGTTGGCACAAATGTGCATACTATGTTAAAAATCTACAAAAATAAAGTTTGTTGGCTCTTTGGGCAATTTCGTGCGTATGCGCAAAATTTCACTACGGTGACGTTTCCCAGTGCGGGTAAAACGAGCATCTAACCAGTTTTGGTACAGTGAATTTAGTTCAACATTTTGAACTACAAACTGAACAGTTTTATTTTAAATTGCTTGAAATGAACATTCGTATGAAATACACACACAAAATTGTGACACCAGCTGCATCATGCAATGATGCCACCAAAACAAACCCCCTCATTCTCCTTGTCTCCGCTCGTCCATAACCACGCCCATATTGCCTGAGAAGCTACGTTAGCCACGAGCTTTGGGGTATTTATTATCAACAACAACAACAACAAAATTAAAAAAAAAAAAAAACACCACAGTGTGAATAAGTGTCCACACATGTGTAACACACGAAGGTGAAGCCTCCGCCCAAGTGAGTCAACCCACGCGTGTAAGACAACAATGCCGACCTGAAGCCAACTTTGCGGCTAACCAGCCGGCTAATGCTAACAACGGCAAGACAACAAGAGCACAAATTATGGACGAGAAACCACATTATTACCCAGACGGGGAAAACATGTCACAGCATAAGGAGACTCCAAGAACATTAAACACGTAAACCTTGGGATATGTACTTGTTAGCGCTGGAAACACAAATAAACCTACCGGCTTATAATGAGATTAATGCTCACCCGAATTGAGAATGTCTCTGAAACCCGGGGTCACCTCCTTCCCGTGTCAAACTCGCCGCGTCATGGTGTGTTTGTTTAAAAAGACAAAAGATAAAAAAGAAGTGTTTAAAATGGGCTAAGGTTAGCTAACGACAACGTAGAAACTAAGAAGAGAGAAAGAGAATGTAGGAATGTGACGTCTCCTCCGGTTTGCTGGCAACGTTGACACGTGCATTCGGAGACGTTCCTCATGGGAAATGTAGTCTTGAATGGATAACTACATTGGTGACGTCGGGGCACACGGTGCTTGCCGACAGGTAAAAATTAAATGTAGCTATCCAATTAAGCTTCAATACATATTGTAAGTTTCCCTTATAGAAACAAATTAAAACACAACATTTGAAAAAATAAACAAAAAGTTACATGTATTCATGTGAATCACCATATCAGTATTCCATTTGCTGTAATTCATATGAAAGGTTTTGCTGTTATTTTGGAACCTTAAATACAATGTTGTTTGTACAGACACAAAATATTTTATTATTTACTGTGTATTGTGATAATATATTGGGTACTGTTATCAATATTGCGCACTATAATTGTATTTATTGTATTATAATTCATTGGGTCAACCTCTGTCAGTGTCTTTACAAAAATTAGGCACGATTGGACTGTACTGTATTGTATAATAGAATAGACCATGGATCGTGTAGTTTTACCTAGCATAGTGTCAAATGAAGTAGAGAAAAAGAGAAAGCTGCAAACGTGATGCACGCCACAGTGCATGAGCACCAAAACAAAATATGTAATCATGACCCCTTGTGGATGCTATGAAAAGAGGCGCTTTCTGAAAAGAGCCTCGGTATGACGATGCAAATACGGATTTAACTCATTTTAACATGTGTAAAATAAGTTAAGCATAAACATAAATGGTAATGCGGTTATCGACACCCTTGACAAATGTTTATTCCTTGCTTACTAGGGAGTTGAGCCTTCTCACATAAAAACACAGACGCAGTCACTTCCAGATCTTCAAGAGATATTTCATAACTGCGCCACCACTAAGACGCAATAGCTTCCATTTCTATGGCTGTCATTACCACATTTCAAAAATTAAAATTCCAAAACTGATGACAAGACGAGACGAAAACTAGTCAGGGAAGGCTGCTAGAAGGACAAAAATAACATTGAAGGCACGGCGTTCATCCAAGGTGGGGTACACCCTGAACTTGTCGCCAGCCAACACGCCTAACAAAATTTCCATTTGCCCTCATATTCACACCGAAAGACAATTCAGAGGCTTCATTGAACCTAGCATGCATGTTTTTGCAATGGGGGATGAATCCAAGGGGCGCGGAGGGAACCCAGACAAGCGTAAGGAGACAATCCAAGACCCTTACCCAGATTCTAACTCCCGACCTCAGAACTGTGAGGGGCATGTGGTAAACACTGGAGCCGGCCTTCATAGTAAACTGTATAAAGAATAACTAGTGTACATAGAAATAGCTGTTTTTCATTGCTCCTCATGCTGCGGGATGGGTACCACCAAGGCAGCAATTAGCAGTGATGATATTTCCGTGCGCCTCTGGCTCCATCTGCGTGCGTTATAAAAGGAAAGAAAAAACACAAACATCGAGTCAGGGCTGCACGCCGCTCCTGAGGTCACAGCCTCTCCCCACACAGCCCTGTCATGTCTAATTTTTTTTTACATGTAATTCAAGAATCTGCCGATAATTAGCGCAAGTAAGCCAGTGTGTGTGTGGTGTGTGTGTGTGTGTGTGTGTGTGTGTGAGCTCATTAGGCCTTGTGTTGCAGTGTTGTGCTGCAATTTTGACTTTGGCATGTGTGTCTGTGTGGGAAGCGACTACCCACAGACAAATGGGCCCGGAGCCATTTTGTTGAGTAACAAAAACAATGTTAGATTTGCAGCCAGTAGGTGGGGGCAGCACACAAATCAAAAACTGAGAGATGGCGCTGAGTGTTCTGTATCTAATACAATACAACACGCTTCAGTGGGTGTCAATTCATTATATCATCATCATTATAAAACATGTGGCACGACAGAGCAGTTTCATGTGGAAGAAAACTAAAAATGAGGCGTTTGAAGACAGCTACCTACTTAGATCTGGGGCTAAATAATGTTATATAATGCAAATGTTATTTTTAAAGATAATCCCCACATGCAATGAAATAAGTGAATTTCATAAAAGGTGTATTTTTTTCATCTGCCAAAAGAATTAACAATACATTTGATTTATAACCCCACCAGTCACAACATGAGATAACACTTGCGTGAGCTGATTGAAACCAATGCAAGAACTCGGCCCAAAATTCATCATAAAGATTCATAAAAAGTTTAGACCTTCGCCAAGGCCAACCAATAATGCCATACACAATAGTAGTGAGAAGTTTTTAATTAGCAGATTACTCTCGGATTCAACATGTTTTTTTTTATACATAAGATATCTATCCATCCATTTTCCAAACCGCTTCTCCTCACTCGTGTCGTGGGCGTGGGTGGGCTATCTTCGCTCGAGAGGCGGGGTACACACTGAATTGGTTGCCGGGCCAATCGCAGGACATGTAAACAAACAAGCATTCACACTCATGGGCAATTTGAAGTCTTTAATAAACATATAACACATGACTTTTCTTGGTTGTTTTTTTTTATATGTGGGGGGACGGGACGGGGACCAGAGTACCCACAGAAAACCTACTCAGACATGGGGAGAACATACAAACTCCACACAGGCGACGCTGGATTTGAACCTTGGTCCTCAAAACTATGTAGCAAATGTCCATCCATCCATCCATCCATTTTTTTGGTGCTTACTCTCACAAGGGTCGTGAGGAGTGCTGGAGCCTATCCCACCTATCAACGGGCGAGAGGATGGGTACACCCTGAACTGGTTGCCAGCCAATCGCAGGGCACATCGAGATAGACAACAGGCGCACTCACAATCACACCGAGGGGCAATTTAGAATGTCCAATTAATGTTGCATGTTTTTGGGATGTGGGAGGAAACCAAAGTGCCCGAAGAAAACCCACGCAGGCACGGGGAGAACACGCAAACTCCACACAGGCGAGGCTGGGATTGAACCTAGGACCTCAGAACTGTGAGGCCAACGCTTTCCATCTGATCTATCGTGCCGCCATGGCATATATAAGATATATTTTACATATTTCTAATAATTAAATTGAACCTTTGTTTATCCCAATAAGGCAATTGAGAACAGATTCTCATCTGCAGACAACAAAATAAATAAACAAATAAATATTCATGATGATGATGATGATAATAATAATAAGCTATTAATATTATCAGGGCGGCACAGAGGCAAGACTTGTTGGGGTGTTGGCCACACAGTTCTGAAGACCGGAGTTAAAATAGCTGGGATAGGCTCCAGCATTCCCAGTACTCTTGTGAGCATAAGCGGTTCAGAAAATGGATGGATGGATAATTAACAGTCAACGGGCAGGAGGCAGGGTACACCCTGAACTGGTTGCCAGCCAATCGCAGGGCACATAAATACAGGCAACAGTCAGACTCACAATCACACCAAGGGGCAATTTAGTGTACAGTTAATGCATGGTTTTTAGGATGTGGGAGGAAACCGGAGTGCCTGGAGAAAACCCCCCCACACACATGGGTAGAACATGCAAATTCCAGGATTCGAAACCCGGTCCTCAGAACTGTGAGGTAGACGTTCTAACCAGTTGTTCACATGGCACCCAGTATGAATATGGTATTCCTAATATGAGTTTTGGCTCCACACTTGGAAGCCGCAGACTCTAAGCTCTCGACACCCGGCAGCCTGAAAGACCCCCCTCCCGCTGAGCAAGCGCACTCGAGTAGAGACTCCTCGCCTGCGTGTGTGCACGCCGAGCACCCGTTGAGTAGGTGGGTTCGCTGCGAGGCAGCGGGAGAGGTGGCAAAGGGGCAGATGGAACACAGAGGGAAGTTCAACCAGCAAACACAGCTCGGAAGGCCAGTGGAAGGAGGGGGGGGGTATGTGACGGCAAATGCATGGGGGGAGTTGACGTTCTTAGGATGGGGGTGAACTTGATATCAAGTGCAGGAGAACTACAAGAAGGGAGGATGGGAGGATGGGAGGATGGATACAGGGCGGAAGAAGTACAGTATAATCATGACCTTCAACACTTGACAAGGGAAATGTTAATCATTGGTCCACTGCATATTTTTCAGTTCAGCATTCATAAATTAATTCATTCTATTAATTCTATTCATGGATATTATTTTGGGGGGGTGAGGGAACCTATGTCCTTTTATCCACGGAAAACTTTTGCGATTTCTGATGATTGTGATATTTGTCTTCCGGGCAAAATACTGTAACCCTAACCCTCTACAGTGTAGAGGGTTAGGGTTACAGGAGTTAAAAGGAGTTTGAGACCCTTGCTGTAGAGTCTACAGCAAGGGTCTCAAACTCCTTTTTGTCGCGGGCCACATTTTACTTCTGGTTCTCTCCGGAGGGCCATTATGACTGTGAAACCATACAAATCTTTAACTGCCTCATCAAATTTACATGTAATATTTATGAACTCGTTTCGGAATCAGAAATCGAGAGTAACGGGTTTTTCAACTATTGTTGTTTGGTAACAGAAAAACACTTGTGATATCTCAACGTTATCATTTATGATACAACAATTTGAAATTTTGGTACAGATCCGAACAAAAATCCTGAAAGTTGACATATGATTTGCCTTTGGGGGCCATATAAAATCATGCCCTACAGCATTTATTCATGTAATTTAGACTCAATCAAAGGCCACAGCGGAAGGCAAACGTTCTTCCTCCACACAAACTCATCCAAACCAAATCCAACATCGTATTGTAGCGTCCCTAAATGAGAAAAGAAATGGTCACTGTCAGCCGTAAACCTGCCCAAAAAAAACATCAAATCATTTGTCTGCTTAACTGAACTTCCACTCAACTAAACATGGGTGGTGAAAGGCAGGAGGTGGAAGTCCCGCCTACACACACTTGCTCATCCAATCAGAGTCTAACTGCAGCCAGATTAGATCATTGATTGATGGTCACAGTAGTGGATAGATAAAGTGGCAGCGCCATGTTGTTTGATCTAATACTTTCACCAAACTCAGACTAAACACGCGATCAATACCAGTGGATCCATAACAAAAGCATGTAACAGCATTCTTGGCAGCACAAGCTGCTACAGGAGTGTTGGCACTATTGATGTATTGTTGTTCTTTGCTGTACTGTCACATGTTTAATTTTTACATCATATGTACCGATACTGTACAGTGTAAGTGCATCCTTGCCTGTAAACTGTTAACTGTGCTGTACTTTAAAGGGCAAATAGATGTTGGAAGATTTTTATTAGTATTGGACATTCTATTAAAGTGTTTTAAGATTATAGTTGGTATATTTTTGGCTGAATAATCTATTGGAGGGATGTGTCTTGAGTGGGTAAATGAAAATGGGTGAGTAAAATCAGAATCAGAATCAGATTTAATGGCCAAGTGTGTAGAACACACAAGGAATTTTTCTCCAGCAGTCGGTGGTGCCCTAGTACGAGATATTAATACTGATTGGACCAGCAGGGTGTGAGTGAGTGTCCTAACATGGCACAAGGCAGAAAAATACAAGGTTTGCTGATCAAGAATTTCATGACTTCATTGCCAGAGGGAAAAAAACTGTTCGAATGCCTGCTACTTTTGACTTTCATTGATCTGTAGCGCTTCCCCGACGATGACTTGTTCTCACTTTGCATTCAAGTTCACTGATAGTTTAGAGACATTTGTCACTTGTTTTCATTCATTTTTCTTTGCTTCATTTGGCAACATTGTCTCATAATAGGCGTGTGTGTGTGTGTGCGTGTGTGTGTGTGCGCGTGTGCGCATATGTGCGTTTAGTGGGAGGACTCCAAGAAGGAATGTAAAAAACTTAATAATCTGCCCACTAAGTGACCCTTCCTGACCTGTGCGGGTGTGTGTGCGTGTGTGTGTGGTCTATGCGTGTGTGTACCAAGCAGCATCCCACAAAAGGCTGAATGTGTATTGTTGACTTTTTTTTAAATTTAAACTTGAATATGTCCTATACATTTCTGAAGTGAATTTTGTATTGATTATGAACATATTTTTACAGAATTGTTCATGAATATTTTATACATATGCCATTATTTAAAAATATATATATCATGGGAAATTAAATATTATTATCTTATTAGAATTTCTAAGCCACAAAATATAGCGTTTGTAAATTTAGAACGGAAATATTAATCCATCCATACATCCATCCATTTTCTTAGCAGCTTATCCTCACAAGGATGACGGGAGTGCTGGAGCCTATCCCAGCTGTCAACGGGCAGGAGGCAGGGTATGCCCCCTGAACTGGTTGCCAGCCAATCGCAGGGCACATGGAGACAGACACCCACACTGACAATCACACCTAAGGACAATTTATAGTCTCCAATTAATGTCGCATATTTTTGTGAAGTGGCAGGAATCCGGAGTAAATACACGCAGGCACGGGGAGAACATGCAAACTCCACATGGGCGGGGCCAGGATTTGAACCCCGGTCCTCAGAACTGGTTAACACCATTCCACCACATGACTTTTGTGAATATTAATATTATTATTATTATTGTGCTGTTTTTCATGTGACAGACCTTGCTTCAAAAAAAAAATGCACCTGCTGGGCGTCACCCATGAAGTCTGACCCCTAATTAGGGCCTTGAGAAGATCAGGCAGAAGTGTGTGTGTGCGTGTGTGTGTGTGTGCATGTGTGGGTTGGCATGTGGTCACGAGGGCAAGGGGAGGCTGGGGGCTGTGGCTACAGATGTGCACTGCAGCATGTGGAACAAATCCACCCCTGAAGTCGTACAAATACTTTGGACTTTGAATGAGAGCTCAGGCCACCGAACATCCAAAGTGCAAATTAGGCGTTATCTTTGGCCTTTTCCAACACTTATTACAAGAGAAGAAGAGAAACGTGTCTCCACCATTAGATTTTGTTATTGTAGCTTTTTTTTTTGTTTTGAATTATCCATATATCCATTATCTGAGCTGCTTATTGTGGGAGTGGTGGAGCAATTAATGCATGTTTTTGGGATGTGGGAGGACACCAGAGTGCCTGGAGAGAACCCGTGCAGGGATGGGGAGAACAGGAAAACTTCACACAGGTAGGGGGCCCGGATACAGTATGAACACCCTGGTCCTCAGAACTGTGAGGCCAACGCTCAAACCAGTTGCGCCACTGTGCCTAGGAATTATAGGAATGTAAATAAAATATTCACCTGCCTGGAATTTTTTTAAATCCTTCTATACAACACTATGTGTCTATACACATATGCCTACACGTGTGCACCTGTACAGTAGTTGCATTGACCAGATGTGAAGAAAAGATAGGAAACAGTATGTTGTACTCACCAATCCTCATCTTTATTGCTCTTATCTCTTCTCGTTGCCTTTGTGTGTGTACAAAGCCTATAATAAGTGAACAATACTGTATCTATGCACCTGTGCATGTGTGTGTGCGTGCGTGTGCGTGTGTGTGTGTGTCGTACACGTCGTAATTACACAGCAGTTGACTGGCGGTGGAGGACAGTAAATTAAGTGGAGAATGACTTAGAGCCCAAAGTGGTCATTGGGGTGGGATCCACACTCAGAATAAACACTTTGTGTGTGTGAGTGTGTGTGTGTGGTGTGTGTGTGTGTGTGTTTGTACACATGTTTATTGCCAGTGTGAAGTGGTGGGGAGAGAAATGTGTGCAGCCGTAGAAGTCAAAAAATGGTTGCTTCGCTAGTTGTAGCCACACACTTTCCTTCTATCAAAAAAAAAAAAAAACACTCGCCACAAAACCCACAATGAAAGACGCATCTCCCCATCGATAAAACAGTTTGCATTTTATAAGGCGGCCCTGCCTTGCGGAAGTGGAGCTGTGGGTTATTTTTATGAAAATGCATATTTTCCAAAATATTATGTTGTTACATTGACTGTATTATTCTAAAAGATGAATACCATATATGATACATTGTTTTCGGTATTTTCTTCATTTTGGTAGTTTAATGTTTGTAGTTTGTGAAATGTCACGCTTCCACTTTATTTAATTTTTTTTCAGTTTTGGGGCTGAAAACTCAGTGTACCTCCCCCTGGTTGTTCTCCTCCTAGTTTGAGTCATTTCTTTTCGGGCCAGTCCTGGGCTGCCTCAGTACCGCCTGCGTGGCCGGGTCCGATTTGTCGCCCTCAAACCTGCAATTGTATTCAAGGCCAAATTTAGGGGTGGGAATGCTAGGGTGGGCTGTCTATGTGTCACACAACAAAGATGAAGCTCAAGGGTGTAGCCCTCTCCCTTACATCCTCCCACCTAACCGCCTGGCATAGCCGGCTGTGTGTGTGTGTGTGTGTGTGTGTGTGTGTGTGTGTGAAGCAAAGTCCAAAACCCTTCCCACCCTCCTCTCCTCTCTGGTGAAGGCAGAGATTACACCCTCCCTCCCTTTCCTCCCCCCCAGCTGCTTTATTTGGAGACTTTCTCGGAGTTTCTCCTCCCGTCTACAACACTGACCTTCATGGGCTTGCCTGCTCTCCTTTTTCCCCTTTTTATCTGTCCTGGCCATCCATCGCCGGCCTTTCTTCATCCTCATCCCACTCGTTTGGACCATCGCCACACTCCGATGTCGGAAGAAATGCCATCACAGTCAGGCATCACTGCTTTTTGTCGCTGGCTAGCTTTTAATTTGTTGGTCAGGTCAACCCAGAAACGAGGATAGCTCTCGGGACCTGTTAACATGTTGACAGTAAAATATAATTCAGTTTTACTGTACCATCATCAGCTGGCTTTTTAGACACTGTTCATGCAGTCACTGGAAAGTCTTGTGGTGAATCTATAAATTGTGGACTAGTTATCAGATTTACAGTAGCACATGGTGCTTGGCAAGAAGTGTTTGGACTTGCTCCCAAAGCCCTATTTACTGTGCGTATTGACGGTAACGAATGACAAGCAAATCAGAATCGGATCATTACTCCTCCTATCATTTTGTAATAATGGTCCCACAAATTGTGAATATTTGACAATTATCTATTGAACCAGTAAGACAGGAGTTTTGACTATGACTTTCAGCTGGGCGGCACAGTGGATCAGCGAGTAAAGTGTTGGCCTCACAGTTCTGGGGTCACGGGTTCAATACTGGACCCACCTGTGTGGAGTTTGTATGTTCTCCCCGTGCCTGCGTGGGTTTCCTCCGGGCACTCCGGTTTCCTCCCACATTCCAAAAACATGCAACATTAATTGGAGACTCTAAATTGCCCCTAGGTGTGATCGTGAGTGTGGCTGTTTTTCTACATGCGCCCTGCGATTGGCTGGCAACCAGTTCAGGGTGTACCCCACCTCCTGCCCGTTGACAGCTGGGACAGGCTGCGACCCTTGTGAGGATAAGCGGCTAAGAAAATGGATGGATCTATTGAACCAGTAAGAGAGGAGATTGTTAAGTTTTGACTCTATGAATTTGGATTGGATGAATATGGCCAAACATAAAAGTTTTACATTTTAGTTTAAAATGGCTTAAAGATCCCTTGCTGTACTCTTGCCAACCGTAGAATCCACATTCTGATCTCATCGGTGCTATAGGACCCATCGATGGGTCCTTTGCGTTGGTCTCTGTGGTGCTGCTCCCATATTATGCGTTCAGCATCGCAGTTGTGCTAATAGAACTCTCCTCTATGCGTGAACTCTTGTTTTTTCCAACAATCTTAATTGAGCTACATTGCGTATATGCACAGAAGCTATGTACATCCATCCATCCATCCATCCATCCATTCATATTTTGAGTTGCTTATCCTCACAACGTCGGGGAAGTGCTGGAGCAGTGCATGAGGCTGGGTACACCCTGGACTGGTTGCCAGCCAATCGCAGGGCAAATAGAGACAGACAACAGTCACACTCACAGTCATACCTAGGGGCAATTTAGAGTGTCCAATTAATGTTGCATGTTTTTGGGATGTGGAAGGAAATGAGAGTTCTCGTAGAAAACCCACGCAGAAACAGGGAGAAAATGCAAACTCCACACATGCGGGGCCGGGATTTAAACCCCGATCCTCAGAACTGTGAGGCAGATACTCTAAGCAGTCGCACACCGTGCCGCCAAACCATGAAAAGTAAGTGAAAATAGGATTGGCCAATAGCAAAGACTGAAAACTGTGAAATGGTTTGTAGTTTTTTTTTTTTTTCTGGTAAAGCCAGCATTGCAGCTCTTGTCAGAATAAAGTTAGTAATGTGTTATTCTTGAATTCATCGCTATTCCAATCTGAAATTTTTTTTTTTTCCTGGCAGACTTCATTGTGCCACCCATTCTTACGTAGCCTTGCTGGCACGTAAATATAATTAATAATTCAATTGCACTTTCAATGGTCAGCTTTTTAGTCGCTCATCACATACAGAAGGAAGGATTAAACTCAGTGACCGCTTAACGTGTTTACTTTCGCATGTAGCATCTGAAAAGTTCATTTATAACTTAATATTCATGTAATTGACACACTTTTCAGTCATTGTGCAGTTTTTGGGTGATCTACATGTCGGACATGGTACTGCTGGACGAGGACTTCTCTCTGGATATGTTGACATATTTACAGTAGGGCTAAACATAGCTAATTATTTTCAAATCACAGTCACTACTGACTTGGCCGCTGAGTGACGTGATGAACCCAAAAATGATCGGAAATCTGTTAGAATGTCGTCTGAGTCTCCTTCACGCGGCAAATTGGGAAAAAAGCCCAACACGGAAACCTTTTGATGGGATGTGATTTGTAGAAAGTTCGAAGCTGTTTTTGTGGAAGTCCCCTTTTATTACACACTAGAGAAAAACGAGCAGCCTTTAATGTCAGGAGATGATTATGGTCTACGTGCCAGGACATCTCGATGATGTGGCCGGCGAAAGCCACGCTGAGTCACATGGCTCGCGATAGGATGCGCACGCAGGCGACCAACACGCACGCATAGACGAAGAAAAAAAAACATCCTGGATATTTTCATCCGCCATGTGTTTTAATTTGGCGCGGGTTAATTTTAGCGGGGGGGGGGGGAATCACTTGAAGTAATATTGTCTGCCTTAAACTGTTTCAAAAGGTTGGAACTAATGAAAATTAGGTGAATTATTGGTAGACAGAAAAGGATGAAATTCAATACTTATGGGAATAACATATTTTGGGGGTTTTGACTCGAGTAAAGTCGTATTTTTCAAAGAAATAAAGTCGCAATTCAAAAGAATAATATCAGATTTTTTTCAGGAAAAAAAAGGCTCAATTTATGAAGCATGCATTGCAAAAAAATTGCTAGTATTAATTATGGGGAAGTTACAGTTTACAAGAATAATGTCACATTTTTTTCCAGGGAAAAAGTCTTACCTTATGACAATAAAGTAGCATTTTTTTCAAGAAAAAAAAAATCTAAATTATAAGAATTGGGTCAATTTACAATAATAGACTCTAAATCTTCAGGAAAAGGTTACACTATTTTTGAGAAAAATGTGATATTTTTCTGGGGATAAAAGAATGGTTTCTGAAGAAAAACAATCACAAGTTTAAAGTCCTGTATTATGTAATATTGTTTCTATGGTGCCTCATTCAATATGAAGTATGAATTAAAATTATCCATGCATTCCTCAGTTCCTTACATTTCTAAGAGGCCTGCAATCAGTTGGATTTTGTCCATGTCAAGTCCATGTTAGAGGATCACTCAACCGAGGTCTAAATAGCCAAAATTAGAATTACAAGAATGAAGTCATAATTTACATCATATCATATTTTACTCTGTTTGGTATGAACTCACTTTCAAATATGTTTGCACGTTCCTTCTTTTTGTGTGTGTGTGTTGTGTCACTACAGAAGGATACCGGTGACAAGTCCGATGATAACTGTAGTCATCAAATGATATTTTCAAGCCCAAAAAGTGTCATTCCCCTTTTATTTGAACGCACACATGTACGTGCTCACACACGTTAACACGCAGATGGCCATCAGAACGGCTTGTGTATGCTCCTCGGGCCCCTCCACCCAAGTGATGAAAGGCCTCAAGTATGCAGTGACAACAGCCCCACCTGCGACTCACCTGCATCTGTGTGTGTGAGTGTGTGTGTCCCTCCTCAAACCACACACACACACACACACACACACACACACACACACACACACACACACACACACACAGACAAGCCAGTGATCCCACTGAAGCAGCGAGGGGGTGTTGGTAGTGGTGGTGGGGGTTTGAGGTGCAAGACGTCGCCCGTGCGCTTTAATTTTCACCTCCCCCACGATGACCCTGTGCAACGGCCGACACAGGCGGACCCTTGCGACGCCTCCTGTCCCTTCACATAATCCGTCCTCCACAACACTTAGTGTTTTTTTTATTTCCACGTTTTCAACGTTGGTGATGTTCATCTGTGATTGATCTGCCATCAGTGAAATACCTTATAGTCAATTAAAAATGGTCGGTGACACATGATTCCAATTTGGCCAGCTGGCGTAATATCTGTGTGTGCCTCTAAGGGGCGTGGCCTTAGAGAGTGACATCGGGAGTTAGTGTGAGTGTCTCCTTGGTGCTGGTTGGGAATGTTTTCCTTTTGTTTTTGTGTTTTTGGCTCTTTACCCCGTTTAACAAACGAATGAAGGTGGGTCACAATTGTTGATATACTTTTTTTTTTAACATCATTCGAGTGGCAACTTGTCTAATGAGCATATTTACACAAATCATGGCTGGTAATGATTATTTAGCAATATAACATAATGTATGCCTAGTGAAAACGGTATTTTAAAGCAAAGTAAAGGACTACCGTATTTTCTGGCCTATAAATTTGACTTATTTCACACGCTTTCAACCCTGTGGTTTATGCGGTGATGCAGCCTATTTGTGCATTCTTTCTAACGGCCGCAAGGGGCCACTTGAGCGGAAAAGATAAGAGTGAGACCGATGGAATATATGTGCTGAAGAAGTGACTTTTACTGGTCCAGCCCTGTTAGCGCTGCGCTAGCGTTTTAATGCCGTGTCTCAGTGATTTTTACCAGTATGTTTTTTTAACCGGCCCTGTTAGCGCGGCGGAGCTAGCGTTAGCATTAGTGTTAGCACGGTGGCACTAGCGTTAGTGCGCCAGCACTAGAATTAAACTCTCTGTGT
The DNA here is from genome assembly GCF_019802595.1 of Syngnathoides biaculeatus. Lineage (NCBI taxonomy): Eukaryota > Metazoa > Chordata > Actinopteri > Syngnathiformes > Syngnathidae > Syngnathoides > Syngnathoides biaculeatus. The sequence continues at coordinate 10,330,114 of NC_084656.1, read as the reverse complement.
AGCGTCTTTCTTTGTAAACATCTCGTGTTTCAATGTGGGTTTCAATGTGGGCACTTGCAGCTTTTCCACAGCTGCGGCGTATGTATGTACCAATTGGTATTTACTTTCCAAATGTACTGGGTGAGACTTATAACCAGGTGTGCTCTGTAGGCCGGGAATTATGGTATTATGAGGTATTGTGAATTTATTCTTCAAGGTCTCACTGTTAAAAAACTATACATGCGTTATAAGATGTTTACTACCACTGTAAGGTTAAATTGGCAATACATTTGATAACAAATGTTCAGTGCTGAGAATAATTAGATGATGAATTGTCTGATATTTTTTTATAATATAAGCGAGATAAGTGGATGACAGATTTTGTTATTTTTTTAACAAGTCAGCTGCCCCATTGTAATTGAACAATATGTTATTTATGGCGGCTGCGCTGCTTGAGAAGTCCACTGTGTAATATTGAGAGCTATTCCGAATATTTTGTTTCAATGATGGCAAATCCAAAGTGTCAGTCAAAATTTGGGAGTCTCGCGGGTGTGCGTCCACGTGTGTGTGCTTAAAGAGATGTTTATCAGCCTGTGTCTTTTGGCCTGGAGGGAGCCCGAGTTCGGTGCAGTGGCGGCCTCCACACACACGCTTTAATTGGCTTTCTCACCCCGCACGGGCTTCATTACACCCCCGGGCACCCACCCCACCCCTAAACATACACCCCCCATTTGCTATGTGTAATGTGAAGTTGATGGGACAAATGCTTAAACTGTTTAGATTGGCCTCAATTTCTGGAAGGAAGATGCTGAAAGTGGAGGTCGTACGTTCTTATTTTGATTTGAAGAAGTTTATTAATAGAAATATGCCCTGTGGAACTCTGACAATAACTTTCGAGAAAAGGAAAATTCTTGCAATTCATGAGAATGAAGCCTAATTGCATGGGGGGGGGGCATGTTAATAGTCATTTCATGAACAATTTTTGTGTGGCATTAACAGATTTTCAGTAGAAAGTTGGCATTTAATTTTCATTTTAAATGCACCTTTTCTATGGAAGAAATCCCACACCAGAATTTCTGGCAATGATTTTTTTTCTGGAAGAATTATTAGAACCAAGAATAAAAATCATAACTTGATGTATTTTTTGGGAAATATGTGTCAGTTTCCAGGAGAATTTACTAGAACATTAACTAGTTTTGTTGTTATTGTTCAGGAGGGGGCGGGGAGGGGTTGAGTAAGTTTAGGAAAAAAAAAAATAAAAATGAGGAAAAAAATATCAGATAAAAAGATGAAACTTCTCTGAAACAAAATGAACCAATTGCAGGCCACATACGGGGTGACCCAAAAAGATACGTACCCATGAAAATTTCAATTGTGGCTTTGATTAAAAAACTATTTATTTCAAATTACAACCACACATTATTCAGTTTATGGAAGGCCATTCACCAGAGTTTCAGCTATTTCTGTCAATTTTCAGTCAATTTATGGCTTTCCCAAGATGTGTTCCAAATGTCCACCATTTCGTTGCCAGCAAACCTGTACTCGTCTGGCAAAGTTTTGAATCACTTTTATACACTCCTCTTTCGCAACTAACAATCGTTGATTTTGATGGAAAGTTGCGAAAATGGAAACGCTTTCGAAACTGAATCTGTGCACTCTGGTATCATTTTGTCGCAAAATATGTCTCCAGGGAGAATATCTTCTGCTGATTTGTCCAAGACATTTTCGGGGCAACTATAGCTGCAAATGATCATCCATAGGTTCACCTTTCACGTCCTGCAACAGAAAAGACATTCGTTAAAAAATGGATTTTTTATCGAACAAAATATGGGTACGCATCTTTTTGGGTCACCCTGTACAATGCAAACAAACAAACATGCACACTATCATTTTCACCTATGAACAATTTATAGTCTTCAATCAACCTTCCATGCTTGTTTTTTGGGGATGTGGGAGGAAACCGGAGAAAACCTACACGGGCACTAGGAGAACATGACAACTCCACACTGACAAGGCTGGAATTTGAACCCCGGTCCTCAGAACTGTGAGGCATATGTGCAAACCAGTTGTTCACCGTGCCACCAAGTTGTAATTAGGCTCGAGTCGGCCGATAACTGGCATTTTATCCTGATCGGCTGATCGATTTTGATATCATAATTTGCCAATAAAATCATTGATGTCATTGACCAGCTTTTCAAAAGAAGTTAACTTCAGTTTGCTGTTGTGCACAGTATATCTAAATCCAAACGCTACTTTATTTTCATTTAATTACTATTTATATAGATTTTTTACATGTTTTTTACGTAGTATTGTAAATATTTGAGGCCCAATAAACTCATTTAAAAAACAAACAAACATGTGAGTCGCACGGGAAAGACAAGGTGGCTAACATACGACACATAACCTACGATCATTCTGCTTTATCTTGGGTTTACGGCCATGCTACCCTGAGAACACCCAGTCTCGTCAGATCTCAGAAGCGAAGCGGTTTGACCCTGGTGAGTACTTGGATGGGAGACCGCTTGGGAATACCAGGTGCTGTAAGCTTCTCTCCCCGGCTAAAATGCAGAGGGGTTGCGTTAGGAAGGGAATCCAGCGTAAAACTGTGCCAAACAAATATGCGTTCATCTGAGATGACACGCTGTGGCGACCCTTAATGGGACAAGCCAAAAGGAAAAGAAGAAGATTGTGCTGACACGCATGATCTGACCAGAGCAGCGAATTCCAACTTTTTAGAGTCAAGGCATATACTCTTTGACTGAAAAATCTTACCCTACACCAACAAAACACATATGTGACTAATATAAGATACATTAATTATTGAATGTACTTACTGCCACCTCATAGAAGACCATTACTGTTTTGTCTCACTGGCATGAATACAGTAGATGAACAAATTTACATTACCTTTTCTAAATATAATTTTTTTTTGATCAATTAAGTACACGTTTACATTGTAAATGAAGAGGTCATTTAAATAGACTCATTGCTCCATCGTGTGATCGAATCGGGGCTCGCTTATCGTCTCTTTGAACTCGCTGATCGGTGATTGGCCCTAAAAATCCTGATCGTATAAAGCCGAGTTGTAATGTTTTCCAGTAAAGTTAGAACCAATAAATTTGGGAGAATTTTTATTTATTTATTGTTTTTCAGAAAAAAGTCTGAACGGATTTCTTCAGGGTGTAAAAACTCACAATTTATGAGAATAATTGGGTATTTAAATATTGAAACTTACGAAAATAAAGTGTATGTTTTTTCCCGCCCAAGGAAGAATTGTTGCGATTAATGAAAACTGAAGTCTTAGTTGAACAAGTTGGAACTAATCAAGACAAGGCAGATCTTTTTCGACGAAGAAAGGGCCTAACTCCCGAGTCACATTTTTGTGAGACAACAAACCTCAACAAACTAGATCTCAGTCCTAAAAGTCCCATAACACAATTAAACTTTACTTTTCAAGTTTACCCTGACAAAAAAAAATGTTCAAAATCAAAATCCACTTTCCTAATTAAATACATTTTTAGATTTGTGCAATTTTTTCAGTCTCCAATTCCTCCTAACTACTAGCTTCTTATTTGGCGCCGCCAAAATAAACTGCTGTTTAGCGACAGCAAACAAAAAAAACGCCTATAAAACTGCAATGGCGAAGTCATTTTCAGTCAAATGCTTGCACGACCACATGTTGAGCGCAAATGCACGCGTGCAAGCTTTCGCTATGGATCACACTGCTGCTAACGTTTGTGCAGCGGAAAGTCGGACTAATTTGACAATTTGTGTACAAATGGGCGTTTATTTCACTTTCCATTTTGTCGCCTTGGCATTCTCACCACTACAAGGCTCGCCAGATCCGCAAAGCTCATGAGGGAGCCTCAGCTGAGGCGCAACCACCAAATTACACCATTGCTGCATATGTACCTGAACTTTGGGTGGGTGTATATGTGGAATGAGGGGGCGTCAGTCAAAAAAACATGACCTTTTAGAAAAAAGTCATCATATTGTGGAGAAGTAGAGAAGGCAAAGCCATGAGTTATGGATGCTAAAGGCTTAGCTAGCTCTTTAACTCAAACCCTAATGAGAAAAATCACATTTTTCCACCAGGAGATGTTGGAACTTGCAAAAGTAAAGTCATATTATTTTTTTTTTGTGTCCAATAAATGAGGTTAAAGTTGTTTTTTCAAAGTAGAAAACAAAAATAGTAAATACTAAAAGTTTCTTACCTAGAAAAATCACATGCAGACATGAATAATACAATAAGATCAGATTTGAAATATTTCAATGAAATCTAATTTGCTCCATGCCTAATAAGTATTTTTTTTAGGTAAGAAAAAATTCTAAATCATCAAGTGGTATTTTCCTTTAGTTTTTAAGAATTTGATACTTGCTAAGAATAATGTAAGATGTATTTTTATTTAAAGTGCATTGTGTTGGATTTTTTTTGGGGGGGGTCAAATGATAATTTAGAAGATTTTTTTCTAAGACATAGACACTACGTGTGAAAATAAAGTAGAATTTTTTTATAGTGGAAAAGTAATAACTTAAGAGAATAAAAATATATTCCTGTGATTGGAAAAAAAAACTATTTCACATTTTTGGGAAAATTTTAGCTAAAAAGAAGTCAGAAAAGAATTAAGTCACTTTATTTTAGTGAGAAAAAGTCAGAACTTGCAAAAGTTTGTTTATAAAAAAAAATTGAAAGGTGTCAGATTTTCCAAAAGACAAAAATAATTGAATAATCATTGAATAATTGAGAAGGAATAAAAGAAAAATCCAACTTTGGATTTCTTTTAGACAAGAAGTCGGTCTATTTTCCATTACTTATTACTTATTTGAATAAAAGGGATGCTTAAGGAAAAAAATGTAATTTTCAGGAATAAAAATGTGATTTCTCTAAAATTATGAGCGTAAATTTGGATGACTTTTGAAAAGTTGGAACTTGCTGGAGTAATCTTTTTTTTTTTCAAATAAGGAAAAGGTGACATAACTACGGTTTACCCCAAATGAAAAAAGTCTGAACTTTTAAGAATAAAGAAATGGCTGCCACATTCTGAACTCAGCGACGTTATAGTTTATATGCATAAAAATACAGTAATTTCAAAGCGGCTTGTGAGGCTTGGCAGGCAATTGCATTTTGCATTAATTTACACGAATAGAAGCAGCTTTTCATTCCAGTCACCCCCAGCGTAAGTCAGTTTTCGACTCATGGCAGCACATTTTTTAACATAATCCCACTAAATTCCTGCACTTGAGTGTGGTGATGTACACGTGTAATTACTGCATACGTTGACTTCATCCAAGCACAATCAAAACTTCCTCCGCTTTTTCTTTGACATGACTCGACCAATAATGGGATCATTTAACTAACTTGTTTAATAAATTCACGTCATTTAATAGTCATGGAAAAATAAAGTATTTTTTAAGGCTGGGCAGCCATAACAAGGATAAAATCACATTTTTGGGCACTAAAAAGTATTGAGTACACTAAAGTTCTATTTTTTCATGCAATAATGTTCATTTCAAGACTGATGTTGTTTGAGGGGTTTTTTTTGTTTGGTTTTTTTTTGACAAAAAAAGCCAGAACCTTTTGGCACAAGTCTAAATTTATTGGATTTAGGAGAAAAAAAAGTTCATTAAGAAAAAAAAAGTGTAATTTGTGAAATTATCATTCTAGCTAAAAAAAATAAGTATTAATTAAAAACAGTAACTGTATTTTAAACTATTTTTTCCACAAAAAAATCTATTTTCCAAATTGAATAGGAAATTTGTAACTTGCAGGAAAAAAACAAAACTTCATAAATAATAACAATAAAATCATATACTGAGAATACAATTTTTCTTCAAGAAAAAAATTAAATGTAATATACAAGAATAAAGTTGTTTTTTTAAATAGCAAATTGTAAGAGTAAAGATATTTTGTTTGTTTCTTATTTTTTTTTTAAACCAAAATTGTCTTAACATGAGAAAAAAAGTCAAGTTTTCATATAAGAACAATGTTATTTTTCAAACCTGAGGACTTTAATGGGGGGAGGGGGAGAAGTAACATAATTAAAAATGTATAATTTCGGGAAAACATGTTGCAACTGTAAACACCAGATAACTCATTTGTTTCGAGTCCTGCTATATGAAACATTCACCCAAAAAATATATTTGCAGAAAAAATCAGCATGGTCTCAGAGGAAGTCGTTCATCTACTACCTATAGGATATTTTTTAACAAAAGCCAACATTTTTTTTTTTTTGGGGGGGGGGCACTTGAATGTGACATGTGCAGTGTAAACCAAAGCGTAGCCATTAGCGATTACATTTCTAATTATCAGATGGGTTGAATGCGGCCAAAAAGAACTTTCAACTTTCTTTTTCCTATACAAACTGACACGAATGGTGCGCCTTGCACCGATAATAGTGGACTTTTCACATAGCTCACTAACATCTTTATCATCACGTGTTGCACTCCCCGAACTTCCTCCCTGATGTCCTCCCATCATGGCGTCATCAAACATAAGTGGCAATGATGTCACTGTTGAAGACGTGCACAGATCATTAGTTCCCAATGCTTGAACCTGGCGTCATGTCCAGCAGTGTCGGGGACGGCGCTAATAGGCGGCCAGGGCGACCGCTCGATGCTATTTCCGTCGAGGTGGGAGAACAGTGACACGCCCGGGGGCCGAGTAATGGGCAGCGTCCCCTCTGGGGGTCTCGGGGGCGAGGTCAGCGCCTCGGGCCTCGCCTCCGTTCCTCAGGCGGCCAGGAAATAAAGGCTGCAGAGGTGGATGGGTGGAGGGATGAGAACATGGAAAGGGGTGGGGGTGAGCGGCCCCGTTATCGACTCACGACTAATGCCAAATACATACAGAACAAAATAAGACTTGCAACTTGCAAGGGGGGGAGTCAAATTTATTGATTATGCAGCCAGACATAAAAAGGTTTTAAAGGACAGACAGAGGCACAAGGAGACCAATGGGTGAGGATGTGCAATAATTAACCAAGAGAAGCAAAGCAAAGCAAATTTATTTGTATAGCACCCTTCATACATGAGGTAACTCAATGTGCTCCACATGATTAAAGGCATTTGAAAACAAAGAGATAAAACATTTAAAATGGGATAAAAACAATAAAAATGACAAACAAAATATTTAAAAAAAGACCACATACAGTGCAAGTAATAAGATCAAAAAGTGGATATATTCTAAAAAGCATGAGAAAAAAGAAAAGTTTTCAACCTGGATTGAAAAACATTTCACACTTGGGGCTGACCTAACCCCTCTTGGCAACTTATTCCGTTTGTGTGCAGCATAATAGCTAAATGCTGCTTCACCATGTTTGCTTTGGACTGCGCTCCACTATTTGACCTGAGTCACTCGATCTGGGAGCTCGACTGGGTTTGTATTCTGTAAACATTTCTATAATGTATTCAAGACCTAAATCATTTAATGATTTATAGACCAGTCGCAGAACTTCAAAATCTATTCTAAAGCTAACTGGAAGCCAGTGCAAGGACTTTAGGATTGTAGTTATATGCTCTGACCGCTTTGTTTTGGTCAGAACGCGAACTGCAGCAGTCTGAATGAGCTGCAGCTGTTCAATACTCTTTTTTGGGGAGTCCAGTCAGAAGACCATTACAGTAGTCAAATCTACTTGAGATAAAAGCATGGATGAGCTTTTCCTGGTCTGCTTGACACATACAAGACTTCACTCTAGATATGTTCTTCAAATGGTAGAAGGCAGTTTTTGTGATTAATTTGATATGATTGTTGAAAGTCAGGTCGGAATCAATCAGAACACCAAGGTTTCGGACTTGGTCTTTGTTTTTTAAAGATAGAGAGTCCAGGTGTTTACTAACAGTAACTCTCTTTTCTTTAAAAGGACAGAAAAGGGCAGCACAAAACAGGATATGGCAATCGAGCAAGGCAGTGCTACTGACGAGTGGGATTCTTTTTTAGTATCTGACATGTAAGAACTTGTAACTGGATATGTTGATATACTGTACCCTGTGTCGTTATTAGTGTTCCAAGCACAAGGTATTAATTAAAGCCGATCATGTGTCTAATGAACTTGAACAATATATGAAGAGTTTGTTTTCAAAACGAGACATAGGCATTTTTTTCAGATTTACGAAACTCGCGCCAAAATTATCCATTTGGATCTGGATAGTTTTGGCGCGAGTTTCGTAAATCTGAAAAAAATGCCTATGTCTCGTTTTGAAAACAAACTCTTCATATCACATGCATGTTAGTCAACTGGTGTATGGAGTTGCTCAGCCGGCACATTGAGCCCCAGCCGCAAGAAATGGGTGGTCATGCCTGCGAGCCTGCCCAGCGGTGGACACAACCAGGGGGACTCCACCCACTACCCAGGACTCAACGCGGTACCCCCAGACCAACCAAACCGGTCCAAAGGGTCCCAAAGGTGGGCGATGGACCGCCACCTCCCGGACCCTTCACACCCCCCATCCCTCGGAGAGCATGTTGGAACCCCTCACTAACAGGCCCCAATGCAGGAGACAAGGGGCGGTAGTCAAACCTGTGTGGATTGTGAATGACCATTAACCCTATATTGCCATTGTGTGCGTCGGGGTGTCGTGCTGTAAAATTGGAGAGACCGAAAGGGGTGAGGCAAGACGCTTTGTTTCAGACGCTTTCAACCTTGCGGTTTACGCAGTGATGCGGCTAATTTGTGCATTTTTAACGGCCGCAAGGGGGCACTCGAGCAGAAAAGGTAAGAGGGAGACTGGTGGAATATATGTGCCGAGGAAGTGGCTTTTACTGGTCCGGCCCTGTTAGCGCTGTGCGATCGTTAGCGCAGCGGCGCTAGTGTTAAACTCTTCATGTACTGTCTTAATAATAATAAATATCTCGTCTTTCAATGTGGGTTTCAATGTGGGCACTTGCGGCTTTTACACACCTGCGGCCTATGTATGTACCAAATGGTATTTCCTTTACAAATGTATTGGGTCAGGCTTATAACCAGGTGCGCTCTGTAGGCCGGGAATTACAGTACTAATTTTTTCAAATTCTTGAGAATATTATTAGGAAAATAAAACCTTGTTTTTTAGGGGGAAAAAAAATAAAAATGGACAAAAATGTCATATTTTTAATAACTGTCATATTTTGTATTATGAAAAAAATCTATTGATATAATATTAAATAAAGCATTCTCCATCCATCCATTTTCTTTGCCACTTATCCTCACGAGGGTCGCGTGGAGTGCTGGAGCCTATGCAGGCTGTCAAGGGGCCCTGAACTGGTTGCCAGCCAATCGCAGGGCACATGAATACAAACAGCCTCACTCACAATCCCACCGAGGGGCAATTTAGAGTTTCCAATTAATGTTGCATGTTTTTGGGATGTCAGAGGAAACTGGAGTGCCCGGAGAAAACCCACACATGCACGGGGAGAACATGCAAACTCCCAAAGGCGGGTCCGGGACTGAATCCGGGACCTCAGAACTGTGAGGCCAACGCTTTACCAGCTGATCCACCGTGCCTCCAAATAAAGCATTATTTTTAGGTTAATAAGTCATATCTTCAAAATGCTATTTTTCTCCAGATTTTTATAGTAGTATATCAAGGGGGGAAAACATTTTCAAGGGGGAAAAGTCATTTTTTGAAACTTACAATATTAAAGACTGTATGTTATGTGCTTATCATTTAATTTAACTTAATACAATAATACAAATGCCCATATTTGCATTTGATTGTTATAGTGTGTGGGCAAAGTCTTATGTTAATGACCATATACAGAAATTCTTTCTCATTAAAATCACTTGGACTAATATTGTACTACTGTAGCAAGATTTTAATGAGCTGGAGGTCGACCGTGTAAAAGTATCGTAAACTGACAAGAAGCCCAGGAGGTGTGTACACTGCGGGGCCCTTTAAAAAATAAAGTTTGGAGGTCGAGGGTCAATCGATCGAAGTTGGGAGACGTAGACGTCGCCCTCAGCCAATTTAGCTGGGAGGTCAAGAGGTCGCGGGCCCACCCGCCCACTCCTCCTCATTCCCCACAATGCACCGCTGACACGGCGGAGATGCAACCGGTGGGTGGTGGGCGTCGCTTTTAAAGGTGAGCTACTTTACTTTGGTTACTTGGGCAAAGGGAGCAAGTTATCCGGGTGCGTTTGTGTTTCGGCTTCGGTCTGATCGTTTCTCACCAACCCCCTCGAGACACATCATACGCAGCTGAGGAAGTTTTGGGTTGTATGTTTTTCCAGTGCTGGAAAAAAATATATTTCTTGATGGTAGATGGAAAAAGGTTGCATGGGTGCAGGGCTTTTGATGCTGGTGGACGAAGTGATGCTGGACACAAGTACACAAGTGTTCAAGGATGCTTAGCCTTCAGGAGACTAGGACAATAGGCATAAGTATACAAGTAGTGATAACACATACAGTATACACCTGGATACAAGTATACTAGGACACAGTCACACAAGAACTGGATTAAACCAGGGCATTTGTAGAATAGGGCACAAGTGTGTTAGCGCTCAAGGGTCCTGACTCAAATAGATTAGGACACTAGGACACGAGGATGTACACTTGTTAATGGTCACGAACTCCGGTATGGGGGCAGACCCAAATGCAGGACTTCGAGGCAGAGGCATAATGTAGTTTATTCCGGAAACTGGGTCATACAAACGGGGTGGCAATGGTACAGAAACGCTTGGCGAGGCGGGATCCAAAAGATATGCAGCATGGTCCGATGACTATGGGGCAAACTAACAACTCAACAGGACAGGATAAAAAAATGGGCACAGAATTGCTGTGACTAACTCACGTGTAGAGCAGCGAGTCCCACAGGCAGTGAATGCAAGTCACTAATGCAAGGCAATGAACTGGCCAATGCCAGTGACAAAACCTTAAATGTCTGTCTAATTACAGTCCCAATGTGAAACATCTGTGAGCGGTGGCAGGTGTCCCCGCCCAGAGCAGTGGCGTGGCCACGCCCCTCTGGGCAGTGGCCAAGTCTTGCTCATGACATTAAGTAGGATGCAAGTACACCTTCTTAAAAAAAAAAAAAATGATGTTTTTTCAGGAATATAAATGCATAATTCACAACAATAACAACAAAAAAATTGTTGGAAGTTATTGTGATAAAGTCATACTCTCATAAAGTATGAGGAAAAAGGAATATATTGATTTAAGTCAAAGTTGTTGTTTTTTTTACAAAAAAATGACCATTTCAAAAGAATGTTGTATTTTTGGGCGGAGGGTGTACCACAACAGACTAAAATTATCATTTTGCCAGAAGCTATCATTTTACAAGAAGAAAATCATTGGCAAAAATAAAGTAGCATTTTTGGGGGGATTAACAAATACCTCTTTCCTAAATGGCATCCATTAGGCGTCGAGCATATGTCAGAGTGAACCCAAAAACGTTTCTTGCCTCTCAGCGTTCTCAATTGAAGCACGCAAAATACTCTTAGGCATGTTTGCTTGACAACGTCTGACTGGACTCCCCAAAAAGAGCATTAAAGAGCTGCAGCTCAGGTTCTGACCAGAATAAAGACGTCAGAGCATATAATTCCAATTCAAAAGTCCTTAGACTGGCTTCCAGTCAGCTTTAGAATAGATTTTTAAAGTTCTGCTGCTGGTCTACAAATCACCAAATGGATTGGGTCCTGAATACATTAAAGAAATGCTTACAGAATACAAACCCAGTAGAGCTATGAGATCGACTGACTCGGGTCAAATAATGGAGCGCAGAGTCCAAAGCAAACATGGTGAAGCAGCATTTAACTATTTAGCTATTATGCTACCTACAATGGTATAAATTTCCAACCGAGGTAACATCAGCTGTGTGGATATTTTTAAATCCAGGTTTTTTCTCATGTGTACTTCAATTTTTTGGTGATATTTTTTGCACCAAAAGCTGTTTTAATTGTACTTTTTTATTTTCAAACATTTTCATTTAATTATTTTATTTTTATTTTTTGCATTTGAACGCTTTTAATCATGTGAAGCCCATTGAGTTACCATGTTTATGAAAAGCGTTACACAAATCCATTTGTTATGTTTGTTAAGTGTTATGCCGCTCTGCAGTTTGGTTAGCATGGCAACACTCTCCAGTGCACGGAGGGCAAAGCTAATGCACACGGAGTGCTCGCTGCGGAAAACTAAAAATTGAAATGAAATTGGCAACCAATTTGTCAAATTGGATTGAACAGGGTGTAATTAGAGGGCTAGTGTAAGGAAATGGCAGACTGCTAAGACCTGACAATCGCGGTCAGCAAAGAGTCAAAGGCGCGTCAAAGAGCAAGAAAAGAGCGCATGAAGCCTCGCCACGAGTTGTCTTCGTGTGAGTCAACTCCTCTGTTCTTGTTGATGACTTCTTTGTCGTTGAGTCATCGCTTCTTTCGAATGGTCCCAGGGATTATTTATAATTGGATGAATGCACGGTGAGTTTCAATGTGTAACGGATGGTAACTGTGAAGATATCAAGTGGCCTCATCTTCAGCATTCTCTTGTGTACTAGCACATGAATGGGATCCAACTCAAGACACGAAAACCTGAAAGACTAGGAATAAATGGACCAATGGGCATAAGAAGATCGGATGCGTGGACACAAACAAGTAGACGAGAACAAAAGGAAACCGGGGAAGGTGTAAACTAGCATACAAGCACACTCGGAAAAAATGACACCAGGACAATTGGACACTCACACAGAAGTACAAGTACAATTACAGTTTTACAGTTGGTCCAAAAGTGGGAGGTGATGAGATTATCTGATGACCTTGTGACGTTAAGCATAGATGACAGATGAATACAAAAATTGGCGTTTGGACGGACGTAGAGATGGAAGCGTTGCCGACGGGGCTGACGAATATCGGGACGGACAAACAAACAAACAGCCGGACTGACGGTGGGCCTGATCTGATGGAGGGAGGGTGGCATGTCGAGGAGAGGAGTGAGGGATGAGGCTGAGGTGTGAGTTTGGCTCAGCGAGAGCAGCTGTATAGAGGACACTGTGGGTGGAAGTGGCAGAGTCGTGGGTGAGCTTGGAGTTGAACTGCCAACACGTGCGCTCGCTAAATGGTTGACACACGGACTAGCGCGCGTTGCACACACACAACTGCACGTATATGTTAGCATTTGTGAGCATCGTTTGAGACCTGCGCTTCTAAGATGCATCAAGTAAAGTCATGATGGTGTTTTTTTTTCTCCCCTTTTCTTTTTTTAATTGGATATTCTTAAGAGTTTGGCCTGACATAAAAGCCTGGGGCGGGAGAGCCTGTCTGAGGTGGGGGTTTACGTGCTAGTCAATTGTAGGTTGCAGACGATGATAAATAACGAGAGGGCCGCATCCTGAAATAGAGTCCCAGCACCGCCAAACCCACCCCCCTTCCCTTTTCGTCCCTGTGGTCCACTCTCATGAAGCTCCCGTCCGGCCTGTGACTTTTCCGCGGCATCCCCTCCCTGCTGCCTCCTCTGTTATGGTTAGCATGGTGGATAAATTTGTAGCCTCGCTCCTGTAATTAGGCCCGCGCCTCCGCTGGATTCAACGCTACACGCGGGCAGCTGGTAGACAGCGGCCGTGCTAACGTACGCACACAATGCACATGCACACTTGGGGTCCGACGCTATATCAAAATTAAGCTAACGTATTTCTTAAAATACAGTACTGATATAGCAGCAACATAGATCAATACTTGTACAGTGTAGCCGAGCTATCGTTTTTATGGGTTTTTGCAGTATGGAGACGAGTCCAAATATATTCCGTATTGGGGTACCACTTTGTGCCACAACATTTCTGTTCAATTTTAGGTGTTTCTGCTTTCCTCTCTGCTCACCACACTTACCACCACCCTCACTCTCCATTACAGCAGTTTTAGTAACATCTTTGTTCCCAAAGTCTGGACTACTCTTTGTATTGTCAATTTTCTGGCCCAAATGATTTTCATCCCAATGTTATAGATATTGTGGAATTCAGGGCTGTCAGACTAATTTTTGTCACAGGTCATAGTGTAGTTATGATTTCTTTTGTTGGGGTTGTTATTTCTGTGTAACCCTATAAATGAAGAGTTCAGACACAAAAGCAGATATATCAATTTCTGTTGTTTCTGTAGATTATACTGTATATTATATATACATCATTAGATTATCTGAACTCTTCAAATATATGATTACCTCATATTATTGTATTATACAGAATACACCAAAAATTATGGAAAACAGTAAAAATAAGTAACCATTTTTTAATTGATTTTAAAAGGAGGATTGTTAAAAAAATGCTTGCAATATATGCATGCAAAATATATTTAGAATTTTGATATTTTAGCAAGAAACATGAAGCCTGCACACATGATTTGCCCTTGCGGGCCACGTAAAATTATGGACCACAGGTTTGCTCTGTACATAATCACAGCACTTGTTTTTAGCTTGTTATGAAACTTTTAGTCATCCTACCTGTTTCATATTTTCTGTTCCCATAGTGAAGACAAAATATATTCCTCTGAGTATTGCTGAATGTTCTATGTATTAGTGGTCCACGTGGTAATGTAGCAGTTGTTTAAAACTTTTATAATTACTGTATCTTCTATGCCAATTTCTGTGAAATAACATTGCTGGGGCGAACATTTTGGTTTTTCACAATACGATGTTTAATTCTCTATTTTATGTGTGAGCTTTACAGTTAGTTTCGACAAGGGGTAAAAACAAAATAGCGTTAAACAAGCACACTTTGACTCTTATTTTGAGCTGTGTGGAAATTTTCCTTTCTGCTTTAAACTGCATTCCAAGATACAACAAATAAAACAAAGCTTGGTTATGTTGTGTTTTTAACGGTTACTTGGTACACAAGACAAGGCTCCTTGTGCCAAGAACCTAGATGAGAATACAACACGATACATACTGTTCACTAGAACTTAAGAAAATTAGGACACATGTACATTGGTATGTGAAGAAACTGAGACAAGTACACGCAAATGGTTGCAAGTATACTTGACCATAGGGACACGCGGACAGTCTGTGGGTTATAAGCTAGTATCTGATACTGATTCTATGGTAAGCGTCATATACTGTACAGTATTGCCAATATGATATTAGCCCGCTCATCCTCTTTTGTCCTCGCTGCTCTTCCCACCTCCTCTCCTGCTCATCCCTGCTGAGTGGGCACGCTGACCTGGCAACACACACAAAAAAACGACATTTGATTATGACGAGAGCTGATGAGAAATAGCTACAGACAGCTACATAAAAAATTATAATGATGCAAAATTTACATGTTTTGAAGACATCTTCAGATGTGTCATGTTACACACACCCTTTTTCATTGTTCATGTTGTTGAAGTATTCCTGTGATGGAACACAAAATGAAAAGTCATCAAAAACAAATTATTTAAAAAATGGTGCAGTGGTGTTTTAATCTGTCACAGACAACCGAAAAATGTTCTTCTTTTGTAGAAAAATATTTTTCTTCAGGCAGCAATAAGCCATACTTGAAAGTTTAATGCACATATACTGGAAAAAAAATTAAATATATATTGTTCCAATTTCTGATAGCTTCCCTCCAACAAAACAAAAATAAAAATCAAAAAAGGTTTTCATTGCGTTTTTGATTGAACAGTGAAGTATTATGTTAGCAAAATTATTACAACAAATATGGTCTGAAATTTAAACAAGTTACTGTGAAAACATCACAGTCCTGTGAAAAAATGATTGCTATTCATCAATGAATAAGAAAAACAAAAGCAATGTATATATATATATATACATATATATATATATATATATGTTTTGTTTTTGTTTTTTTACAAAAAAAAAAGAAAAAACTCACAAAATCAGAGGATAAATATTTGTCAGTGGACAGTAACCTGTATTTAAAAGTTGGGAGTTTTTTGCACTGACAAAAATAAAGACCAAAAAGTATAAATGGGGGGAAATGTGCAATTGAAGAAATTAAAAAAAAAAAGATTACTCAAATGACAAAAAAAGCCTAAATTCTGTAGATGCATTTACCAATTTTTTTAAACGTTTACGTTTCTGTGAAAAATGTTGCAGAATAATGAGGACCCAAATTGGAGCATCCATCCATTTTGTCCTCCTCAGGCTTGCAGGTGAGCTGGAACCTATCCCAGCTGGCTTTGGTGTGGGGCCGGGGGTGGGGGTAGCGCACATACTTAACAGGCAAACAAACATTCACATTAAAATTCACATCTATGCACAAAATCGATCTTCGATGCATGTTTTTGGGAACCCACACAAGCACTCGGGACAACATGCAAACAGAGCTAAGATTTAAACCTGGGACCTCTTGACAGTGAGTCAGACGTGCTAACCACTAAGGCCTCCACTGTACTGCTGCAGAATATCGTGGAGTAAGGTCACAAACTGGAAGAAATCACTTTTCTTTGTCCAAAACCTAAAAAAATTTTATCTACATAATTCCTTCCTCATTTTGTTTATTTATTTTTCTGCATTTTTGTATTTTAGAAAAAAAATCTGGAGATGAAAACATAAAGGAAATCATCTCCATTATTTTTAAAATCTTCAGTTAATTTGAAGTCAAGCAGGAACAGGGAGTGTTTGATTCCCAAGGGTCAAGAAGACTAATAATAAACCATATTCCACTCCATATTCATTATAAACTACCGGGGAATTAACCATTTCAAAGAATTGTTTGTAACCTATCCTCTGTTAGTTGCTGGAAAAACTCACCTATTCGCTGTTTAGTGCTTATGCCCTGTTTAATGTAAATGCATTACTTTGGGGCCATTTTGGTTTAAATCAAGTACATTGAAGTGAGGGTAGAACTTCATTTAGACAGGCCATTGCCTGTGTAATAGAAACGCTGTGCTTTTCTGACATCTTCTGTGGGGAAATATAAACCTTTTCCTGATTTCATGACAGGGCTCGGTCCATGTCGATGTTGTTCAGTGTATTGAATACGGTGTTTAAAATTTTGAAAAAGCTGAATCGTGGATACAATTCCGGATATTTGATCACATTGAATTTTATCCCTCATTAGCTTCCAGTCAGGGTCCTTTACAAGGGAACAAAAATCCTCACCACTTGATCTATTTCATAGCAAGCTGCATTGGTGAAAATTGTGGTGCTCAACTACATACAATAAATAAAGTTGGGTTTATGAAAACAGTTTTTGTAGGCAACGTGTCACTTACAGTATAAGGCAAACGTCTTCTTCCGTAAAGCCGCTATGGGGTTTCTGAAATAAAATGCTTCCTGGCCTTTCGGCGCTGTATGTTTTTCTACTTTTTTTAGTGTGTTTTTGGCGAGCCGTCGCTTGTGTCTGCGCAGCGCCTCAGCTTCCCTGTCGAGATGAAAGCCAGGCGAGGCCAGTCATTTGTGTCGTTTGTGTCAGTGCGCGGTTTGCACGCTGCCGCCAGCGCGCTACCATCGCCTCGCAAGTCTTCACCGTCACCAGCGGCGTGGCTATTTTAGCCACTCGGAGCCACAAGTGACCAGCGCCCTCTCCTCTCGCCATAATCATCATGTGGATATTGATAGAGCACGGTGATTATTATCATCTACTAAATATAGTTTTATATTGTCCCACATGAACCGGCCTCATCCAGAGGGGAGTAAACAAGTCAAAGGAAGTCTTCTGTCTGCTCCGATGGAATACTTTTATTGACAATAATTCTTTTAGTCCAATTTTGTTCAAATTCTGTTCAAATTCTTATCAGCAGGGCCTCAAACTGGGGTCCAGGGACCCACGGGGGGCATGAGCGGTTGCTTTGTAGATTTGTGAAATAATTTATGATAAATTATTCGATCGTATCATTTAAAATAAAAAGGGAGAGCCTGGACACTCTGCCTGAGGAGGAACCTAATTTTGGTCCATTTGTATCCAGGATCTTGTCCTTTCAGTCACGATACACGGTTCGTAACCATAGGTGAGGGTAGGAAAGTAAATCGACAGGGAAATAGAGAGCTTCAGCTCTCAACTTTGCTCCTTCTTAACCACAACTGACCGATACAACATCCACATGACTGCAGACACTGCACCAATCCCCCTGTTGATCTCCAATTCCATTCTTCCCTCACTTGTGAAAAAGACCCCAAGAAACCTGAACTATTCCACTTGGGGCAGGATCTCATCCCCGACCTGGAAAGGGCATGGCACCGTTTTCCGACTGACGACCATTGGCTCAGATTTAGAGGTGCTGATTACCTCCACTCGGGTGCGTACCGTCAAGTGTATAAAGCCGGTTCACTGTTCCACACCCAGGACAAAAACCAATTTCCTCCTGCAGAATTAGATATTCAACTTCCCAATGGACCCTCCTCTCCAGCACTACTGAATAGACATTACCAGTGAGGCTGAGGAGTGTGATTCCCCCTGTAGTTGCAACACATCCTGCAGACCTCTTTTTTTTTTTTTTTAAAAGAGTCACCACTACCCCAGAGGCACTGTTCCCAATTTCCACACAATGTTGCAGAGGCATGTCATCCAGGACAGCCCCACCATATTCAGAGTCCTAAGGAACTCTGAGCGAATCTCATCCACCCCGAGCACTTGCCACCGAGTAGCTTTTACTCTACCTTGGTCACTTCATGTATAGCTGACCGCCAAGCTGGGGGACCGTAAGTATACCCACACCTGCTTAGAGTGGAAGAGAGTCCAACCCCTCTCAAGAAGACTGGTACTAGAGCCAAAGCTGTGTGAGAAGTTGAGCCCAACTCTACCGGGTCGGAACTTCTCGCTCTCACAGACCTGTCCGGGGTTTCTTCCTGCCAGAGAGGTGACATTACATATCTCGAGAGCCAGTTTCTGTAGCCAGGAATGAAATCACCAAGGTCCCTGCCTTCAGCCACCGTCCATCTCACACTGCACCCGACCCCTATGACGTCCTCATGGCAAGGGGGACCCACGTTACCCCTTCAGGCTGTGCCTCACAGGGCCCCATGGGTCCAGGCCTGGCCACCAAGTGCTTGCCTTTGAGCTCCACCTCCAGGCCTGACTCCAAAGGAAGGGTGTGGTGACTCGCATCCAGGCACGGGAAAACGTCTCCCAGTATTTTTATACATCATCAGGATCTTTGGAGCCATGCTTTTTCTGGTCTCTCACCTAGGATCTTTTTGTCCGGGGAATAAGGCCCCAGTCAACTTAGTGACTAGCATCACAGTGACACACAAAAAGTCATGCTAAAGCAAAGATTATATTCTTTCCCGGTAATAATTTTACCCAATCTGAGAAAATGTGTGTGTGGGTGAATGTTAACTATAGGAGTTGGGCCAAGAATATTCAAACATTTGTACAGCATTTTGCATGCAAGAGAAAGTGAGACGCTAAATATCACAAATTTTAGCAACTCCTGTTAGCCTAAGTTCGGCAGCCAAAGACAATGTGTTATTTCATTACATGACTAAAGAATGTTCCAAATGACATGAAGGGGAAAAAAAAATAATGTGAAACTGTGGTTTCCAGTTCAAACCTTGAATACCGTCAAAGTTCACACCTCTTAAACTGAATCAAAAGCAATAATTATACTACAATAGCATTTTGACTTTATGTAAAGACACTCCTAACCCAGAATCTTCTTCTTCTTTTCCTTTCGGCTTGTCCCATCACGGGTCACCACAGCGTGTCATTTCAGATCCACGCATATTTGTTGGGCACAGTTTTACGCCGGATGCCCTTCCTGATGCAACCCCTCGGTTGGTAAATGTGTTTTTCCCGCGACCCAAGATCGCTGACACAATAGTTCGCCACAGTCAGATAAACAAAAGGAGACCACAGGAGGATCCATAATCCCATTTAAACAATTTGAAACCTCTACCTCCAATCCACCACCCACCCTTGAAAGCACCTCACGTTGTTGTTGCCCACCTCAAGCTCTCCTACCCACCCCCTTTTCTTCTTTTCCACTCTCAGTGGGTCATCCGGGCCCGGCTTGTGTGGGACGACGATGTGTGTTTAGGCAGAGGGGAGCTGTGTGAAATGTGTGTAGGAGAGGCTAAGAAAAACACCACGGCCTGGCAGGAGTGTGGAGGGAGTGGAGGACGGCAGGGACGGGTGGGATAGGGGGGAACGGACGCATGGGTATGACGAAGCAGAGAGTAGGAGTGTGTGTGTGTGTGTGTGTGTGTGTGTGGTGTGTGTGTGTGTGTGTGTGTGTGTGTGTGTGTGTGTGTTGAAGATGGGGGTGGTAATATCTTTTGGAGATCGTGTTCAAGTGGGTGGGGTTTCATGATGGTTAGGGAGGGGTGCAGAGGCTGATGAGAGGTGGGTGGGTAGGTGGGTGAGTGGGGGGTATTAATGGAGGGATGACGTCAAAGGAGGACAAAGTCAATCCAGCAAATTTCCACCTTTGGCGGTAGTATCAGAGCTGTGGCAGAGGTGTGGAAAGCCTTTTTCACACTACCTGGCATTTTTTTCACCTGGCTCTCTTCTGTGTGGTTGGCATCACACGGAATCGAGGGACTAAGTTGCCCTGGCAATTTTCCGCCTTTGGTGGTAGTATTTGAGTCCTAAGAGAGGAGTACGTTTGGTGAACCCTTTTTACACAGACTTTTTCCCATGACACCTTAATGTGTAAACACAACCTGCTTGTAAGGACATTCCACAATGCCGCTGCACATCCGTTGTGTTGAAAGCAATTGTCGTCTTCATACAGCGACTCGATTTTATTGCAGTAATATCCCACCTTTCCTTGCTTTGTTGCTTATATGAAGAACACGCGTTGGCGGTCAGATGAGAGCCAAGCTGCCAACACAAAGGAATTGAGTGGAAAAAAAAAAATAAAGAAATGCATAAATGGACACATTTGGTGCCTCGAGTTGGTGACTCCCACTCCCACTCCGCAGGTGGCGTCGTGAAAGCGACAGCAGCATGTGGGCGTTGCCTTGATTTGTTGTTGTCAAAATAGAGCGAACAGCCCTTGGTAACGTGTACACTCATAAACGTGAGTTATTCTTTTTTGTGTGTCAATATTTTGTCCGAGCACTTTGTGTTGTCTTATACTCGTTGTTGTTGTGCCACTCGATGGGAATGTTGCACAAAGAGCATTTTCCCTCCTCCCCTGGTGCCAGTTTGCCATGGATGTGTGCTCCAGACTATGTGAGGCACACTTGGGGGTCCTCATTTTTATTATTACTATTTTTTCCCATTTAAAAAAAGTTATTACACGCAAATGTAACCTGCAAAAACACGATGGACGAACTCCGTCACCGTACCCTCGCCAGTCACTTCATTTGGTTTATATGCACAATTCCACAGAGACTCCTCACTGATCAACAACCACAACACAGCCCCGGCATTGTCATGAAAAATTATTGCCCCCCTTCTCAAATGAAACCCTTTTTTTTTTTTTAAGGAGATGGGGAGCAGTGACGGCAAAGTGTGATGATACCCATAGAACATTACATTGGATACTTGTTTTCAGATCATTATCAGTGCTTTATTCCCTCTTGAGTACACACCATTACTGATTACCACGAGTACTTTTGAAATGCAAAATGTGTCATGAACCAGTGGCAGGGGGGCGGACCCAAATGCAGGACTCCCAGGCAAAGGCATAATGTTCAGAGTATTTTTATTCCAAAAACAGGTCAATACCAAAAGGTAGTCCAAAACAAACGGAAGCACAAAAATGCTAGGCTAGTGGCAAGGTCCAGAAACATAAACAAGGTTCGATGACTATGAGGCCAACTAAGAAACATGACAGGACATGGTCACACTAAAGAGGCACAGGCTCGCTGTGACGAGGGATCGCTCTACAGCAAGCGCAACGAAGTGGCAAATGCCGATGACACATTTACCACTTAAGTACTTGTCAGAGGTGGCACCGCCCACGACAGTGGCCAGGCCATGTCCATGACACAATGACCTATAAATGTGAGGAAAGATCTTTTCTTTTCGATGTACAACACAATTCACCAATTTGTCAAACTAGTACAGGTGAGGAGGATGTCATATTTTCTTTTAACTTTAGTATCTCTTAGTATCAGCAGCCAGCACCAGTACCCAATACCTTGAAAAAAAGGCTAGCATTGATACTCACCCATCCCCGAACACAGATATTGTATTGTTACTATTACACTATATTAACATATTCATCAGCTGTCAGTGTACACTCATGAGTCACCATGGTACATTTTTCTTAGCTGTAATGAGCCTCCCATTTGCAATTTTTTTTTTTTTTCAAGGCTTGGCGTGTGTGTGTGAGTGAGTGAATTTGTCACTCCCTTACCCCTAAGCACAGGTGGACTTATAGTGGAAGCCTGCCAAATACTTTTGGTTTAGGAAAAGGAGGAGGAGGACGAGGAGGAGGAGGAGCGAGGGCCCGGTAGGGTGTAGTACTTATTTTTGATTATGTTTCTAAGATAACTTTTTTTTCTCCATCTACAGCACTACCTTTTCACGCGCACACACCTAAAATTGCCTTCTCTCTCATTCTCAACGTGAGTGAGTTCCCGACAAAAACTGAGCAGAGGAAGTGAAATCCAAAGTTCTTTTTTGGAGAAAGGTCAGTCTCTTTTAAATGTGCTTTTATATGTATTAATATGGTTTCCTGTATTGAGCAAAGTGGGGTCCCCCGGCCTGTACTTACTGTATTTGATGTGTCATACTGACTTTTCATTAGGATTGAAAATACTCAGCAAATAGCAGCCTGCATGCGCGCATGTGTGTGCGCGTCGGTCACGTCTATTATTACTATGACAGTAATATATTATGCAACTGTGTTACATCTTTTGTACGGGAAGCCAAGTTGAACCTCCCTTTTTTTTGTATTTTTTTTTTCAGTATTTCCAGAAACTCACTTTAGTTATTGTAATAAATGATGTGAGCCACATCCAGTCGTCATTCGAACTCTGTTCCCGTCACCATGGTGACGTGATGTATTTTAAAAAAAAAAAAAGCAATTGGATGTGTAGAATCGAAAAATAATTTCACTTGACCTTACACGACTTCATTTTGTTTCATTTCATTAACAATTATTTCTGTTACTTGTCTTTGTTATTGCTTTACTTGCCAATACTCGACTAAACTTACCTAGAGGTCTTACTCTACTTGGCGTTTTCAAACTTGACTGAGTTACTTTTTGCTTTTATTTTCCCCACTTGCTGTTATTTTGTTTGTTTATTTTGCTCGTCTTTAAATTGCTTATCTTGCCATTGCAAATTTCCTTTTATTGTACTCAGAGTTACTTTACTTGGTGTTCGAGTATTTGACGTTACTTTACTTGGCGTGACTTTCCGCTTCTTGACATTAGTTGACTTGCATTAGCTTTATTTGACTTTGGCATTGTTTTATTTGTCGTTATTTGCTTTATTTCACTTTTCCTGTTGTTAGCAAACTTTAATTGACTTAGCTCTCTGCATTCCTACGACTTAACTCTTCTAGACTCGAACTTGGGCTACTTTGCAATCCTTGACTTAGTATTTTACTTTACTTGCCATTAGTTTATTTGATGTTAGAGGACTTTAAATATCTTTCCTTGTATTTACTTGGTCTAACGTTGCTTTCATTTATTTACTTTCCACGACTTGACTCCATTTGGCAGTTGTTGACTTTATTTATACTGTACAAATACTGTGTATCAAAAGCTATACAGGAAGAATAGAAAGATCACACATTAGTGATTGTTTGCTCTTCTTTACTGCTCAACATTTACATATTGATTGCGTTTCCACCAATCAATTTCTGTCTGATTTCCATAAGTGCTTCTTGTTTCCCTTTCGTGTATCTGAACCCGATAATTCAAAACAGGTCTCGGGATGAAGCACTGCACAAGTAAGCCGTTGAGAACAACAAGCGCATTAATAAACATTGGCAAATTTTTCGGCACACGTGCGTCTTGTGTCAGACCTCACGAGATTGCGCGGGTATCTGACAAAGTGGGCGTGATTCTGGCGGGCCTCACACGAGAGGAAGAATAGTGGAGGTGTGTCACCATTCAGGTGAACTGAGGACACTCAAGTAGACACAGCCACACCTCGCTACACTCATACATACAGTATACAGTACACGTATTGTACACACACTATGATGGACCTCAGCGGGGTGATGGGAATTCGACCTGATCCGTGCCGGCCTTTTTGTCTTGGGCAAACATCGCCGAGGGCGTGTCGCATTCATGTTCTCACAATCTCTGTTCGCAGTAGTCTGTGACAAGAAATACATAACCTGCGTGACTTGTGACAAGAATAATTTATATTTTTACCAGAAATAAAAGTCGGAGCGAGCTTGGAGACATTGTTATTTAAAGTGAAAACTTGAATGCGCAACTATTCATTCCCCATAAGTGTAAAATAGTCTTTGTCTGGTGAGTACTCGAGTCAAATTGGGACCAAGTGAAACTTTTAACAGCCATATGTTAAAAGCCATATGTTGAAGAAAAATGTGCTGAGGTCTTGTGTAACATGACTTTGGATTTGAAGCATGGATGGACTTTAGAGGTATGTTTTCCTCTAAAGATTGATTCCTGTGGCAACTCTGCAGATGGTTCTGTTTTATCGCTGATACGGAGACGTAATCCATTTCTTCTTACAATCATTGCCCTATGATGCAACATCTGTGAATTCTACCTAGCAACAAGTGACAATTTCATATCTATTATTTATGTACAGTGAATAAAATAAGTATTTGAACACCCTGGTATATTGTAAGTTCTCCCTCTTAGAAATCATGGAGCGGTCTGAAATTTTCATCATAGGTGCATGTCCACTGTGAGAGAGATAATCTATAAAGAAAAATCCACAAATCACAATGTATGATTATTTAAAGATTTATTAGTGTGACACAGCTGCAAATAAGTATTTGACCACCTGTCTATCAGCTAGAATTCTGACCTTCAAAGATCTGTAAGTCCGCCTTGAAAAGTCGTCCTTCACTCCATGTATTATCCTGAATCAGATGCACCAGTGTGAGGTCATTGGCTGTATAAAGACACCTGTCCCCGCCATACAATAAGTGAGACTCGAACTTGTAACATCGCCAAGTACAAAGAGTGGTCCAAAAACAGCAGAGACAAAATTGTACAACTCCACACAGATGGAAAGGGCTACGGAGAAATTGCCAAGCAGCTTGGTGAAAAAAGGTCCACTGTTGGAGCAATCATTAGGAAATGGAAGAAGACGTCATGGTTTGAAATCATGCATAGCACGGAAGGTTCCCCTGCTTAAACCAGCACATGTCAAGGCCAGTCTTAAGTTTGCCAATGACAATTTGGATGATACAGAGGAGTCATGGGAGAAGGTTTTGTGGTCAGATGAGACCAAAATGGAAGTTTTTGGTCATAATTCCACTAACCGTGTTTGGAGGAAGACGAATGATGAGTTCCAGCCCAAGAACACCATCTCTACTGTGAAGCACGGGGGTGGTGGCATTCTGCTTTGGGGGTGTTTTTCTGCATATGGGACAGGACGACTGCACTGTATTAAGGAGAGGATGACCACGGCCATGTATTGTGAGATTTGGGGTAATAACCTCTTTCCCTCAGTCAGAGCATTGAAGATGGGTCGAGGCTGGGTCTTTCAACATGACAATGACCCAAAGCACACAGCCAGGAAAACCAAGGAGTGGCTCTGTAAGAAGCATATCAAGGTTCTGGCGTGGCCTCGACAGTCACCAGAATTAAACACAATAGAAAATCTTTAGAGGGAGCTGAAACTCTGTGTTTCTCAGCGACAGCCCAGAAACCTTTCTGATCTAGAGAAGATCTGTGTGGAGGAGTGGGCCAAAATCCCTCCTGCTGTATGTGCACACCTGGTGAACAACAACAGGAAACATTTGACCTCTGTAATTGCAAACAAAGGCTACTGCACCAAATATTAACATTGGTTTTGTCAGGTGTTCAAATACTTATTTGCAGCTGTATCGCACAAATAAATTGTTAAAAAAAAATACAATGTGATTTCTGGATTTTTCTTTTTTTAGATTATCTCTCTCACAGTGGACATGCACCTACGATGAAAATTTCAGACCCCTCCATGATTTCTAAGTGGGAGAACTTGCAATATAGCAGGGTGTTCAAATTCTTATTTTCTTCAATGTATTTGTGGGAGGTGTGTCCTTAATGTTGTCTGTGAGAACAACTACAGCATTCTATTTGCCCACTTCTGGAGTGAAACATTAAAATGAGGCTAGCAGTTAATTTATGGAATACTCATATATGTATATTAAAAAATTCTCATCATCGTGTTTTTAGAGTAGGTTTGACAAAAACAGGAAACGGGCAAGATGAGAGTGTGGCTATTTCAGAGGCTCATGATAAGTCTATTGGTTCTCTACACTCCTGCATCTCTGAGAACTCTCCACACATCGCTTTATAGTCACATGTAGAGAACATATCGCTGGTGTCGTGCGGAATTATCATAGATCAAAAATCCTCATTTTTTAGGAAAAACATACATAAGTGACTTCACACAGCAACGCCTACAAACGCTACTGTATGTTCACGCGAGCATGTGCAGGCATGTGCATGTTGTCCGCCTCCTCCATACAAAAGTGAAGTCCAGGTTGGTTGTGTTGGAGCGGGACTGGCTGGCTGACTAAGCCGATGAATAGAGGATATTTGGGCGGAGGCTTGAAGAGGCTGTCGTGGGTTGGAGGCCCGGCCCTCCATACTTGCCAAAAAAAAAGGAAAAAAAAAAAAAGCTTGGATTTGTGTACACTTGCATTCCTCAACAAAAAAAACCCAGCAGCTGACTGGGAGGCGAACCCTAACGCTCCCGGCAGTCGGCTCAATTGAGACTTTTCAATCTTCCTCATCACTTGTCACGAGATCCCAAAACTGTACTGGCAATATTGTACACTGTCCAAACGTAAAGCGGGAATGGGGTGCAAAGCTTAGAACCTTGATCATCATTGCTCCAGTCCTGCTGTGTCGAACGTAGTCGCCACGCTCCTACCAGCATTTCATACATACATACAGTGAAGAAAAATAATTATTTGTACACTGTGCTATATTGCAAGTTCTCCCACTTAGAAATCATGGAGGGGTCTGAAATTTTCATTGTTTCTAAAAAGAAAAATCCAGAAATCACAATGTATGATTTTTTTAACGATTTATTTGTGTGAGACAGCTGCAAATAAGTATTTGAACACCTGAGAAAACCAATGTTAATATTTGGTACAGTAGCCTTTGTTTGCAATGACAGAGGTCAAACGTTTCCTGTAGTTGTTCACCAGGTTTGCACACACTGCAGGAGGGATTTTTGCCCACTCCTCCACACAGATCTTGTTCTAGATCAGACAGGTTTCTGGGCTGTCGCTGAGAAACACAGAGTTTCAGCTCCCTCCAAAGACGTTCAATTGGGTTTAGGTCTTGAGACTGGCCAGGTCATGCCAGAACCTTGATATGCTTCTTATGGAGCCACTCCTTGGTTTTCCTGGCTGTATGCTTTGGGTCATTTTTCTTTTTAGATGATCTCTCTTACAGTGGACATGCACCTATGATGAAAATTTCAGACCCCTTCATGATTTCCAAGTGCGAGAACTTGCAATATAGCAGGGTGTTCAAATACTTATTTTCTTCACTGTATTTCTGTTGCAATTTATGAGTGTTATGTACTCATGCATTCAATGTTATTTGATGGATTTCTTGAAGTACATGAACTGGTCTGTATTTTTTTTATTTATTTTCATATATTTGTCAATGTCTCACTAACAGTTTAATTTTCAGCATTATTTATATTATTTCTTAAACATAAATTGTATGAAAAGAGGGGTATTTTGATTCATTTAATTTCACATTATGGGTTTCTACAATTATCTATTTTATCGTATTCCATTTTATTTATTTAAGCACAGTGACCAAATGGTTAGCACATCTCCCCCACAGTTTAGAGGACCCGGGTTCAAATCCCGCCTTGCGTGTGTGGAGTTTCCATGTTCTCCATGTTCCATGTTACTTAAACTATATATCCACAGCTTTTTAAATCTACATGTAGTTGCAGGCGTTTTGTAGTATTTTACACACTAACTGTCAGTATACTATTAATGGTTAACTGTTGAGTGAAATATTTCTAAACTGGGTCCCAAGTTTGGTTCTTCCACAGAAGAAGAACAAGACTCGGGCATGAAAGCAAATGATTTCATAATGCTCTGTAGAAACGCGCTATGGCGTGAATAAGTGGATCCACCCACCTTAGATTGCGCGTGTGTGTGTGTGTGTGTGTGTGTGTGTGTGTGGTGTGTGTGTGTGTGTGTGTGTGTGTGTGTGTGTGTGTGGCTGTGAGGGTTGGCATCGCTCAGCCCGCTCACGCCACCCAATTGCCGCACGCCTTAATCCGCCCACCTGGCCGCCGCCGGCACCAGTTAGTTAGCACGTTCAAACGTCCACCGCCTTAATCATGGGCAGGTACCTCGTCAGAGTCAACATTTGAGGTTGCGACAAGACCTTCAGGCAAGAGACCACTTTGGTCACTTCATTCAGAATCAAAGTGGACGCAATATGTTTTACTCTGAGATATTAGAATCATCTGACTTCTCCCAGCCAATCAATGAAGTAAGATAAGGACACAATTTTTTTGTATATATCTTTAAATTTCTGCAAACTACATTTGTCGAAATTTAATCCAGTGGTTTGCATGAACAATGTATCCAACGTGGAGTCTGACGAGCGAGCTCTGCTTCGGCGTCCGGGGAGGCCGTTAGCTGAGCTTCGGCATCAGGGCGCCCTTGAAAATTCGTAATTGTCGATAAAAATCTTCTATAAACACTTGAAATGAGAGAGGATCTAACATCACATTGTAAAAATAGAGTACATATTACATGACCTATTGGATACATTGTTCATGCAAACCACTGGATTTCCCCTTTAAGGATTTACTTTAATTACATGTATTCATCTGCATGCATTATTTGTATTATATTTTATTTTGTATCTAATAGTTGTCATCATGATAACTGGCTAAAATAAAGATGAACCAAGATTTATTTTCAGTTGTCACATTATCAATGGAATTAATACAAAAACTAGACCTGTAGCAATTAAATTGAATGTAATAAATGACTTAAACTGGATGTAAATAATCTGTTACTATGTACAGTATTATTGTTATTTGAGGAATTTCTTAAACTACATAGTTTAATTATATTTTACTTATTTATCATCATCAGCAGTTCAAAAATAGTATACAACTAAAATAGTTTAATTGCTTCCGTATAAAATACAGTCTAAAACTACAGAACTCCCCCAAGGCTTCTGACAGTGGCAAATTTAGTCACATTGGAACCAAAATGTGCTGCTAATCGGTTAAAAAAAAAAATCTTCCAAGTTGGGCGACAACATATCCCTTCAGATCACGGGTTTTGTGGCTTAAGTAGTAAACGCTAGCTAATTAATCAATGACAAGATCATTCAGCAAAACATATAGCCTTTGAAAGAAGTAATTAGTGGCTTACGCATGCTTTAATTGGACTTTCTGAAAATGAAAGGGTGCTCATTCTCAACTAGCTCTGCGTATCTTGCCGTTATGTGGTAAAAGAGACTTGATGTAAGCCCGCTTACAAATTAAAACTTCCTGAGTGAAAGGGAATAAACGCAATGGTCTAATTGGCATTTCAACGTCTGGTCAAGCTTCCTGCACGACAACTGCAACCAGACAGAGACTTTTTGGGCCCATTAACCTGTATGGTCTGCATGTGCGTGAGTCTGGCCGGGGGGTCGTACTTATGCTCAAAAATAGTTGAACCCTACCTCAGACCTAGTGAGTGTGTGAGCTGCGTGGCCTTTGGTGTGTGTGTGTGTGTGTGTGTGTGGTGTGTGTGTGTGTGTGTGTGTGTGTGTGTGTGTGTGTGTGTGTGTAGTGACAGGCATGTGTCTGGCCTGCCCTGCAGCCTGACTGCTTTTAATTAGGAGGTGCCATGGTGCCTCCGGGCTCTCCTGCTGACACACACATGCCCACGTACACACACAAACACACACACATGCTACCTGAAGGCAGACGGTGGCTATCCCACGACGGCGAGCTACTTCCCTCATTAGATTCGACTCTCGCGACACGCACACACCTACACACACGATCCCAGTCACAGGAGCAAAGAAAAAGTAAAACACTTTTGAAGTTCATCACGTACTCACTCACTGAACAGAAGTCTTGTGATATTTGCTCAGCTCTCATATAACGTCAGCCAAGGAAGGCAATTTGTGTGACGATGTTGTATGTTTCACTTTCTGTTCTATGGTCATCGTCATGCTTGTCCTCTTTGTCATCACTGGTATCCTAAAAAAAAAAAAAATACACAAGAATAGCCAAAGAAAATGTAAAACACACTTGTAGAGTTAAGATGCTTATTGAGGTATCGCAAAATTTGCAATAATCTTTTACATCTTGTGTGAAAGTGGGTTCAAAGGCAGACTATTAATACTGTGTCAACAAGTACAATTTCCTGGCCGCTGGTTGTCATCACATTTGTCTTTGTCAACACAGACAAAAAAAAAAAAAGTCAATTCAAAAGTACAAAATATTTTTGATTCCAAATGCTCAAGTTATTCTAGTTGGTCCTATCCACCTTGCATTTAAGAAGATTGGCGTTCTCATTATTATGCAGCATGTAAATGAGCTTTGCTCTGAGGTTACTGACTGTAAGGTCATGGCAGTGGGGTGGAACTAGACAGCATAGGATGGCGGTGTGTAAGATGACTCTGGTGGGGGGGGGGGATTAAGAAGACAAAAGCCATGTGGTGGAAGCTGAGAAAGGTTGTGGTGTGGTGCAGCTTTTCGAGAAAAGATGAAACGGGCTCTAGTGAACTGGAGGACCTTCTAAAAGACTGGACCACTACAGCCAAAGTAATCAGAAAGAAAGAGAGGAGAGTATTTGATAAGTCTTCTGGTGGGAAAGTACAGGAAGTCGTACAGGGAAAGAGGTTAGCTAAAAAGAAAAGGGACAGTGACATGACTGAGGACAGGAGACAAGAATAGAGAGATGCGACAAAATTATGGTTGATGGATGAAGGTATTGGTGGCAAAGGCCAAACAAAAAGTATATGATGACATGCATCACAGATTAGGCACTAGAAAAAGAGAAAAAGATCTGCACAGGTTGGCCAGAATGAGGGATACAGATGGGAATGATGTTGGCAGGTTAGGGTGGTTAAGGATAGAAAAGGGGTGAAGACGCTAAATTGTCCCTAGGTGTGATTGTGAATGGTTGTTGGTTTATATGTGCCCTTGGATTGCCTGACGGCCATTTCAAGGTGTAACTCTTGTCCAGTGTCAGGTGAATAGGCTCCAGCACGCCCATGACGCTTGAGAGGATAAGCGGTATGGAAGATGGATGTATAGTGGCTGCTAGAATCGCGACAGAAGTATTTGCATATGATACTATCATTTCATGCCTAGGAAGAGTACCACAGATGCATTATTTGCCTTGAGTGTGTTGATGGAGAAGTACAGAGAATGTCAGAAGGAGATACATTGTGTTTTTGTAGAAGATAAAGTATCAAATGTCAAGTAAAGTAAAATATGGTTGACCAATAGGGGACGAGAGCTGAAAATGGGATGAGTCTGAAGATTAAGAGAGGGAATATTTGGATCTCGTCATCCGCTCTCATACATTTGAAATGAACTTGCCGCAACGGTCATCGCTGGCGATCATGAATGCAAGCTTCACTATTTCACACAGCTGTTCATTTAATATTAGAAATATAGTTATCGTTGCTTCTTGGACCGTTGAAAAAGAATTTAGGAAGATAATATAGCAACAGCCATCGGCCTTTGTCAAACCATAACAGCTTGTTGTCTGCTTGGGTATCTTTGTGAATACAGACTTTAAGGTACCACTAAATCAATAAGCCAAATTAAATTAGCAATTGAAGGTAATTTTGGTGTGGTGTTGTGTTGATACTTCAATGTAATAGTAAATGATCGTAAAATAAGTCTTTGGTGAAGCCTGCAAGATGTTTTCTTTTTTTTTTTTATGAAGTGATTTTGGCAACGCGATCTGCCCAAAAGTGATGATTTGTTCTTGCCTTGTAGTACAGTCATCATGTGATCTGTACAATGAGAGCCAGGTGTTTGGGGTCAAGGCTGAAAGCAGGAAATGAGCAGTGTAGTCTCACAGCGTTCAGTTCACTATTTTCTCGCCTGGCCCGTCCTGAGCTCCTCACCTCATAATTACAGTGGCTGCGTTCTGTCATTCAAGTCTGGCTGCTTTGTTGTTTCACAGAATCCTGATTGGTCCTGCGAGAAGTGGACATGTTCACCGTCAAAGTGACACACGGGTCGATGGCGCCATTATACCCCCGAGCGGGTGTCGGTCACGGGCCGACCTTCGTAAGAAGGCGCTCCACGCAGGTGCCACTTAGGGCGCGAGAATAGCAGGGACGTCTTATGTTGTTTTTCTGGCCGTCTGGCCGGCCTGCTAGCAGTTAGTGGCTAACCCTGCGTTTATATATACTGGATGCCAGTGTGAGTCGGCCGCAGCAGTGTCACTCGGCAGGAGCGTGGGGCTCTGCCGCAGAGGGGAAGTGGGCTCGTCTTCTTGTGTTGTTTTGAGCAGGCCAGCTGGACGACGGTCACACCATGTCAGTGCTGTCGGACACAACGAAACATCTCGGGCATGTTCGCACTCGGCAGTTTTGATTCAGATATAACGGACTGTGTCACTTTGATGGTTGCTTTGTTTCATCAAATGTCTATGCCACCATCTGCCAGACAATTAAACGTAACCTCGAAACCTATGACAAAGAAACAGTGAGTCTGAACCACCCACTCTAAGTCTTAACCTTGTTCCTACTCTTCATCCTCAACTTCTTCTTTTCCTTTCGGCTTGTCCCGTTAGGGGTCGCCACAGCGTGTCATCTTTTGCCATCTTAGCCTATCTCCTGCATCTTCCTCTCTAACCCCAACTGCCCTCATGTCTTCCCTCACCACATCCATAAACCTTCTCTTTGGTCTTCCTCTCGCTCTTTTGCCTGGGAGCGCCATCCTCAGCATCCTTCTACCAATATACTCACTCTCTCGCCTCTGAACATGTCCAAACCATCGAAGTCTGCTCTCTCGAATCTTGTCTCCAAAACATCCAGCTTTGGCGTCCCTCTAATGAGCTCATTCTAATCCTATCCAACCTGGTCACTCCGAGCGAGAACCTCAACATCTTCATTTCTGCCACCTCCAGTTCAGATTCCTGTTGTTTCTTCAGTGCCACTGTCTCTAATCCGTACATCATGGCCGGCCTCACCACTGTTTTGTAAACTTTGCCCTTCATCCTAGCAGACACTCTTCTGTCACATAACACACCAGACACCTTTCGCCAGCTGTTCCAACCTGCTTGGACCCGTTTCTTCATTTCCTGACCACACTCTCCATTGCTCTGTATTGTTGACCCCAAGTATTTGAAGTCATCCACCCTCGCTATCTCTTCTCCCTGTAGCCTCACTCTTCCCCCTCTACTTTTCTCATTCACGCACATATATTCTGTTTTACTTAGGCTAATCTTCATTCCTCTCCTTTCCAGTGCATGTCTCCATCTTTCCAATTGTTCCTCTGCATGCTCCCTGCTTTCACTGCATATGACAATATCATCTGCGAACATCATGGTCCAAGGGGATTCCAGTCTAACCTCATCTGTCAGCCTATCCATTACCACTGCAAACAGGAAGGGGCTCAGAGCTGATCCCTGATGCAGTCCCACCTCCACCTTAAATTCCTCTGTCACACCTAAGGCACACTTCACCATTGTTCTGCTACCATCATACATGTCCTGTACTATTTTAACATACTTCTCTGCCACACCAGACTTACGCATGCAGTACCACAGTTCCTCTCTTGGTACTCTGTCATAGGCTTTCTCTAGATCCACAAAGACACAATGTAGCTCCTTCTGACCTTCTCTGTACTTTTCCACGAGCATCCTCAAGGCAAATAATGCATCTGTGGTACTCTTTCTAGGCATGAAACCATACTGTTGCTCGCAGATACTGACTTCTGTCCTGAGACTAGCCTCCACTACTCTTTCCCATAACTTCATTGTGTGGCTCATCAACTTTATTCCTCTATAGTTCCCACAGCTCTGAACATCCCCTTTGTTCTTAAAAATGGGAACTACAACACTTTTCCTCCATTCTTCAGGCATCTTTTCGCCCGCTAGTATTCTGTTGAATAAGTTGGTCAAAAACTCCACAGCCATCTCTCCAAATTGCTTCCATACCTCTACCGGTATGTCATCAGGACCAACTGCCTTTCCAGTTTTCATCCTTTGTAGTGCCTTTCTGACTTCCCCCTTAGTAATCATTTCCACTTCCTGGTCCTTCCCTCTTGCCTCTTCAACTCTTCCTTCTCTGTCATTTTCTTCATTCATCAACTTCTCAAAGTATTCTTTCCATCTATTTAGCACACTACCGGCACCAGTCAACACATTTCCATCTCTATCCTTAATCACCCTAACCTTCTGCACATCCTTCCCATCTCTATCCCTCTGTCTGGCCAACCTGTAGAGATCCTTTTCTCCTTCTTTCGTGTCCAACCTGGTGTACATGTCTTC
Organism: Syngnathoides biaculeatus; assembly: GCF_019802595.1. Taxonomy (NCBI): domain Eukaryota; kingdom Metazoa; phylum Chordata; class Actinopteri; order Syngnathiformes; family Syngnathidae; genus Syngnathoides; species Syngnathoides biaculeatus. The sequence goes on along the minus strand of NC_084656.1, from coordinate 10,295,754 downwards.
ATATGCCTCTTGTTTAGCCTTTGCCACCTCTACCTTTGCCCTACGTCGCATCTCGATGTACTCCTTTCGCCTCTCCTCAGTCCTCTCAGTATCCCACTTCTTCTTCGCTAATCTCTTTCCTTGTATGACTCCCTGTATTTGGGGTTCCACCACCAAGTCTCCTTCTCCCCTTTCCTACCAGATGACACACCAAGTACTCTCCTGCCTGTCTCTCTGATCACCTTGGCTGTCGTCGTCCAGTCTTGCAGGAGCTTCGGTTGTCCATCGAGAGCCTGTCTCACCTCTTTCCGGAAGGCTGCACAACATTCTTCCTTTTTCAGCTTCCACCACATGGTTCTCTGCTCTACCTTTGTCTTCTTAATCTTCCTACCCACCACCAGAATCATCCTACATACTACCATCCTATGCTGTCGAGCTACACTCTCCCTACCACTACTTTACAGTCAGTAACCTCCTTCAGATTACATCGTCTGCACAAAATATAATCTACCTGCGTGGTTCTACCTCCGCTCTTGTAGGTCACTATATGTTCCTCCCTCTTCTGGAAATAAGTGTTCACTACAGCCATCTCCATCCTTTTTGAAAAGTCCACCACCATCTGTCCCTCAAAGTTCCTTTCCTGGATGCCGTACTTACCCATCACTTCTTCATCGCCCCTGTTTCCTTTACCAATATGTCCATTACAATCTGCACCAATCACAACTCTCTCGCTGTCTGGGATGCTCAGAACTACTTCATCTAGTTCCTTCCAGAATTTCTCTTTCAACTCTTGGTCACATCCTACCTGTGGTGCATAGCCGCTAACCACATTGTACATAACGCCGTCAATTTCAAATTTTAGTCTCATCACTCGATCTGATACTCTTTTCACCTCCAAGACATTCTTAGCCAGCTCTTCGTTTAAAATAACCCCTACTCCATTTCTCTTCCCATCTACTCCGTGGTAGAATAATTTAAACCCTGCTCCCAAACTTCTAGCCTTACTACCTTTCCACCTGCTCTCTTGGATGCACAGAATATCAACCTTTCTCCTAATCATCATGTCAACCAACTCCTGTGCTTTTCCTGTCATAGTCCCAACATTCAAAGTCCCTACACTCAGTTGTAGGCTCTGTGCATTCCTCTTTTTCTTCTGACGCTGGATCCGGTTTCCTCCTCTTCTTTGTCTTCGACCCACAGTAGCTGAATTTCCACCGACGCCCTGCAGGTTAGCAGTGCCGGGGGCGGGCGTTGTTAACCCGGGCCACGACCGATCCGGTATGGGATTCTTTAGATGAACGCTCATATTTGTTTGGCACAGTTTTTACGCCGGATGCCCTTCCTGACGCAACCCTCTGCATTTATCCGGGCTTGGGACCGGCCTACAGATTGCACTGGTTTGTGCCCCCATAGGGCTGCATTACTCTTCATCCTCAACCATAACCAGTATTCCTAATCGTGGAACTAACCCAAACCAATCCCGAACCTTTAACCTAACTCTTGACTTTCGAATTCACTCTAATTTTAATCCCGAGCCCTTATCCTATTGCTCCTAACCTAACCCAAAGCTAATGCTACTATTGACCCTGATCCCCATCTTTAATTGAAATCCAAATCTTGATAGCTATTCATATTTTTAAGTTGGTTAATAACTGTAACACTAACACTCCTAACTCTAAAACTATCGATCCATCCATCCATTATCTACCGCTTTTCTGGGTCGGGTTGCGGGGGAAGAAGCTTCAGCAGGGATACCCAGACTTCCCTTTCCCCAGCCACTTCTTCCAGAGGGATCCCGAGGCGTTCCCAAGGCAGCCATAGAGACATAGTCTCTCCAGCGTGTCCTGGGTCGTCCTTGGGGTCTCTTTCTGGTGGGACATGCCTGGAACACTTCACCAGGGAGGCGTCCAGGAGGAATCCGAATCAGATAAAACTAACCCCAAATCTTATTCTCATTTAAAACTAGCAACACAACAACCCTAAAACTGAATCCTAACTCTCAACACCAAACACAAACTGCAAATCCAAACTCCTCCCTCTACAAAATCACAAATACATGGTGTCTTGATTTACGTGTTTCATTTTTTGTGTGACCACTCTTGTGAACACTCACATCTGAAATCACCTTCCACATTTGAAATGAATGGAAATATCTTGAATCTCTTCCAACACCCTAAAAACATCAGATTTTTATGAAGGGTTGTCTTTGAAAGTTGTTTTTCAGGTTATACGACATCCGTGCTAGTTTTGAACATTATTACGAGAATGCGCTAATTCTGCTGTTAAAGAACATTTTTTGCACGTTCGTTCATTTTCATTCAAGAGTGGCAGGTTTTGTTTAGGACTTCCAGGACAAAGCGAGTCTGGACGCACTACTGTAAACGAGGCTTCCTGTGTCGGGGATGAACGCCGTATTTGGCAACTGCCATTTTAAATTCGGCAGACACATCGCAGCAGCCTGTGTGCGTGAGGTAAATTCAGGGATACTACATACATGGGAGCGAATGTGTGTGGTTACAGGGGAAAATTATTATTTACATCAATGCATGAATGAAAACACTGTGGTCACATTGTTATGATATTTCACTTATCTTGTTTGTAATACGAGAATAGATGAGATAAAACATTTTGTTAAAATTGTCAGCCAGAGCTGCAAGGAACGCAAAGTCCTCTTATCATCGTCCCTGTTGTAAGTTCTTGCGTGTACTTCTTTGCACATAAAGGACAAAACCTGTGTTTTTGACTATTCAAGCAATGAGTTTTTTAGATTGTAGGGTGAAAGCTGCAGTTGGCTCCTAGAGTTACAGCTTGGAAGCAAGATAGTGAAGGAAAAAAAAGTATTAATGAACAATGAACTGAACTACAGTAGTTCATTTTTGGGACAGTAAACTGAACTTTGAACTAGTTTGCATAGAAAATGAACATTCCCAACTTTGTTGTTCACTATCTGCTGATTCCTGCGAATGTATCTGCCAGCAAAATATAATCAAATAAAATCACAAGAGCTCACATCTCGAAAAACTCCTGTGAGGTCACTCGTCAGTGAAAGAACCACTGCAGTTTCTTTCCTCTGTGTCGCATTTAAATGTTATTCTAAAATGACCCCGATGAAAAGATTTTCACCAATCTTGCACGTGTAACGGCCATAAAAAGTCCACCAAAGTAGTGTGAAATTACAATTGTGATTCCGTCTCTGTGCTGTCAGACATCCCACCAGAAAATTTGAAATAGTGTCCCTGAATCACTCTCTCCTTCTTTTGCCCTCCCCTCTCTCTCCGGCCTCCTCCCTCCATTTCCCCAAACAACCCCTCGCAGTTGCTTTGCCCCCGGTCCCCCTCGAACACGACTAAAAATTCATTTTTGTCTGACCCAAATCAGAGGGTGTCTGCGCCATGGGGCTTATTACACGGTGCACATACACTTGTGTTGTGGAGGAGGATGGGGTATTATTATCTTGCAGCTACCCACCCTGCTATAAAAACTAGCGGTGCGACATCTCCGCAGCGCAGTGCTGCTGCTCGGCCCTCCCCTCTCCTCCCTTTCCTCTCCCCAACGCTCCTTTCACACACTCTCAGAAACACACACACACACACAACCTGAGCCTCCTGCTCGCCTTCACGCACTCTTAACACACTCACTCGCAGACCCGACAACCTGCGCCATTCGGCTGCTTTACGTTGGATTCTCCTCACTGGCATTTTTTTTTTTTTTTGGGGTGTTGTTTTATTTTTATGAATGGGAATGATTGGTCGAAAGACTGATTGATTGACAGTCAAAAAGCGGGGAAATGCTGAGAGGTCACGCGAGGGCCGCCAGAAGTTCCCACTAGTCAGGACTGGACAAGAGGCAACCGAGGTAGGTGATGGAGTGCAAAACTTTATTAATGTGTTTTTGTCATGCGTGTTTGTGTCATAGTTAGTGTGATCAAGAATGTTCAAGACCACACGTGTGCCATGTGCCTTATGTTTTCAGTTACAGTAAGTCCATGCTGCCTTGAAATGAGGCAAAGAGATTCATAAACTGGGTTTCATTTTCTTATTTTTATTTTCCTAAATCTTCACTTACTTTTGCATAAATTTCTAAATGTTGTCAAAATGACTGAAGTATTTGTTTTTTGTTGCTGTTATGCTGCAAAATACTTTTCTGCCATCATTTCAGCTCTATATTAAATCTGCGCTCTGCTCGATTAAATATTAAATATTGTAAAGGATTTAAAGTGGCACGCTAACTAACTGTTGATGTTCTTACATTGTGGATTTTACTTTAATGACCGGTTTTACAGTAATATAATTTTTATAGGCTCCTTCTATTTGACACGCAGTTATTAGCATTACTATTATTATTATTTAAGAAGAAAAAATACCTGACTGGATTTCATTAACTTAACCTTTATTTATTTATTTATTTTCCACCTAGCCCTAATTTTATCAGAATATTATGACTCTTACACAAGGCAGAAAAGGCATTTTAGAACAAAAAAAGTTTAATTTAAATTAATTAATTTTAAAATGAAATTTAAAATTAATTTTTAAAATAATTGAATTTAAAGTTTTTTTTATACTGGGTAATGTAGACAAATGTGCCAAAATAAACACAAGTGACGCTTCGCTCCCATTAAACAGTAAACTAAGGCGTGAGCTTCCGCTTTTAAGCGGAACTGAACTTTGACTGACAGCAATTTGGTGTGTCGTGTCTGCACAGATGACATCCACAGCAGCTGAAATGTTCGTTTAATAAGGTGGGGCGGCGGCGAAGGGGGGCTCACGGCAGGTTTGTTTGGCCTCTCGCCGTCAACTTTTTGCCTCGTAATGAATGATTTCCTGCGCGGGCCTGACAGCATTGCTGTCATTTCACTTGGGATGCGGGCGGATGATATGCGGGGCCAGGCTGCCCGGTGTCAGGACCTCGTGGTGGTGACGAGGAGGGAGTGGAGGAAAAAGAAGTGGAAGTGACACACCGGTGGATATGAGGGAGTCGTTTCAATAAATTTTATAGCCTGGCGCCGAGCTCATTCAAGAGTCAGAAACTCTTCCAGCGTAGCTCTGATTGTGCTTGGCTTAATTAGCATAACGTATGTATAATAACGTTTTACTACCTTTCGACTCTTACAGTCGCTTATCTTGTATATGGAGCAGGGGAGCCCACACTTGAGCCCGCATAACTAGCATGACTGGGGTATAGTCTTGTGAGGATAAGGGGCTCGGAAAATGGATGGCTGAATCATTATTAAAAATGAAAATAAAAAAAAAACAGTAAAGATGAAACATTTTAAAAATAGCCGTGGGGCACTGATAATTGTGCCCCATGAATGCTGCCTAGCATCATGTGGCCAACAATGCGACATCTCTATCGGGGGAAAAAGAATCAGATATGCATTTTAGAGTTAATACAGAGTCGGGATTGCATCGTGAACAGCATGTGTACACGTTCATTCCTCAGACTTCTTCTGCTATGCAATTTGTTCAACGGACAATCATTATTGAGCACTGTGAACTCTACCTAGCAACAAGAGGCCACGTAAAGCATGGCTTGACCAAGAAAAGAAATCCAAGGAATTCCATAGCGCTACGTTACAATGTTAATTTTATATTTATTCTGAAGCAGTGATTAAATGTGTCTCATAGCGTAGGAACGTCCTCGGGTTTGTAACTTCCTGCTCGCCATCTGGCATTCAAACCACCAGGTGCGGACTTCTTCATACCAATGTTTTGGGGCCCTTGATGATTGATTATGAATTCTGCCAAGCGATAGCAGACAAACACCTGTGGCGTCACCAGGGCAAAGAATCCGAGCAAATATTGCTCACCTATGCTCTAAAAAGCATTTTATATTGAATACAGAGTAGTGATTTTTTTTTAAGCCCTGTGACTTTGCCACGATGACAAGAAGCAGCTCAGATGTCACCAGGAAAGAGTAATTCTCTTCATCTATTCACACAAATTCACACAAAGCTGTGATTAAATGGCAAAATTACTGTTTACAGTGTTCCCTTTCTATGTGGGGGGGATAGAGACTGAGCCCTACTGGGAATAACAAAAATCCATGCGTAATGGATGCCCCCCCCGAAAGGTTTGGGATTATCTGTTGATGCAACTCGATGGTGGCAAAGCACTTTTTGATTCAAAAGAAGCTATGATCTGACTAAACTAGGCAGCTCCCCTCGCATTTAACATTTTACACATTAATATTAGACGTGACTACAAAAAACAGAGATCCGCCCATCTTCCGTACTGCTTATCCTCGCTAGGGTCATGAGTGTGCTTGTATGTCTTCTCATCCTTCAAGTGAAGTTTTGCGTAACTTTCTGTCAGCCGTCTGTCAACGTCTTGGTGGGCGTGGCTTGCAGAGCCGATTCTTTTCATTGGGTTACAGGGCAGTTATGATTGAGCCCTATGAATTTGGCCTAGCAAGCAAGTGGCTGCTCAGATGTCGCCGGGATAGCCAATCTGTATACCAAGAAGCATTTTATATTTAATTCAGAGTGGCGACTAAATGAGGTGAGTCGCCGCCCTGGTGGCTGAAGGCATAGGAAGGGCGTTTGGCTGAAGAAACGTTGTTGACGGCGGGGAAGCCACGGCCACCGCACCGAGCCTCCCCACCCTGTGTCTATGTGGCACATCCTCCTTAGATCCTCTCCACGTTGTAATTAGGCGCTGGCCACTGCGAGCCAGAGCAGGCGTACAGTGGAAGCACGCGTCCCGTCATTCCAGGACTGGGGGGGTTTGAGGGGGAGGTGGGTACTTTTAGGATGGTCTCAGAGCAAACAAAACGACAGAGGGTTGCACCTCCCACTTGGGATTTTTCTTGTTTGGCTTGGCGGGGGCCTCTCAGGGAGGGGCCCCTCATCTGCTGTTTGTGCAACTTTTCACAGCACCTTTCACCCACGCTTTCACTTTTAATGGAGGCAGACGCACGCGTGCTTTGACATATTGTCGAACAAAGTCAACGGCTAGGTTTTCCCCCATGGGGGTGGTGGGGGGGGGCAATCATTTCATCTGCGCTGAGCTGATGTAATCTACACACCACCATAACATGCTTATCATTACATGAGGGTGTGTTTTTTTGTGCTTACAGTACATCACAGTACAATGAATTTAATTTGGATTTGTATTTTTATTCTATTTATCCATCCATTTTATGAGCCACTTATCCTCACAAGTGTTGTGGGAGTGTTGGAGCCTTTCCTGGCTATCTTCGGGGAGGAGGCAGGGTACACCTTTAACTGGCCGCCAGCCAATCGCAGGGCACATACAAACAAACAACCATTCACACTCACATTCACACCTACGAGGGATTTAGAGCCTTTAATTATCCTACCGTGCGTGTTTTTGGGATGTGAGAGGAAACTAGGGTTCCCAGAAAAAAAACCTGTCCATGCACGGGGAGAACTAGAAAACTCCACAGATGCAGCGCCAGGATTTGAACTCGGTCCTCAAAACTGTGAGGCAGACGATCTAACCAGTCGGTCACCCGACCGCAAGTACAGTTCAGTTGTTAGAACAGTCAATAAATTAGCATTTAATCTTCAAAAACTTCTTGTAAACATTTACTCAAGTATGACTTTTTTACTTGCTTTTTATTTGATGTGAAATACATTTTAATCAAATTATTAATTGCTTTTTTCCTGTATTTAAGTGCAGTGTTACTGCTCCATGCATAATGTTACAGTGCATTACAATAACTTTTCAAAATAAAACCACTGCTTTGTTTTCCATACATAGACATACAATATTTTAATGCAAGTCATAATTGTGGCACTTTCAGAGCTCAACATTTTTTGAGGTGGTACTTGGTGTAAGAAGTTTGAAAAGCTCTGGTTTATTTTTTTCAAGTATTTTATTGTGTGTGTGTGTGTGTGTGTGTGTATCTATATGTATATACATTATTTGTAATATAATGTGTTTTAATATTTGCTTATCTTTGTACGGAGTTATTTTTAATTCATTTAATTTTTAAAAATATTATGCTACTTACTAATTATTTTATGCATCTTATTTCATTTTATGCACTTGTTTTCGTCTAGTTTTATGAATTTCATCAAGAAGATTGGGTTTATAATTTCCCTTTTTTAATTGCATCTGGGACTATTAATTACTTAATGAAATATTTTTTTTACTCTTTATAGGTAGCTTTCGGGAAACATGAAGTTGTTATGTGACTAATGATGATAATGCCTCATGAGCAGCGTGATATAATTTTCCACTTTTGTACTGTACATATATACGGGTATAATTTATCTATGATACGTTTCTGCAGCGCGAAAAATTACACGGTTCTACTACCTTGTAGCACCTTGACTTTTTGTCACCAAATCCGGTCCCTTTGCCCCAGAACTCAAAATGCACGTCGACAAGGTGTGTTACTTGAGTCAACAGTTGACGTAATAAATCGATCGAAAGTGTCTCGTCAGTGGACAGTTGCTCTTTAGTTGTACTTTTTCCCACGGGGTGTTTGCACAGGCCTGAGGGCTTGTATCCGGTTGAGCCACATCCTCTGTGGACCTGTTATTCACTCGATCAATGGCGTCAACACAGCAACCGTTCCCTAGCGACAAGACAATAAACTGAGACTGAGGTGTGGGGACGCAGGTGAACTGGGGGGATTCTTTGATTACTTTTCACACAACAGGGAATCAGATAGATAATCCAGTTCAGGGTCAAATTGTCGTCACAAAAAGAGTAGGGGTAATTTTAACATTCTCAACTCGTCATCCAAGTGTCGAGATAAAGTATCGACATCTCTGTGCAGTTTAATCTGGACTGGTTTGAAATTCACAGCAACATAACATGCTTACTGAATTTTTCCATCCATCCATCCATTACCTGAAACGCTTAGCCTCAGTCTAGGGTCGTGGCCATGCTGGAGCCTATCCCAGCTATCTTTGAGCAATTGGCAGGGTACACCCTGGACTGGTCGTCAGCCAACCGCAGGGCACATACTGTAGAAACAAACAATCATTCGCGCGGACATTCACACTTATGGGCAATTTAGAATCTTCAATGAATGTGCCATGCCTGTTTATGGGATGTGGCAGGAAACCGGAGTACCCGGAGAAAAACCACAGAGGCACAGGGAGAACATGCAAACTCTACACGGGTGCGGCCAGGCTTTTAACCCCTGAACCCAGAACTGTGAGCAGTCTTTCAAAGGGCTTAAGTATTATTATTAATATTATTATTATTTGCAGAGAGGCTTATTGTTTTGGGCTAAAGTGATGCAATGTTCCGTAATCCACTGATAGCAGGTCAGCAAAAGTCAGATTTCACTCTTATCTTAATTCACGATTCACAGAGACGGGGAAACTCACACCTTGTTGACCTTGTAGCGGAATCCCCAACAGCCACGAGGAAAGGAACAGGAAAACGCGATATGGCAGACTTTCACCATGTCGTGTTGTAGTATTTCACATGCACGGTTAACGGACATTCTGACACATATTACATTATATGCGTGGCCTTAAATAGGGCGGTCTTGCTGACTGTGACTAATAGATGGTGATTGGCTAACACAGTCTTGTAGAACGTGGTCGACTGACTGATTGGCTGTCTGTCACGGCAGACTGACAGAAGAAATGATGGACACTGTCTGTTGTATTTTTACGTATTTATTTATTTTGTTTGTTTTACACTTTACGTTAAACATATTCCTTCATGTTATTATAATTATGGTATTTTTTTATTTACTCAGATATTTATATTAACATTTTTCCCTTTTCTCCATCAATCAATTAACCGCTACAAACAAACAACCATTCACACTCACATTCACACTTACAGAAAAATTTGAGTTGTTTTATTTTTATCTTGATTTAAAAATGCATTTATTCTACCGAGTTGATTTTTTAGAATATATTTATTAATTATTTTCCAATACAAAAATAATCTGTTTCAAACTGCAACTGTCGCCTCCTAAAACCTTTGTGACTATGCAGGCAATTTTAGTTTTAGTTTAATGTTCTTAGCTGTCAGTGCAGCTGCAAAAAATATATACTGGTAATTATAATTATACAAATACCAAAAAATAAGAGTTGACTTTAATGCCAAAGTTGTTAATTTGCAACTCCTGTAATAAAAGTGTTAAAAGACATGAAAACCTATTTTGAAAAAAAGTGACCGTGCAGTCTAATTACTCTGAATATGAGTCGATTCTTCTCTTTTGAATTCACCCCCCCCCCCCCCAAAAAAAAAGGTACAGAACAATCAAAAGAATTGCTCCTTTGATGCTCACTGATGTGAACACTCACAAGTCACGCTAACATCTTTGGGAAGTCTTATGCCGAGTCTTGTGTGGCGTTTTACCGAACTTTTCTGCTTAAAATGCCAATCAACAAGCTGGTAGCGGGGGACTCAGAAACTCTTCATGTCATACGAATTGAAGCAAATGTGCAGAGCAAGCGTTTCAACACAGCATGTTAATATCTCGACAACGATCTGACCTTTTTGTGCTTCTCCTGTTGCCATACGCTAATTAAATGGGTCATCTTACTTACTTTGAAGTTATGAAAACAATCAGAGACGGTTTTTTTTAATAACGATGTTTGCAGTTCAAGACAATTGCCCAAGGCTTTTTTATGCCATGAACAAGCACTAATGTGCTATTTGATGTTCTATTATAGATTTTTGTGAATTGTTACTGATTTTAGATTGTTGATAATGCATGGGAGAGGCATTCTGAACGAGGTCCAGTAAACACTTATTAGTGCATTTAAAGGCTTTTAAAAAGTATGTAGCAATTTCCTACCACTTCATAGGGCAATGGCATTTGCTGGCTAAAGTATTTGAGTCATGATAAATTCATGCAGAATATATTCATGAACGCTTTCATTTTTAGTTTATTTTATGTTATGTAATTACTTTATATGTATTTGTATCATTCGTATTTTTCATTTTTGTGTACTTTTTTTTAATTATTTCAAATTTATTTTAGGAACAATATTTGTCCATTAAGTTTGTATACGTATTTTGTAATATGTTGTATTCCTGTAAATGCATCTAATAAATAACATTGTATATTTATTGAATTTTAGAAACTGTTTAGTATTTCACAATCAGGCAATCAGTGAGGAAAGTAATGCCAATAGAGTGGGAAAAAATATTGATCGTACAATTGTTTAAGTTTTAGAATACGATGATGACTGTTTTCTTTTTCATTTATGATTTGTATTGTCTATTGTAATTTAACAATGTTGTAATGCATAATAAAGTGACATCAGATAAATGTACATGTCCGCACAAATTCTAAGAATCCCCATTACAGCATTATTACTGATGATTATGAGTGGTTGTGACTTATACATTAAGAGCTATTCCTAATTTGACCCTCTTGTGTAACTAAATGAGGTAACAAAAATATTAGGAACAGTATGTGTGTGTGCCACAGATAAACATATTTGTATGCTCCGACGGTGTCGGTCAAATGCAAACTCTGTCAATAAAAGAATGAAGTAGTAGTATAAGTTGTAAGTTCATGAGTATTTCTCCGGAAACGTGAGAGCGTGTTGAGGCTTTAGCACACCGACCGCTGCGTCTTTCATTTAGCGTGTTCTTAAATATGCGCTGTTAAATACTGTAATCAGAAAGCCTCAAGTGTATTTTTACAAAATAGCGGTTGTGGAATGACCATGTTTGTTGTTGTTCTTGTAAAATGACCATATAGTTGTTCATCTTTCATTTTTATACCTTCTTTCATCTCAGTTGAACCACTAAGAGGACAAAAAAAAACCAACCTCTTTTTGGGCAAGGAAACAGGATCATAAAGTATATATAATGCAAAGATTTTGTTGCGTGTAATAAAAAATATGATCATAAAATATAATGTTATAGCTCACCAAAGAAATTGTACCATTGTGTCATAAAAACTAAATGCAATTCCTGTACAAATGGCAACATATTACTTCCTTAATTCTGATACTATTTCTAAAAACAAAGACACAAGACAAAAACCTAACATGGTGCCAGCTGCTAATGCTAACATAGTAGCAATTATTATACAACATACAGCAAAAAAAAAAAAAAAAAACACCATTTCGAATAATGAGAATTTTACATCTTGTTTTATAGTCCAAATACAAAATGCACAAATGCTAACATCCTAGAGGTTAGTATGTTAGCCTATGCTAAAAAGTACTTAGGTCGAGTTTTTTAATCTTGGCTTTTATTCAGGTACAATTTCTAATGCGTAATGCTAAGATGCTAACATTGCAAGAAAGTACTGAAGTGGAATTGAAATTAGACTTTCATCTTTCCTTGTACTACTGCATTTCTAATGAGAAATGCTAAAATTCTAACATTGGCATCCATATATCAATCAAGCACTATGTTGATAAATATATATATTTTTTTGTATTACCTCTTTTGCGGGTACATACAGTATATCTACTGTACGTAATAGGAAATGCTAAAATTTTAACGTACTAGCCGTTGGTAAGTTAACAGCAAAAAAGTGCTAAGATTGATTTATATGTGTTCATCATCTTCCCCTGCAGTTACGTAATACTGTATTTCTAATAAAAACTACTAAAATGCCAACATGTTAGCAGTTGGTTTGCTAACATTTATCAAGAATGTACTGAGGTCAAAAGCTTTTCATCCAGTCTTGCATTCAAATACTTTTTCTCACGGGAACTGCCAACAAGAAAGTACTGAGGTTAAATAATTAAGTTTTTCATCATCCCTTACAGTAATTGTACCTGATTTCTATCGGGAAATTATATAATGTTCACATGTTGGTGTTTGATATGCTAGAGAAATAGTTTGACATCTTTCCTTCATTCAGATGTTTTTTCAAACAATAATGTTGACATTGAATGACATGGACAATAAGCTAACATTGCTTTTTATTGGTTTTTACCCAGGGAGCGGAGGATGGTCCACCACAGAGAGGAAGACCGGATCGGGATCCCGTTCCCCAATCACAGCAGCGATGTCCTGTGCAGCCTGAACGAGCAGCGTCGCAACGGCCTCCTCTGCGACGTGGTCCTCGTTGTGCGCGATCAGGAGTACCGCAGCCACCGGTCGGTGCTGGCCGCCTGCAGCCACTATTTCAAGAAGCTCTTTACCGTGGCCAGCGGCGAGGATGGAGGCCACCACCACAACGCCACCCCCACGCCCTCCGCAGCCATCTACGAAATTGACTTTGTGGCCCCGGAATCGCTCACAGCCATCCTGGAGTTTGCTTACACCTCCACGCTGACGGTGACGCCTTCCAATGTCAGTGAGATCCTGAACGCAGCGCAGATGCTGGAGATACCTTGCATCATCAACGTGTGCCTGGAGATCCTGGACAGTGGTGGGGGAGAACGAGGAGGGTCCGAAGGGAGGGAGGAAGAGGAAGTAGAGGAAGACGAGGAAGAAGAAGAAGAGGAAGACGAGGACGGGTCGAGGAATGATGATCAGGAGGAGGATGATGGGAGGTCGACGGAGAGCAGGGGGGAGCCTCTGGGGTTGGACGAGTTGCCGCCGGCCAGCACCTCCACCTACCAGGAGCGGTCTCCTGATAGCGTGCGTGGAAAGGAGGTAGACAATTCCCATTGTGTCAAAAGCTAAGAGTTTATAAATCACAAAAAAAAAAAAAAAAAAACACGCAAAGGCCAATTAATAAGAGTTTTGCATCTTGCCCAGAAGTTGCGTACTATTACTAATAGCAAATGATCAAATGCTGACATCCCAACAGTTAGAACTTTACCATTTTGCAAGACAGCAAACTGAGAAGAGAAAGCACTCACGTCAATTGAGATATGTTTTAGAGATTGCCTTGTATTCTGAGACAATTATATTTCTTAAGCGAAATGATAAGATGCTAACATGCTAGCAACTGGCATGATCAAAAAAAAAAGACAGAAAGACAGGTAGACAAAGCACTAAAATTTGAATTTGTTTCTCGTCTAGCAATGTATTCAGGTCATCTGAGTGTTTGAATGAAACTCCCGCTGTGTTGAAAGCTATGGTAGTTTGTTTTGTTCCAGGAGAGTCTGGAAAACCGCGCCCTGAAGGACTTCTCCATTGAGTCCCTTCTCCAGGACGGCTTGTACCCCCGCATGTCTGCTCTGGACAGGAGGGCAAGCTTCTCCCCACTTCTGCCGAGCTTCTACCCCTCCACGTGGGCCGCCGACTTCCCGGCATTTCCCCAACACTTCCTGGAACCAGGCCTCCATCAGCGTCCTCGCACAGGCGCCAGCTCACCACGGGTTCCCACCACCTACACGACGCCGGACGCCCCACCATCCAGGCCCCTCGATCTGGTAGTGAAGCGGGAGATCATCAAAGAGGAAATGAAAGAGGAAGTCCTGCCTGGTCTGCTCCACGGCAACTTCCTGAAGGAATTTGTCAACTCTGGGCTCTGCAGCGCTATGGGTTCCACTGGACCCGTGCCACCCCCAGGCCACACGCTGGGTGCGGTCAAGGACGAGGCCGACTTCCGCTCATACCTGAGCTTCTTGAACTCTGCATCTCACCTGGGGGCTCTCTTCCCTCCTTGGCAGCTTGAGGAGGAGAGGAAGATGAAGCCCAAGTCTTCACAACAGTGTCCCATCTGTAACAAGATCATCCAGGGAGCTGGGAAACTACCGCGACACATGAGGACCCACACGGGGGAGAAACCTTACATGTGCACCATCTGTGAGGTGCGCTTCACCAGGTGAGTGGGGCACTATTCCTTCGACATTTAAGGCTTTGTGGGGCAGTGTGAAAGGGACTTTTGATACTGGTTACCCCCATTTCTGGTGGGTACCTATCACAAAACGAGATACAAGAAAAAGCCATGCTTTGATGGGCAATGTAAAAGAAGCTTCTGATACTACCTTTCCCAGTTGGTACCTTCTTTTTCAGCCAGTTATGACGGAGGATGTGGAAGGAGCTACACTGCCTCTAATACTGGGTAATTGGTGGGTGTACAGAATACCAACATCAGCGCAGTAAAAAAATAGCACTTTGGTTTGTCACGGGTGGATGGAAAACCTAATCTGGTGTTACTGCACCACCAGGGGGTCCCTCCTTAAACATTAACTGGACAATTCGCTGTTGACCAATTAATGGAAAGTACCAAATCATTTTTATATGGGTTAGGCTCGGTACCTGACAAGAGGGTGCCCAAAAAAATCTTTTCATCGATTCACAATAAGTTGTGTTTCATATCAACTCCTTTGATTAGTCAAAGGGTTAGGAGGGGTTAACGGAAAGTGAAGCACCCACCTTTCATGTAACCTATCCTACAAAGGATCAAGACAAAAAAGTACGGAAAGCCCCCTCTGCTAATTTATCTGCGGTGATGTGGCCCACACCCACATCTTGGGCACACTTTCCACCAGCAAAACCCAACCTGACATTCTACAGTCTCATCATTATTGTAAAAAAGCACCGATTCTGTACTCTAAAACTAGCGTGAATAATATCAAAATAGTCTTTAAAATCTTCATCATATATTTTTAGGGGGGTCCCAAACATAGCTGTCTAAAGATGACAGAGAATATGAAATTCTGCTTGACAAGTCGTATATGTATTTTGTTTCGGCTTGTCCTATTAGGGGTCCCCACAACGTGTCATCTTAGATGAATGCTCATATTTTGTTGGGTACAGTTTTTACGCCAGATGCCCTACCTGACGCAACCCCTCTGCATTTATCTGTGGAGAGAGCTAGAGCCTATCCTAGCGAAAGGCAGACTACAACCCCGAACTGGTGACCAGCTAGTCCCAGGGCAGATATTGACACCATCACTGAGCGGGAATCGATCCCACGCTTCCTGCACCAAAGGCAGAGATGTGTACCACTACACCAACAGTGAATGCTTGACAACTCATGTCAATCAATTTACTGAAACGTTCACACACAACAACGACACGAGGAAAGTGTTGTTGTTTTTTTCCACAGCACCTTTGAAAGGAGATTCTGAGACGACCTCCCAAGCTTGGTCACACCATTCCGCGTTGGTCACTTCTTTTGCGCCACTTTTGATGGCCCGTGTGAAAGGGGCTTACCGAGACTACCTCAGATTCCAGGAAATTGCCAGGTCATCCTTAATCAGTGTTGGTACCATTTGTCTTAAATGATAACGTTCTGATACTCCAGGGCTAGGGTTAGGCTGTCAGGATGAACCCTCCCTCACTCCTGGTTAGGGTTAGGAAGGGGAAGTTGCTGAGATGTTTAGTGCTGGTAACTTTAACACACGATTGTACCCTCATTCCATGTTGGTGCCTTTCACACACAATGAGCGTACTAAACTATATCTGTGCCTCAAGGATACTGCCATTACATTTTTTTTTTTTTTCATTTTTTAACACTGTGTGTTTTGTCCCACATTGAAGACAGGACAAGCTGAAGATCCACATGAGGAAGCACACGGGCGAGCGGCCGTACATTTGCCTGCACTGCAATTCCAAGTTTGTGCACAACTACGACCTGAAGAACCACCTTCGCATCCACACAGGCGTGCGCCCCTACCAGTGCGAGCACTGCTACAAGAGTTTCACCCGCTCCGACCACCTGCACCGGCACCTCAAGAGGCAGAGTTGCCGCGTCTCCCGCCCGCGCCGGGGCCGTAAGCCAGCTACCTGGCGCTCCGTGCCCACCCCCGGCTACATGTGCCCGCCAGACACCGCCGCCGCTGCAGGGGTTTTGGAGGGGAACGGTTTTAAGTCATACCAGGACGGGGAAGAGAAGGATGTGGCGGAGCGGCACCGGGGGTTGTTTGCCTTCACCTTGGCGGGGGATGACATGCTGGGCCGCTCACCCTTTTATTCGTCCGCCTCAGACCCCTGGACCGTCAGACTGGAGCGGGGCCCGCCCATCCCGGAGACAGCGACATGAACATCAAGTGCACCTAGAGACACAGAAAGAAATCAGTGAACTTCCTAACATTGGATTTTCTATTTTTATGGGAACATTTCAAAAACGCATCATATTCATGTCACATTTGAATAAGGTGCCATTGTAAATGATGAAAATATGGTGACAACTGCACAATGTACGCGTGGTTAGGACGTCTGCCTTGGGTTCGGGGTGGGGTTTGAAAGTTGCCTTCAGCCTTCCTGTGTGGAGTCTGCATGTTCTTCCCACAAATGCTTGGGGTCTCCCCCCCCCACCTCCAACCAGTACTGCAGATTCTAAAAACATGCACGTTAGGTTATTCAAGACTTTAAATTGTGCATAGGTGTGAATGTGAGTGTCAACGGTTGTTTGGCTATGTCTCGAGGTCCCCAGCGATAGGCTGACGACCAGTCTTGGGTGTACCTTACCCCTCGCCCCGAGCTTCTTGGGATACCCTCCAGTCCACCCATGACCTAATTGGGATTAGCGGTATAAAATATGGATAGATGGATGTTTTAAAACTCATGGACTCTTTCTTAGCATTGAAGACACTCTTAAAGGGCAGTGCCGTGTTCGGGTTCAGGAAATAAAAAAATGATTTGTGACAAAGGTGAATGTAACATAACTTATTATTTTTATTTGAATCAGGACTAGCAGCAAAATGATACACACAATAAACAATTGAAGTTGACTAAATGAGCACAACCCTCCTTCCGCTGCACTTTTGTACATAGCACATTTAAACGGGCGAGGAAAGCTTACTAAGACTTTGACGCTACATGAATGAGACATACTGGAAGTCCATATTTTGTAAATAAACCCGTCATGCGTCTCCAGAAGGACTCTTCTCAATCACATTTATTTGACTTGAAATGGGGCCTGGGGAGGGGGGAAAATGTTTTTGTGCTATTTATGTGTATTTAAATGAGCCTTGGCTATATTTTGCAGAATGTTTTATAAAGACATGACATGTTCAACCTGGTGTGAGAGCTTTATTTCAAGATGGAAATTTTACACAATATTATACATGCAACATGAAATATTATTACCTACTTTTCTAAATGGAGGACTTAAATACCGATTACTATCTACATTATACATGTATACTATATGAGCCACTTAGAACTAGAGTGGACCGACTCAATTTTTGTCATTTCCGAAGTGCAGAACTGAATAGAGAGAAGGAATATCGCTCATGTCAATAAAGTCTATTATTGCACTCAGAATTTGTTTACTTAGTAGAATTTAATGTGTCAAAAATATATATTCAATCATCTTTTGTGAATAGATTCAACAGATGTTCACACTTGTACTTGCACAATTTTGTATTGTGTGTGGAATCCATAAAATTAAAATCACGCTTCTCCATAAAGACAAAAACAAATTTGCCCCACTCACATGAATAAAATACATCACTTTTATTGGTATATTTCTACACCACTAATAATAATAATAACATTTTGAATGACCAAAAATATGATTGAAATTAAATTAATTAAATTATTAGATCAAAATTTCACAGATTCATGACTGATACATTATTTGACTAACAGAATATTTGGTTTTATCACACATGCTGGTTAAACACGACCATACATGAGGGATGGTCTAGATTCTAGAATCTAGATAAGAGAACGATCACACATGAGGGATAACCTAGATTAGAGGCTAGACTTTCCCTCGTGTGTGGTCGTTCTCCCATCTAGTGGAAAAATCTGAAACTGCAATAAACCCATCCATAAAATAACTAAAATCATTTGAAAATGACCCGATATTTCTCGTCATACGTTGACGTTCTGTTTTTATATAGTTTTTGCTGTGTGTGGAATGGGGGACACATCTGACTCACAGTTCAAAGGTCGTGGGTTCAAACCCGTCCATTGACACTTTTCCACACACATCCCATTTAATGAGTATTTCGGCCTTTGGGTGGTGCTGGAGAGTTTCAATTCTCCCTTTGCTGACTTTATGCGCTTATGTTAGATCATGTTCGAAACTTGCTGGAGTTCTGATGGACTGCTGCGACTGTTTTTCGACGGAGGCCTTTTCTTTGGAATCTCTTTCCTGCTCCGAGTGTGTCAAACTTGAAGCGCATTGTTCTCTTCCACTTCCTGCAGGGATGTGCCGTTGTGCGGCAACATCACATGTAACACATTAATTTCCAGTAAAACAACAATTTTTTTTTATTTGGGGGGGAGGGGGTGCCGAATTTAAATATTAAGTCAATCGTTCATTAAATGATTAAATAATGCCATTCAATAATGAAAAAATTTATCTGAATACATTTTTAAAAAATAAAAAACAGTCATGAAGTTCAACATTATTATCAAATATTGTATTCCATAGTGAAATTAAAGTATGGTCATTAAAACAAATTATTTTATGTACTTTATTTTTATTTTGATGACCCACATAGTTCTGCCATCCGTGGTCATGAGCACACTGAATACTGCATTTACTGTATTTGTAAAGATAATTTGTATAATATTTAGGTCTAGCCACAAAAAGATAATAATAATCAAGTTTACACTAATGCCCCACATAGGCCTCATTTTTTTTACTTAATTATGGTTAATAAGGAACAACCAAAATATGATAGAGTGCACTCCATTTTTCATAAACAAAAAAAATGGCATAAACCATACTTGCTTCTAGTAAAACTAAAGCACATTGTTAAAAAAAATATTGCACAATAAAAGTGTAGACTGGTCAAGAATGGTGTTATCTTTTGCTATCCTTTGACCTCGCGTCGCCTAGCAAGCACCGAAGACAAACACCGCACACCCTTTCAAGCCAGGAAATGAAATCACTGAGGAAGAAATGTTATGTAATCAACTACATAACGTGGATAGGATTCACATGATATTTCGTAGAATTGTTTTTTTTTTTTCGCGTATGTGACATTGGGTCATGACCGCACATAAAAATAATAAACCCCTCACCTCAAATAAATATACATTTTCTATCTTAGGAAGGAGAAGAGAGTTGTTCAATTGAGGTGAAGTATTTATTTCTGTATTTAAAACAACCTCATAGAGCAAGTGCCTCAGACAGTCACCTAGTTTAATGCTAACACACAATGCGAAATGCCAAAGATGGGCTAATAGACAGTATGTGGCGGATTCGCAGTGAAAATAATTGAAGATTGCAAGATTTGCAATTGTACCAACCTTTTGAAAATGGGATGAGGACTAAAAAGAGGTCAGGCTAGATTTGAACCCGGGTAATCAGTCTCTACATGCGTATCAATTCATCTTAAAAAAAATACAAACATACATATTTGGAATTTATCGGAGCGGGACAAAAAGAGCACCAAGCTACAAACTCAGGCGCTCCTTTGACAATCAGACCAAAGAAGAACAATACTCACAAGCACGTACTGTATTTTTGATCATACTTGAAGTCAATGTTTTGTAAATAAAACATGTGTCTCATTTACAGTATTTGACATAAAACGGGGGCTGGAAAAATGCTTGATCCTAATAAGTATGATATCATAAAATAATGCAGCTTACTGAGACACTTGAGTCAAGTATCAGGATCAACTTGGTTTGTACGTGATCACTGCACACGTGAACCTTTTATTTTTTACATGTTGACATGTAAAATAAGTGTAATTACGTAGTAATATTACATTGTACAGTTTACCGTACTGTATATGAATATATTCGTTTTTAAACACATATATTTGTATTAGTTTGTACGTAGAAGGCATGCATGTCCGTGAAGGTTTTACTACTTGATGATTTGTAGCTCGTCATCATCTTCCACCTCGTGTTTAATCACGTTACAATGGCTTCCAGATCACTTACTCTGCATCTCAGTAATTTCCTGGCTAACTGAAGAGCACCTTTATTGATTCCAAAGCAAACAGGAAGTGAACAGGATTGGGTTTCACTCAGCTCTGAGCCACAACAACACTGATAAGAAAAAAATACCGTGAATAGAATTGAACTTTATTTATTTAGTCATTAAATGTGGAATCAACTAGCTGGCTCAAGTGAACAGATACCACTCACATGTAAATGATGGTATCATTAAATGATAAATGAAACCATAATGGTATCATTACATGGTATAATGTGACATTAAAATGGTCACGTGTAATAATATGAGATTGTAGCAACATCAAGGAATGGTTTTATTTATCTATGTATTTATTTATTTATTTATTTATTTATTATTTAGCTGACAGGCTCTGACTATTGAGAAGTGCAATTACTGTCATGTTGTCACTGATGTGTTAAATCGTAACAGCCAGTTGTAGACGTGCTTTATTTCCCCCCCTAACAGCAGAAGACAAGTTCAACTATGAACACTAACGGAATTTCCCTGTATTGTAACATTTTTGGAGTAAACAGTCAGTGATCATTTTAGTTTGGCTTCACACACACACAACTCAAAATTGCGACTGATACTAGTGCTGACACAACAAGAGTTGAAATATGCATGCTAAATGATATCCAAACTGAGTATTGTAATGTGGACTCAACCCTGTGAACTAGTTTTGTGCTGAATTTCCAAATGACTCCTTCAGTCTTTTACATCATTTTCATCGTCGGTGCATGTCCACTGTGCGAGAGGTAATCTCAAAGGAAAAATCGAGAAATCATAATGTATGATTTTTTTTACCAATTTATTTGTGTGATACAGCTGCAAATAAGTATTTGAACACCTGTCTTTCAGCTAGAATTCTGACCCTCAAAGACCTGTTAGTCCGCCTTTAAAAGTCCACCTCCACTCCATGTATTATCCTGAATCAGATGCACATGTGTGAGGTCGTTAGCTGCGTAAAGACACCTGTGCACCCCATACAATCAGTAAGACTCAAACTTGTAACATGGCCAATCACATGTCAAGGCCCGTCTTAAGTTTGCCAATGACCATTGGATGATACAGAGGTGTCATGGGAGGATGTTTTGTGGTCAGATAAGACCAAAATGGAACTTTTTGGTCATAATTCCACAAACTGTGTTTAGAGGAAGACGAATGATGAGTTCCATCCCAAGAACACCATCTCTACTGTGAAGCACGGGGGTGGTAGCATTCTGCTTTGGGGGTGTTTTTCTGCATATGGGACAGGACGACTGGACTGTATGGGGAACAACCTCTTTTTTCTCAGTCAGAGCATTGAAAATGGGTCATGGCTGGGTCTTTCAACATAACAATGACCCGAAGGACACGGAAAGGAAAACCAAGGAGTGGCTCCATAAGAAGCATATCAAGTTTCTGGCGTGGCCTAAGCCAGTCTCCAGACCTAAACCCAATAGAAAATCTTTGGAAGGAGCTGAAACTTTGTGTTTCTCGGTGACAGGCCAGAAACCTGTCTGATCTAGAGAAGATCTGTGTGGAGGAGTGGGCCAAAATCCCTCATGCAGTGTGTGCAAACCTGGTGAACAACTACAGGAAATGTTTGACCTCTGTAATTGCAAACAAAAGTTACTGTACCAAATATTAACATTGGTTCTCTCAGGTGTTCAAATACTTATTTGTAGCTGTATCACACAAACAAATCATTAAAAAAAATCATACATTGTGATTTCTGGATTTTCTCTCTCACAGTGGACATACACATAGGATGAAAATTTCAGACCCCTCCATGATTTCTAAGTGGGAGAACTTGCAACATGGCAGGGTGTTCAGATACTTATTTTCTTCACTGTATATGCAGAATGGGGGTAAAACATGGTGAGATGCCGAAGGTGCTAGGCTCATAAATGCTCATCCCAAATGCTAACAGAAATGATCTGTTGTGTCTCAACAAACATTGTCTGATTACTTGAGCTGTGGATGGTAACGGTAGGCATACTTATTAAAATATACTGTAGTTGTAGTAGAATAATCCACTAAATAATCCACTACAATAGAAATTAAGGAGCCGCCATCGTGTCAACAAGATGTGCATGAACTTCAACCTGTCCTCGGGCCTTGGGCGTCTGCCTCCATGTTAAAGTCGTGTGGCAGCAGCGACTTTATGTCAATACGGCCGGCGCTAATGGGTGTAAAGGAGAAATGCATTGAGGCATAGAAATCAGTGCGCTCACACGCACACATGGTGTCTGCAGTTGCACTCAAGCAAAAGAAAAGCAAACTACTCTGAGCTAATGCAACTTATCAGGTCAAGACGGCACATGACATCACTGATGTAGTGCAATTATACGCATAGTGTACACAAACATACGGCATACCGTCTGTATACGCAGTGTTGTGGATGTAGGACTTTAATTCATGAAGTAATTATTTTTTTTGCGCGAATGCGAAGTGAGCTTAGTTCAATTCTGCCTGATGAACATTTTTGAGAATGCGTTCATTCTGGCATCAAATAACATTTTTCGAAAAATAAAAAATAAATAATATGTGCCAGGATTTTGCTTTGGGACTTACAGGACAAAATCTGTGTGAAAAAAAAATGATATACAAGCTTTCATACATTGGGCATAAACGCCGTAACTGAATCTGAAGCTTTCGTTGAAATGACAAATTACCTTTTGAAAGGAGTGTTTTTTGGGAAAACTTTCGCCAAAACACAAATGCCGTGAATCATTTGAAAGACGGCATAACCGCATCAAACGTAAAAACCATGCACGCCAGGTGCATCAAGGCAAGACTCTTCTGTAATTACATTAATCCTCTGATGAAAAACTTTCCCCTGCACTGGTTTCTTCTTACTTTCACACGGTCCTCTTTTGACACAACGTAGCAAAAGAGAATCGAGCTTTTACAGGGAGTGAGAAAGGGGCTGAGTGCACTAGCGTGAAACAGCAGCTGAAGAACTCCTGCGCCGCCTCTGCCGTAGCCCAAAATACAATCACCGCAAAGCCCGACAGTAGAGAGGGAACTGCTCGCCTCCCTCACTCATTGGGGGACAGCAGCACAAAAAGTGTGGAGGGTGAAATTAAAGGCGCCCTCTCGGAGAGTAATTGCACGTGCCCCCGAAGATGCCATGCTCTCACTCAAATGACGGGTTGGACCACGCCAACCTCCCCTAACTTACCCCATTAAACTACTTCTGGAAAAACATTGTACCATGCGCTTTTCGCACGATACACTCATGTCCTTATCTCCTTCTTAAACACTCATGGACACTCTGCAATGCTGCATTAGAATCAATTATGGATGTGTTTATAATACAGTACTTATTTCTCCCTCTCACTCCCTCTATTCATTCCTCCATTCTTTTTATGACCCACTTATCCTCACAAGGGTCACAGGAATGCTGGAGCGTATCCAAGCTATCATAGAGGCAAGAGCTGGGGTACAGCCTGAAACAAACAGACATTCACACTCACAATCACACCTAGGGACAATTTAGAGTGTCTAATTGGTGCATGTTTTTGGGGATGTGGGATGAAACTGGAGTGCCTGGAGGAAACCCACGCAGGCACGGGGGAGAACATGCAAACTCCACAGAGGTGGGACTGGGATTTGAACCCCGGTGATCAGAATTGACCCCCCCCCCCCCGTGGATATTGCGCAATCCGCGTCACTGACCAATCAGAGGCCAGAGATCTGCATAAACCAAAGCCCGTTTTTGCTCCCGCCATTTTCTCAGACAACATTGCATGGTCCAGTATAGGTTTTGTTAGCGTTTTATCGCGTATTTGGGTTATTTAACAAAAAATATGGTTAAGAGGTGAAGTCACGGACTTTGTAATAGTGACGACAGGTATCCTGAAAGGCTAGTTGGTGGAGTTCGATTCGTACCCTTTCCAAAACCGAAGACCCAGAACGAAAAATGCCTTTGATGGATCAAACTTTCTGGAAGACCGCATCATCAACTAAATCCATCTAATATCAACCGGAACAGATATGTTTGGACGAAGGTATGCCCTATATTTGATTTTCAATACATGTCTCGTATAAAAGAATGAGACGTTCTCCGCTAGCATAACACCGCTACGTGTGAACGATTGACACACTTATTCTTTGTTGAGCGATATTTAGCGATGATCGGACTGCACAAACATGTCGCTTTCTTGCTGGCTCGCGGCCGAAGCTTAACCAGACTGTTTGCACGAAGATATGCCCTAAATTTGATTTTTAATACACGTCTCGTATAAATGAATGAGACGTTCTCCACTAGCATAACATTGCTACGTGTGAATGATTGAATGAAATCAGAAGCATGGCGTCTCTCAGTTAAGAATGTATTGTATTTAGAATCTATAATGTCTCATTTATTTGAATGAAATCAGAAGCATGGAGTCTGTCTCAGTTCAGAATGTATTGTATTGTATTTGCCATTTTTACTGTTTGTCTTACGTCAGCGCACGTGGCGTGACGTCACTTCAGGAGGCGTGGTTAAGTGCCATGTACAGAGGGGTCAATTGTGAAGCAAATGTGCTAACCAGCCAGCCAACGTGGCGCCCAAAACAACTTTTCTCAGCATTAATTATGATGATGGATCCCAGATCTGCTCTCTTGCTCTTATAACATACACACATATATATATATATATATATATATATATATATATATATGGAGAGAGAGAGAGAGAGAGAGAGAGAGAGAGAGAGAGAGAGAGAGAGAAGATGTACACATGGTATATACTGCAAGCGGGGATGTGCTTTTATATTTTTATATGGCCTTTGAATAATTCATATCCAAGTATATGTTCATGCCCGTGAGTTGAGTGCCAGGAGCTTTTCATGCCCGCTGCCTCATTTGCAAGTAAATATTGACGCCAATAAATTGCCATGGGAAAATGTTGGCTCTTTTCCACAGAGCCACATGAAGAGGAAGTTGAAAAGAACAAACAATTTAGTCCAGCCCATATTTGTACCTTCAAGTTCTCTTCTGGACAGAAACGTCACATATTCTTCCTCGTATCTAATGGAGCTATCCCCAACGTGGGGTACTTGGAGGTTACTGTCGCCTCAGTGCCCCAATTCGTACAGCCACTACTATTGCCTTCACCATCCACATTTTTTCTAGTTCTTCCATCGGTTCGTACATCGATCTCGAACGCTGTCCTCTGACAATTTTTTCAGGCTGGTTGGTCACCACCAGTTTCTCAGTTTGGATCTGGAAGTCCTTCAAGATCTTGACCTGGTTGTTCCAGTCCATATTTGTTCCTAATTTTCTGTTCAACTATGGATAGGTTTGCAATTACGCCATATTGTGTATCATAGGTGATACACAGGTGATAGGTGAAGCGTGAAGTTTTTTTCTATCATTAATTTATCCGATTGGTCTAAAGGTGGTGGTGACAAACAAGATGGCATAATTGGAAATCTATCCATTCCCCACTGCCTGGTTATACCGCTCCAGGTAAGTCTTGCCCGCGAGCATCTTCGACTCGGCTGTGATGTCTTTGCAGAGTCCGCACGTGGGATCATGTCTAATGTGGTAGACCTCGGCTACTATTGATCTAGCGCTTACTTTTTTTGTGACAGTTCTTGTCCTGCCGTGATTAGCGCATCCCTGCTGTCTTTTAGTACTGGTTTTTCCAACCACTGGGATGCTCTGTCGATGACAGCCACATGTTGGTTGTGGACGCCAGGCTTGTGATTCCATGGCAGTTCATCTGGCTTCTTCTCCTTAGCTCTGTGGGTAACCGC
Organism: Syngnathoides biaculeatus; assembly: GCF_019802595.1. NCBI lineage: Eukaryota > Metazoa > Chordata > Actinopteri > Syngnathiformes > Syngnathidae > Syngnathoides > Syngnathoides biaculeatus. Next base: position 10,269,415 of record NC_084656.1, on the reverse strand, counting down.
AGGTTTTGGACAGATGGGACTCCGGTTGAAATCGTGGTCAGGGCAAACATCCAGGTGACCCTTCACGATGAATGAACAGAAAACCTGTTCATTGCCTACTATTCAGAACTGTCTCAACAGCTCCTGTGGCAGGCCGTATTTCCTCATAAGCCCCAGGAAGTGGATCCTCCACCAATTCTTTTTCAAAATGGAGTTGAGATCTCTAATGGCCTGGAGCTATTGCCAACTCGTCACCATCTTTGATGAGGCCGATGACTGTGGTAACTGTCATCTGCAAGGATGGAACTTCACAAGGTTCGCAAGATCTATGGGAAATTTGTTTGAAAACTGGAGCAAACCGGTCTGCAAGGAGGTTGGTGGACACACACCCTGTCCAGGCCTGCCACACATATGTGGTATTTCCTTCAGGTCTGAGAACTTTTCCTAGTATTGTGCTCGCCTGGACTTCGATGTCAGATGTGGTTCCTCGTGTCTGCCGGGGCTCAGACTGGAAGTTCAGTTTTTGCTGTTGCCTTAGCGAGATATTGCTTGTCTTACAGTATCTTGGTGAGGCAACAGCAAAAGGCTTTGGCAGTTGGGTTTTTATGTGACATTTATGATTTGTTGGATTTGTTCTTTGAACACTGACTTTGTCTGCAACTGGTCACTGGTTCATTTTATGCACTGATATGATATGCACCTAACGTTTTTTACAAGGTAATGCATATCTATTATTTTAATATATGACACTTTATTATCTTGAGGTTATACACCACTTTACTATTTCAATTTTTACTATGTGACTTTGTATTTTCTTAAATCTACTTTTTCGTTTTTCTTTACTTGCTTACTTTTACAGTTTTGGGTTTTTTTGTCCTGCCAATGCCGCTGGAACATTCTTTTCCAAAAAAAAAGCCCCCTCCCAAGGGATTAATAAGTGATTATCTATCCATCCATGCTTGGAATTGGGAAAAATGTCAGTTTATTTTTCCACTGACTAAGATTTTTGGTGAGTGCATGAAACTTGCGGGGTTCAGTACTTCCAGCATGGTTAAGGATTTAGAAGACCCTTTTCTTGACGATCATTCGCGTGATCTGGTGACAATTCATACTTGACACAGAGCAGAAAGTGGAGCGAATCGATCGTTTTTGCTTCCAAAACTTTATGCACATTTATTATTTTTGATTGGAAGTTTCTCAAATACAAAGATGCAGATGCATGCTTTTAGCTCCTGTCACACAATTTATTGCAATGTTCTACTCACTGCTCTTCCAAAAAAAAAAAAAAAAAAGACTCCAATACCCAAAAAAAAGATTCTAATCTCTCTAATCTACAGCTCCTGCAGAACTCAGATGCTTGTGTCCTAATGAAGACCAGAAAGGAAGAACACATTACAACAGTTTTAAGATCACTGGGTTGGCCCCCTGTGTGTTTGAGTATTGATTGAAAGTTCTTTTATTACTTTTTGAATCTCTTAATGGTCTTGGGCCATTGTATATATTCAATATGCTTTTATCATATCAACTCTCTGCTGGTGTTTTTAAATGGAGACTCAAGACTCACCTCTTTGGTTTAGCTTTGAATTTATTAAGTTTATTGATCACTTATTTAGTCAATTTTCAATAACATTTCTTATTGTCCATTTTTTTAATTATTCTGTCCTATTGTGTTCTTCTTCTTGACCTTTCAAGTGTAATGCCAGCATATTGTCAAGGGAGCCTCGATGCTGGGAGGGGCGCCAGTTCTGCCCAGAGTGAGGCCGTTTTCCTGAGGCCCTGGGGTAAAGGGGGTGCTCAGCACAATGTGGGGAGTCTATCTATATAGCAGTGTCGCCAGATGACTACAGTTCAATTGAGGTATCGTGCCACTGTCTAAATCAGATAAATAACTGGATGCGCCAAGATTTACTTCAACTAAATCACAACAAAACTGAGAAAATTGTTTTTGTCAAGAAAGAACAGAGAATTGTTGTTATTAAACACCTGGAATTTAAAAACCAAAGACCAAGTGAGAAACGTTGATGTTCTGGTTGATACCGGCCTGACTATCAACAATCATACCAAATCAATCACAAAAACTGCCTTCTACCATCTGAAGAACATATCTAGAGTGAAGTCAAGTCAAGCAGACCAGGAAAAGGTCATTCATGCTTTTATCCCAAATAGACTTGATTACTGTAATGGACTCCCCAAAAAAGAGTATTAAACAGCTGCAGATCATTCAGAATGCTGCAGCTCACATTCTGACCAAAACGAAGCGTTCAGAGCATATAACGCCAATCCTAAAGTCCTTGCACTGGCTTCCAGTCAACTTTAGAATAAATTTGAAAATCATCTAGGTCCTGAATAAATGAATGAAATGCCTACAGAATACAAACCCAGGAGAGCTCTGAGATCGACTGCCTCTGGTCAAATAGTGGAGCGCAGAGATCAAAGCAAACATGGTGAAGCAGCATTTAGCTATTATGCTGCACATAAACGGAATAAGTTGCCAACAGAGGTGAAGTCAGCTCAAGTGTGAATGTTTTTAAATCCAGCTTGAAAATTCTTTTTTTTTCTCATGCTTTTTAGAATAAATCCACATTTTGATCATATTACTTGCACTGGAATTGTCTTTTTTTAGTATTTTATATGTCATTTTGAATGTTTTTATCCCATTTTGAATGTTTTATCTCTTTGTTTTCAAATGCCTTTATCATGTAAAGCACATTGAGTTACCTTGTGTATGAAATGCGCGATACAAATAAATTTGCTTTGCTTTGCTTATCCCAGTCTTCCCTAGGCGTGGTGGTCTTTGCAGCACTATGCTCAGTGAGGCTGGGCTCCACAGGTTTGCCTTTCCTCACGTGGATCCTCAGTGCCTTGCTGTGTAATGTATACGTGCTAATAATCAATATGTGGTGTGCGCAGGTTCGCATGTTCATGTGGTTGTGTTTTGCATTTAATGTCGGGCTCCCAGGGGTGAATATACAGTACTTCTTTGATATACTTGTCATTTTCTTTATCGGTTTGAATATCTGTGAAACACTTTGTGTTGCATTTTAATGCATGAAAAGTGCTATATTAACTGATTGAATTTGATTTTGAAACATTCCAAGTATTTTAGCTCTAAGTCGTTCATTTCTGTCTTTGTATATGTTGAAAAGCTCTATATAAAACAAATTTATTAGTAGCAGTTGGAATAAATGTGACCCACACTTTTACTCCCCAACTCATTAATTTTTAGCCCTCTCAGGCCATGACAGCGGTTATTTTCTGGATTTCCGCAGCCCGCTAAAAGTAGACGGTGGGCCACGAATGGGCCTTGGATGGTAGTTTGAACACCCTTCTCCCAAAGTAGAACTTCAGAGGCATCAGAAAAACGATTGAGTTGCTTCTTGCATGTTGTTAAGCACTGTTTTCCAGAGCAGTTCCTTAAACAGTGTCGGCTGTGCAGTGTGGTCGTGCAACTCAAATAAACTCACACACACACACACAATATCAAGTTCTGGCTGCAGCTGAGCAGTGGAAAAGTTCGGGAATGGTTTTCCCAGCTGTGAGGTCGCGGCAAAGCGAGGCTGAGCCAGGCCGCGCTCCTTTCGTAATGAGGGGTTTGCGGCTGGAAGGGCGACATCAAATGGCGTTAGCGTTAGTTGGGAATTAAACGCGCGAGACAGACAGTGATGGCGCAAGCTGCGGCACCCTAATTGCTGACGACGATGACAAGGCCGTATCCAAGACTTTGTGAGGGTGGTCCCATCGTGAAAAAAAAAAAAAAGTGCCCTCCACCCATCTTCTTCTGTGGTAGTCTATGAATACACACAACCACATATTATGGCTTCCTGTTAGATGATAGTTTCATTCTTGGACCATCGTTGATGTGAATGCACATGCATGCGGCACACGGTGGCTTTTTTATTTTTTGCTGAAGAAGCCTCTGGATTTTTTCCCAAACGTGTCCGCTAATCTCGGTCCGTGATGGCTCCCAGGGAAAGATGCTAACTTGCTCACTCTCGGTGACTGCGTAACAATTCTAATGCGCCACACAAACATTCCTCTGGGTTCGTAACCACATTCAAGTATTCCATGATTGGCTCCCGCCTGAGGAAAAACTGGGCTTTGTTTTGGTAAACTTTCACACTGCTGGAACATGACAGTCAAGTAGAAAAGTCAGCAGACCTCCACCGAGGCCAAATATCAAAATGGAGGTTTGCTGATGTTTTTTTGTAAAGTAGCAGCTATTAGTAGACGCCACATCTGCTCCCCAGTCCATGTCACACATGGTGGTGTAGGTAACTCTGTATCGGCATTTATTCAAGGGGGGGACCTTTTTGCAGTCATAAGGTATAAACATAATGCTAATATTTAAAAATAAGTTAAAAGCTACAAACGTTTGAAAAACATTTTTTCAGCATTTTTCTGGATTCATATACAAGTACTCTGCAGTATGTTTTTCTTTTTGTTTCTGGACTCAAAAGTTGGCAAAACGTTACTTCAGAAAAGACTTTTTTAAAAATAATTAAACAACTTTTGCTTCTCTCTACATCACACAAACATCATCACATTTATCATCATCAACTGTGGTTCGTCCCATCCTTCCTGGACATGAGGTCAGGAGAGGAGGACCAGAAACAAAAGACGAGCTCATCCTTCCACTCCTTTTTCTCAAAATGTCCCCCCTTGTAGGTCATCTATGTTACAGCCTAATCCCGAGTAAAAAAATAAAATGACAGTAACATTATGGAGCACAGAGAAAAAGTTTAAAATCCTTACAACTTGCATGTGCAGATGTTGGGACTTCTTCTTGGTGCACAGAGGGTCACCCATCCAATTGTGAAGAAAAGACCGTGGAGACAAACCAAAAAGAATGTCATGTGATCTTAAAATACAGTAAATAAACTATCATTGGAGTTTCAAGTTTAAAGTTCATGAGTGGACAGCTCCGATTTCATCCTTTAGTTGCTAATTTGTGTTTGGTGGTCTCTCGGCTCACCTCAACTTGCGGGTGAGCTCAGTTTGTCCCGACTGTCTCTTGACCCCTCATAGCGTAGACGGATTGGAAGGGATGGAAGGATGGATTGATGGATGGACACAGGTGGCCATTTGGGTTTATGATGAATAATACCCAACGATGGACGATAAATGATAACTCATGAATGGGTGATGACTGCACGGTTTGAGCTATGATGAATGATTGATGGATGAAAATCAACAGGTAATGC